>NC_065580.1:167535414-168185414 GCF_024542745.1 Macaca thibetana thibetana
GCCATGCTCTTGCTGCTCTTTCCTACTCCCCAACCCATAAAAGCAAATTTACCGCGGGCCAAGCATCGCAGTCCTTCCACATTATCCACCTGTCAGAGAGTGGTGGCTTTTCCCTATGGAGGAGGGAAGGATGTGCTCCCAACCACCATCACTAATCACATTCAGGGAGCTCCAAGCAAATTTGTCTGAGAGAATGGGAGGTATTCAAGCAGGAAAGATGAGTATTTTACTCCTCCATCAGATGCTCCTGCAACAAACTAGCTGAGGTGACCCCATGCCCACGATTCTTCAGCATGGGGACAGTTTTGTTATGTGCACAGAATGAACAGCTTAATCAGAGGAAAGAGCTGGGGCTCATCATGAATACCTTCTTTCAAACTACCATTTTCACAAGGGCATTATTCTTTACTTCAGATCTTCCAAATGACACATTATTACCCTTAATCACAGGATCAGGAGAAGCCACAGTGGCATTTTCCACCTCACATCTATTCTGAGGATGAGACTGTGGCCCTGAGACCCCTGAGCTGTGCTCCAAAAATCTTCAATCCAAATCACATTTGCCTTTACGATTAAAAATTATTTATGCAGCTATGAATCATGAAAAGGTGGTAATTTTGCTAAGCCAAAGATAAATAGATTCTTTCTTTCACTGAGAGTATAACTAGAACACTGAAGAGTTTTAGTGAGAACAGGGGAAATCTATTTATGATCAAAATAGTATTAAAGCTCTGCTTTTCTATGGGTAAGATTTGGTGTTAACTCTATAGCTGACTTTCTAAAAGAGTTCCAAGATCATCAGCTCAGCTTACTTTGGTGGTTCTCTGAGACTTTTAAAGGAACTGGACAGGAGATACTTCAGAAGCTGGCTGGAGAACTGCAGAACGTTTATTGGTCTTCAGGTGAGATTTTTGCCTTTATTTCTCCCCATGAGATTCTTTCTTTAAGGTTGGCTAGACTACTTCCATCTTTCTTTCAAGAGTCAAAAGTAATTCTAGAATCTGGATTTTAGTCTTTCATTAACACATTTTTTACCTTTAGGCAAATCATACAATTTTCTCACCTGAGCATCATGGCAAGAACCCAGTGTCACAGTCAATGGGGCAATGGAGGCAGTGTTATGAAGACCTATTCCCTGAGTGGAGGGTACGTCCAAGGATAGCAACAATGGGGATCTGTCACTAGCCCTAAGCATGAAGGAGCAAGAGAAAGGGGCAAATAGTAGAATCTTCAGGCTCCCTTAAAGAGGGCCACCCAACAGGAGCTATGAGAAATTCATTCATTGGAAACATGAGATCCTGATGAGATGAAGCTCATGGAACCACAAATTTTACTTGATATGGTTTGACTCTGTGTCCTCACCCAAATCTCATGTTGAATTATGATCCCCAGTGTTGGGGGAGGAACCTGGGGGAGGTAATTGGATCACGGGGAGATTTCTCAGTTTTCTCATATCATCAGTGAGACTATTAAGGGTACATATGTTGTGCCTGACAAAATATTACTTTTTTATTATTACTATTATTATTATTAAGTCAGAAGTTAATACAAAGAGAAAGAAACACCTCCAGGGACTCTCTAGCTTGTTTCAAAATAAAATCATAAACAATGAGCATCCACGAGGTTCCCTTGTGTTGCTCACAATTAAAATACAGTATTCAGTGCCCAAAGGACCTGCACACGAAAGAATCATATACAATGATGTTTCTCCAAGCTCTCATAGAGATGCCTCATGTTCAGTGTCATCTTTAAACTGCAACACCCCTTTTGGAGGACATCAAAGTTAAATAAGCTGTGACCTACTTCCAAAGAGCAGGAAGGTCTTGTCCTAAGCTTATAGAATCCTGAAAGCCCCAAAATATACCAATACGTGGAGCATATCCGGTCCTTTCAGCAAGTCTCCATCCAGGGTACTGCCATGAAACAGATGACACACTAAGGAATTAAGAAAGAGGATTCACTAAAATAACTACTGACAGCAGTAAAGGGAAGATTTAGGAAAACCAGTGAGGGCCGGAATGATTTATCAAAATGATAACATTAACAACATGGCATTAACAACAAAAATGATAACTTTCTGAGGTAACGCATATGCTAATTAGCTAAACTTAGGCATTCCACAATGTATATGTTTCAAAACATAGATTTTGTATATGATGAATACTACTTTATATGTTAATTTTAAAAGTATTTAAAAACAAAAATAGATGATGTGGTCAAATCACATCATTTTACGGTCTGTAACATCCATAAGCAAGAGGGGGCAGCCAGAATGAATGATGTTTCCATAAGAAAGAGCCCACCAAATAGGAGTTGTGGCTATCAGTAGAGGAACACAGCCTCAGCTGACACCACTCTAAGATGGGAAGGGGGAGTGGTATGGAACATTATGCAACTGGGCTTCCCAATGGACAAACCCAACTAGAAGCCCACAGGGCCAGAGAACATGAGTGAGTGGAACAGTCTGAGACGTCAGATTTCTTCCAACATACAAAAAACAAGGCAAGAAAATACACAAAATGAATTGCAGGGATTATAAAGAATCACTACCACAAGCTCTGTGATATCAAATTAAAACTAAGACCATATGCAAAATTATTCATAAGAAGAAGATGTAAGCCACATTCAGACCCAGAGGATATTGCTCATTCTTGAGAGAACACCAATGAATAAAAATGTCCAGCATATTTTAATAGAACTTGTTGAATCACTTGGACAAAAAACAGAAAGGATGTCATAATGTTCTGCCTCTTTAGCAGATATTTCTAAATATTCTGGGCTGGGCTTCAGTGCTATTCCAGAGTCCAAGCTCACACCAGGCCTTACAGCTGATCCATGTCTCTTTTATTGCCTACTAAAGTAATTAAGAGATATATGACTTGAAGCTGAGCCCAAAATCTCCTCAGCCAGTTGGCTCCATCACTGGAAGGACTATCATTGCTTATATTGTGCAATAGACACAAGAGTAATACCCATGGGTTTGTGGGACTTCAGCAAATAGTCCCTCCCTGAAAATGCTGACCATAGAGGGTCCATTGGTGTAGCTAGTATTGGTCTCTGGCTTTTTATTCTATTCAACCCACCTGGTATCTGAATACAGTTTTTCTGGAAAAGCATCTCATTGTTGTAGCCACCTGAACTAAAATGTGAGTAAGCCTGTCTTTTCCTGACTGTTACATGAATGATTTTTTCCCTCTTCTTACTTCTCTGAATTGTTCAAATTTTTCATTATTTAGAAATGAAAAACTAATTTTTATTGAAAACTGAGTCTTAATGTTTCAAAAACTCACAAAAGCAGTTTATGTAAGTGCCTAGAAACTTCGTATGGAGAGAGATGGAGGATAAAACAAAAGATTGAAATTAATTATGGGCCTCTTTTTGTAGGCCTGATTTTCAGTGGTTCTGCACTCAGTGGCAAGAACACTTGCATTGTCTTTGAGGGTCATAATATGTCATAAACAACCTGGGTTTATCTCAGGAAAGCAAAGAGTTTTCAAGTGTAAAGTGGGCCGGGATAACAGTACATTTGCAGACTTAAGAAAAAAAGATACATTGTTATCTCAAGGAAAATAAAAGCACTGAATAAAGTCCTATTTCTATTATAATATTTTGAAAGTCTCTGATGTGAGAAAAATCAGAGAAACTCCCCTAACATAATAAAGATTAAATACTAAAATCTAAAGACACCAAACATTATGCACACAAAATTTTTAGTTGTATTTTCTGTAGGAAGGAGAACAAAACAAGGATATTCATTAATAGAGCTACTATTCAGGCTAGTACCAGAGAGAAGGAATTATTAGAAAAAAGAGAGCATGTATAAGGATTATGAAGAGAGATAAAATGTTTTTATTGTATGTGTTGTGATCATCTACCCAGACAAATCAACAGTCTCGACAGACTATTAAAAATAATAAGAGTTTATCATGGCTGCCAGATATGCAGCTAACCTAACTACAAAAATCAATAGCATCGCTCTACACCAACAATAACTACTTAGAATATGTAATATAAACAGGATCTTATTCATAATAACAATAAAAACTATAAACTGTCTTAAAACTAAGTTAACCAAAAACTCACAAGAACATAATCAATCCCATTTTAAAATGCCAATAAAGGACAAAGAAGATAAGTTGACTAGATGAAGACACAGTCCAAAGCTCCTGGGTGAAATGACTATATTATAAAGATGTATTGGTCTCCAAATTAATCTACAAATCTAACAGCAACTGAATCAAAATTATAGTGGTATTTCTTTAACAAACTGGATCAACATACTCTAATACTTACATAAAAGAATAAAAGCCCACATGTAGCTAAACCAACTGTCTTAGTCCCTTTAGTGTTGCTGTAACAGAATACCTGAGGCCAGGTAATTTATTTAAATTAAAAAAAAAAAAAAAGGTTTATTTGGCTCATGATTCTGGTGGCTGGAAGGCCCAAGGGCATGGCACTGGCATCCAGTATCAGCTTCTGGTGAAGGCCTTTCACTGAATGAGTCAAGTGGAAACGTGAGCAGGCATGTGCAAAGACACCAAACACAAGGAGTAGCCTTGTTTATAACAATCCACTCTTGTGGAACTAATCCATTCCTGCAAGAACAAGAAGTCACTCACTCCTGAAAGATGACAATAGTCTATTCATGAGGGTTCCACCCCCATTACTCAAACACCTCACACTGGGCCACGCTTCCCAACACTGCTGCATTGAGGATGAAGCCTCAATGTGAATTTTGGTGGGAACAACCATATTCAAACCACAGAACCAACCTTTCAGAAGAAGAGGAAAGAGGAAACCTAATATACCTGATATTGGCATACCTCAGAGTCACAGAAAGGTAAATCAGAATAGTAATGGCAAAAAAAAAAAAAAAAAAAAGACAAATTGACCAATAGGACAGAATAGAGCTCAGAGACAGATGCACAAATATGTGGGAAGTTAATATATGAAAAGGCTAGAACCATAAGTTAGTGAATACAGGGTAGATTGTTCAATAGATGATGTAGTCACAAATGTTCTAACCACAAAAATGATAACTTTCTGAGGTAATGCATACGTTAATTAGCTAAACTTGGGCATTCCACAATGTATATATGCTTGAAAACATAGATTTTGTATATGATAAATGCTACTTTATATGTTAATTTTTAAAAAATATTTAAAAACAAAAATAGATGATGTGGTTGAGAATTATTTTTTATATGGAGAAAATAAAATTGACTCCCTACTCAACAACACTCCAAGAACAGACTCTCGCCTGAGCCCAAGAGTTTGAGACCAGTCTGGGCAATATAATGAGATCCTCTCTGTAAACAAACAAACAGGGCTGGGCATGGTGGCTCACACCTATAATCCCAACACTTTGGGAGGCTGAGGCAGGTGGATCACAAGGTCAGGAGTTCAAGACCAGCCTGGCCAACACAGTGAAACCTTGTCTCTACTAAAAATACAAAAAAATAAAAAATAAAAAATTAGCCGGGTGTGGTGGTGGGCACCTGTAATCCCAGCTACTTTGGAGGCTGAGGCAGGAGAATTGCTTGAACCTGGAAGGTGGAGGTTGCAGTGATCCAAGATCACGCCACAGCACTCCAGCCTGGGCGACACAGCGAGACTCTGTCTCAAAGAAAAAAAAAAAAAAGTAGACTCTCAATGTCAAAGGTGTGGCTCATAGGGCCAGAAAAGGTTTTTAATAAGCATTTAGAATGAGCATAAATAGATCCATTCAATTTCACCAATATTCTTCATATCAAGGAAAGGACAAGAACCACAATGAAAAAGTGAGCAAAGAACATTGCTAGGCAATTTACAGAAGTGAAAACCCAAAGGTTTATAAGAGCATATGAAAAGATGTTCAAAATCAATAGCGATTGGAAAAAATGTAAATCACAACGGCAATGATATATTTCTTGACACACCTTAGTCTTCCAAAAAAAGAAAGCTGAAGCATGAAATGTAGACAAAGATGTGAGGATAGAGGCATCCTCATACATTGGTGGTAAGTACAGACAGTATTGCCAATCCAGAGTACAACTAGCACCGTTTAGTGTAAATTAGTCTGTGCACGTCCTATGGCGTAGCAATTCCACCCTGGGTGTAGAAACTAAGGACATTGTCACACAGATCCACAGAGTGTACAAAACGGGATGTTCCCGGCAGCATTATTTTTGATGGCGGGAACTAGAGGCAATCTGGCTATTGATTTCTGACACAGGACATACATATGGAAGAAACCGCTGGCTTCTCACCAAGCCTTTTCCTCTTCCTCCAGAAAAAGCATATTTCTTAGCATCCTCTTGAGATTAGGTATAAATCCATGACTACATTCCAACAACAAAAAAAGAATGTTTGGCTGGAATGCAGTAGACTATTTACAGGCTTTGCCGAAAAGAACCCTCTCCAGTGCAAATGTCCCTGCTCTTTCCTCCTGCCCAATGGCTTGAATGGAGATAAGTCCTGGAGCAGCCTTGGGATGCACGTGATGAAACTGCAGTACCACAAGATGGAAGGAGCCTGGGTCCTAAATTATAGGGACTCCATGTTCTGAACTATTAATTTTGTTTCAACTTTATTAACTGATTAGATGGTTTGATAACCCCCTGAAATTCAAAAGGTTTAGCAATGTATTTAGTCATACCTTAGCTAATAAAAGAGATACAATATGGTGGATAAACACCATGAAGTATTATGAAGCAATTAAAGGTAATAACTTTTATATATACACATAAATTTTATTTTATATGTATAAATTTCATTTTATATACATATAAAATTGTGGGTATCTTAAATATATAGTGCTTAGTGTAAAAAAGTGAGGAACAATACTATGTATATCAATTTTAAAATACATGCATACCACCCTGTTCTTTCCTCTTTCTCCTTCCTGCAATTTGGAATGCAAATGTGAAGACTGGGGTTTGGGCTGCTCTCTTGGACTCTGAGAATGGAAACCAAGACTAGAGACAGTAGCGTACATCCCGATGATGAATTCCTAATGACATGATGGAATCATCAGGCCACACTTGAAATTATTTTATAGGAAAAAAAGAACTACCTTGTTGGTTAATTTACCATCACATAAAACCATACACATTTTTCAGGAAGGCACACAAGAAAAGGTTACACATTAAACATGGTATAATGTTGGCCTACAGAGGGAGAAAGAAGAGAAGAATGATGGCAGGTTTGGGATAAAAGGAAAACAAAAAGTGTGTGATTCTATGACTGAATCGATTTAGAAAGTGGCATGCATAGATCAATAGTGATGGTGTAATATGAAGTGAGGACTAAGATCAATTGCACACCCAGTTCCTAAAAGGATGAAAGAGGCTAAAGAAACGCACAAACAATGTTGATAACAACAACCATCACTCTAACTTTTCTTCTCTAATTCAGGCGTAGGTCTCAAAAAAAGAATTTGATGCATTTACCATTGCCCCGCAATTGATTCTTCTCAAATGCTGCTCAAACCAACAGAGTTTAGGTCGATGTAAAGGATTTTGTGTAAGGTGCCAGTAGGAAGACCACTCAGGAGCTCAGGTGGAGTCAAAGAGCCAGAAGGAGATCGCTTCTGCTGCCTGAAGAAATTCCCCTGAAACTGTTACAAAGAAAATGCTAACCAGCCCACAATCACACCTTGAAATGGGCTGACATATCAGTTCCAAACTGCTGGCAAGGAGCATGGTAGTTATTTGCCAAGGCGCCTAAGACTCTTGTCTTGTGAATGAAAATAGGTACCAGGGCACCACTGAACTAACGTATGCAGTTGTGTGAATTGATCCTGCACTCCATACCGTAGAATACAAAACAAATCAGAGAGGCCGGAAGCATACACATTCACAAACACCTAGTCCCAAGCAGCGTTACATTACCTAAAAGTGTCTCAATTAAGGAGAATTACCACCCCCTTTAAAACTGCAATCATAGCCATTATGTATCATCGGGCTGCAATCCGTTCCCTGGGAGATGTCCTGATTAAGCGAATTTCCCAATTAAGCCCATCCCTGTTGAGTGGAGCACACAATTCTGATTATATTTCTAATTTATATGGGAGGCTTTATATTACATAGAAAGGGAAAAGAGGAGTTGAGGAAAATCCTCAGCCTCCAGAATGTCTCCCTGTGCAATTTATCCCTCCAACAGCAAACCTCCCATCTCTGAGGAATGAAAGTAGTTACTAGCCAAAGTCGTTCTAAACCTCTTAAGTAAAATACGATTGTCCCTTGTGGAGCCACATCTGCCCTTCAAGAACTTTCAGAAACATCACAATTGTCCTCTTGTGGGATAACCCCTTTCGCAGGTCAGCAGCAGACAGAGGAACAGAGAGGAAAGGCATGGCCCAGTGTCCAGAATGAGACACGTGCAGTCTTTCATACCTTTTAAAAAATCTTTTGCAGTATACTTTGCAGCAAACTCAAATGAGTAAATAAATGCATGAGAACTGAGTGGATAGATGAATAAATGACTAACATCACTGACCATCAGGGCCAGATATAAAGTTAAGGCATGTCACCATTACATTCACTGATAACACAAAGCCACAAAATCAGGAGAACTATTAGTCTCAAAACTTCACTGAGGCTAGGTGTGGTGGTGTATGCCTGTAATCCCAGCACTTTGGGAGGCTAAGGCAGGTGAACTGCTTGAGTCCAGGAGTTTGAGACCAGCCTGGGCAACATGGTGAAACCCCATCTTTACAAAAAATATAAAAATTAGTCAGGCATAGTGACACATGTCTGTAGTCCCAGCTACTTGGGGGTATGGATTGAGGCCCGGAGGTCAGGCTGTAGTGAGCCATGATCACCTGCTGCACTCCAGAATGGCGAGAATGGGCAACAGAGTGAGACCCTGTCTCCAAACCAACAAACAAAAAGACTTCACCAAAAACCTGAAATTTGAAAATATATTTGACTTCATTATTGGCCAAATTACTTGAACACAGCATCAAATGAAATTACAAACCTCATAAATGCTCCATCAAAACAGTGTTTTACAGAACTTGCTGGACAGGCTTAAATATGGTCCTATGAGGAGATAGGAACTACTATGGCTTTGAAACTGGCACCTCATCTTTTCAAGCTTTACTTCCCTCATCTGCAAAATGTATCATTGAACTTAAGTCAGTTCCCAGGGAAATGTTCAGAACAAATAATTTCAGAGGTGATGGCCAACCACCACATCCTGTAGGTCAGAAGAAGCCAACTATAGAGGCAAAAGCAAAGTCTTTGGAGTTAGAATTCTCACTCTCCCATTTACTAGTTACAGGACATGAGCAAGTCACTTGAACCCTCCAAGGTTTACTTTCCTTCTCTAAAATCCAACTCTTAGAGCTGGGATCACTTTTTGAAGGAACACACATAAAGAGCAAAGCCCATTTCAGAGGCTCCCCGAATCTGTTCGTTCATCTCTAACATGAGAATAATTACAACTAATCCATAGAGTTTTGTGAAGATTTAGCTCAGTAACATAAGTAGAATCTCCTTTTGACTGTACTATATTCAACAGGGTAAAAGCAGAAACTAACTATTCTTTCTTACCGCTACATGGAAAAGTGCTAATCACTCCCCATTTTCCATCATTGCATGATAACTTAGGCAGGTCTCAGAGTTGTTCAGGGGATTTCTGGGTATTTGAACATTCCTTTTTGCATCCAGTCCAATCTAAAGTGACATTTGTCTCTTATTCAGTTAGAACTTTTCCCCTTCCCCAGCTTGGGTTGCAAATTCTGCACTGCAACAGTCCTTTCCCATGACTCTACTTTGCTCTCCCGCTCCTTCCCCATCACTATGTTACTTCTGGAGACCTCAAATAAGATGCAGAAGGGAGAGGCAGCAGAAGACAGCTAAGGGAACAAAGGTCTGTCTGGACAGGTGCTGCTTTTATCAGGTGTGGGTGCTCACTTGTAAGCCGATGCCCAAAGGCTGACTTTCTCCAGCAGGAAATTTTAATGAATTCTTCAGAGTTCCCACTGTAGGAAGTTCCTGTACTCTGCTGTGCTCTGATTTGGGAGATATCTTCTCCGGCTAACTGCTTTTGACTCCTTTTTAGACCCTACTCCAAGGCACATCCAGGAAGGTTTGTCACCTGGGGTTGTCTCTACTTGGAAGAAGCTTCTCCTGACCCAGCTACCATCCAATGCATCTGTAGTGGATGCTGCAATGTGTTCCCTACACCCTCCTTTCAAGACTGAATGATTTATTTCCCCAGATGGTGGGACTACTGCTGGCACTCACCTCTCAGGAATTCCTCAATAACTGCCGTAAGTGAGGACAGATTCCTTGCATCAGGTCACCCTGGACAACCTGCCTCCAATGGCCAGCCAAAGTGATTACAAAAGACCAGCTCCTTTGGCCCAACTTGGGACAACGCTGAAGGGCCATTGCAGTTTCAGAGTTCCTCATGGCATCAGTTGAGGACTTCACTCAGACTGTATCACAGTTACTTTCTCTCTCTGGCCAATTCTCCCTTCTTCACTTCCCTTCTACAAGAGTTGATCCCAAGAATCCTTCCTAATACTGCCCACTACTCTTCATTTTATAATGTGCTTCCCAAAGAACCTGGCCTACAAGTTAAACAGTGGGGAAATGTGGAATATATACATATCTCTGTAGCCCCAACAAGCCTCTGACCTTTACACTTCTCCAGAATGATTTAGAGGTCAATGTCTATGTCTCCAAAATTCTGGCAGATACAAGCAATTATTTCCCAAGAATTAACTAGCCAGTATCTGTCTGGAAATACACAATGTATTTCCACAAGTTTTTATAGTTCAAAGCATGTGTGTGGTGGACTTGTGGGGAGATATATATTCTCCCTCCACTGCTAGATATCCCCAGTCTCTACAAATGGCCTCTTTCTTAGCCTTGACCATCAGGAAATAAAGCTTGAAGTAGAGGGTATATGTGCTATAAAGGCATCCAAGCTCGAGGAATGGGAGTGAAGAGTGAGGGAGAAGGAGAGCAAAGCAAGTAAGAAAGGAGTAGGAGATGTGTGACCTGGATGTCACTAAATGTGACTGATTGCACACCTTGTTGGGATTGCGGCTGAAAGCCATAATAAACACTGCATCTGCATCTCGGGATTATTTTTTTCTTAGCCAAAGAAAGAGAAGAATTTATCTATTGGTTTTCTCCCCTCAGTGGCTAAAGTTCGCTTCTACAGAACAATAACTACCCTACACTTCCAATTTGAAATGTGTGAGCACCAAGCAGGGGCCCTGAGGTTGGATTTAATGTTAGAATTATTTGCCATCTGGAAAGGATAAGAAACAGGCTTATTTTTAAATTCATAAGCCTGAATCTTTTGTCTTCTGAATTTTGATAGAAAATAAACATCACTTATAACTTTATCTTTATCTTATCATACACAGCTAAAATAAACAAGTTGATTTATATTCTTCCCATGTGAAAAATACACTCATGTCCTTTTAAGATCTCTAAGATATTCTCAAGAGTCTCACCTATTATGGCATTCAGCTCAAGCTCAAGGTTCAAGATCCTATCATTTTAGTCAAGTCCAGGGGTAAGTGAGTCTCTTAGGGTATATTTCCTCGAAAACAGCACGTTGAGTATGGTTTCTCTCAGTATGAACATCTGTGAACTAAAGAGACAAATTCTCAACTCCTTCATCCCATATTCAACATACAATGGTGATATATGCATAGGATATTCCAACAGACACATTCAAAAGAGGGAAAATGGGATACGCACAGCAAACACTGATCCATAGCAATTCTGAAATCTAGCTGGGATTGCATTGCCAATTTACTGGTTAGAATTCAGTTTATTGCCTTCAGCTGAGTCTCACTGCTCTTTGCTATGCCTTTTTTGTTCTCGGTTCTCACTTCTGGTTCACCTATCTTTTCCCTTAAGAAAGTACTGGCATTTCCAATTGAGGAGATTCCTCAGTCTGCTTTCTGTTCACAATAATTGGGCAGTGTAAAGCCCTTTCTATATTTTGTACTGCTTCTGCCACTTTTAGTCCAAGCTGCTGATGTTTCTACCATTAAAACTCTCTTTAAATTCTGTGGGTAGTCTATGATTGTGTTACCACTCACACCATTAGACAAAAGCCACAAACATAAATCTCCTCAAGATGAGCCCCTTTAGACCTCAGGTTAGCTGTAGGACTTTGTGGGAAACACCCTTAAGATTTTGTATAAGCTCTGTTTTTGATTAGAAAATATCTAATAGGCACTGCCTTAAGACCTTAGAAGTCTTTTGTATGTCTGAGAGATTCTCTGATGCATTACCTTAGAAGGAATTTAAAGTCCTACCCCGGAAATAATCTTTAGTCTGAAGCTGTGTCTTAATTTTAGAATCCTTTGCCATCTGGAGAGGATAAAAACCAAGTTTATTTTCAAATCTGTAAGCCCCACCTCTTTTATTTATCCTTTAATTTTTTACAATTGGTAGTTCCACCCTGTCCTCCTAATGTGTATGCAGATCCTTAGACTCCAGACAGCTTTGTTCCCCTTATTGTGCATGTGTCAGGGGACAGAATTTTCCAACTGTGCAGTTGTAACCCATTTCTTTTTATCCTCAATTTATTACACACAGCCAAAAGAAACAAGCTGGCACTTTTAATATTCCACCTGAAAATCTACTTGGCCAAATCTACCAATTCATTGGATTCATTAGGCAAAAGTGTTTCCAAACTTTTCAACGCTATGTAACAAGAGTCTCCTTCCCTCCAGCTTCCAGCAACATTTTTGGCAATCTCCTTTAATCCATTACTGAAAGTCTCTTGGAGGGCCATCAAACTTCTGCCATTAGCCTCTTCACAGTTGCTATTGTAGCATTCCATTCACGGTACCAAAACCTATTCTGGTTATCTATTGCTGGGTAACAATAATTACACCAAAACAAGGGCCAAAAATAATAACCATCATCTATTTTGTTTACAAATCTGGGAATTGACTGGACTCAGCTAGGCAATTCTCACTCAGGGTCTGTCATGCGGTTTAAATCCAACAGTGGCTGGGGCTGACCTCATGTTGAAATCTTCTTCACACATGCCTAAAACCAGTACTGGGAAGAATCAAACAGCTGGGATAGAAGCATCTGGGCATCCTTCACGAGAAAGGACTCTATCTCTCTTTCTCTTTCTCTCTTTTTCTCTTGCTCTCGCTTTTTCTTTCTCTCTCTCTCTCTGTGTGTGTGTGTGTTCAATAATCCCCAAACCCATTTTCATGTTCAATACTCTGCTACAATAACTCACAGAATTCACCAGAGCTGTTATATGCATATTTATGGTATTTGACAGCAAAAAGATACAGATTAAAATCAACAATAGAAAAAGGTGGTTAGGGAAGAGTCTAGGAGGCACCAAGAGACAGCTTCTAGTTGCCCTCTCCCAGTGGAGTCATCGAGATAGCATGTAATTTTTCCAGCAATGATGTGTGGCAATATTCACAAAGTATTGCCAACAAGGGAAGCTCACTTAAACTTTGGTGGCCAAGGTTTGGCCAAGTGTTTTCATTGAGGATTACACTGGCATGGCTGACCTCCCACATGGCTGACCTCAGCCCTTCAGCCCCTCCAGAGGTCAAGCTGATACCACAGCCCAAGGTCTGCTACCATTATTCACATTATTACTAACTATCTGGCGTGGCCCAAAGTTTCAGGTAAACGAAAACACTCCAGGGGCTGAACAGGGGCCAAACCTTCTTTGAAATGTGAAGAGTCTGAAGAACTACCCTGTGGGGTTCTTTCCACATTATCTAAGAGTGGCCAGACTACAAATACGGTGGCTGAAGACTCCCAGAACTAGAGTCACAAAAGAAACCATAGCAGCCTTGTGGCATCATCTAGCCAAGGCCTAGAAGTCAGACATGCAGCATAACTCTGCTTCCTTCTATTCATCAAGCAATGACGAAGGCTGCCCATGTTTGGGGGACTGGTTCATAGACTCCACTTCATGATGGGAGAACTATCAAAGCATTTATGGATGGATTTTTTAAACCACCACAGATGGTGACCAATACTCACCCACAAAGGAACAGAAAAAGTTCTTCCTGTCTCTCCTACTAATAAGAATTATTTTTCTTTTTGCCTCACCCCAAAGAGAAAGCACCTTCAAGTAAAAGGAAATAAACACAGAAAATTCTTTAATTCTGTAATCAAGGCAAAAAATATAAAGTCTAGGCTCAAACATAAAAATTTCTCTTGGCCTTAGGGAGAAGCTTTTTTGAGCGACTTAGAGCTGCTGCCTGCTGTGAAGGAGGCGACCAGAGGACCCCAGAACCCCCCAGGAGGGCCTGAAGTCATGTTGGTTCCTTTCACCAGATTTGCCTGGAGGAATTGCATCTGTTCCTAAAACCTACTCATTAGACTCCCTTTCTTCTTTTTTTCTGTTTTTTTCCCTCCTACTTCAAACTCCGTATATACAAGTTTGTATGAACACCGTTCTTAAATCCTCTTAAAGAAACAATATCTATGTAGCAAACCTGATAGATGTCTTCGAAAAATAGACCTCTTTCTACATGGCACAGGCCATGACATTTATAACCTTGTTATTTTCTCTCATGAAAAAAAAATTTTTTAATTGAGACAGCGTCTCGCTCTGTTGCCCAGGCTGAAGTGCAGTGCCACGATCTTGGCTCACTGCAACCTCCGCCTCCTGGGTTCAAGAGATTCTCCTGCCTCAGCCTCTCATGTAGCTGGGACTACAGGCACATGCCACCACGCCCCGCAAATTTTTGTATTTTCAGTAGAGATGGGATTTCACCGTGTGGGCCAGGCTGGTCTTGAACTCCTGACCTCAGGTGATCCGCCCACTTCAGCCACCCAAAGTGCTAGGAGAGGCGTGAGCCACAGCACCTGGCTTCCTCTCATGAGAAATTGACTTTTTTTTTTTTTTTTTTTTTTTGGAGCAGCAGCAAGATTTATTGTGAAAAGTGAAAGAACAAAGCTTCCACAGCGTGGAAGGGGACCCGAGCGGGTTGCCCGAAATCGATTTTTACCTAATTCCATTCAACACTTTTTCATTTAGCCTGCCACATTAATAGCAGACTTTTAGAAATCAAATCTTCTTTTATAAATGAACCCAAAAGTCTCAGACAGCAGAAAAATTCTTGGCCTCAGAAAAAAAAAAAAAAAAAAAACATGGAATTGCCAATCCACTGAGCCTGTTGCCTAGCTCCAGCGTGGGTTCCAACCTCTTTCCATAAGGGACAATTTCTGCAGGTGGTGTGTGATTCAAAGAATAAAAGCTCAACTGTTCGGAGAAACATCCTGCTCATTCACGTCCAGCTCCTGACTGGAGAGCAGTAGCACAACTGTGCCAAGGAAAAACCAGTCTACAGAAATGCGTATCCAACTCACAAAGCCAGAACGTGCTGCATCATTAGGAATCCCTCGCAGATGTCTCTTGCAAAGCATTTCCAGACGCAGCCACCTAACCATGAAAGGCACAACGATCTTGGCCTGAAATCCTGCTGAAATCCAGATCATCATCTTGGAGGAGGGCATTAGCCGTGGTCATCATGGCTTAGAAACTCCTCCTAGGTAGTGACATCGCATTCCTGGAAACCTTGTCAAACTTTCATTCAAAGTGAACAGGTGCAGGGTATGTAAACGGAGACTATAGAGCCAAGAGAGTTATTTTTCTAGGTTTCCAATAAATGTGGCCTTATTTGCCACACAAAGAACGCAGTCGATGGTTAAAACACAAAATGATTTTGAAGTTTAATTTAAATTTCACCCTCCTGGCTATTTGTTGTTTGTATTTCACTTCACTTGAACAATAAAGTAGCTCGGATGGTTTGGGGCATGCAGTTAAGCCTTTTAATTTCCTAGCTCTCATGCACTACTGCTCACACGGCAGGGTGACTGCCCTTAGCACAGAAGCAGAATTTTTAAATTGTTCATTGATATCTTTGGCGTAACATCGATACAATGTTTTGTGCACACGTCCTGTTGTCGTATCCATCCAAACCAAACTTTGATGACGTCCATGTCTCTAAATACTGTAGCAACCGCTCTTACATCCTGTTAACCACCCCATGACAACCTGTAGACAGGAATTCCTCTAAGACACGGCCCACGTCTTAAACAGAATGAAAGGGAGCACTGCAGAAATTCTAAATCCTTCTATACTTCCGAATAAATTATTTCTTTGCTGATGCTAGAACTCAGCATCTCAAGAAAATATTTTCCAAATAATAGAAAAGTTATTTGAAGTGTTCTGAGACTTCGTTTCCTTTTCCTTCTCAGTGGGCTGGGATTCTCTTATCAACAAGGGTAGCTTCTTTGGAAGTAGATATTTGTAATGAGGAGGCAACTGTGCCATTAATTTACCAGTGTATGAATCAGCCTAAGCACGTCCACCTTTTCTTTGCCATTTGATTGTGCGTTCTTTCACACTCTGATTCGTCTCCAGACCAAGCTGCTTTGTTCTCCCTTATTTTCAAATTAGCACAGCTTAGAGCCAGGGTGATGGAAGATTCAGTGCTGAGAGAAAGAAGACCTACTTCCCAAGAGTAGTATCTTTGAATGCAGACATTCACACAATTGCTTTTTATCACTAATTGGGTCAAAAGTGCATGACATATGGAAAAATAACAGAGGACATACTACCTCTATGTTTTTTAGATGGCACCCAATTTCAACATGTCATTTTGGAGAAGAATTTATAGGTTAAAAAGAAAAACCACTTATGGAGCTCTGGCCACCATTCTGATATAAGTGCACTACAACAGCAAAGATTAATAAGTATTTGCTGTCACTCTTCAAGGAATTTACATTCTGGCAAGGAACATGGAGGAGGCAGAAATGTACACAAATAATAGAGTTGTGTGAAAATAAAGGGAGGAGCAAGAGGGAGGAGTCTGGGAGCAGGTGGATGTTAAAGAGTCTAACCAGGATCTAGAGGCTCAGAGCAAACTAGATGGAAGAGGAGCTATTTTAAAACGGAATCTCAGCAGTTTATCTTAGAGTCACTGATAGATTTGAAGATAGATGATGAGACAAGATTACATACACCTGGCCCTCCAAACAGGATCATGTCATGCCAGCCTACCTCACTTTGCCCTCAAGACATCATCCAGGAATAAGTTACAAAATTTGAAGATTACCAGGTCAGAGGGCAGCAGACTACAGCCCACTACCAGTGTTTGCTAAGAATGATTTATACATTTCACATTTAAACATTTTTAAGTGGTTGAAAATATCAAAAGTATATCTCAAGACACATGCAAACTATATGAGATTCAGTGCCCATAAATAGTTTCACTGGAGCATAGCCACACCAATGTCTTTGCACGTCGTTCCTATGTGTCCATGTGATATGACAGCAGGGTTGAGTAGTTGCAATGCAGCTTGTATAGCCTGCAAAGCCTAAAATATTTACCATGTCACTCTACAGAAGTTTGCGCAAGTCTGCTCTAAATGGTACAGTCTGTGAGTGTCCTTGCATAACTTACGAAGAGTTGCCGGCAGAAAACAAAGGTAATTCTTATTATATATGTTGAGACCCAACAGCAAATAAATCAGTGTCTATCCCACACATTGGCTCCTTTTTACTTCCTGGGCAATAAGACAAAATTGGCTAAAATGTCACTAGTCTCTGAAATAATAAATGCTATCATTCAGATAGTGGAAAGTGATTGCTTTCCATCTTCCCAACAAAAGAAGCCAGGAAAATGAGACTTACGTCAGTACGAATTTAAGATACATCAAAAGAAGAATGTCCACACTGATAGAAAGAAAGTGACACCTGGGGATGAAAGAAGGTTGCCATCCATTTTCTTTGCATTACTGTAACTTACTGCCTCTGCAGCTCAGAGCCTAAAATAAGGTCTCATTACCTAGAAGAGTCAAATAAATTTGGTTCCAAACATTAAGCATGAGACTTGCTGCTGCCTCTGACTTCTGAGCAGGGTTCTGGATGCAGAACAAAGATGAGGAGGACTCCCCACTAATTTGCCCTGATGCTGCCTACAGGGCCTGTCAGGCCTTCTAAGGAGACTGAAATTGACGCTCCTTGATGCAGCCTCCTCGGTGCCTGCCTCCTGGTTTGAGTGCATGTCAGCAAACTCCAACAAAGGGATGCAGAAGCCAGTCGGCCTCAGTCTGATGTGAACATTGCCACTTACTATATGGCTGATGGGAGGCTGATTAATGGCCCTCAAAGAGATCCATGTCTTCGTCACCAGATCATGTGAATGTCACATTATAGACAGAAGGGACTTTCCAGATCTGATTAAGGGGACATAACTGGAGATAGAGGAGATTATCCTGGATTACCTGGGCGGGTTCTAAATGTAATCACAAGCGTCTTTATAAAAGAGAGGCAGAGAGAGAGACAGAATTACAACAGAAGAAGGCAATGTGATAACTGAAGCAAGACACTTCACCGCTGGCTTTGAAGCTGAAAGAATGGGTCACGAGCCAAGCAACGCAAAGAATGCAGCTCTAGAATGATGAGGACACGTGGACACAAGGTGGGGAACAACACACACCTGGGCCTGTTAGGGGTGGGAGGATGAGGAAGGGAGAGCATCAGGAAGAATAGCTAATGGATGCTGGGCTTAATACCTAGGTGATGGGGTGATCTGTGCAGCGAGACACCATGGCACACGTTTACTTATGTAACAAACCTGCACATCCTGCACATGTACCCCTAAACTTAAAATATTTTTTAAAGAATATTTAAAAATAGTTAATTTACCAAAAAAAAAAAAAAAAGAATGCAGCTCTAGAAGGTAGAAAAGCAGGGCAGATTTCTCTAATCTGATGAGGCCAGCCCAATCTGTTCCATTTTTATCATGGGGAACCTAATTCTCTGGCTAGCACCAGTGAATGCCAATCACGTCTCTTCACTTTTGCTACAGCATGACTCATCAGTCTTAGAGGCTAGATCCTTAAACTGGGTTGAGACTTTTCAACTGAGGCAAAGATGAGGAGAGAGGAAAGATATCTTGAATTCCCAACTCCTTCATGATTTTCTGATATCAGTCAGTGTGGCAAGTAATAATAACAAGAGATAACATTTCCTGAGTGCTTAGCACACTGTTAAGGGTTTCATGAAACCAAGATTCTGGGAAGCTGGCACTACTATTTACTCCCATTTTGTTGACAATGAAAGTGAGACTTAAAGAGATTAAGTAATTCACCACTGCAGAATGAAACACTAAAGCTGATTTTTCTAGGTGTCTACAACCCCTTCCCATGTGCTCATTGGCCCCTCAGCTCTAAGAATTCTTCTTTTAGCCTTTTTCCAACTCTGCCCCTTTGCCCAAGGGTCTGGCTCTTTCATTAATTCCTGCAAGGCTGTGTTAAGACTTCCATTTTTTTTTTCTTTACCAAACTCTATAGTTACAGTAACAAAAAAAGACCTTGTTTTCATCCCAGTAACCCCTTCTCATTAATTCAAGCTACCACCTCCCTTTGCCAGACCAATAACTGGAAGAATCTAGGAAATATGGGGTCCGTCAGAGCATCTCTTTTAGTGCATCCCCTGCTTTCTTTCTGGGAGAGGCTGATCAATGTTTCCTTGATCTCCCACTCTATTTTCTCTGAAATTCTGCAGCAACGTCTTTAGCCTGAACACAAACACAGACACTTGGGCTCCCACTCGTGAAAAATAGCAAGAAATTCTCAACATTCCCAGCAGTAGTTCAACATTCTGTAAATACTTGGCCTCAGTGTCAGAAGCATTGTTCACCTTGAGAGTGAACCGCTTCAAACATGGCACTTCTGAGACACTTTGTCACAACCCTCCTCACTTTCATTTTGTACCTGCCACTTTCACCCAAGTGCAATCGGCCTCAGCCATGCATGGAAGACTGCTTCCCAAGGCTGGAGTAACAATGTTGAGAACACTCTCAGTGCTGGATACTTTATTATTTCTACCACAGGATGAACAGCCTTGTACAAGACTGGTCACAATATACTGATCTATGCACGAATAATCAGACTTGGGGTCCTGAAGCTATTCTTATGCCCAAGGAAGCTGGTCACATCAGGCTGCTCACTCCTTCTGCTCTAGAGCCCCAGATAAGGGGCTTTCCACATAGTGGCCTGTCCTAATACCTTAATAAAAATAAGAGAGTCATTAAAAACTCTTGGGAAATTGCATACATATTCTCTTACCTCCTCTACAGGAGATGAACTAAATCACAGCCACCAAATTCAACCATTGAAAAGAACACACACTCTTTAAACATTTTTCTAGACTTCATCTTATTTTGGTTGTTTTTGTTTTTGCTTTTTGTTGTTTGTTTGTTCATTTGTTTTGAGATAAAGTTTCACTCTTGTTGCCCAGGCTGTAGTGCAGTGGCACAATCTCGGCTCACTGTAACCTCTGCCTCCCAGGTTCAAGTGATTCTTCCACCTCAGCCCTTTGAGTAGCTGGGATTACAGGCACGCACCACCATGCTAGTTAACCTTTTTTTTTTTTTTTTTTTTTTTTAGTAGTAATAGAGACAGGTTTTCACCATGTTGGCCAGGCTGGTCTCGAACTCCTGACATCAAGTGATCTGCCTTCCTCAGCTTCCCAAAGTGCTGGGATTACAGGAGTGAACCACCATGCCCAGCTGGTTGTTTTTGTTTTGTTTTGTGTGGTTTTTCTTTTTTTTTTTTTTTTTTTTTTCCTTTTTGAGCTTGTATTCTCCTGGGATTTCAAAAACATAACCTTAGGATATCTCTTCTCCCTTACCTTCCATACCTGTTGCTGTGTTTATGTTGGGAGGGCGGCTTACTTGGTGCTGAAATGTTGGGGTGACAAGCGCAGGGGAAGTCTTTGTGTCCCTAGTGGTCAATCCATCCAAGAGCCTTCAAGATGGCTCCCACGTTCATCCACAGGGCTTCATTCATTCAGGCTCGGTGACTCAGGCTCTCTGCTGGTTCCCTGCCATACCTAAAGGCACAGAACTCATTCCACTGCTTGCTGTGGCTGGCTGGTAACTAGGAATTTCTGTTATCTATCTGTGGGCTACCTGTCTGGCCTTACATTACAGCCATTCTCTCTCTGGGAGCTTCTGCCTCCTCAGGGCGCCTTTCTCTATCTGGCCCCACAAATCAGTGTAGGGTTTTGCAGATTTCCTACTGTGGACTGTGTCCCAAAACCATTGTTCTAATCACTACCATCATTATTAATCGTCTGGGTTCTTCATTTTCCCAGAATGGGAACCTTAAGGCCAATATTTTGTCATGTGAGTGGCTATAGAGAAGGCTGCCGTGCTGCTGTCAGTGTCCATGTTCCCCATTCCTTCATGATATGTGTGACAAATTCCAAAGAGAGCTGCAATTCCTCACCCCTTCCTGTCCATTTGCAATATGTCTTCATAGCTCCTCCCATCAAAGTGAAAGTTTTTTGTCCACTCGAATCTGGGGTGCCCTTGCGACTTTCTTTGGTCAATAGAAAGTGGCAGAACAGATACAGTGCCTGTTGGGATGCAGGTCTGAGGGAGCGTTGCACCTCTGCCCACTCTCAAAATCCTCCAGCCACCATGTGAAGAAGCCAAGGTTAGCTCGCTGGATGATGGAGGCACAGGACCACGTTTCCTCATGGCCCCAGCCAACTCCCAGACAATCCCTAGGCATAGGAGGGAGGCCGTGCACTGTAATGAAGACCCACGAGCTAGCTCAGCCACAGTCAGCTAAGGCTGTCTCAGATCAGCGGAACTCAGGCAACAGTAAATAATGTTTGTGTTAGTCACTCCATTTTGGAGCAGTTGGTCCTACAGAAAAGCTAACTGATATTTTTCATAACGTTTTGTCTTTGCCTCAAATCCTCTGAATTTCCCTAAGGCATTACACTTTTGAAACACTTACCCCTTCATCTCTCCCCTTAGGCAATAAGCCCAGAGCCAACGATCTGATTGAATTACAGGCAACGGAAGGTAAAAGATGAAATAAATTGAGAAAAAATAAGCAAACAAAACTTATCACACCTCAAATATTTTGCCAAGTACACTCTACCTGCCAGGGATTTAGGGCCACAAATTGTAGATTGAGAGTCCATCATTCTCAGTCTCATTACAGTTTTCTTCTGTAGCCCCAAGCATCTATAATTTAATTCCTACTCTTCTGTGGTTACAGTCATGTAATCTGGTTATAGACACAGCCTCAGATATCAGTGAGTTTGGATCCTGAGTTACCAGTCAATGAAATTTGCAAAGTTGCTACTCCCGATATTTCCAAGGAGCACTCACATTGGCTGACCTAATCCAGCAGGTCTTTTGGGGTTAATTTTGTCAGAAATGCCAGTTTCCCAAATCCCTATTAATGCCTGCTGATTTTGACCCATAACTCTCCCCTCCAAACACACACACACACACACGCGCACACACACAACCCACATACTTCTAGTATTACCCAGACTCTGTACACTTCAGAGTCAATATTTTTTACTCTGGTGGTCGGTCATACCAGCTTCTAGCATCACCATACCTTGAGCCCAGAACCAAATCTTCCCCACTAATATTCTTCAAGCCTCGATGTAGTTTTCTCTCTTAACTCTCCAGAAGAACAAGAAAAGATATAAAAGGCAGCCTCAGGAACCCCCAGGGTATTCACTCCCTTGTAGGAAATGACTCAGTCCCAGCCCCTACATTCAACCATTCATGGAATAGCTTTCTTTATTTTCAGTTCACAACTTAATTTTTTGAGCTGCTCAAAAAACAAAACCAAAAAAACAGTGTAGACTGTTCAACCATTCATGGTCCCATGTAGGAGACAATAAGTAAAATAAGTTAATGGAGGGAGGAGAGACAACTTTTTTTTTTTTTTTTTTTTTGAGACGAAGTCTCACTCTGTCGCCCAGGCTGGAGTGCAATGGCGCTATCTCGGCTCACTGCAAGCTCCGCCTCCCGGGTTCACACCATTCTCCTGCCTCAGCCTCCCTAGTAGCTGGGACTACAGGCATCCACCACCATGCCCGGCTAATTTTTTTGTATTTTTAGTAGAGATGGGGTTTCACCGGGGTCTCGATCTCCTGACCTTGTGATCCGCCCGCCTCGGCCTTCCAAAGTGCTGGGATTACAGGCATGAGCCACCACGCCCGGCTGAGACAACTTCTAAAAGTCACCTTTACAACATAGACCAGATAAAAAATCCTCAATTTACATGAGCAAACAGCAGAATCCAGATGGCAACAGACGGAAATGTCAAGGTTTTCTCCTAAGAATCATAGATAACTACTAGTCTTCCATTTACAGAGCTTAAATGACCCCTTTAAAGAAGACATTCAGCTTAGAAAGATTGTAGGCTGTTTTCTACAGGAACTTAAATTACCAGTAACTTCCACCGTAAAAAGGCAATTCTCTGTCTATATATTTGAAAATGTTATTTCTTCTTCCCCAGGCACCTCACTATGGAGGTTTTCTCAGTCTTTGAATGTAAGATGCAGTTTTTTTTGTCTGGGATGAGTGAAGTGTTATTCTGCCTTTGAGCTATGTATTACTTATTTTATTCTCTGGTTCCATAATTCTGTGTCACACATAAAATATTGTCAGTGTTGACTTGTCACTGAAGAGGACAGCCCTACCAATTATAGAGAAAAGTAGTTCTCAGTCTCTTCACTTCTCCATTTCGTCAATGAGAAGCAGAAAATGAGAGATAATTGCTGAAAAAGTCCCGCAGAGGCAGTGTGGGACACACCTTGGACTTGCGAGTGGCACCATTATGATTCTTTTTTTTGAGACAGAGTCTCACTCTGTTGCCCAGGCTGGAGTGCAGTAGCGCAATCTTGGCTCACTGCAAGCTCCGCCTGCCGGGTTCAAGTGATTCTCCTGCCTCAACCTCCTGAGTAGCTGGGACTACAGGTACATACCACCATGCCCAGCTCATTCGCGTATTTTGTGTATTTTTAGTAGAGACGGGATTTCACCATGTTGGCCAAGCTGGTCTTGAACTCCTGACTTCAGGTGATCCACCCACCTAGGCCTCTCAAAGTGCTGGGATTACAGGCATGAGCCACCACGCCCAGCCACTATTATGATTCTTTACGGTTCTTACCCACTAAACAAAACTGCCTTCTTCCCTTGAACATGAAAGGGACAGAGCACCTTTGGGAAGGTTTATCATCTTCTGGACTCTTCAGAAAAGAACACCTCACATTTCTCCTACTCCTAATCTTCAGTAAGTGATTATGAGCCATTGCCCCTGCTACAACAAATTGCTACTTTAAAAAATTTACTTTCAAATGTAGACAGTTTCCACTAAGAAAGAAAGAACATTTTCATGCTAGATGCCTGATCTCTCAGAACACTATGCCCTTTTAGTGGAAAGGAAACCCAGCTGGTGTTCTAGAGAACATAATCTTCAGTGGTTCTGGTTGTCAAATTACAAATCAAAATAAAATAAAAGATCTATATAAATAGACATTACAAATGACTAATGAACAGAGCCTAAAGGCAAGATACATCAATAGCTTGGGAAATGCCCAAGTTTCTGCCTTTCAGCGTTGTTGGAAATGCTATTAAGGACATTATGTTTCATTTTGCTTTCATCATTTGCTTAATAAAAATGCATCGTATGACATTCCCATTTATTTTTCTCCTCTGAGAACATTAAGTCAAAAGCATCTCCAGTTTCACCCATCACCTAAAGAGTTATTTATCTGTGACTTTTGAATATGGCATTACATGTTTTTATACATTATAGCATCTTCCTTGCAAAATGTACCTAAAAATATGACTCTAGGTTAAACAAATAATAATAGTCATCAGGGAAAAATGAATGGGTGCTAGGCGAGGAAGGAAAAGATCATCTCAAGCTGAATCCTCAAGAGAAATGTGAACTAATGAGGCAGATACGTGCGAGGGGGTGAAGGAGGCTGCAAATGACAAGTGTGACCGAAAATATTTCTGTGTCAGTAGGATCTTTTCACAGAGAGATAGGGAAATAAGAAAAGTTTAAAACTTAGAGCCAATCCCAGCACTTTGGGAGGCTGAGGTGGGCGGATCACAAGGTCAGGAGATCGAGACCAGCCTGGCCAACACGGTAAAACCCCATTTCTACTAAAAATACAAAAATTAGCTATGCATCTGTAATCCCAGCTACTCAGGAGGCTGAGGAAGGAGAATTGCTTGAACTCAGGAGGCAGAGGTTGCAGTGAGCCGAGATCGTGCCACTGCACCCCAGCCTGGGCGACAGAGCAAGCCTCCATCTCAAACATAAAAATAAAAAAATTTAAAAACCTAAGAGCCACCTTTTTTATGCATAATGAAGAGCCAAAGAACGTGTTTTCATAGGAGAAATACTGATAATAAAATGAAAATTAAAAATGGATAATGTGGCAAAGATAGGATGCCAAGCAAAGGTTATCCTGGACACACAGAACATTTTAAGCAACCTACTTCCATTCTCTCCCCAGCATGACTGTCCGTCTGCATAGAGTGACCTGAGAAGTGAACCCAATAGATGCCTTGTGGCTTCTTGCCACAAGTCTTTCATTATCTTTGCCTGTGATCTCTCTTCATATGGTAAAATCTATAATGGGTCAATATCATTCCATTCACCATGACAGCATCTTCAGCCCCTCTCCATAAGGAAAGATGGGATTGGTGGCTTTGGGGCTGATCCTTTATCACAAGGATGTATCATGTGCCTCCTATGTAAAATGGGAAGAATTTTACCAATTATATGAATTATTATTACTGTAACCTCTCCCCATTTACCCTACTAAAGTCTTCTTTGCTTGGTAGTACATTAAGAGCCAGAATATGATAAACTCTGCCCAGCTCCCTTGCTGTGATAAAATACTCAGGTCTGACTCTGCTTTTCCTCAGGCTATCTGGGTTGGTCATTTTTATTCCTTCCATCCAACTTACCCATGTCATACTCTGGATATTTGAACGGACTTCTGATCATGAATGATGGAGAGATACTGTAGAACCTAAAATGGGCTGCCAATTTTTTCATTCACAAGTATTTATTGAGCACTTCTTTTGTGCCTGGAATTGTGTTTGGGGCTGGAGACATAAACCTGAGGACTAAGGCAGCTCACTGTCAGGTGGAGGAGGCATCCTGGCTATAAATTATTGTGATAACAACGTGTTGGGTGCTTTTGGAGTTCTGAACTGTAGGCACCACCTTCTCAGAGCTTCCAGAAAACAGCAGAGGCAGCTACAAAGTTTGGACAGAGGGGTCACAGGTCTATGCAAACTTCTCTAGTCCGCTGTAGTGACCCCTGTTCTGTGCTTTTCATTGTTTTCTTTGAAGAGCGCCCGGGCTCCCACCATCTGGAAGAGGGATAGGGGATGCCATGGCGTCAGCTGCCCAGGCTGCCCTGCCTGCGGCCTGCTCTCTGCTGCCCCCTGCAGGGCCTCCGGTAAATGGGCTCATGTATTCCCAGAGACGTTTGCTTGAATCTAACAACATCCTCCACCATTTAAAAAGCAATTCCTGAATTCCCAGCTGCCACAGGAGAGAAGCAGAGACAGTAACCCTGAGCCGGAATCTCTCTCCAGGGGCCCTGTGGCTCCCCACATCAGCCATGCGTGTGTGCTGACTTTTTTGCCTCGGGTATGGACAGGAGGTCGTTGACAAGGAACCAAGTCAATTTCACTCCTCCCCACGGGGAAACATTTTTCTGAACCCCACTAGCACCCTCTCTTTGGGCCCACGGATCTTTTGTTTATCTGTTCTAAAAGTGAAAGCATTAAAAAAGAGAGAGAAAGACAGAGAGAGAGAGAACGCCGGTGTTTCCTGTTTTTTCAACTTAACAAGTCAATTGTTTATGTGCCTCTTTCCTGCTTGAAAAAAAGAATAAAGAATACACCTAAGGGTGCAGATAGGGTGGGGTTGGAGGAGACCAGCCTTCAGGGAGAGTACTGAGCACCTCCAGGGGAATGTGTCCCCAGTTCAGAAAGGTTTTCCCTCAGTCATCACCCATCCATGGCAGCCCCTGAGGAAAGACCCCCATAGACCAAGCTGGTTAGCCACTGCGGCTCTTTCTTCATTTTTTCCTGATTGGTACCAGCCCAAGGAACACAGACCCCGGTGTTTCCTTTGCAATGTGCTCCCTATGTCCCAGTCAATTCACTAGCGTATTAGTTTGCAGGAATTTTTGCTCAGTAGAACATTAGAAAAGACCGTGGAATATTGTTATTTCTAAAATTATTTTCTACCTTTCTTTTTTTTTTTTTTTTTTTTTTTTACTATTTTTTTCTCTTCCTCCAATCAATTCCTCAAATTCCCCCACCATCCACATTCTCCCAGGGCTCCTGATGATTATGTTTAGCCCAACTCTCACCACCGGCTTCAGAGGCTGTTTCCTCCTGATTTTCCAAATGAGGCAAAATGAAGCTTCAAGCTCACAACCAGAGCAACCCAGTGCATGCTTCTGCGCACATGATGCAGATGTGCTTTTAATCTTTCCTGTACCTTTACAAGCAGATCCTCCCAGGCTTCTGCAGTGTAGGAGAACAGATATGCTTTTATTAAAACTAGTATCTCAATTTCAGTAGCTCTAAGTTCCCACTTGCTTGATGGCAGTGCTAAAGGAAGCCTCTCAGAGCCTCCTCTGCGATTCCAGGCATTCCAGGGTGGCCTTGCAGGACAGCAGGGAGGAAATCTGCTCCTGGATTTCAACCTCACCTGCTGCCCACTGCCTGTACCGAGGAAGGCACCTTGATGAGATATTGCTCCGTGGCTTTCGGACCCTCTGAGAGAATAGGGGTCGTGGATCTCTCCACTACAACTCTGGGTACCACATGGTAGCCACCCCAAGGTCACAAGCCGCCTCAATAATACTAGGATCATGGTCTCGGTCACCTTTTCCACTTAAGCCCTGAAGTTGCTCTGCTCATGCCTGGATTCGCAAGTCCTTCGGCTTCTGACTTAACCTACTCCCTTACTAGGGTTGAGAATTGACTCTGACATACTCTAGAAAGAGGGCAGGACACAAGTGCCCCCGCCCTTTGCATACCCTTACTTATTCTCTTATTTCTCTTTTCTCCAGTCGCCTTTGTCCCTACAATGGGATGAATCGTGTCTTCTCTAAAGATATACCCAAAGCAATGTAAGTGTTCATCAACAGACAAATGGATAAAGAAAATGCAGTGCATATACCCAATGGGATACTATTCAGCCATAAAAAAAAAAAATGAGATCCTATCACTTGTAACAACATAGATGGAACTGGAGGTCATTATGTTAAATGAAATAAGCCAGGCGTACAAAGGCAAACTTCGAATGTTCTCACTTATTTGTGGCAGCTAAAAATTTTTTTTTAAATTGAGCTCATAGAGATAGAGAGCAGAACGATGGTTACCAGAGACTGACAAGGGGAGCTAGTGTAAGGTGTGGGGATGGTTAATGGGTATAAAAATATAATTAGATAGAATAAGATCTAGTATTTGATAGTACCACAGGGTGACTACAGTCAACAATGTACATTTGAAAATAACTAAGTATAATTGGATTGTCTGTAACAAGAAAGGACAAATGCTTGAGACAATGGATACCTTATTTACCTGGATGTGATTGTTACACATTGCATACCTGTATCAAAATATCTCATATACCCCATAAATATATATACATATTAAGTACACACAAAAATTAAAAATTAATAAGTCCCAGCTACTCAGGAGGCTGAGGCAGGAGAATGGTGTGAACCCAGGAGGCGGAGCTTGCAGTGAGCCGAGATTGCACCACTGCACTCCAGCCTGGGCGACAGAGCGAGACTCCGTCTCAAAAAAAAAAAAATGTTTTAAGGATATGTCCTGTTTCTAAACTCCAATACACATGAGTGTCATCGTATGAAAACAGGTCTTTTATAGGTCTTCAGAGATATAGTTAAGGATCTTAGAATGAGATTATCCTGGATTTCAGTTGCACCCTAAATCCAATGACTGGTGTCCTTACAAGAGAAAGGATAAGGAGATTTTAGACACAGGAAGGAAGAAGGCCATATGAAGATGAAGACAGAGATTAGAGCGATGCTGAAGATGAAGACAGGAGACTGGAGTGATGCTACCACAAGCAAGAAACACCAGGAGCCATCAGAAGCTGAAGATGGCAAGGAAAGATTCTCCCCTAGAGCCCTCAGAGGGAGTGCGGCCCTGCAGACACCTTGTTTTAGGACTTCTGGCCTCCAGAACCATAAGGGAATGCACTTCCGTTGTTTTAAGCCATCAAGCCTGTGGTAGTACGTGGCGGTCCTATTCTCTCAGAGGGTGTGAAAGCAAATCTCATCATGATGCCTTCTTCAGTACAGGCAGTGGACAGCAGGTGAGGTTGAAATCATGGTCCAGGAGCAGATTTCCTCCTTGCTGTCCTGCAAGGCCACCCTGGAATGCCTGGAATAGCAGAGGAAGCTTTGAGGGGCTCCCTTTAGTGCCGCCATCAAGCAGGTGAAACTTAGAGCTACTGAAATGTTGACACTAATTTTTAATAAAACCTCATAAAAATATACCTGTCATCCTACTCGTGAAGCCCCAATCTGTCCTTCTAATTTGTTTCTGCAAAAAAAAAAATTAAAACTCAGGCAAATAGAAACTGGAGTAAAAGGTGCTTCTCACCCCTCTGGGCACGAACAACTGAGTCCTAGCTGAGTACAGTGCTGGGTTCGTCTGGTGTCTTTTCGTTGAAGACTATTTTGTTGACACTCCTTAAACTTACACACTACATTTCTTAGGGTTCTTCCTGCTAATCTTATAGACACTAGTTAGACAACATGTGAATAGACTTAAAATTAATGTACTTTACCACTCACTTTGCAACTCAATGCACTCTCCCCTGCCCACCAACAAGCAAAGCAAGCCATCCATAAGTTGAGAATTGCAGAACCCACAGTTCCTGTAGTTTATGTCTAACTACCCAAGATAAGGATTATTAGGTCTTTCCAGACTTCCTCACTCAGCATTCTAGTTGACAGCAGGCCTCTGTTCTCAGGTCACTCTCTGGAACAAAAACATTTGAATTCCTTCCAACCAAAAAAAAAAAAAAAAACCAACCAAACAAAAATAATTATGTTCTGACTCTCCACCATGTTCCTCGCTTATCTATAACTCTCTCCCCCTTGCCATACATAAGAGGCAATCTTCTTAAAAGAAAAATAATCTTTGGGGTCTATGGTTAAAAGCATCCATTTTGACCTTAGACAGACCTGTGTAAAGCCCCAGTTCCATAATTTAGCGTGTTATTCTCTCCAGATCTTGCTTCTTTCTTAACTAAAAGGGGAAGAGCCCCAGAGTTATGCTACGAGAATACAGTGAGATGAGGCGGTTGTAGAGCTAAGTAAACAGAAAGGCCTGTAGAGGATAAAAGGGTAGTGAGTCTCTGTACAGCCCAGGAAAAGGATAAAGAGAGAAGGGCTTGGAGTTAAAGGAAACACATGAAGGACTCCTCGACCTCTAGATGGGCCAGCAAGGGACTGTTGCTCAGCCATCAGGAATCAACAGAAGGTGACTGAGCAGCCACTGATACAGGCCCTACCCGTGGCTTCTGCATCCCTCTTCCATCACAGCACAAGCACCCAGAACACTAATTGGCAGTGCCAGAGACACAGCAGGTACTCAGAGACGGTTTACTTCCTGCATCCAGAGAGCAGAACACATGGTGCCCGAGGCAGGGCGATGTGTCCATGACCAGATGTTCAGAGTGTGCTTGGGAGAGAACCCAAGGGGGCACATTCAGAGTAGGTTACAATAACAGGACGACTGCTCCTTAAACCAGTTCACACCCTGACATCTCCCGGGTGGTGATGTATACGTGGGCTCCCTAGGAATTCTCAGCGTGCATATACAGTCCACAGTCATCATATTGATATAATTAGGTGCCCTATGCGAGATTACTCTTTTCTCCTTTAGCAAAAGCAATTTTAGCATCTTTTTATGTGGACAGGGACAAAACGTCACCTTGAGTCAGATCTCAAGAAGGCCCCTTAAGTTTCATAGGTGAATGACAGGCAACCTCAGAGCACATCCGTTGCCCCCCAGTCTGCCAAGAGAGACCTCCAGGTATGCTTGATGAATGTAAAGTATATTCTTTTGTGTTAATTGCACTTTCAAATATAATACAGTGTCATTAAAAAGATGTGTAGTTTACATGTATTCTTGATATTTCTAGGCAGGCATGGAAAAGAGGAGATGGAATTCATGATACACTACGAAATAGATCACCAAGGGAAAATTTTTACAAATAGAATGGATTGTGGTTGCTGAAGATAGTAATTCTTGCCCATTTGCTTCATGGGCTTGTTAAGAGGATGAAAGTCAAAATGAGATCGTAGAAATGAAAACACAATCAAGATTTCAGAAATTGAAAATAGCACTATCATTATTATTCTTAATTAAAGTCATTTATATGGGAACTACATACTTGAGCTGCAGACTCGGTGACCTGGCCCTCAGGTGCACAGAAAAGTTCTAATTAAAATTTTAATAACCATCTTATTACAGGTAGAAGGTTTCTCAACAGTGAAATAACAAACGGCCATGGTAGTTGGATTCTATTATTCCCAGACTTCCCCATTCTAGGCTCTGTTCCCCCAAAACACTTTGAACACAAACACATTCACACACACACACACTCGCACACTTTACAGGTGTCCCGGGGCATTATTCTGTCTTATGAGAGCAGCCCTCAAGATAATGCCTTGGTGAGTTTAGAATCTTTTTGTTTGGTTGGTTGGTTGGTTTTGTTTTGTTTTGTTTTGTTTTGTTTTTTGAGACAGAGCTTCTCTCTTGTTGCCCAGGCTGGAGTGCAGTGGCACAATCACGGCTCATTGCAACCCCCGCCTCCTGGGTTCAAGCGATTCTCCTGCCTCAGCCTCCCAAGTAACTGAGATTACAGGCACCCACCACCATGCCCGGCTATTTTTTTTTGTATTTTAGTAGAGACGGGGTTTCACCATGTTGGTCAGGCTAGTCTCGAACTCCTGACCTCAGGTGATCCACCCACCTCGACCTCCCAAAGGAGTTTAGAATCTCTACAACAAGAAAAGAGAAAACTTTTCGTCTTCTTCTTAAAATCTCTTGGAATAAATTTTTGAAAGTATTCTTTTATCTGTTTCTCAAACTAGCAGAGATCCCATTTTATCTTTTCTTTCAACCTTTTTTTTTTTTTAAATCCAAGCGCCCCCCCCCCGCAAAAAAAAAATAAATAAATCATGATTGATGAAAAAAGGCACCATGATGTGGTTGTTGTGCATGGACCAGCCTGTCAGCAATGACCACAGCTCACCTGAGAGTAAGATTACAAAATTACCACCAGAAAATGACTTTTATAATCAGCCTCCAAAGCTAATGCCCAATATGTAGTACTTTCTGCTAAAGCTCCTGGAAATCTTCCCACATGCTGTACATCTGCGTTTGCAGACCCTCTACCAGGAGCTAAATTTATCTGCTCTTTAGTGTTTTATGGGATTTAAAAGAGCTAAGCAGAGAGTTTTACATCTAGCGGGGATATTTGATGAAATAAAAACTGGTGAAAACAAGGACAACAGCAGAGAGGAGAATGGACAAGAGGGTTTTACAGATCCTTCATCTTCCTAAATGTCCATCCCTTCCAGACTTCTCCCCCCAGTGGTTGTGCACCTACTCTGAACTCGACATGTGTCAGATACTGAGGGCACATGGAAATATAATAAACCAGATTTCCACACTTTAGGGAACTTAGAATCTATTTGAAGAAGTAAGACTAGCACAGGAACAATTAGTTCTCAAAATATATCAGTTAAATGAAGAATTTGGTGATATTTTAAGTGTCTTAAAATATCACCAAAAGGAAGTTCAATGTGAACTCCCAGAGTAATCTGGAAAAGCTTCAAGATGAAGTGAGGGACATCAGATGCGTCTTGAAAACTGGGAAGCAGGCCAGGCACAGTGGCTCAGGCCTGTAATCCCAGCACTGTGGGAGGCTGAGGCAGGCGGATCACCTGAGGTCGGGAGTTCGAGACCAGCCTGACCAACGTGGAGAAACCCCATCTCTACTAAAAATACAAAAATTAGCTTGGTGTGGTGGTAGTAGCCTGTAATCCCAGCTACTCGGGAGGCTAAGGCACGGAGAATTGCTTGAACCCAGAAGGCAGAGGTTGCAGTAAGCCAAGATCATGCCACTGCACTCCAGCCTGGGCAATAGCTCGAGGCACTGTCTAAATAAATAAATAAATAAAGTACTGTTATAACTGTAAGTTTATTTCAAATACTAAGGCGATAACTATTTTATTTCCATTTTAAATTTCAGGTACCAAGCATTAAAAAAAAGTTTTGTGACTTAACCAAGATCACAGCTAGTTATTGGCAATGGGACCCAGGTCTCCTGACAACTAGACAAATTCATTCCACCAGACCTTACTGACTTGCAGTAATTTTTTTGCCCTAAAATAGAAATTCCTATTTTGGCACCCATTCAACTGAAGAAATATATAGATATACAGGTGGTCTTATATTTAAATGCAGGATGCTCCACTGTCTTTTCCAAAACTCAAGCCATATTTCTAATTTTCTTTATTTATTTGTTTACTTATTTATTTATTAATAATTAATTGTTTATTAATTAATAATTAATATTGATAATATAATTTATTATTTATTTATTAATAATTGATAAATAATTACTTATTTATTTATTCTTTCATTTATTTATTCTTTCATTCATTTCACCAATGTATTGAGCTACTACTACATGATCTGCTATTGACCTGGTTCTACTTTCTGGGGATAGAAATAGTCCTCTCTTGACAGAACTGGCTAAACAAATAATTACAATTCCTACCAAGTGGGACAATATAGAGTGCTATACAGAGTAAACAAAGGGAGTTCAGAAAAGTCCTATCAGGAAAGTCACCTTTAAGATGTAAAGGATGCCCAGTAGTTAAGTGATAAATAGGGACACCTATGTTTCTGCAAGACAACATAGCAGGTTCAGGAAACTGAAGGAAGACTTGATGGCTACACCAAGTGAACAAAAAGCAGAGCATTTGACGGAGGTGGACAGTTTGGTGGGGCAGGACTACTGAGTGTCCCACACTACTAATTTGCCACGGAGGTCAGGAGATGTATGATCAGAATTGAGTTTTCAAAAACAAAGTACTCTACTTCTGCATGGTCTCCTTTACAGAAAGGAGTGGGTTAAAATGGTCACCAGGAGTCTAATTACTAGGCCATTGCAAGTCATCTGGGAGAGAAGCAGTGGTAGCATGGAATAAGATTGTGGCAGTGGGAACAAAAACAAGTGGATGTATGGCAGAGCCGTCTAGAAGTCAAAGACAACAACAGAGGTGTTTGGCTGCAAGAAGAAAGAGAGGGAATGTCAAGGGTGACACCCAGATGATTGACAAGTGGGAAAATGGTGATTACCATTCCCTGAAACAAGAGTAACTGGAAAAAGAGTAGTTTTTGAAGGGGAAAGGAGAAGAGAAGAAAATGAATCAAGTTTGGGATGGGTTAAATTTGAGTTGCCTGGAAACATTCTAAATGTAAATGTAAATAGACAGTTGGATATTCTAGCCTGGTACTCCAGAGAGAGGTCTGGGTTAATGATAAAGTTGTAGAAACCATAAGCATGGGAGTGCATGAGACCTTGGAGGAAAGCATGTGGGGTGAGAGGACAAGAGCACTTAGAAGAGACTCCTCAGGGAATCCAATAGCCAAGGGTTATGTAGAGATGAGTGACAGCAAAGGGCACTGAGAAGCCATCACAATAGGAGACAAATTAAGGCTAGGATGATACCATGGATGCTGACAATAGCATAGGCACATTAATGAAAAGCTTTCCTAAGTCATCATGAAAACATCTGTATTGGTCCATTTTCACACTGCTATAAAGAACTTCCCTGAGACTGGGTAATTTATAAAGGAAAGAGGTTTAATTGACTCACAATTCCACATGGCTGGGGAGGCCTCAGGAAACTTACAATCATGACAGAAGGTGAAGCAGGCACCTCTTCACAGGGCAAAAAATCTTACCCAGCAGTATAATAACCATGGCATTCTGATCTCTTAATTTTTTAACTACTAGCAAAATGTACAAGATGCATTGCAAGACACTGAAAGAAAATTTAACACTCTGTCTAAAAAAACAATAGGGGGATTGCAAGTAACCCTCCATGACTCTGAAGCTGATCATTGAGCTTGATCATTATTGACATCCTTTGTTTCTTCTCTTGCTAACTTTTGGCAATTTTATTCAACAAGGTAAACTGTCTCACTACGTAATTCCAATGAGATCCTTTTCCTCCTTGGAACCAGTTTTTAAAAAAAATCAGCAAAAGAGAAGAGTAAAGCTGTTATAATTAAGTTTTTTTAAATTTAAATTATATCTGATTTTTATGTTTTCATATGAACCCTGGGAGAGAAATCCGTCTTCTTGCCGATGGGATAATACAATATTGGTGTGACTATTGGCAGTGCTGTCTGTTGCCTCATTTGCCATCAGGGCTGGTTTGGTAATCAGGTTGACTGATCCTTATTTCCCTTCCCTGTGTATTTCAACAGAACTAGTGGGCTTAAATGGACAATCTTTCCAGAAAAAGGAGGTCGGTTCTTCTGAAACAAGTAAATGAGAAAGTAAACCTCCAGATGATTCCTACATTTTGCACTCGCTGACAGAGGAAGTTCTACCCTAAGATGAGTTATCATGGGAATCTTCTCCTCTTTCTTTTCTGTCTCAATCATGGGTTTGAATTCCAATATCAAAATCCTAGTATTTCTGTATAATATTTTTATGGTGTAGTCAAGAGTGCCCCACTCCATACAGACATAGAGCTTTGTGGGGCAGTATTGGGTTCTTAATGTTACTTCAAATGCTCTGTTAGCCCGGGTCACTTCAATTTAGCAAGTATCATTGAATGAGCTTCCACTGGATACAAAGCACAGGGAAGAATTCTGTAAATGATACGAAGATGTATAAAGATTGAAGGGTAGAGAAAAGCCCCGGAAAGATGTATAAACACTTTGAGCTCTTGAATTAAACCCTGTCTCTTTGGACTTTCAAAAACTTCTGAATAATGGCAAGAATCATTGCTAAGTTGTGAAAACTCTGGGCCATGACCCCAAATCCACAGAAGGTTGGAATTTACCCCCAAGAAAAATGCAGTGGGAGCAGAGTGGGGAGCAGACACTGATGCTTGAAACCCAGAAACACTGAGAGCTAAAAGTCATGCTCACAGTCGTCGTATGTTCACTGTGTACCAGCAATCATGCTAAGTGCTTTACATAAATAATTGCATTTTAATCTTACAAATAGCCTTGTGAGTATGTATTATTATTTTTACCCCACTTTGCAGATGAGGAAATTTAAAAGTTGAGATGTTAAGTAAATTATCCAAAGTAACAAACATCAGTAAGTGGTAGAGCCTGGAATTGAACCCCGAGCCTAGATTCTAAGCTACTACATGCAGTGAGGACTGTCTTCCTGGTCTACGTCTTTCTCTCCAGCAACCCCACTCCCAGCCCTACCCCAGACCCCTAGCCAGTTACAGTAGACGCAGTGCCTATGGCCCAAAGAACATTAGGAATCCACAAAAAATATTTTAATTTTAATTCTTTTAAGTCAGAAGAAAAATATTAATGTAATAACAATAAATATATGATAATAATTCCAGCCTGAATTGTGTTCATCTTTATATCAACATAATCATAAAATATAATTTTAGCTTATTTATTTTTATGAAAAAAGGGTGAAAGTGCCCACTCAAGGCCCAGAAGAGTCAGAATTTGGCAGACACCATCTTCTTGACAGACGGAGAGAAACTTCACACTCTCCCTTTCTAAGCCCCTTCACTGGAGCTAATTTTTCCTCTTCAGTATAATAAAATAACAATAACCAACACCTCTATAGCTTCTACAATGTGCCAGGAATGTATATACGAGCTTTATATACATTCTTTACAAACCACTGTGAAGAAGCGGCTACTATTGTTAGCAGCAGAAAGCATCTGAGTTGCATGGTACCAAAGTAGGTTAGCAGTGGATCCATGAGGGCCTGCAGCAATTTCTTGCCTCCTCAGAAGAAAGAATTCGAATGAGGGGCAGAAGGAGAGAAAGAGGCAAGTTTAGAGCAGGGGAGAAAGTTTATTGAAAAGTTTGGAGCAGGAACAAAAGAAAGTAAAGTACACTTGGAAGAGGGCCAAGCGGGCAACTTGGGAGATCAAATGCCCTGTTTAACCTTTGACATGGGGTTTTATAAGTTGAAATACTTGTGGGGTCTTGCATCTCTTCTCCCCTGATTCATCCCCCGTGGTGGGCTGTCTGCATGCGCGGTAACCTGCTAGCTCTTGGGAGGGGCCTCAAGTGCAGTGTTTAATGGAGTTGTACATACGCTTACTTGAGGAGTTCTTCCCTTACCAGCTGAATGTTCTAGAAGGAACATTCTAGGGATATTTTGCCTCTTAATGTGCATGCTTGAGCCCACTTAGCCAACTCCTGAGATCTTACTGGGAAGCTGCTGATCAACAGTTTCAGGCATTTCTATCTATTGGGAGACAGCCTTTCTTGGTGCCAGCGGTGACCAATTATTATTTTACAGAGACAGTTAACAACCACCTGACGATACCTGATAGTCACCTGACATTCCTGATGGGCACAGAGGAGCCCTCTCCTGCCCCACTTATGCCTGACTAGCTAGCTAGCTACTGTAATACTATTAGCTCCATTTTATTAGTATTAGTATTAGTATTAGTATTATTGGCTCCATTTTAGCAAGAGTATTTAATATTTCTTTGAATCACATCCCACCCACATTAAAATACCAAGAGTCATTTCAAAATGTGTCCCTGGCCCCAGCATCCTCCCAGAATGGCTTCACTCATGCAGGCATGCACTCATTCACGTATTCATTCCCTTAACATGCCTGTCTTAAGAAAGTTGCTCTATAAGCCTATGTAAATATGAGAAGGGAAAAATAAAGTGTCTCTGTCTACAACTTGCTAACATTCTCACCCTAAGATTATGATTAAAAATACATCTCCTGTAGATTCAGCCATGTTATCTGTGCAGTTTCTGGGACTAGGTTTTGGTTTGCTAGACTTTGGTTGGCAGTCATTAGGTGTTTGTGTGTTTGTCTGGAGAAGCGTGAGATTATGGCACAGAAATTAACTTCACTTTTGCCAGTGCATAGAGTATGAACGGTCCTCTTCCAGAAGTATCTACGCTATTTAATAGAGAGTTAATAGGAAGGCACCCCAGAGGATTCATTTAACCACAAGTCACTTTGTTAAACTTTTTAAATGGAACCGGTATCAGCAATAATGCCAACGTAAAGCATTATTTCAGCCTTTGGCACGACATGAAAACCACCTCATCTTTTTGCACAAAATTGTTCCCTCTGTCACTAACAGCATTCAGGATTAGATCAGTTTGACTGTCAACTATTTTTACTTTTCAAGCACGGATCAACGGCACACTCTGCCTGATGTCATTAAGATAACTTGAGGATAACTAGCCATACATCGACAAAGGGAGAGATTCATTATTGTGATTAAATAAAGCAACCAAGCTGATTATTATAAATCCAACCACTTCTCCCCCACCTCACAGCTCCCTGTTACTAAAACATTCTCTCCCAGAAATAAGTACATTGCCATACATCGCATTTCTTTTTTTGACTTTTTAAATTTTGCCTTTGAAACCTCAACACTCTTCTTTGGATAAATTAAGTAGTTCAATGAGTAGGTCCCTCATTATTACTTTTAATCATCAAGAGTTCCAATCTGATTTCTATAATCATTTTTATTTTGTCTCTAGTTAAATACTACTTGACTGAATGAGAGTAGTCTCTTTTTCCGTAACAATGCATATTTTAAATGTTTCAATATTATTAGCAGGAAACTTTTTACCTTCCCAGCTGACTAATTATCATACTTAACAAAGCCTTTTTTGTGTGAGAGTGAACAGCCCAGCAATTGCCATCATTTGCATGCACACTAAAACTAGCACTGGGAATGTGACCTTCATTTAGGCATTGAATAATGTTCTCTAAGCTTTATCCATCCTGCCTGCTAATCACCGCAGCTACAACACAGTCCCGTGTTGGGCAACTGAATTGTTTTTGCAAACAAAAAGTAAATTGTCTATTAGTGCGTGTACACATTTTCTTGTCTCAGAGAACTAACATAAAGAAAGGTCATTGAAGGAGACAGACAGGGTTCCAGTTAAATGTTATTGGTGGGTAGGGGGATAGAGTGCAGTGATAAAGAAAACTATTAACCTTGTTTTTTCCTCTGTTTGTGCCTTTGTTTGGGAAATAAGGTCTATAATAACAGAGTTAAAACTCCCCACCAAAAGCAAAGTAAGGACCTGCTAAATCAATTTTTATATGTGAAAAAAAAAAGGTAGCTCTACATTGCTGATACGGAAAAAAATAAAGATATTGAGTTATAATGCATAAATCTGCAGCTATTATCATAAGTCCAGATGGCGTATTTTAGACTTTCTAAGGAGCTCCTAAAAGGCACAGGAAAGAGATTTGAAATTTCTTATAATTGAAATAAATCCTTTTGCATGATTACAAGGCAGATCTTAGGCTACTCACAAGAAATGAACCTTAAAGGGGAGGGGTTGGTAAGGCTCAGGAGATTCCAGGCCATTGAACTCAAAAAGCATGTGTCCTGCAGCAGCTGCCATTAAATAAATAATCTAGATCTATAACGGTTCTATCCCTGGTGACTATTTGCATGGTAAATGGATAAAAGCACAGTTTTAGAACCTCTTATTTATGTAGATTAGAAAGGAAAGAATAATTCATAGTTCTTTCCTGCCCAGAGGTTTGCACACTCCACTCCAAAAAGGAAAATGATATGTCATCAGCAAATATACAACAAGGAACCACTTAAAATTCTGGTTTCATTAATCATCATATGCATTTGCTTTTCTATCCAAGTTCTTTGCAAACTTCGGTGCATACACACACATTAAAAAGATATATAAATATATTTGTGTAGTTATTTATACAGAATATACATGTTTATCCTGTGTGTGGCTGGTAGGCTTAACTGATTAAAGTCCTGTTCTAATAAGGCTAGGTCAGAATTTCTCTGGCTCTGCTTTCTGGCCAGGAATAGCAATGTAATTTCTGATTAACCAAGTTCTAAAGGCACACAGCGAGTCCCAAGGTGGAGCAGGCAAGAAACTACTGGACAGAATAAGCCTTCCGTATGATGGAAAGAAAAAAGACCATGTGACAAGACCTGCTGGAGGGAAGCTGGAAAGTCTGTTTGGATAGGTAACATTTTCATTTGCCAGTATGTCTATTCAGGGCATAAAGTATAACTTAAATAACTAACCTACAGTTTTGGTCACTAAAGAAAAACCAGAAGAAAATTTCATAGACACTATCTTCAGTCATCTCCCTCTGGAATTTTAGAAGGTAGGTTGGTTGGATTTTCAGATTAGAAAGTTCATGGCTCAGAAAAATCAAAGAGGTCCAGGTGGAGAAGAAGAAAGGTGCAGGCTGGACTGTCACTGGGCTTTACCAGACGAGGTGAGATCATGGGGTGATCATTTGCGCTGCTTCATGGTACGGTCAAGTTTACTAGGGAGGAGCACAAGAGGGATCTGGGGAAGAAGTCATAGCCGGGAACAAGGACTGTCCCTTGCATAAAATTTCTCTAGAACTCTAGAATAGCTACAGGACAAGGTGGGAGTCCAGCAGAAGAAAGGCAAAGAGAAAGTCAGCTATGTTTGGTATGATGCCACTAACAACATCTCTGTAAATGTGTCAGTGGAAATGAGCCACACCCTGGAAGTCTCTGGAGGTCACAGGTGATATGGTTTGGCTGTGTCCCCACCCACATCTCACCTGGAATTGTAGCCCCCATAATTCCCACGTGTTGTGGGAGGGACCTGGTGGGAGATAATTTAATCTTGGGAGCAGTTTCCCCCATACTCTTCTTGTGGTAGAGAATAAGTCCCACAAGAGCTGATGGTTTGATAAGGGGTTTCCCGTTTTGCTTGGTTCTCATTCTGTCTTGTCTGCTGCCATGTAAGATGTGCCTTTTGCCTTCCACCATGATTGTGAGGCCTCCCCAGCCACGTGGAACTGTGAGTCCATTAAACCTCTTTTTCTTTGTAAGTTACCCAGTCTCAGGCATGTCTATTAGCAGCATGAAAATGGACTAATACAACAGGGGACTGCATTATCTTCAGTGGGGTCTTCAAAGATAACAGGCTACGAAAACCTGATAGTTGAGTATGACAGGTCAAAGTAGATAAGCCAAAGAAGTTTTTCCAAAAGATCCACCAAATCAAGAAGAGCTTGGAGGATTTGTGGGACCTGAAGCCAAGGAAGCAGTCTGCATTCAAAGACCCAGTTGTGACTTAAGATACCATCACTAATTCCAGCAACACTCCACAAAGTCTACTAATAAAACTGGTCCTTCAGTGCTTGCAGATCTCATGGTAATTTCTGGAGACAAACAATTCTGCCAAGGATCCTGATAGCTAAAAGGAATAGCAATATGTCATTTAGGAACTTGCTACATCCAGAATGACTTCTCACGGTTGAAGGTCAGCTGCTAAGAGGCATAGATAATTTAACTGCCCTGTTGTCTTGAACAAGGAACTGGTAACATCAATTACAAAGGCTCCTGTAAAGTCTGAGCGAACACATCAAGGCCAAGAAATTTGCCTTCATGTTTACTCAGCTTGGGTCTACACATTAGGAAAGTCATTAATAGATTGTTACCATCTGCTGAGGAGCTCCTCAACGCCTGTCACAAGAGCACCTTCATCTGCAAGCTATACTGAGTCAATGCCAAGGTGGTAGGTTAAGTAAAACTTGGAGAGGTGATAATGATTGGCTTAAAACCAGGAACTCAGCAGTATGTCATCCCACCAGCCTCAACACAGCCACTTGTGAGCTGTGAAGGAAAGAACGAAAGAGGCGTAAGTAGTGGATGGGATTCCAACATTACAGAACAGGGCAGCAGAAGCAGCAGCATTGGAAGTCTAACTCCACTTCTGATGTTCGAAGACCTAGACATAAAATCTGGGGAGTTGTTCTTCCATAATAAAAGAAAAATCCAAACAATTGAGTAAGGCAACTAAGTAAAGCAATTAAATGTGATGCTTCAGGATAGACATCAAGGCCATTAATAGCAATTAATGTTTTTTGTTTGTAGTATTATGCATGGGGTATTGTAATTTCCACATAGTAAAATGATCTATTTTTCACTTCATTAATCAGAAAACATGATTATTGTGATCAAAAAAAGTGGCCTCATTTTGCTTCCCGACCAAGATTTAACTGCAAGTGCTTACAATGAGGTCCCATTTTCTCAAGACTTTATCGCGGTTAAAAGACATACTACCGCCCATTAGTCAGTAGGCTATGGATTATTATAATAAATACTTAAAACCACTTATCAAAATAAAAGCCAAAGCACAGTCTGCCATGCAGTGGCCCTGATTTTTTAATCAGAGTCTCTCACTTGCTAATTGGAAGTACTCAAAACTCCAAATGACTTGTCTTATCGTTGGTGAGAATTAAAAAGGTTTTATACACTGGAGATATTTTAGCACTTTTCCCAGCTAGGTCACCCTCATTACACTAGCTTTGAAGCTTCTCTTACATTTTCTTTCTTATATGTCAGTTCAAGAAACGGGCTTTCAGGGACAAGTACACTGACCCTCTCAGCCAATGATCCACCAAGTGACTATTCCACATGTAGGCAGCTGTACACATAGCCACTTGCCAAGGGGAAAGAAAATCAATTTATTCCTGAAGATTATTGAAGCTATTTTATTTTGCTTGTTTTTACAATGTACCAAACTCCTGCCTGAAAAGCAGGCTGACTTATTTTGTGTGTTTGTTTATAGGGTATGTTTATAGTACTTATTTATATACTTATTTATAACGGTGTATTAAACAGATATCAGACCTGTTAGAAGGAGGGACGGCAAATATGTTTGCTTGTTTCTTTGTTTTTAAAATTGTGCTGGAATGGTAATGAGGTTGGGAAAATATCATTACATCCAGAATACTGGACCGTGCATCTGCCCAGGATCTTCCTCTGAGTCCCACAAAACAATGACAGCCTACAATGAATAGATGAAGGGCCACCTGAGAGAGGAAGAAATGAATGAGGACCCCTGGAAGGGGATAGGAGCACAGAGGGGGCCAGTGAGCAGCAATCCGCTTGAGGAAAATATTTATTTCCTCTGAGGGCAAAAGGAGGAAACTGTGAATAAACCTTAGCAGCCACAAATGGTCAAGGGAGTCTATAAACCAGGTCATCAAAGAGTGTGCCTACTGCCTCAAACACAGCACCTTCTCCTGCCTTGGGAGGCCCCGAAGGCCTCTGGTTGCTAAGTGCAAGGATAAAGACACCAAAGCTGGCCGGGCACGGTGGCTCACGCCTGTAATCCCAGCACTTTGGGAGGCCAAGGCAGGTGGATCACGAGGTCAAGAGATCGAGACCATCCTGGCCAACATGGTGAAACCCCGTCTCTACTAAAAATACAAGAATTAGCCAGGTGTGGTGGCACCACCTGTAGGTCCAGCTACTTGGGAGGCTGAGGCAGGGGAATTGCTTGAACCCGGGAAGCAGAAGTTGCAATGAACCTAGACTACGCCACTGCACTCCAGCCTGGGGACGCAGTGAGACTCCATCTAGAAAAAAAAAGACACCAAAGCTAACTCTTCACTTTCAACAAACTTTCCATTTGAAGTTCTGAAGAGCCTCAAACCTCCCAGAACCCACCATCTGCCGGGTCTTTCAAATGAGGTCAAAGGTAGCTCACTCTGTGGGCTGAGATAATTGCTTCTTCAGGCTTAGTTAATTAGGACAGTTGTTTCATTATCAGCCAAGCTCCTTTTATACATACAGCCCACATGAACCAAGTCTGAAGATTCATCTCAGAAACCAGGCCGGGGCAGGTAAACCCAAATACTGCTCAGCAATATTCCCATTTTTAGAAATGTTGACAATGAAAGACAAAGTCTTGAGTTTTATGTCGCAAACAGTAAAACATAAACTCATACAGTTAAAGGAATATAGTAAATGAAAGAAATACTCAAGGAAAGAATTTGGCAACGTTTTCATTCTTTCATTAGAGCATGAATATGTGTAAGTTCCTCCTTGTCGACTAATCTGAAGTTACTATATTCCTAACCACCCTCGTGAAATTGCCCATTTATGGACACCCCTTCACCATCACATTCCACATGGAACAACTGCAGTTATAAAAAGGACAAATAAAAGGGGAAGCAGGCCGGTGGCTCACATCTATAATCCCAGCACTTTGAGAGCCAAAGCTCTTTGAGAGCCAAACTCTCCTCGCTTGAGCTCAGGAGTTTGAGACCAGCCTGGGCAACATGGCAAAATCTCATCTCTACAAAAAAATTTAAAAATTAGCTGGGCATGGTGGTGCACTCCTGTAGTCCCAGCTACTTGGGAGGCTGAGGTGGGAGAATCACTTGAGCCAGGAGGTTGAGACTGCAGTGAGCTGTGATCATTCCCTGGCACTCCAGCCTGGGTGACACGGTGAGACTCTGTCTCAAAAAAAAAAAAGGTGGTGGGGAAGCAGCTATTGTCACTACAGAATCAAAATAGAGTTACAAATTGTCAACAGAACACTGCCTGAGGGAGTGAGAAATATGTAACCTTCCATCCTTTTCTGTTTTTCCTCTGATTACTCTTGTCTGTAATTGTGCGTTGGTCTTACGCATTAGGTTTGGTTACAGAGTTTTTGCTATGATTCCACATCTGTTGTGTCTTAAGAGACCCAGGAAAGAGGAAATTCCAGCATCAAACTTTAATCCAGCATATTAGGTTGATGCAAAAGTAACTGTGGTTTTGCTATTACTTTTGCCATTATTTTAATGGCAAAACCCAATTACTTTTGCACCAACCTAATAGTAAATACTCTCATGAAGTTTCTTCTTTTCCTCTCAAAATTGTCCTTCTCTTTACAGAGCCAAAGACTAGCTCTTATATCTTTATTGCTAATAATTTTTTGCCCCCCAAATCTACCAGGACTTTCTCATATTCCTCATCACTGTTGAATTACTCACTTGGATATGAATGAGACTTCACTGGGCATGAATTCTTTCTGTCCCCACAGCATTTTTTATATATTTCTGTGAAAACCCTCTGTTATCCGTGTGCTTTAGCAGGCTTTTTTATTTTCCTACGTCTCTCCTCCATGAAGCTATAAGCATCTTGATGACCGAGATTCTGATATAAAAGCAAAGCACAGTGCCTGGACCATAGTAGGAGCTTACTAAGTTTATACTGAATGAATAAAAAAATAAGTTGTAAAATATGGAAGGTGGGAACCTGATTCTCTGTCTTCCTTCACTTAGATGTCTTTCCTATTTCTAGCAACTGGCCGTTGGAGACAGTGATTTGATTATGCAACTGTGTTTATTATCTCTGTCATTATCAATATATTTGAATTCATCCATTTCTTCACTCATTAAAGTATAGAAAATTGGCCGGGTGGGTGCAGTGCCTTACGCTTGTAATTCCAGCACTTTGGGAGGCCTAGGCAGGTGGATCACGAGGTCAAGAGATCGAGACCATCCTGGCCAACGTGGTGAAACCCTGCCTCTACTAAAAATACAAAAATTAGCTGGGTGTGATGGCGTGTGCCTGTAGTCCCAGCTACTCAGGAGGCTGAGGCAGGAGAATCGCTTGAACCCAGGGGCGGAGGTTGCAGTGAGCTGAGATTGCACCACTGCACTCCATCCTGGCGACAGAGCGAGACTGCATCTCACAAAAAAAGTATGGAAATTTAGGGTTATGTGTCTTTAAGGATTGTTGCAACCAATACATACCTTTGCTGGTTAAACTCTCCTCTTTCAAGGTAAAGAAAACAAAATCTGTGTGACTGCATCCTTCTTAATAGTGTAAAAACTTGGAGTTAGGGAAAACTTTAGGAGTGGAAATGTGGCTGGGAAAATGGAAGTTGTTCATTCACATTGGTTGATCTCTAAAGCTAGAATATCTGGATTTCCAGCTTCACCACTTTGGCAAGTTACATAATCTTGATTTTTCACATTGCTAAAATGGAAACAAAAATAGACATAACCCAACAGGGCTCTTACAGAGTTCAACGAGATAAAGTGTGTTCAGGGCTGGCAACTGCTGAGCTCCCCTCCTACTCCATATCAAGTCTTATTACTGCTATTATGGAGATGTATCAGTATTCCTCATGTCACTCAGAGAAGGCCCATCCAAAGAGACACAAAGGGGTGTAAACCCAAGTGTATTCTTCATCTCGCCATACAAGCATCTCGCCAAACACCCACTGGCTACTCTCCTTTCACTACCCAGAGAAACTTTCCGTCCATAATGCAAACTGCATCGTAAACTCCAGGAAACACCAGCTTTCAGCACATAGGTAATTTCAGCATAGCTATAACCTCCATTGCTTAAGTTCCAGCTCTGTCTGCGAGTCTACCATTCCGGCCCATGCCATAACAATAGCCACCAATAACACTAATACTTATTAAGTGCTTTTAATGCATCTTATGAGTTTTCACTCATTTAGTCCTCAAAACAACCCATTAAAAAGATGATGATGATTTCATCTTTTTACTAATCTATTCCTCAAATTAGGAAACAAAAGCAAAGAGAGGTCACATAACTTATCCAAAGTCACATTATAAATCAACTATGTGTCGTTAAGAGATGCATTAAAATACAAAACCATACAGTGAAAGATGCATTAAAATAAAAATAATTTTAAACTATGACAAATTACCAGCTGGTCCAGGTATCTGGTCTTTCAGAAAAGTTACTCAATTTTAACAAAATTTGTATAAACCCTTTGTAAAAACTCTGGAAAAGATCCTAGAGATTCATAAGGTAGAAAAATGTGAGACTTTCTGCAATTAAACTTGAGTAAGCTGAGATAAAATTCTGTAAAGGTAAGAAGGAAAAAGAAAGAAGGAAGAGAAAAAGAACAGAAGAAGCGATCAGGGAATGAAAATAACCATAATTAAACTCCTAATGATGTGTAAAGCATCATTTTAGAAACATTTTATTTGTGTGACTTGCTAATACTCCAAACTCTTTTCTTTCTCTCTCTTTCCATTGTGTCCATCTGTGGAGATCCCAACCTTTGTCCTTGCATGTAAGCAGCCAAGTCATGTTCTAACCTCGACCCTGTCTTCAATCTCTGTCCCCTCACGTGCTGAAGAGACCATCAAACATTGTTACTCCAGCCAGAATGACCCACAACTCTCTCTTCCCTTAACCACCCCTTCCTACCCAATTCCTCCCAAAGTTCAGTCCATTTTAGGACCCACCTGTCTCTTGAATCTGGCTACTAGTCTCCAGACGCTTGTCCTCTCATCCAAGTTCCTCTCTGTCTTGCCAGGATTTGCATGGCCACCTTTTTGCTCCTGTGCCATCCTGGGTGCCACTTCACTTCCATGTGCTAATGCTACAGTGACAGGGCTATTTTCAATGTCGAAACTCATTATGACCTCCTATATCAACAACAGCTCCTTGGCTGTCATGGTTAATATTGAGTGTCAACTTGATTGGATTGAAGGATGCAAAGTATTGTTCTGGGTGCATCTGTGTGGGTGTTGCCAACGGAGATTAACGTTTGAGTCAGTGGACTGGGAGAGGCAGACACACCCTCAATCTGGGTGGGCACCATCTAATCAGCTACCAGCACAGCCAGAATAAAAGCAGGCAGAAGAACGTGGAAAGACTAGACTGGCTGAGTCTTCCGGACTCCATCTTTCTCCCATGCTGGATGCTTCCTGCCCTCGAACATCAGACTCCAAGTTCTTCAGCTTTTGGACTCTTGGACCTACACCAGTGATTTGCTGAGGGCTCTTGGGCTTTAGGCCACAGACTGTACTGTTGGTTTTCCTGCTTTTGAGGTTTGGGGACTCAGACTTAGCCACTACTGGCTTCTTTGCTCCTTAGCTTGCTGGTGGCCTATGGTGGGACTTCACCTTGTGACCTTGTGAGCTAATTCTCCGTAATAAACACCCTTTTGTATATACCTCTATCCCACTAGTTCTGTCCCTCTGGAGAACTCAGACTAATACACCAGCCCTGCCATAGACCTCAGGGTCAGTCTGTTCTCCCCAGCCTCATTTCATGCTCTCTCCCTCTAGCTGTCTGTGCTCTAGCCTGCATTCCATTCCCACCTCTGTCCTCTGCCTGGGCCCTTTCGTTTCCACCAACACTTCCCTTCCCATCTCACTGCCTTTCCCTGCTTAGTATCAATTCATCTTTCAGATTTCACCTTCAGTCTAACTTTTTAGGGGGACCTGGCCTGACCACCCAGCTGGAGCAGGTCTGGGCTTGTCTGCTGTGATTCTACAACACGTTTTTTTTTTTCCTTCGGAGTCCTTCCTTCAGTCTGCGATTACACATGCACTCCTTTGGGTGTTTTGTTGGAAATCAAGGTTGTTTTCTCCACCTGACCACATGTGCTGTGAGCTCAGGGACCACACCTGCTTGTTCTCAGCATGTCACCCAGCTGGACCTGCAAAGAGTGCCACATAGGCAGTATCCATTGCCTGAACAAGCGACTCCCTCTAAAATTCACAACAAAGCTAATAGTTGTTGTGCCTGAGGACATACAGCAAGTCAGCCACAAACATCAGGTCCGGCATGAGAAAGCGGCGCTCAAACTTCGTGGCTTTCTAAGTCCCCATGCCACCAACCCTTCCGGACAATAGCTGACTTCGATTTCTAAAGAACCATAAAAAGGTCTTTGGTTTGCAAAACCAAAATTTGTTCTGGGTGCTACTGTGCTCTCATAAATGAAATTTTGTCCTTAAAGGAATGAACCTATTCGAAAACAATTTTTGGTGGAGTTTAGTGAAGCAAGTTTCTACTCTCTTCCCCCAACCCAAAAAAAAAAATAACACCATCTGGTACAAATCAAGAGAAAACTCACCCTGCTAATGACATGCGCAAAGATGAATAATGAGGGCTCAAGGGTGGCAGAAAAACAGCGTTCTCTCTCTGATGTGAGTCAGGATTTTTAGAAAGTTTGAATGATTTGAGAAAACTTTTCCAGGAAAAAGTAACAACAGCTTTTCATTCTCAATGTGTCAGTCAGTGCTTGAATTAAAGAACACTAAAGAAAAAAAAAACCCTCAAAACCAACAGAGATTCCCAACTGCTTTAACATAGATAGAACCAGATATCTGATATTCAGAAAGCATCACAAAAGTTGGCCTCGCGGAGCCAAAGAGGGCTCAACCACAAAACAAACACCGTCAGGGAAAACAGAGTTTCCACCAAAAGCAGGAGCACGCAATTTTCTAGGACGAAAAAAAAAAGATTGTCACACAAAACCACAGTGTCCCCAAGGGCAGCGAGCCGAAAGTGGCATTCGTGGACGGCTGCCACCAAGTGGCCACTGCAGGTATTACAGCTACTTAAAGTCCTGTTTTGTTTTTTGGTTTTCAGTTTTTTGAGTCAGAGTTTCGCTCTTGTTGCCCAGGCTTGAGTGCAATGGCGCGCGACCTCGGCTCACTACAACCTCCACCTCCCGGGTTCAAGCGATTCTCCTGCCCCAGCCTCCCAAGTAGCTGGGATTACGGGCACTTGCCAACAAGTCCAGCTAATTTTTTGTATTTTTAGTAAAGATAGGGTTTCACCATGTTGGCCAGGCTGGTCTCGAACTCCTGACCTCAGGTGATCCACCCGCCTCGGCCTCCCAAAGTGCTGGGATTACAGGCGTGAGCCACTGCGCCCAGCCAAAATGTTTTAATTACCAAGATTCCCCCAGAGAAAACTATCTGTGAAATTCTCAAATCTAGAGAGCATGTCTTGGGATTTTTCATTACTCAGCCTATCAAGTTATATTTTCCCCCTTTAAAATTGGATAGGGAGGCAAAATACAGCTAATAGTTGAACACATACATCTCATAAAATGTAAATTTATTTTTGTTCCCCCACTGTCCCTTAAAATGTACTCAGACTGGTTCTTCCTCTGCTCCAGGATGAAAATGCAGGCACCCCAAGACTTTTCTGGATATGTAAAACATTGTCGCAAATTAGTAACTAAAATGATTGGTCCCATGTACGGGTCTGAGTTTCAATCTAGTGTTAAAAGGCGAGTCCACACCAGCTTGGGTCAGAATCTAGGAGGCAGCTGGCGTTGGAAAAGGAGGTGATATATTCTCTCTTCCTGGCTTATTATAGCATTTTACATTCTTTTTCCATTCTGCTAGCTTCTGTTTCTGACTCCTTTAAGACTGAGGGTCCAAGAGAGGGGAGGAGATGGGAAATTTCTAACTTAAAGAGTAGCCTCTTTCCTTAGTGTTTTTGTGGATTCTTGAGAGACTCTACCATCAGAAGTCTCTCCCCTGTATTTGTTCAGACTGCGGGCTATGAACTGAATTGTATCCTTCCAAAATTCACATATTGAAGCCCTAACCCTCAATGTGCTGGTATTTGGAGATAGGACCTTTGGGAGGTGTGTAGGGCTGGATGTGGTCATGAGGGTGGGGCCCTCATGACGGGATTAGTGCCTTTACATGAAGACACTAAAAAGCTTGCTTACTCCTCTCCACACACATGCACCAAAGAAAGGCTGTATGCGGTCATGATGAGAAGGCCACTGTCTTCAGCTGAAAAAAAGGGCCCTCTCCGGGACCTAATCATACTGGCATCTGATTCCAGACTCCCAGCCTCCAGAACCGTGAGAAAATACATTTTTATTGTTCCGCCTATCAAGCAATATGCCCATTCATTGGCATTCACACAGGCAGCTCCTCTCTGCTGAGATCTTTTTGCCTCTCCAGGTAGCCTTGTTGGACAAAGTCCCAAGAGAATTTCATGCCAGGCTTTGCTGACATAGCCCATAGTTGGACCATGAGAAACACCCCTGCATTCTTTGTCTTAAAACAAAGGGACAGAGGCCAACCCTAAGGCAACTGCAATTTCTTTTTACTTCTGCCCTAAGAGTGACTGGCCAGCTTGCCTCTCATCTTTTTAATTTGCCCTGTAAAAGTCAGATAATTCACTGTGTGCCCACCAAAAATCCAGAAACATATAGAAAGTCCTCCCAGTAAACCCCTTAAAGCCCCATGTCATGATTAATTTCACGTGTCACCTCGGCTACACCACAGTACCCAGATATTTGGTCAAAACAGTCTAGATGTTGTTTTGAAAGTCATTTTCAGATAAGATTACCATTTAAATCAGTAGACTTTAAGAAAAGTAGATTAACCCCCCCATACTATGGGTGGACCTTATCTAATTAGTAAAGGCATTAATAGAAAAGACTGACCTCCTCGAGAGAAGGGAGAATTCTGCCGGCAGTCTGCCTTCAGACTCAAGCTGCAAAATCACCTCTTCCCTGCATCTTTGGTTTACCCTCTACCCTGCAGATCTTGGACTTGCCAACCTCTACAACTGTGTGAGCCAATGTCTCTTTCTGGGGGTGTGTGTGTGTGTGTGTGTGTGTGTCTATATATCCTACTGCTTCTGTTTCTCTGGACAACCTTATTACAATCTCACTAGTGACTTGAGGAAAGGGAGGAAGCATCCCCATGTTTATTCCCAACCAACAGTCATCCCCAAAGATTCTCTTCCAACCCCTTCTCTAGGAATCTTCTTAAGACATCTCTCACTAGGCTCCGGGTGAAGGGGAACACCCCCACCACTTCCCCTGGCTGACAGCGAGACTTAAAGTCAACTCTCCTCAAGGGAGCATTTCCCCGCACGCTCTCCTCCCAGGCCCTCTGTAACTACCATGGGGGTGAGAGATCGAAGTGGCCCCTCCCGGGTCCTGACCCCGATCCTCTACACTGTGGTGTGGCACCAGGACAGCGTCCGTCCTTCCCACATCTTCCTCACTGAGTGGACTCTGATCACTGTTCAGGGTGGCAGTGTGCCTAGTCCCAGAGAACAAACAATGTTTGGTGTCGGGGTACTGAAGTCATTCTGCAGAAGCAGAAGGGACATCACCCAGAATTTGGTCCTGATGTTGAGACTGCTGACACCATACACACACCTAGGGGTATGAAATTGTTTACTATTCACAAAAGGAGGCTTTCTGCAGGGAATAGGGTAGGCTCCAGGCAGGTGTGAAAATGGTTCGAGAGAGCTGGAAAAGGAGACTGGTGTGGGGTTTGGTGGCAGATGGGGCGGCGTGAGGGCTCCCGTTCACGGACAGAGGGAGCAGGGAGGTTTAGAGGATGTCAGCAATTGAACATCAAAAATGGATCAGAATCTTTATTAAACACAGCCCGGGGCAAGGGCTTGTGTGTGCTACTATTTTGTTGGGGTGTGTAGTTCCAAAAAGCAGGAAGAGGTCACAGATTAAGCAGGAAAGGATGGAGAAGAAATGCAGAAAATATAGAAGATGGGTGGAGCTGGCTACTGCATGTGGAGATACCCTCTCAACCACCGCTCCCAGGACAGTCCTGCCACAGACAGAAAGGCGAAGCTATCTATGAGTTTCAATCTTCTGTTAGTCAAAGTCTACCCCACGGGTTGACCTCCTGCCCCAAACTTCCAGATTGTACACAGGGGGCCCCAACTGAGGGTCTGGTTACATCTCTTACCCTAGTGGCATCAGGGAAGTCCCAGGACATGAGATGGGAAGCAGAGTGTGTTCGGGAAATGCTTTCAAGCTGTGTCTAGGACAACACAATGGGACGGGGCAGCCACCATGGCAAGTCCCTGGGCAAGTAGCAACCGTGGCAGCCGCACAAGGGACCCAGGTGACACAGGCAGGAGCAGTGAAAGATGCTCTGGCCAACACACTGGCAGGGTAGAGATCTAGAGGGATGTACCTACAGAGTGCAGGGCAACTGGTTAGGCTGGTCATGGCTATCTTGTTGTGTTCATTCAAATGCTCCTTTTCCAGGCTCTTTTGTAGTTTGCAGGAAGGGATTGCCATGTCACAAGGTTCTAGCCATTGAAATGAAAATGGAAGTCTTTGGGAGAGATGTTTCTTCCCTGATGAAAGAAAAGCCAGTTGAGAATTTCTCTTTATCTTCTCTTCTGCTTCTTATCTTGGAGTACCATCTTAATGCCAAGAATACTGCAGCAGGCCAGGTGCGGTGGCCCACGCCTATAATCCCAGCACTTTGGGAGGCCGAGGCGGGCGAATCACAAGGTCAGGAGATCGAGACTATCCTGGCTAACACGGGGAAACCCCGTCTCTACTAAAAACACAAAAAATTAGCTTGGCGTGGTGGCGGGCGCCTGTAGTCCCAGCTACTCGGGAGGCTGAGGCAGGAGAATGGTGTGAACCCGGGAGGCGGAGCTTGCAGTGAGCCAAGATCGCACCACTGCACTCCAGCCTGGGCAACAGAGCGAGACTCTGTCTCAAAAAAAAAAAAAAAAAAAAAGAATACCGCAGGAGTTCAGCAGGCATCCTGCAACAATTAAGTAGGTCTAAAAGCCTGCACACTGAGGATGATGAACTATAAGGATGAACACAGTCCCTGTCCTTACTGACATGACTGAGCAGCTACCCTCCACCTGGAAGCAGCTATGTCTGGATTCATTGTTATGGAAGATAATGACATACTTTTATTAATCAGATTTTCAGTTGCAGGGGAGTATAATTTCACACACATTAGAAAGGACAATCAATGGTGTGAATGCAACAAAAATAAGTCCCCAGGTACCTCTAAGCCCCATCTTGCATGAAGCTAAACACAAGAGAGACACACACAGGCCCCACTGTATGGTAGTACACCTGGCCACTCTTCTTGGCGACCCCCATTCTGCCTTGACTCCTGGGGGAAAGACAGAGTAAATAACTCAGTACCTATTTTACCTTCAAATAACCTTGAATGCAGATGTTTCTACCTGACAGAAAAGAGGTGCTGTGTCATCATTTTCATCTCATAACATATTTGCTGGTATTTAGATGTTGGAAAGAAGGAGAGGGTGTAGCAAAATGCCGAATAATAACACTAATAATAATAATGAGGAAAACACTGCTAGCTTATGAGTGGCACAAAATGCCAAAGTTAAAAAAAAAAAAAAGTACTTAGGAGCTTATTTTTATCATCACACTGGATCATGGGTGATCTGGGGTTTTGCCAGAGTTGAGGATGTGTATATTGACAGTTCTTGACTTTTACGTATTGTACTTTCTCTTAACCTTCACTTTCATGCGCTCTGTATTGATCTCCCTAAATCTGCTTTTATGTGACAGGCAGGGACTCTCCTGCCTCGGCTGCTCAGGGATAAAGTGGCATTGTGCCTGCCCACCAACAGGTCAGTTCTACCAACGGCACCACCTCGATCAAAACACCGACTTTGTCAAAGCATCTCGAATACTATTTTAATGCATAATTTACATGATGAGTTAAATAGGGAACATAAAACAAGAGTTCCAACACTAAAGACAAAAAGCACAGGCCACCCCAATTCGAAGTACGATGAAATAAAGATGAGACTCACTTTACATGAAGAAAGCAGAATGTATTTAACCTCAAACTGCCTCTTATTGGATACAAACTAGTTAACAGCATCTTTAGTTTTGTATGAAAACAATTAAATAATATGTACAAGACACAAGAAATATATTGATATTAAAAGGCTAGAAGAATGTGTGATTTTATAATATATCTTAGTAGATTGGTAAATGAACCACATCACCCTCCTACTCATAATTTATAAATCTATTATTCTGTCTTTATTCATAGATCTTAAACATAGTTGTAAAAATACTTTGTACTTAAGTAGGAGATGCTTATATTATACATTGTGCTCATCAAAACCTTTGATAAAAGAATAATGTACCATCTCATTACCTTCACCCAAATATTCACAGTTAAATTTGGTTCTACTCAGATATATGCTGCATTTAGAAACCACACCCACCACAAGAGAAGGACACAGCGTCTTTCAACCACTTCTTCCTGCTTCCCTAATAAAGAGAACTTCTACGTGTACAGAAAGAGGAGATCTGCTTGCCATGAGCAACTAAGGGGCCCCTAGTGAGTCAGTGTCTGGCCTTAGCTGTGTTTTCCTTCTATCCCCCAGGAGAATTATGCACAGAGACCAACCTCTGATTGATTATGGACCAATGATCAGGTCATTAGCACACTATCTCTGTTATTTACTAATAAATGTCCTCAGCCTTGCACACCACCATAAATTCAGCTCATTAGGGGGACTCTCAGAGCAGCCACTTGTGCCTTCCTCATTCTAGAGACGGGTCATTTATCCACAGGCTGCCTGCATTTTGCCTTCTGCCTCCAAATACTCTCTTTTCTCACAAGGGTCAAAATGGCTTTCATTTTTGTACAAAGTCTGCGTCCCATATACTCCCTCTTCTGAATGACTTTGAACTTGAAATATGTTTGTTTGCTTGTTTAACTTAAGCCCCTTCAGTCCATTTACTTCTTTACTGATCTCTTCCCTGCACCAATTACTCACCCTCCTTTCAGTAGCAGCCATTAATATTCTCCGTTAACGGTCTCTTTCCAAAACCCAGTCCCTCAGAAATTTCCTTCACCAAGACTCTCCTTTGAAAATATCTACTCCCAAAGTTCTACACTCACCTCTTTGAGCAGCCTCTTTCCTAAATATGTGTAATAATAAATTTAGCCCTGGCTAAGAAACTTGAAGAAGTGATCAAGGATCATTTTAAAGAAAATGATAAACAATGAACAAAAGGCAACCTTAGTCTGAAGAGTTTAATAAAAGGCTCAGGCCGGGTTCAGTGGCTCATGCCCGTAATCCCAGTACTTTGGGAGGCCGAGGCAGGTGGATCACCTGTGGTCAGGAGTTTGAGACGAGCCTGGCCAACATGGTGAAACCTCGTCTCTACTAAAAGTACAAAAATTAGCGGGGCATGGTGGTGCACGCCTGTAATCCCAGCTACTCAGGAGGCTGAAGCAGGAGACTCACTTGAACCTGGGAGGTGGAGGTTGCAGTGAGCTGAGATCACGCCATTGAACTCCAGCCTGGGCAAAAAGAGCAAAACTCCACTCAAAAAATAAAATAAAATAAAATAAAATAAAATAAAAGTAAAAGGTTCAAACATAAACTCAAGAGTTTATGAAGAATTGTAACCAATTATTTATCTTTTTCCTTACAGCTTGAAAAAGAAGAAGAAAAAAAAAAGACAAGAGGCATTTCAGTTTTGTACTTTGTGAGAAAAAAAAAATCCTGACAGAAACTGTTGATAGATATTCAAATCAGTTACCAAAGGAGACTGTGAAGCCCATGCCCTTGAGTGGGTGAAATTACAAGATGAATTCTCATTGGCGGGCAGGAAGCAAGGGATAATGTTAATGACCTCTGTAAGTCTCATTCTATCCAATACTATTATGCCCAAGTTGTATACAAATTGTTGTTGTTGTCTTTGTTTTAAGAAACAAAATGTGTGACACAAAAGCAATTGAATGCAAATGTAACTGCCTTCAGGAAAATATACCTGTTGACAAAGTAAGGTAAGAAAATCACAGCCTGGCACGGTGGCTCACGCCCATAATCCCAGCACTTTTGGAGGCTGAGGTGGACAGATCACGAGGTCAGGAGATCAAGACCCTCCTGGCTAACATGGTGAAACCCCAGATCTGCTAAAAAAAAAAAAAAAATACATACAAAAAATTAGCTGGATGTGGTGGCACGCATGTGTAGTCCCAGTTAATGGGGAGGCTAAGGCAGAAGAATTGCTTGAACCCAGGAGGCAGAGGTTGCAGTGAGCTGAGATTGTGCCACTGCACTCCAGCCTGGGCAACAGAGCAAGACTCTGTCTCAAAAAAAGAAAAAAAAAAAGAAGAAGAAGAAAGAAAATCACATAATCCTCTTTGCATGTCACTTACGATTTCTGTTTGAGATTAATTCCAGTTGTACATGCATTAGGGATGGTATGCTTTATTTAGGGAAGTGATAAAAAAAAATTAGTCATTTCTCATTTCATTAGTGTAAAAGAATCAGCTAAACATTTTAATGTATGTGATTTCAATGACTTAGAAGCAAATTAATAAAATATTCCCTTGTCATCCACTGGGAAATACATTCTACCTTGTTAGAGATATATTTATTTAACCTAGTGAAATTCAGAACTGCTTATAATCAAAAAGCAATTTTGGATTAAGGAATAATCCTGTGTTAACATGCAGAAATGGTAGAGAAAAAAATCACAGAATAAGTTGTGAGTGAAAACTTAAGAAGGAAGAGAGATTGAAGAAATGAGAACTTGCCACATTGCAGGCAATCCTTCTATTAATGATACCCTATGTTCCAAAGACTCATTTTGAAACCATGTGTTCAGAATTTAGAGCACATATTCCTGCATAATCATACTCTCTACAGGTTGGAAGGAGCCTCAAAGATCATTTAGGTCAATGCTCTGGGATTTAATCACCTATTACATCATCCCTACCAAGTAAAAAATGTCATAAAAAGGCCATTAAGACTCCAGATTACCTTATAAAATTGTTTTCACGGCCAGGCCCAGTGGCACACACTTGTAATCTCAGCACTTTGGGAGGCCCAGGCAGGCGGATCACCTGAGGTCAGGAGTTCAATGCCAGCCTGGCCAACACGGTGAAACCCCACCTCTACTAAAAATACAAAAATGAGCCAGGCATGGTGGCAGGTGCCTGTAATCCCAGCTACCTGGGAGGCTTAGGCAAGAGAATGGCTTGAATCCAGGAGGGAGAGGCTGCAGTGGGCCAAGACTGTGCCATTGCACTCCAGCCTGGGCAACAAGAGGGAAACTCTGTCTCAAAAAAAAAAAAAAAAAAAAAATTGTTTTTACATCATAAAGATTTAGCATGTACTAAACACATAGTATGATAGCATTTTCCCACTCTATATCATAATATTTGCATGAAAAAAATAGGATCAGATTATAGTCGCAATTTGGGACGGCAGATACACAGACACATCTGAAGCCCAAACTCCACGCAAAAGCATGATTTATCTCTACCCCACGTGCAAGCACCAAAGGGCTGAGGAAAGGAGCGAGGGGAGAGCGTGAGTAGGATCAGGACCTGTGTTGTAAGGTAGGAGAGAAATGAACAAGGGGCTAGGAAACAGATGAGAGAGAGACTGGAGATAACACAAGGGCAATGAGATTTGTAACTTCCGCATCTCCCTTGACTGGCTTTACTTGCCTTCCAACTCAGTGCTACCCTGAGAAGGCCAGCCTCCACTCTCATGGATCCTCCTCTCTTCACACAATGTGGAAGCTCTGAGCATTCTATTCAGTCAAGCATTAAGTCACTCATCTACTTGTTCACTTTTTAAACACTTCTATTTTGCACTCAATCACTTTACAGTTGTTGGTGTTGACCAGCGACCAAGAGTCCTTGGAGCACAGATGCCTTGTATTATGCATTTCTCAATACCCAAACCCTGCTTGTGTTTGGCTCACAAAGCATGTTAAAATGTTTTTGTAGAATAGGAGTTTAGGGCGCCGTGGCTCACGCCTGTAATCCCAGCACTTTGGGAGGCCAAGGCGGGTGGATCTCCTGAGGACAGGAGTTCAAGAGCAGCCCGGCCAACATGGCGAAACCCCATCTCTACTAAAAATACAAAAACTTAGCTGGGTGTGGTGGCAGGTGCCTGTAATCCAAGCTATCTGGGAGACTGAGGCAGGAGAATTGCTTGAACCCAGGAGGCGGAGGTTGCAGTGAGCCGAGATTGCACCACTGCACTCCAGCCTTGGCAACAAGAACAAAACTCTGTCAAAAAAATAAAAGGAGTTTATTAAATAAAAGGGAAAGAAAGGGAGTTGAAGGAGGAAAAATAGCAGAGGTCCCTTAGCATAAATAGCAGAGTAGATTCTCTCTGCTCTTGAATCTCCTTACCACTGGCAACTGTCAGCAAGAGCTGGGCCCTGAGAAATGGAGCAGCAAATAAACCAGCAGCAGTAGAGAAATGAGAAGTGACAACTAAGGGACTATTTCTTTTCTTTTACCTCCCCTTTCTACTTTTCTGCCACTTCACCCACCCTCAGAGACTCCTCCTCTAGTCAAGACCGAGTTGTCTGAATAGGGGAAATCTGGTACCATGAGGATATGGTTTCATAAAGCATGAGGTCTAAAGGGTTAAGAAAGAGAAAGGTAGCAGGAGAGAAATTCCCAGTAGATTTAAGAACAGCCTAGTCCTTATGCAGCACAGATGACCAGCGCTCACTAAATATCCATGTGCTTCTCCAGGTTTCCCAACCCCACACATTGGAGCAGTAGTGTCATGTGACTAACTCTTCTCCATGAAACACAAGCGGAAGTAATATGCCAGTTCCAATTTGAGGAACGTCTGAGTGGGTATGCCTTCTCCAAGACTGTTTTTTCCTCTGCTACATTGACCTTGGAGACCATTTGCTCTAAGTAGCATGACTACAAATCAAAGAAAACTGTTAGACACAACTAGGCCTCATATGAGAAGAAAACAAGCATTTTTTGGTGCAAAATCAGTGCATTTCAGAGATGTATTTGTTACCACAACATAGCATAGCATAACCTAACTGATTCACCTTATTTCACCCATCTGAGACAGTCACAAACAGTAAAAGGAAGGTTGCTTAGTTGTGCATACAGGCCAAGAACCGCCTAACTACTCATTAGCATCTATTTCATCATTTTTAATTCAAAGTCTGAAACCATCTCCAAGCCATCACTTCCATTTCTACCTATCACTTAATTAGAAGATGTAATATTTTCAAATAATTGACTAAAGGGCCTGGGAGAGGTGGCTCACACCTTGGCCTCCTGGCACTTTAGGAGGCCAAGGCAAGAGGATCACTTGAGCTTGGGAGTTCAAGACCACCCTGGGCAACATAGTGAGACCTCATCTCTACAAACAATTTTTCAAATTAGCTGGATGTGGTGGTACATGCCTATAGTCCCAGCTACTCAGGAGGCTGAGGTGGGAGGATCTCTTGAGCCTGGAAGGTCAAGGCTACAGTGAGCTGTGACTGTGCCACTGCACTCCAACCTGAATGAGAGAGCAAGACCCTGTCTCAAAAAAGAAGAAGAAGAAGAAAGAGAATTAACTAAAGTATATTCAAATAAACACATTCCTCTAGGTACTCTAAAATCTACCTCTGAATGAAGTTTTATTGGCAGAGCTATGTTTATCGCATTGGCCACTGTAGACTCATTCTGAGCTTGGCATGAGGGCATTAGATCAAGAGATGCCACCCTCTAGTGTTAGGCCCTGTATAATCTCCTCCCCTTGAGCGTAGCTGGGATCTGCAGCTTGCTTCCAACCAATAGGATATGACAACAGTAATAGGATATTACTCCCTGATTAGGTTATGTTGTGTGGCAAATGTGAGGAGATGACAGTTTCAGGATTATGTTACGTAATATAAAGACAGACATGTGAGATTCACTGCAGTGCCAGGGTATAAACACTGGAGAATGCTACTCATTCTATTGCACAGCATCGTCTTTGTGAAAATCCTCTGAATAACTTTCCTCCTTATCTCAATGTTAGTAATAGTAGATCTTCTCCTGTAAGACAGAAGAGTATTAGGACTCATCTCATCAGGTTGTTGCAAGGATTAAATTAATTCATTTAAAAAGCTTAAAATGATGCCCAGAACAGAGTAGGCACCACATAAATTTTTGCCATGACTAGGAATTTTTTTAAATCTTAATTGAACTATAAATTGTGCTCATGCTCAATATGTTTTCTAACTGATAAGAGCCAAAACCTGAGCCTTCTCACAGCAAGTCTGTCAAATGTCTCCAACTTTGTTTGCTGCTCCATTTCTTTCTCACCTTCCTCCAGTGTACTTAATTTGACTGCATTTCATATATCCCTGGAAGCTGATCTAAATTATCTCCAGAGCCACATAGGCTAAAAATAAATAAAAATTCACAGACTAATCCCTAAATTCTTTACTTACCTTTTATTAACACTTGGGGAGGGGAAGTGAAACATCAATGAAAGCATGGACGTAAAAGTAGAATTTTCTCCACTACAGTCTTCTCTTGCTTCCTACTGTTATTAAAGATGTAAATCTTAAAACCTTCGCCTGGAAGAACAGATAAGCTCCGGCTAGCCTCAATACCCTAAGTTTAACTTTGACACTTCAGTCAAAAGTTTACAAAGGGAGCATCCCTTTCTGCTAACTTGTCTCTGAAACACTCAGGCTAAGGATTAAAAGCCCACTCTGCTCATGGGCCAGAGACATGGAAGGCCACTTTAGGTGAAAGCTGTAACTCTAGTGGCCATTTTCCAAACAAATACTAAGGCCAGTACTGGGATAATGTATTTATAGAAACAGAATATTTAAAATATAAATTTGGTTGAAAAATTGGACTTCATGATCATTGTGGCTAAAGGACTGAAAACATTGGCCCTGAGCTCAGAGCCAATTTGGTTCTGTTCTGTTCAATAAATATTTGGTGCCTTTATTTCCGGGGCATTGTGCGAGGCTCTGAGGACCCAAAGACAAATAAGTTATGGACCAAACCCTCGAAGACTCTAAGTGGGTAATAAGATACACTTAAATAATTATTCTGTATGACTGAACACTCCTCATTATCTTCATAGCATTTATTCAAATAGTAATTATAAATTAGCTTGCTTACATGTTTACTTTCTGCCTCCTTTACTAGGCCATTTGTTCATGGTGGGGAAGGACTGTGGCTATTTTGTGACTGTGAGCTCAGCACTAGTATAGAAGCCCATCATATGGTAGACACCCAATAAATGTTTTCTAACTGAGAATGGATGCATATATAAAATTTATAGAAAACAATAGTTTTCATGTTATGCAAACAACAAAGTGTAGAAGATGTAATGGACAAGAGTCATTTATAATGGCAAAAGCAATAAATCTATAAAGCATGAAATACCAAAGAATAAACCTAATAAGAAATATGCAGCCAGGCGTGGTGGCTTACACCTGTAATCTCAGCACTTTGGGAGGCCGAGGCAGGCTGATCATCTGAGGTCAAGAGTTCAAGACCAGCCAGGCCAACATGGTGAAACCCCATCTCTACTAAAATTACAAAAATTAGCTAGACATGGTGGCATGTGCCTGTAATCCCAGCTATTCAGGAGGCTGAGGCAGGAGAATCACTTGAGCCTGGGAGGTGGAGGTTGCAGTGAGCCAAGATCGCGCAACTGCACTCCAGCCTGGGTGACAGAGTGAGACTCCATCTCAAAAAAATAAAAATAAATATGCAAAACAATATGAGGAAAGAAAAATTAGTATATTTCTGAAAAACAAAGATACCAAGTTTGTAAATGCACCAAAACTTAATATGGTAAAGATGCCAATTATTTCTAAGATAATTCATAAATTTAACAATCCTAATAAGAATACTGAAAAAGAAATTTTGTTCTAGAATTAGATAAGCTAACTATAAAGGTTATGTGGAAAATAAACTAGTAATAATAACCAGGAAATCTCCGAAATCTCCAGAACAGAAGTCTTAGAAGCCAATGAATACGTAACAAAACTTCAATAATTAAAACAATATGGTATTGAGACATATGTAAATATACTAAAGAAGAGAAGATAAATTCCAGAAATAGATTCTACTTTATATGGGAATTTAGTATATGATAAAGGTGATACTCATTCTGTGGTGGTAAAGATGAACTTTAATATACAATATTAGAACAACCAAAAAGCCTTCTCAAAAATGACATTGTTAGATTTATATATCATATCATATTCAAATAAATATTCCTAATGGGATTTAGGATTTAGAGGTAAAAAAAATTATAACATAGTTTAATTTCTTTATATACATAGCATGGGAAAGACCTTTACAGCTATGACTCAAAAATGAGAAGTCAAAAGAAAAGATTGGTAAGTTCATAAACTTTGAATTCAAAAACATCAAGAGTGCAAAATGGAAGAAAATATTTGCAATTCATGTCACATAGAAACGTAGAAGAAAAGTAAACATTTGATGGAAATATAAACAAAGAACATGAACAGACAGTTCGCTAAGAAAAAAACACAGATGGTAATTAAATATATGAAAATACTCATAATAAAAAGAAAGGATTTTTATTTTCTCACAATGATGGGAAGAATCTTATGATAGGTAGCCCCATAATCTCCACCCCCGGTGTTAGGGCCTGTACAATCCCCTCCCCTTGAGTGTGGCCAGGACCTGTGATTTGCTTCTAATCAATAGAATGTGACAACAGTGATGTGGTGTTACCCCCAGACTAGATTTTGTTGTTTGGCAAATGTGCTGTAATGACACTTCCATGATTAGGTTACATAGTATAAGACTCCACCACTTAACAGACCATAGAAAGGGACTGTCCTGCTAGCCTTGTGGAAGCCAGCTGCTGTGATGTAAACTGTCTATGGGGAGGCTCATGTGGCCAGGAACTGCAGACAGCCTCTAATTGCTGAGGGCCTCAGTCCTACAACCATAAGGAACCGACTTTTGCCAACAATCACATGAATTTAGAAGAGAACTCTTAACCTCAGATGAGACCACAGTCACAACCCACATTTTGATTGCAGCTCCTGAGACCCTAAGCAGAGGATGCAGCTAAGTCGTGTTTGGGCTTCTGAACCACAGAAACTGTGAGATACTAAATGTGTGCTGCTTTAAACTACTGAGTTTATGATTATTTGTTATTCAGCAATAGAAAACTATGACACTTGTCAATCATATTGACAAAAATACAAAACATATAACATTCTGTTCCTGAGTATGCCCATGGGCTCCCTCATATGAAATGGCTCAATGCTTACAGAGGAAAATCTGGCAATGTCTAGCACAGTGACAGTAACATTTGCCCTTTGGCCCAGCAATCCCACTTTTGAAAAATCTACCTATGCTTTCATACATATGAAATAATGCATGTACAAAATTTTTCATTAAAGCATTGTTTATAATAACAAATAATGAAAACAATTCAGTGATTCAACAATTGACAATTGGTTAAATTATCTAGGACTGTGTATGCGATGGAATACTATGTAACCATAAAAAAGGAATGGGAAAGATCTTTATGTAATGATACGGAAAAATATCTAGGATATATTACTAAATGGAAAAAAGTAAAGTTCATAACAATATATGTAGTGTACTGCCTTTGTATAATGAAAATTTACGTATTTGCATAAAGAAACAATGGAAGTTTAAAAATTTTTTTAAATGGTTACCTGTAGGGAAAAGAAAGAAAAAAAATGGATAGGAATTAGACTTCTCCATGGATACCCCATATAAACGTCTTACCTACTAAAAATTAATGTTCTAAGTTGTTAAATGGATGGATATAAGAAAGCACTGTGTCATAATGAGCATACTCAAGATGTGGAGATGACACAGAGAAGGAGGGGGTGAGAGAGGGAAGTCAGCTAACGCATCTTCACAGGCAGGGACACTCAGCGGGACTCTGAAAGATGATCATGAGTTACCATGGGCCACGCGCAGTGGCTCACGCCTGTAATCCCAGCACTTTGGGAGGCCAAGGTGAGCGAATCATGAGGTAAGGAGTTCCAGAACAGCCTGGCCAACATGGTGAAACCCCATCTCTACTAAAAATACAAAAATTAGTCGGGTGTGGTGGCACACGCCTATAGTCCCAGCTAGTCAGGAGGCTGAGGCAAAAGAATCGCTTGAACCCAGAGGTTGCCGTGAGCTGAGATTGTACCATTGCACTCCAGCCTGGGCAACAGAGCAAGACTCCATCTCAAAAACAAACAAAAAAAAGAGTTACCATGGATGAACAATCCTAAAAAGGACATCACAGATCATAAGAACTGCAAGTTCAAAAATACAGTGGAGTAAAACAGATAGTATATCCAGGGAATAAGGGACTCCAGTCTTATTAAATGTTATGGGGGTGCCAGAGAGCCATGTAGTGAGAGAAGAAGCCAAAGACCAGGTCAAGGGGTCCTTGGAAGCTCCCCTAAGAGATTTGGACTTTATGCTGTGCATAATGTTTATTTCTTAAATGGATCATTCTAGAAGTGATTTGGAGGATATATCAGAGGGTATCTGTATTTATGTCTTATGGCTGTCATAGCAAATTCTCATGAACTTGGTGGCTTAAAACAACAGAAATCTATTTTCTCCCAGTTCTGGAAGCCAAAGATCTGAGACAAAGGTCTGAAATCAAGGTGCCAGCAGGGCCGCATAGGGAAGAATCCATCCTCTGTCTCTTCCAGCTTCTGGAAGTTGCCAGTTTTGGCTCATGGCCACATCATGCCAATCTCTGCCCTTATCTCCATCTCACCTTTTCTTTTATGCATGTCTTCTCCTCTTCTGTTTCCTACAGGGACACTTGTCATAGGATTTAGGGCCCACTCAAGTAATTCAGGATGATCTCATCTCAGCATTCTGATCTTAATTATATGTGCAAAAAATCTTTTCCAAATAAGGTCACATTCACACCTTCCAAGGATTAGAATGTGGACATATCTTTTGTGTGTGTGCGCGGTGGGGAAGAGGTGGTCATGGTCAATGCTAAGACAAAAAGTCTATTTGGAAGGTAGTTGCAATTGACCAGGTAAGAGATGTTCATCAAGCATTCAATTTTTCTGATTAACAACTTCCCAGGGCAGAAGTCCTACAAGCCACTCACATTTTTCAGAAATCCACCACACATTTTCCTTATAATTTAAGTCCACCTTTCTTGCTTTGATTTTTATTCAAGCAATTGAATGTATATTTGCAGCAGCATCCCCCCCCCATCTGTTGTAAGTCATTTCTTATATTCATATCATAACCACTGTGTGGCATTTTATGCTATAAGAATAATTCTGGGCTTTCTAATCTGAAATGGCAGAAGTCCTCAGGGAGATTCCCTCCCCGAAAATGACACTTATCTAGAGGCAGACAGAGTGTTCTACACAGGATATTTTCCAGCAAGAAAGCCCGAGGCACATAGCATTAAATTTTCTGGTGAAGTCTGTGGCGCACCAGACCAATCATCATAAAATCCAGATACGAGAATTTCTAGAGTAAGTGGTAGCATATCAAAATCGGATGCAGAAGACCAAGGAAGGGATCAAATCTTTAAACTTCACATCAGAGTCAAGAGTGGTTTCATATGAAAGTGAAAGACAAGAAAATCTAATCGCCCAACCCCTTTGCCTCCAAACTAGTCACTATCTGGCTGTTTTTGGTTAGCAATTAAGCAGCCAAGAGTTATTATCCAGATCATGTTCTGCTTGCATTTCTGAACCTAGCTAAACTGTAGTTATTGACTTTTAATCAAACTAACCAATGCTGCTAGTGACCCCTTGCTTTGTAATCAGTTGGAGTGGTCATTTTCTAACAGTTAAAGCTCTGACTCTAAGCTAGTCCTGTCCAAAAGAACTTTCCACGATGACAACAATGCTGCACATACAACATTGTATAATCATCTGCACTCTCCAATATGATGTCCACTAGCCACATGTGGCTACTGACCACTTGAACTGTGGCTGGTGTGAGGGAGAAACCAGTTTTTAAATTATTTATGATTTTCACTAATTTAAAGAGCCAAATGGAGTTCACGGCTACCATATTGGACAGCACAACTCTAAGATGGGTCCTGGCCCATCTTCCTATTTGGACAGACTGAAGTTCCATGTCGGTATCACTTTAGTCTTGGTCTGTTGTCATATTTACTTCCTGCTCCTAAGGAAGAATCTAGTAAGCCTACTGGGACTTATGGCCATCGATTATATTTCAAAGGAATAAGTTAGAAGTTTTTTTTTTCTCTTTGATATTAGTTTGAGCTGTTATGAAATAAGACCTATGATACTGCCTAGATAATTTCAAAAAAATGTTTCTAACTGTGGGATGCCCTGCTAGCCACAGATCTCTTAGCAGTTTTCTGGATAGACTCACCCTTTTTTTCCCCCTGGCTTCTCTTTCTAGACAAATTAACAAAGGCTTCTTTTTTTTTTTTTTTTTTTTTTTTTTTGAGACGGAGTCTCGCTCTATCACCCAGGCTGGAGTGCAGTGGCCGGATCTCAGCTCACTGCAAGCTCCGCCTCCCGGGTTTATGCCATTCTCCTGCCTCAGCCTCCTGAGTAGCTGGGACTACAGGCGCCCGCCACCTTGCCCGGCTAGTTTTTTGTATTTTTTTAGTAGAGACGGGGTTTCACCGTGTTAGCCAGGATGGTCTCGATCTCCTGACCTTGTGATCCGCCCGTCTCGGCCTCCCAAAGTGCTGGGATTACAGGCTTGAGCCACCGCGCCCGGCAACAAAGGCTTCTTAAGCTCCTGGATTTAATTTCTATGATGTGGCTGAAACATGTACATTTACATACACTATCATTTAAGCCTGAAACTGCAAAAGTTTCTTAGATTGTTTTCAAGTTCCTAACTACTAACTTCTGGATGGAGTGAAGTTGATTACTCACTGAAGGGGTGAATACAAAGTATTTAGGACTAGATCCACTGTCTTTCAAGGAACTCCTACAGATGTGTCTAGGAAGACGAATCATTGTTTCTGTGAGTGATTTTATCACGTCTATACACTAAGCACTGAAAGAAAGCTGAAGCTTTCAGTAAGCAGACCAGGCTGTCACGAAAGCCTTCACTGTGTGAACCCAGATTCTCCGTTCCCTAAAATGGGAGAACATTTCAACAACTCACCTGTCCCTTTATTCACAGTGTAAAAAGAAATACTCCGCTCCATGAAGTGCTGAAGAAACAGAGATGGTTGGTTCAATAAGACTACAGGACGTGGAGAGCTCTCATAAAACTTACTACTAGATTATATGATGGTAAGTCCTACAATAGAGATGACATAAGAACAAACAAGATCAAATTTATAAACAATATATTAAAAATAGAGATAGCAAAATAATGAATGAGAGGAAATCTACAAAGCACTTCCCATAGAAAACAGTTTCAAAACTATGTGATATTATTACATAGCATTACTGTTTTGATAAGTTAACTGAAATCCCAGCAACTCAGGAGGCCAAGGTGGGAGGATTGCTTAAGGCCAGCAGTTCAAGGCCAGCCTGGACAATATAGCAAGACCTTGTCTCTACAAGAAAAAAAATTTTTTAATTATCTGGGCATGGTGGCATGCACCTGAAGACCTAGCTACTCAGGAGGCTGAGGTAGAAGGATGGCCTGAGCCCGGGAGTTCAAGGTTACGGTGAACGGTGACTACGCCACTGCACCCCAGCCTGAGTTACAGAGCAAGACTCTGTCATTTGTTGTTGTTTTCTCTCTCTTCTTAGATAAAAATTCTGTTTGTGACACAAACAGCCATTAGAGAGAAATGATTAGCTATTATACTTCTCAGTGGTGGTTAGCAATGGGCTATAATTATTCCTTTCTATTAGGAGCCATTAGCCATTAATTCTAGGTATTAGAATTTTGAGAGCAGCTTGAGCAGATTGATTCCTGGGTTTACATTTAAAATAGATGTGAGAGAGAGAGAGAGATGATAGACAAGTATGTATTTTTGAAACATAAACTATTAAGTTATGGTCATGACCATTGAATGGCTTTCAAATCCATTGGAATCCATTGTTCCAGAACTGTGTTTTATCTCTGTCTTCACCGATGCAAGTTTTCATTAAAATAGAATCTCAGACTTGAGGAACTTTAGCCACTGTCAAGAAGAAGAGCAGGAGCCCAGGACAGGAAGACATAACCTTAACCCTGTCCTTGCTGAGTGAACTTAAGCAATAGATTTAACCTGTTTATGGCTTAGCATCCTCATCTGTAAAATGAGAAAAATGGTATCTACTTCATTAGGATGTTGTAAAGATTAAATGAGTTCATTATTGTTAAGCACTTAACTGTCATCATCATCATCATCATCCCACAGATGTAGACAGCAATGTCCAGGTAGGTGATGTGATTTATCCAAATCATAAAACTAGCATTAAGCACACAGAAGAACCCAAATCTCTTGACAACTAGCCCTGAGTTCCTTCTGCTGTGCCATGCTGCCTGTATTGTTCTATACTGTGCCATACTTTCTGATGCATAAAGTCCTTATCAGGTACATAACTTATGAAGGAAAGAACTCAGAAAGGAGCAGGCCTAATGATGCCATTTCTAGAGGTCTCAGGCAAGGCCATATAGGCCAAAGTGGCTGCTGAAACCAGTCACTTCAGTATCACTATTAAAGTCCTTGTATCCATTGTATCTCCCCATTTGCTGCTATTCCTAAAATTTCCCTTATATAAGGAACAAGTTTTCATTGCATAATAATAAATGTATAAATATTGTTTTAATTATTAATAACCATATACTGGCTTATATTTATAGTATTCATATCAAAACCTTACTCTTAATAAATGAACATACAATGTAAAATATATGAACATATAATATTTGTGTAATACATAAGAACATAAGATCATGAGCCATGAAAGAGGGATTGTTGAGGTGAGGAATGAAACGGTACACAGTGGATGCTTTGCGTATCAAAATCAAACTTAATTTTCCTCACAATTTTCCAGGAGCCAGTAGGAACATTTCCTGGGATGTCACAGCAAGGAATGGAGTATAGCTCCACCAGGAGCCATTAAATATGGGATTACTGATGGACAGTTCACGTGAAAGGCAAGAACTGTTTGTCTCCTTCCACGAAACACCAAGGCCATTCCAGACCCAAGTCAAACTCAGTCTATAGCCATGAAAAAAATGGTCCCCATGGGGCCCCTGCAGGAGAGACAACAAAACATTTTGATGTTACATCTCCTCCAGATCCCTGTGGGCTTTCAGAAAAAAAAAAAAAAAAAAAAAAAAAAAAAAAAGGCCCTTGTACAGATATGTTTTATAATCCAGATTTTTACATAGCATGAAACAGGACGAAAAAAGGAGCCATTCACAAATTGTCCATCTATTCCTGTATTCTGCAGGAACAATACTTTGCTTCCACATGAACTGCTTTCAACATAATTCCTCTTTATATTAGAAGTCAAAAGTATAAAGGCTATCTTGACTATATAAGCTTCACGAAAATCTATATATTTAACTTCAGAATGGCTTTTCTTTTATCCCCATGTAACGTTTGAAAATCATGTTGATGCATTTTATAAAGAATTACACTGGCTCGAAAGTATAGCAACAAAAACAATTCAAACATAAAATCTCATGTTTAAGTTCTTAGCTTTAAATATGCATCAACCGAATGTGAGCTGTTATTTTCTCCACATGGGTCTTAAGTACTACACAAAGCGTTGGCAGATCACTATTACAGAAAAGTGGACTTGGTTGTTGTCACACTGTCTCTGTCACATCAAAGCTATCTCTCCTTTGCAAGAACCAGGTTTTTTCTGCACTGCACATTTTCCCCTGCCACTACATGGAATGCTGTGAAGCACTGATCAATTAGGGAATTCGTCTTAATTTGAGAGAGGTTGATTTTGTCATGTATGCATTACCTTTCTCTTTTCTTGACCACATTCTCCTCTGGGAATCAGAATGCTACATTGTTATTGGGAGTCTGTAACTGGCTTGAAATTACTCCACGAAGTTCAGCCCTACCAAATTGCTTCATGGCAAATTATTGCTTACCACCTAGCCTCTGATACATATATACCAGAAGGCATGCACACATGCATGTGTAGGATGGCAATTTGCTGTACTTTAAATTTATTCCTTTCTTCTCACCTTTCTCACATGCCATCAAACTGCCCATTTCCTAGATGGGATGCATTTTTCTAGATGAAAAAACTCACTAATGAAATGAGTACTAACTCATTTGCCTCACTGGTCGAAGGAGCCAGTTAATATATGAGAAACATCAGTTAGCTTAAAGAAACGTAGAGTGCAGATAAAGACTAAAGAACCACGGAGTCAACCAAGTAAAGTGCCAACTCAAAAGGATAGCAAAGAACTAGACATCTAGTATGTGTTCAGTAGATGGCTAAGGGTGTGTTTCCTGATACTGTAATTTACTCAGGAGCAATCTGAATTTTCCAAGAGGATATTTGTAATAAATTCCTTCTGGTAGACTGTAAGCTATTATGGAAGAGAGTAAGAGGTTTCTTTGTTTTTATTTTTGTGCCCATTAAATTGCATCATGTAGTTGATCATTTAACTTTGTCTAAATCCAAGTTTGACCTGTTTGTCTATGTTCCACATAATTGAGAAAAGTATTGGGATTAAATGAGGTGGATTCTCAGATGTGCTTCCTGAATTATGTTGGTCCGGTAGATGTTGGAATGGAGAGTGAAAGTCTTCAACGTTCTTTGTCATTCTATCGAACCCGACAGGATGCAGACAGGAAGGAATACTCAGTTTGCAATTAATCACAATCTCATCAGGAAGACTCACCCCCAACTGGTTCATTAAAGGCAAATAGACTTCTTCCGAAGCCTTAGTTTTCCTTTCCATTATCAATCGGGGAAGAATAAATGAGACTAAAAATGTAAATCAAAAAGGAAGAACTTAATAAATCAGCCAAAAAACAATAGGATCTTTGGGAGAAAATAGTTTTTTCAAAGACGTTCAGAAAGAGTATAAAATAAATATCTGAGTATAGAGATCTAAGTATATATACACACTGACATTAACATGCATGTTTCAGCAAACATCAATATTTGTTATGCCTCTGGAAACTATTGGCTGGTGGGAAAATCAATATATCTTGATGTTGACCACAACAAAATCAATAATTGCTTGATAATTTACCAAGACTCATGGGATTTAATGAATCTGATAGCTATGAAGTAAAGCAAAATCATTATACTTTCTCCCCGGCATACTGGATAAAGGATATAATACCAGCATTAGACATTTGTAGCCATACCTTGTGTCACCCCCCCACACCCCACCTTTATTGAATGAAGCAAGTGAAACATCACTTTTCCTGGAATTGTGGATGACAACTCTGAAATTTGAGCAAGGAGAGAAGAGTGAGAGAAAGAAACCGCAGGGAAGACAACACTCACTAGAAAATGGATTCAGTGTCACAGATGAATGTGGGCGTTTGTGCCTGTGAATTCAACAGCAGTCCCCTTCTGATAAATATAATTTATCCACTTTGTTAGGCCCCAAGATTGCCTTATATTGATTGTACGCTCAACCTCTTCTAGTTTTTCACTTATCTCCAGAGATTAATAAATTGCAGGTTATTCAAATGCCATGACTATCTAAAATCCAATGCAAAGGGACTTTAGTGGCAGATTTAGAAAAAAAAGAAATGCTGGTACACGTCCTGTCCTTCTTTAGGATCCCCTCAATATTTGTTTCTACTTAAGAAAAGCGGGCCGGGCGCGGTGGCTCAAGCCTGTAATCCCAGCACTTTGGGAGGCCGAGATGGGCGGATCACGAGGTCAGGAGATCGAGAGACGATCCCGGCTAACACGGTGAAACCCCGTCTCTACTAAAAAATACAAAAAAATAGCCGGGCGAGGTGGCGAGCACCTGTAGTCCCAGCTACTCGGGAGGCTGAGGCAGGAGAATGGCGTAAACCCGGGAGGCGGAGCTTGCAGTGAGCTGAGATCCGGCCACTGCACTCCAGCCTGGGTGACAGAGCAAGACTCCGTCTCAAAAAAAAAAAAAAAAAAAAGAAAAGCGAAGTAAAAAGATGGCCAACACTCCACAGTGCAGACACGATGATTCGTCTGCAAATTAGGAGCTGGGCCAATACGGCCAGTCTTTAAAATCTTTCAGTTTAAGTCCAAAACAGAGAAGTTCTATACACTGAATTGTAGGGGTGTGTGTATGAATTGTCTGATAAATATGCAGAATGATGTTTCCCAGTGCTCCTAAATGATATTAATAAGTCAAGCTCTGCAAGTAAAAAAAGAGGTCAAAGCAACCAACAGAGTAAGCCAAAAATGGGTTCCCATTAGAATAAATTTCTAATAATGAATTTTTCTAGAAAACTGCCAGACTACCTTTATCTAAAACTATAGAAAAAGATCTCATTCCCATTTTGCAGGGTCTACACAGGGAAGTAATAAGTGAACAAATGTGGGCTGAAAGCATAATGGCTAATAATATTTCCCAGAAGAGAAGAAAGAGGTGAGCTGTGTCTTTACAGACATTGCCAATAGGTAAGAGAGGGCACGGAAACTCAAAGCAGCCTTAGATTTACTGAATGTAAGAGAAGGAAGAGGGGAAAAGAGACATAGATACAAGATTAATGATTATAAATAAAATTACCATAAGTAACCCCAATTTACCAATCATTTGAAGTGGTTCTAAGAGCAAGATTGTTTCATATTGCCTACATTCATGGCAAGGAGCATCAGGGGTGATTACATTTTTCAAAGGTGTCATAACTTATGCTTTTCAGAAAGCTTGTACATGGATTATCATAACTGAGCCTCACAAAAAAACTTTTAAATGGCCTCCTATGTGATGGTTAATTTTATGTGTCAACTTGACTGGGATTAGGGATGCCCAGATAGTTAGTAAAACACTGTTTCGGGGTGTATTTGTGAGGGGTTTTCTGGAAGAGATTAGCATTTGACTCAGTAGACTGAGTAAAGAAAACTGTCCTCACCGAGGTGGGTGGATATCATCCAAGCCATTAAGGGTCTAAATAGAACAGAAAAAAATAATACAAAATTAGTATTTTCAATCAGAAAGATTGTAAGATTCTAATATCTGCCTTCTCACATTTTCTAGCATAAGCTAACCATTAAAAGCTAATTAGATAAAAATTATTTATTCAAATGTCTACCCCTAACATTACTATCTTAAATTCCACATTCTTTTCTATGTGACTTAGAGCACCATTTTATATCAGGTGTTCTATCCTTTAGGGCTATTGTGAGACATGAGGAATACTTACGCCTCTGATAAGCAAGCTGGGGAAATGCCCCTTGATACACCAAATCTCAACTATTAAATGATCTAAAGCAGCATTTTTAAAATTGTAGTCAATTGACTACCTTCCTTTAAAGGAACTGGCAATCTTGTTAAAATGCAGACTCCTAAGTCCTACCCCAATACTTTTGAGTCAGAATTTCTAATTGGGTCCCAGCTATGTTTTAACAAACATCCTAGGCAATATTTGTGTACAGCGTAGGATAAGAACCACTGAATCAGAAGATTAGAGCAGTAAGTGTACAAATAAGACTCAGGACCTAACACAGAACCCTCTACACATTATACCCGGGGACAGCAAGTACAGATCAAAAGAAACAAAGACAAAACGTCCTAGCTTAGGTAAAAAATAAAAATAAAAAACAGGACAGGCGCGGTAGCTCACGCCTGTCATCCCAGTACTTTGGGAGGCTAAGGAGGGTGGATCACTTGAGGTCAGGAGTTCAAGACCAGCCTGGCCAACATGGTGAAACCCCATCTCTACTAAAAACACAAAACTTAGCCAGATGTGGTGGTGTATGCCTGGAGCTCCAGTTACTCAGGAGGCTGAGGCACGGAATCACTTGAACCCAGGAGGTGCAGTCTGCAGTGAGCCGAGATTACGCTACTGTACTCCAGCCTGAGCGACAGAGTGAGGCCCTGTCTCAAAAACAAACAAACAAAAAATTCATTCTCGTTTAAATACCTTCAAAGGAGGTTTTACAAAGCCTCTTGATAACTTCTTTTTTTTTTTTTTTTTTTTTTTTTCTCTTTGTTGGCGAGATGGAGTCTCACTCTGTCTCCCAGGCTGGAGTGCAGTGGCAGGATCTTGGCTCACTATAACCTTCGCCTCCCAGATTCAAGTGATTCTCCTGACTCAGCCTCCGGAGTAAGCTGGGATTACAGGTGCATGCCACCATGCCTGGCTAATTTTTGTATTTTCAGTAGAAAGGGGGTTTCACCAGGTCTACCAGGCTGGTCTCAAACTCCTGACCTCATGATCTGCCCACCTCAGCCTCCCAAAGTGCTGGGATTACAGGCATGAGCCACTCCGCCCAGCCAATAACTTCTTATATGAGTGTGCTTCACTCTAAACATGCACACACACAAAACCAAAACATGCATATTTTAAAAGTCAAATTACTAAAATTTTCCTTAAGTTTTGAAATATCTTATACAGGGTTATTTAAAATAGTGTACACAATTATGCATTTTACATATTATTCTATCTAGATGACATAATTTTACACACAGCTGTTTGTGAATGTGTCTACTGAACAAAGGTAAGCTTATAGATTTTTCCCAAATAACCCTTCATTCCTTCATTTTGGATTTTTTTTTTTTGAGACAGAGTTTCACTCTTGTTGCCCAGGCTGGACAGTGCAATGGTGCGATCTCGCTCACCACAACCTCCACCTCCCAGGTTCAAGTGATTCCCCTGCCTCAGCCTCCCGAGTAGCTGGGATTACAGGCATATGCCACCACGTAATTTTGTATTTTTAGTAGACACAGGGTTTCTCCATGTTGGTCAGGCTGGTCTCGAACTCCCAACCTCAGGTGATCCACCTGCCTTGGCCTCCCAAAGTGCTGGGATTACAGCTGTGAGCCACCGCGCCCAGCCAATTTTGGAATTTTTTAAATATGTCAAGGACCATAAAACTATACATATACACACACATGTATATATATACAATATATGTATACAATATATAATGTTTATATACAATATATACATATATATATACACATTATATAATATATGTGTGTATATTTTTAATTGATGAACTGATTAACTTGTGTTTGGGACTCTAATATAAAAAGCTGTGGTCTGGCCTGAGCACAGTGGCACACGCCTGTAATCCCAGCACTTTGGGCGGCCAAGGCGGACGGATCACTTGAGGCCAGGAGTTCGAGACCAGCCTGGCTAACATAGTGAAACCCCCGTCTCTACTAAAAATACAAAACTGAGCAGGGCGTGGTGGCAGGCTCCTGTAATTCCTGCTACTCGGGAGACTAAGGCACAAAAATCGCTTGAACCCGGGAGGCAGATGTTGCAGTGAGCCAAGATCGCACCACTGCACACTCCAGCCTGGGCGACGGAAATTCAGTCTTAAAAAAAAAAAAGCTGTGGTCTGGAGTGGAAAAATATGGGCCTGCTTTCTGAACTTTCCACATACTAATTTATACGGCCATAAGCACATCACTTAACAACCCTGGGCTTTATTTGTCCCTCTGCTGCCTGGGCACGCTAATATCCTCCTCTCAATATTGTTATTAAAATGTTTAGCAGGGTTTCTGAATGAACATAATACATTTGAACTGCAACACAGAACTTGCCTCCCCTGACACCTAGCAAGTAAGCAAAGAAGAGCTACAGCAACCTACAGAAAGAAAAAGAATTAATTGAAGTTGTGGAAGGAAAGTTACAGGGGAGAGGGCATTCTTCAGTGGAGGGGAGGGGCACAGCACAGCTGGCATCTGAACCAGTTCCCTCCTAGTGGACCTCAGCTTATCCCAGAACGAGTGTCACCGAGGTTACAAAGTTATGAAATTTTTCGTTAATATCCTCATCCTGAACAGAAGCAGACTGAACATATATCTGTATCTTTTTCTCTCTTAACAGAAGAATGATGGAGTGGTTCCTGGGATGAAGCAGGTTAAATGGAGAAAGCAGTCAATGTACGTAATTATTCTCTGATGAAAATGAAAACTATCGACCCGCACCCTGTATTGAAGTACAACTGAAGAACAAGCTAAAGCTCCTGCAGAAATAAAATATATGATTCCTAGCCAAGTGTTATAGAACACGTACGTGACATAAAATCTCAAAGGCACAAAAGATCCTAAATATCCTAAAAGAGAGCTCCTCAGCTGACCTTTCTTCATATCCTCCATTTTCTCCTTAGGTGACTCGAAAATGGGTAGAAGACAAAAGACTTGGCTATCAAACAGGAGCTTACAGAGGAAAACAAACTTTTATAGACAAGAGGAGGGTTAAGAAGTCACCCAGCTCCATATCAGATCAAATGGAATGTCAGCACAGGACTGCCAAGTCATAAGCAAGATGAAAAGAAACAGCACGTCAACAATGCAAACATGTGACAGCAAAAAGGGTGGGAGTAGAAAAGGGAGCAGAGTATCAAAAAGACAAAGAACCAACGCTAGAAGGAAAAATTACTCAATAGAACCGAGAGAAAGTGATCTACCATCGTGTTATGCTATAAAACAACGTAATTATTAAATGAATACAGTAAGGTGGTAAAAAGGATAGAATGAGATGAAAAGAGAAATTGCCTAGCTGACGCAATAAATTGATGCTCAAATCAACATCATTTCTGAACTAAAAAACACATTAGAACTAGCAAGGAACTGAATAGATATTGCTAAAGAGGAAACTACTAACGTGGAAAATTGAACATAAAAATAATGAATGCAAATTTAAAAAACAAAGACATCGAAACAATTGGAGAGGAACTGAATTATGTGGAGGACAAAGATGATATAGCCAAAGAATTGGTGCCCCTGAGATAATCAACAAATGAAACTGAAAAAATATGTTGTAAGTTATAATACAATATATATATTGTATTGTATAATACTATATATATATTGTATTGTATAATACAATATATATATTGTATTGTATAATACTATATATACACACACATATATCCTAAAATTCAAAGAGGAACCAATGAGCCTGAACAAAAGGTCATAACATAATTGAGCATATCAAGTGTTATAGGGGACTTTGAACACCAAGACCCATCTAGTAGACTAAGTACCATCAAGAATAAAGAATTACACAGGCATCCAGACAAATAATGCATATCACTCACAAAAAGAAAAAAATCATGCTGGCCGTAGATTTATTCACCATACCAATGAATGCCAGGTGATGATGGAATAATGTCTATTAAGCTCTAAGGGAAAGAAAATGGTTCCCCCAAGAGATTTATCTCCAACCAAGAGGTTGTTCACATAGAAAGCATCAGGTAGACATTCTTGAACATAAAAGAAATGAAGGAATAAAAACATCCATGATCGCTGAGCACAATCGCTCATGCCTGTAATCCCAGCACTTTAGGAGGCTGAGGCGGGAGGCTCACAAGGTCAGGAGTTTGAGACCAGCCTGGCCAACATGGTGATACCCTGTCTCTACAAAAAAAAAAAAAATACAAAACTTAGCCAAGCACGGTGGCATGAGCCTGTAATCCCAGCTACTCGAGAGGCTGAGGCAGGAGAATTGCTTGAACCCAGGAGGCGGAGGTTACAGTGAGCCAAGATTGTGCCACTGCACTCCAGCCTGGGCAACAGAGCAAGCCTCCATCTCAGTAAATAAATAAATAAATAAATAAGAATAAAAACATCCATGAATTCCTTCTTGATGACAATACAATCTAGCCAATTAATAGATGAGTCAAAATTTAAAACTTGAGAATGAAGAAGCCATGGTAACAGAAGAGGTGTTAAGCAGTTTATCCACTGTACTATTTTTCAACTTTCTTGTATGTTAGAATGTATTCATACTAAAAAGTTGGAGAAAAAAAGGTTGAATGAAATAACACACGGTAATTGTATACATGCTGTAGTATAATACCATGAAAATACTATACCAGGTACAGTATGCCATATATACTACTAGTAAGTGGTATACATGGTATACTATTCCACAGTATAATACTATACCATGGTAAGTATTACACATGTTTTGCAAAGACGGTTAAGCTGAGTCATAAGATAGCACTACTTGTGTTACCGGGCAGTGTCTGACCTCACTCCCTTAGCAATGCTACTAAGCATAGAGGTTGGAAAACATCCTTCAGCAGCACTCCGCCCTGCCATGGTGTAAGCAGACATTTATCTGAAATCTATTTCTAGATTATAAAAAGGCTAGCTTTGATAAGAAGAAAAGTTAAGAATCTGTGACAGAGTCAGAGCCTTGGGATGGGATGGGACCATCAACAGGACCATTATGCTACTCAGTAATACTAAAAAAAAGTTATTAAAATACATCTTTGTTAATAAATTTGTGGTGCTCCCCTAGAAAAAAATAAGAAAGTCATGGTTCCCCGTCTTTTGAGATATTGTCTGTTCTCATCATTGTGTCATGTGATGAGAAGATTATGTAACCAAATACCAGAAAAGCTGAGGTTATAGTTTAATATATTTGGTTATCTAGAGATATAATATACAATATATAAATTAAATAAGAAAATATCCACGTGTTGGTGGGCATCTGTTGAAATTACGCATGTGATAATTTTAACAGATGCCCCCATAAGACATCTAATAAAATTTTATACCCTATAACAATATTTTTAAAGTAATAAAACAATTTTACTTTAATATAATTACTTATATTAAATCATATGTGGCATTCATTTCAAATATAAGAAAAGAGTAAGGATACCTATTATCAGTATTGTGTTGGTCAGAGAATTTTTGGTTTTGAGAAACAGAAACTCACTAGAGATAGATCACAGAAAGGAGGGTTTATTACAGTAGAATCTAAAACCTAAAGGGAGGCCAGGTGTAGTGGCTCATGCCTGTAATCCCAACAATTTGGGAGGCTGAAGCAGGAGGATCACCTGAGCCCAGGAGTTCACGATCAACCTGAGCAACATATTGAGACCCCATTTCTATCATAAACTTTAAAAAATTAGCCAGGCATGGTGGTGTGTGCCTGTGGTCCCAGCTACTTGGGAGGCTGAGGTAGGAAGCTCACTTGAGCCTGGGAGGTCAAGGCTGCAGTGAGCCACGATAGCACCATTGCACTCCAGCCTGGACACCAGAGAGAGACCCTGACTCAAAAAGTCAATTAATTAACTAATTGAAAAACCTAAAGGGAAAACTGCTTCTCACAAGAAGTTGAAAGATAACCAAATGACCCTTTCTGAGTCTGAAAGTCCTCTTGGATTGTTTTTTGTGGGTTGGTGTGTGTGTGCACACATGTATGTGTGTGTCATACGTGTGTGTGCGTGTGTGTGTGAACTCGGTCTCACCAGTACGTGTCTGACTCCTAATCTGCAGGTTGCTGGCTGGCAGATGAATCAGCTTTCCCTGAGGCATGTGCCTATTTTTTATCCAGTCAGTCATGACGAAAGCATACATATGGTGCTGAGCTAGCAAGCAGAACAGTTAGAGGTTGGACAAGACCGGTGTATTAATTGATGTCTCTTCTACAACTGTTTTTCTAATATACTTATAACAGTAAATATCATTAAGATTCAAGTAAGATATAAAAATCATATTGGGAACTGAAAATTATTATGCATGATTAGAATAATTGCATCACTAAAAGAGCTGAATAAATCTGCTCTTAGAGATAAATTACCAATTAGAAATAATAAAATAACAATGAAATGAAAAGATAGAACATCCAAAAATTCATCAAAGTCTTATGTCCCATAAAAGGAAGCTAAAGCATAATAATAAAAGAGATCTATTCTCAAGAATAATAAAGTTAGCAAATATTCATGAAAAAGCTTAATTAAAAGCTACATAGAACTTTTATAATGAAAAATGTTAAGTAGGAAATATAAAGAAAAACTTTAATAAATGAAGTTGTAATTTAAACCTTGATAAAGAGATTAATAGTTCTTCAAAGTTAATTTGTAGAAGTATTACCATTGCATTCAAATTCTCAATAGCGAGGGGTGGGAAGATAACAGAATGTTTCTAAAATCAATTGTAGAAAAGTATTTAGAATAATTGGAATATTATAAAAATATTGAAAACAGTATCACAGGTTTTTAAAATATAAGAAAAGCAAAGTATTACTCTTAGAAGAATTAAGTTGTATTAGATGTTAAAACATATTATAAAACAACAATTATAAAATTAACAAATTTATAAAAATTAGAATAATTAAAATATTGATTATATCTGCAGACAAATGATAATTTTTCTCAAGCCTAAAGTACCAAGCAAAATCACAAGAAAAAATTGACAAATTTACATGTGTAAAATTTTAAATGACATATTAAAAACCCAATTGATAAGGAAACCAGTAGACTATGAACAATACTTGATACTATGTCAAATATTTCTATAAAATATCATCTCATTAAAATTTATTTTAAAAGGCAAAATTGCCCTAGCATTAAAATTGAAAATATGTAACAATTTGTACAAGAAAGAACACAATTACATTTAAACAAACAAATGGAAATGTGTTCATTCTCACTAAACATCAAAGATTGAACTATAAAGCAAACTTGAAATATTAACATGCAAGTAGAAAACACTTCTGGAAATAGCACACAGATTGAATAAGGATGTTATCACACTAGAAATATTCTGCCCAATTGTAACACTGCAAACTGGTACAACTGATTTGGATGGCAATATTACAAATTGAACACCAAAGGCCATAAAAATCTTTGTTTCCACTTTACCACTCCCAAAAGATAAAGGAATGAGTGCAATCTCTTTTTTTTTTTTTTTTTTTTTTTTTTTTTGCCTTTCAAAAATTATTTTAAAAGGTTTTTGAGGAACAAGTGGTGTTTGCTTACATGAATAAGTTCTTCAGTGGTGATTTCTGAGATTTTGGTGCACCCATCACCCAAGCAGTGTACGTTGTACCCAATGTATAGTCTTTTATCCCTCACCCCTCCTCAACCCTTTCCCTTGAGTTCCCAAAGTCCATTGTATCATTCCCATGTCTTTTCATCCTTATAGTTTAGCTCCCACTTGTGAGTGAGAACATACGATGTTTGGTTTTTCCATTCCCGAGTTACTTCACTTATATCAATGGTCTCCAATTCCATCCAGGTAGCTGCAAATGTCATTATTTCATTCCTTTTTATGGCTGAGTAGTCCATGGTATACATATACCACAATTTCTTTATCCACTCATTGATTGATGGGTATTTGGGCTGGTTCCATATATTTGCAATTGCTAATTGTGCTTCTATAAACATGCATGTGCAAGTATCTTTTTTGTATAATGACTTCTTTTCCTGTGGGAAGATACCCAGGAGTGAGACTGCTGGATCAAATGGTAGTTCTACTTTTCATTCTTTAAGGAATGGAATGAACACAGTCTTTGAGATCAAACAGACACAGGCTCCATTCTGATATACTGCAGCTTTACTATCTTCATTGATTAGAAAGTGATGATAACTATGACTAAGATTTCCACAAAGAGCAAATAGGATAATGATACTATAAATGCCTAGCACTTTATAGACACTAAATAGATTGTATTACCTATGTCTTTTCTCCCTGTCTTGCTTATCCCCATGAAAAACGCACACAAACATGAACATACATGCACATATAAACATATATGTAAGCACAGAAAATTTAAAGAAAACAATTTAATCAAACAAAGCTTTATGCCTTGAGAACAGAAGGGGAAATGGCATGCCATTCCTCTAACAATGCCTAAGCCATTAAAAGGGATTGGGAGTTTTCCAGCTACAACCTTGGCCATCTGTATTAGTCCGTTCTCACACTGCTATGAAGAAATACCCAAGACTGAGTAATTTAAAACGGAAAGAGGTTAAATTGACTCAGTTCTGCATGGCTGGGGAGGCCTCAGGAAACTTACAATCATGGTGGAATGGGAAGCAACCATGTCCTTCTTCACATGGCGACAGAATTGTGCTGAGCAAAAGGGGGAAAGCCCCTTATTAAACCATCAGATCTCGTGAGAACTCACTCACTATCACGAGAACAGCATGGAGGTAACCTCACCCATGATTCAATTACCTCCCACTGGGTCCCTCCCATGACATGTGGGGATTATGGGAGCTACAATTCAAGATGAGATTTGGGACACAGCCAAACCATATCACCATCTGAAGAAAATAGGATCCAAAAGGACCCAAAGTCAGAGGGAAATCTGGCATATTCCTGGACTCCATCTAGGGAAAGAAGCTCAGGGAGAGAAGGCTCTCTTAAGACACTAAAAACTAGGCTGGGCGCGGTGGCTCAAGCCTGTAATCCCAGCACTTTGGGAGGCCGAGACGGGCAAATCACGAGGTCAGGAGATCGAGATCATCCTGGCTAACACGGTGAAACCCCGTCTCTACTAAAAAATACAAAAAAAAAAAAACTAGCCGGGCGAGGTGGCGGGCGCCTGTAGTCCCAGCTACTCGGGAGGCTGAGGCAGGAGAATGGCGTGAACCCGGGAGGCGGAGCTTGCAGTGAGCCGAGGTCTGGCCACTGCACTCCAGCCTGGGTGACAGAGCAAGACTCCGTCTCAAAAAAAAAAAAAAAAAAAAAGACACTAAAAACTATTACACAACAGGGTCTGAATCCTGCTTTGATGGCCTAACTCATCAGATTGGTGTATGCTTTAAAATGGCTGCACATATCCCCCCTCTAACCAGTAGATAAGTTTCCAAGAGGAAGGAGAGATCAATTATAGAAAATTGTTTTCCTCTGTACATCAAAATTGTAGAGTGAGTTGAATTTTGTAGATGTTGCATGTAAAAGCACTTTTAGAAAACTAAAGGACAATCCAGTTTTAGAAATTCTCATTGGACTGGGTTTTTTGCTCTCTTGTGTGTGTTTTCAGGTTGACTCCATGAAGGCATCACATCTTTGCTGTGGTTAATACCTGTCTAACAATCTGTGGTTCTTCAGTATCAGCTGCGAAAACCATACTTTTCAAAATGAGTTATTAGAATCTGGAAATTATAAGATTATTAATTATTACTTCCAATAATTGTTCATGTTATTATTTTGGAAATAGCAGTGGCCAGGCATGGTGGCTCATACCTGTAATCCCAGCACTTTGGGAGGCCAAGTTGGGAGGATCACTTGAGCTCAAAAGTTAGAGACCAGCCTGGGCAACATGGTGAAACCCCATCTGTACAAAAAAATTTTTTAAATTAGCCAGGTGTGGTGGCCTTCACCCGTAGTTTTAGCTTCTCAGGAGGCTGAGGCAGGAGGATCACTTGAGCCAGGGGAAGTTGAGGTTGCAATGAGCCAGTATCCAGCCACTGATTCCAGCCTCAGTAACAGAGTGAGACTCCATATCAAAATAAAATAAAATAGAAATAGTAGCAAAAACATTATTTCTTTCCAAAGGCCCTAACTTATAATCCTCTTTTACAGCACATAAAACCAGATTGTGAAAATCACAAGGGTCCACACATTACGAAGAGGGTCTTTTCTCTCTGTTTATGTCATCTTTTGAGTGCACTTACAGATTCCCATCTTGAATTCACTGCTGGCTTTTCAACCTCTATTGTTGCTTCAGTTTGCTCTTCCATTTCCTAGTTGCTTACGTGTTTCTTCATTTTATTTATAGCTCTATTTTTTCCCGCACTGTTGGAATGATTTCCAGTTGCACCATTCACGTTTTCAAATAGTTGAAAAAAAAATCTCATTTTCTATAAAAGTAGCTAACCTCAAAGCGATTCATTTCATTGTCCAAGCCTTTTTATGATTAAAAGACCTTTTCATATTATTCATGAGTCTAAACTGATTCATCCATATAATTGAGATTTTAAGCTTTTAGGTTAAGGACTACAATTTCCTAGTGACATTTCAGTGCTAGGTGGAAAGTCTGGGCTGAAATTGATGCTCTTTCTTAAAAAGAAATGTTAGCACTTACTTCACCTTTTAACTTAGGCTGCAGAACTAAAGAAACAGGTTTATATTCTTTAAGGTGGGAAGGACCTTAATAACTGCCTGAAGTGACAAACTGTAATAGGAAGTCAATTTTTGTACTAACGGATTGCTGCTTAATAAAATCACACATTTATGTAGATGAATACAGGGAAACCATTATGCGTGAGTATACTAAGTTTCAAAACTTTCTTGTTTCATCCATTCTCAAAGTAAGATATGCTCATTAGGGAAAACAACAGAAAAAAGGGAGAAAAAAAAATCAACCATACTCCCACTAACCAAAACAATATCAATGTTAACACTTGGTGAAATGATTTTCCTTATTCATTTATCTAAATGGAATTTGGGGTTTTGTTTTATTCCTTTTTTCTTTTTATTTTTATGTAATTGTGATCCTTCTGTATATGGAACTCCTATATATAAACATTCATAATATATAATGAAAGTACTTTGCTTACTTAATATTATGGCATCAATATTTCTCTTATTATAAATGTTTATAAAGTATTTCAAAACAATTACATAATATCTCACTGAGTGGTGATTCCTGACCTTATTTAACAATTTTATTTTATAGCACGTTAAAATGGTTACCAATTTTTACTATCACATTAAGCTAGAAAAGACTATCCCTAAACAGAAAGCTTTTTCATTTGGTCTTAGTTTCTTCAGGTAAATTTTCAGGAATAGAGTTATTAGTTCAAAGGGAAGAAATATTTGCAGGTTTTTGCTACACATTATCAAAGTTTTTCCAAAAGACGTGCAATAATTGGCACTCCCCTCTGCAAGGTACCCTTAAGTTATTAGCAGTAAGTAGTCTCATTAAAAACAACTTATGTTTGTGAATTTGCTGGGAAGAAACACCATTTTCTTCTTAATTTGCAAATCTTTGATCACCATGGTGTTGAAAATGTTTCCATATTTTCATTTATTAGTTGTTGCTCATCTTTTATGATTTTCTAGCAATGACTTTTGCACATTATCTATCATGATTTTAAAGTTTCCATTAGTAACACTTTTACACTGTTGGTGGGACTGTAAACAATTCAACTATTGTGGAAGACAGTGTGACGATTCCTCAAGGATCTAGAACTAGAAATACCATTTGACCCAGCCATCCCATTACTGGGTATATACCCAAAGGGTTATAAATCATGCTGCCATAAAGACACATGTACGTGTATGTTTATTGCAGCACTATTCACAATAGCAAAGACTTGGAACCAACCCAAATGTCCATCAATGATAGACTGGATTAAGAAAATATGGCACATATACACCATGGAATACTATGCAGCCATAAAAAAGGATGAGTTCATGTCCTTTGTAGGGACATGCATGAAGCTGGAAACCATCATTCTGAGAAAACTATCGCAAGGACAGAAAACCAAACACCACATGTTCTCACTCATAGGTGGGAACTGAACAATGAGAACACTTGGACACAGGATGGGGAACAGCACACACCAGGGCCTGTCGTGGGGTGGGGGTAGAGGGGAGGGATAGCATTAGGAGATACACCTAATGTAAATTATGAGTTAATGGGTGCAGCACACCAACATGGCACATGTACACATATGTAACAAACCTGTACGTTGTGCACAGGTACCCTAGACCTTAAAGTATAATACATACATACATACATACATACATAAATAAATGTTTCCACTATTGATTTCTGTGGTTTTTCATAAGGAAGAAAATGAACATGATTCACAATTGATTCAAAAAATGTCCAAAGTATTTGCCCTTGGATTTTTTTATAGGCATAAGTTTTTATTTTTATAGTATTAACATCTATCTCTGCCCTTACAGTTTTTCCATTATTTTTAAGTTAGTAAACCTTCCCCCAAACAGAGATTTGATAGTTTTCTTCTAAACTTTTAAATGTATATGATTTTTTCAAGTCTCTTTTATTCTTGTAGATTTTTGGGGGGCTGTATGGTAAGAGGTAAGAATCCAAAGATATCTTTTTTTGTAAACAGATAACCAGTTGTCCCAACACTACTTATTAAATACTACTTTCTTTAACCATTAGTTAAACCATTACCATATATTGCAGCTTACCTATCATAGAGTTCATCTGAGCTACCTGGTTCTAGTGATTAGCCTAATGTCAAGCCCACACTACTTAAGGTATCCAAGCTTCATAATACTTCTTAGTATATGGTACAATTCTCCACCACTCATTAATATTCTATTTTAAGAAAAAAAAAGAATTTTTAATTTTTTTTTTACAAAGTTTCTCTCAAAAGAATCCCATCTGGACTTTGAATTATAATATAAAAATGATAAATTAATTTGAAAAAAGATAATTTTTTACGGTTTAACCCTACCACCTGATAAAATGTACAACCTTTGCTACAGTTTTACTTTAGGGCATTAGGCAATCTCTTACAGTTTTTAAAACAAATTTTAAATTATTTTTTATTCAGTTTATTTTATTTATGCATTTATTTATTTATTTATTTTGAGACAGTTTCCTTCTGTCACCCAGGCTGGAATGCAATGGTGCACGCTCTCACCTCATAGCAACCTCTGCCTCCCAGGCTCATGTGATCTTCATGTCTCAGCCTCCAAAGTAGCTGGGATTACAGGCATGAGCCACCATGCCCAGCTAATTTTTGTATTTTTAGTAGAAATGGGGTTTCATTATGTTGGCCAGGCTGGTCTCAAACTCTTGGCCTCAAGTGATCCGTCCGCATCGGCCTCCCAGAGTGCTGGGGTTACAGGCATGAGCCACCGTACCTGGCCTATTCAGGTCATTTCTACTAACTGCAGATTGGTGCTATTTATGCATATGGACATTCTATTTTATTATACTATGTAACCTAAGTACTTATAGGGTTATGAAGAAAAGCTAATCAAATACTTTTATGTTTAACTTATAGTTAGCCTCATTATTTACCCTTTTATAAAATTTAACATTTTTTATTTGTGTTTAAACTTCTAATAATATATTATAATCCATATACAATATATAAATAAACATACCAATTAAATACATTAATATAATGTAATCCCAATAATATTTAAAATTTTCAATTCTATCACTTACTTCCTCCCTTCATGTCTTTAGAACCACTTAAATATGTATAATATTTCACTGTCTTGACTGGACATTCCAGATTGATAGTCAGATAATCCTGAGGTTACAAGTTAATTGATTTAATGAGAATTAAATTTTTAGGTGTTCTTGAAAAACTAGTTCTTTTAAATAAAATCGATGATGAGTTTCCATAAGATGTGAAGTATTCTGGTGTAAAATAAAAGATTCTTTTGTAATTCACAAGCTCCATATTTAAAGAATGCTTAAAATGAAACCCATTTGCGATGTTACATGTAAAATGCCATGTATTGGAACCACGAATGAATTCCCAAAATCTAAAGTACAGTTACAAAGACTTCCTTGAGCACTTGCGTTGAATCTAACAGACTGACACGCTTACTATGTGTTAGATGATAAAAATATGCAGTGGGTAGGAGCCTGTGAAAAAATACTCTGGCTAATTTATTAGGAATTGTAACATACACAAAATTACCATGGGTGATAGCATGTCAAAATTAATTTTAGTAATCTTGACATAAAACCAAATTTGTTTAAAAAAGTAAGAGAAAATATTCTGGCAACCCCACGGTATGGGCCAAAAATAAAGAAAAAAAAGTTAGTGGTGGGGAGACATGTTGAGATGCTCTAGAAAGCCGGTATGTGTGGTAAATTTGCATTGCTGCCAAAGGCTACCACTAGAAAACAATTGTAAAGATACAAAAAGTCACAGAAGGGAATTATCTAGCCAAAGAGAAGAATATGGGGAATACAGACTTAATAAAAGGTCTTTGGTGGGATCCAAGAAATGATTTGTAGCAGGATGTTAAAATGTGACCCTTCCTGCCTCATATTTTCACCTGAGACCCTAAATTCCCTCCCAAGGACCCTTCGTGTGGCTAAAACCAGTTCTAACAGCCTTTGCCAGTCACCTGCCCCCATTAGAACCTGTTCGGAAAAGCTTTTTAAAAAAGATGAAAAGAACATCATTGAGCAGAAAGCTTTCCTATTATTTGGGCTTAGTTCCTTAGGACTGATTCTCAGGAATGAAATTATTTGTTCAAAGGGAAGAATTATTTGAAAAGAAATCCTCATGAGGAGTGTGAAAGGAAAATAAATCTCGGGACCCCAAAATCACTAAAGCCAAAGGGAAAAGTCAAGCTGGGAACTGCTTAGGGCAAACTTTCTTCCCATTCTATTCCTAAGAAAGACAGCTACTAGGATAAATTCAAAGTCATCCCTCCACTCACTGAGATAAATGCATGTCTGATTGCCTCCTTAGGAAAAACTAATCAGAAACTCGAAAGAATGCAACCATTTGTCACTTATATACTTATGATCTGGAAGCTCCCTCTCCACTTAGCATTGTCCTGCCTTTCCAAACCAAACCAATGTACGTCTTACAGATATTGACTGATGTCTCATGTCTCCCTAAAATGTATAAAACCAACTGCGTCCCAACCACTTTGGGCACATGTCATCAGAACCTCCTGAGGTTGGGTTGCAGGCACATCCTTAACCTTAGCAAAATAAACTTTCTCAATTGATTGAGACCTGTCTCAGATATTTGGGGTTCACAAGAGGCTGAAGAGATTGAAGATGAAGAATGTGTCTGGTATTCTGTGTTGTGGCACTTCCCTTCCTGACCTGTAGTGAAGAGAAGATGGCTTTAAGGGAACCAGGCGGAGGATATGTGTCCCTTCAACTTCCAGGATGGTACTAGCCTCACTCTTAGAAAGTCCAACGGCAGCCTGCCTGAGACACAGCCAAACGGCAGGATTTATTGGTGTCAGATGTATGTCTACAGTTGAAGAGGACAAAAGTGAATAAAGAGGCTAGATGTAGACGGCCAGATCCAGGGATCTGAGGGGAAACAGAAAACAGCCAGCTGGAAGAGGAAGCTCCTTGCCAGAAAACTGGAATTGGAGATCTTCAGGGAGGACTCTCCAAGGAAGCCACAATAGTGTACCATAAGAGAAAGAGGCAGCTAGGGACATCTGCCATCCCCAGCCCCACCAACTCTAGCAGAGAAATAAGGCCTTCTCTCCCACTCACCAATACCCTGCACCACTATAGTCTTTAACCCCGGAGAAACAGGAAGCAGCATGGGCAGGGGTGTGGGAGGAGTAAAAGAGCAAGACAAAAAAATAGAGATGAAAGGCAGTCCCCATGTTCTGCCCCATAATAATGGGCCTTGTGCCTGGAACCCTTCCTTGCCAAGTTCCAGGCTCTGTGTAGGCCCCTTTGTTAGTCTTAAGCATGTGTGTCAATGGCCCTCAAGCATACCCCCAGCTTTCAGTATTTCAGGCCCCACAGGGGAAGGGTCAGTGTCATCCTACTGCAGTACAAGATGGGTATGTGAAGACCTCTTGCCCTGCATTAGCTGCCAGAGGGGTCCACTAACCATGCAAGACTCGTGCACATTGTTGGAGCTGATCTCACCCTGTCTCCTCTATGTGAGTAAAAGCATTGCTTCAGCCAGTGCTTGACACTATTGCATTTTCCTTGGCGACTCCAATACTAAGATATGGTAGGCAGAAGTGTTTGGATTTCTATTACAGGTGGCTGGCATTATGATGACCTTGTCTATCCTCTAGATAGTTGGAATCTTCCCCTGGCATTGGTAACTGGTACATGTTGTTCTGCTCAACAGTAGGTTTGCAGATGAGGTCAAGTACAAATTGAATAGAGAAGTTTTAACTTGAATAAGCAATTGTATTAGATTTTAGTAAATATTTTAAGACTAAAAATCACCAGAAGAACTGTGAGATCAGCCTGGTGTGTTTTCCAGGGATGGTGGGGGGCGGGGGCGGGGGGAATGACAAAATGCAAAAATTAAGAACAAATTAAGTTGCTTTCTCCATTCCATAAATGAGTTAGAGGACTGATTAAGGGGGTGGTAGAGCCAGCTGGTGAGAGTCAGTTACATTCATTCCTTTCCAATTCTGAGTTCCGTGGCATCACATTGGCGGTTTGAAATTGACCATAGTGGTAGTATTTACACCATAGAAATTGGCAAATGCTACAAATCAGGTTTTTCTTCTTCCTCTAAGAGCAAGTTGTTAAACATTTACCAGCACATCACTAGAAAGAACCTTTCATCTAAAATTCAGGTGGCCTGTAGAAAACTTTTAACCAAAACCAAAGATTGGAACTAGGAACTTAGGCAGGAAATAGGGTCTGGAGGCAGGGAACCTAAGGACTTCCTAGAACTAAATTAAATGGAAAAACCCCAACCCAGCCTTCTAAGTCCAAGTAAATAACTTTGTGACTCTACCTCAGCTACGACAGGAAACATCCTCTTCATTTGCATAGGGTGTACACCAAGTAAATAACTTTCTAACTTCACTTTAGCCTTTTCATCTGCATAGGACGGTACACCAACTAACCAATGGAAGCCTCTAGAGGGTATTTAAACTCCAGAAAATTCTGTAACCACGCCCTTGAGCTGCTTGCTCAGCCCACTCCTACCTTATGGAATATGCTTCTGATTTCAATAAATCTCTGCTTTTGTTGCTTCATTCTTTCTTTGCTTTGTTTGTGCATTTTGTCCAATTCTTTGTTCAAGACACCAGGGACCTGGACATCCTCCACTGGTAGCAGAACTAGCAAATAAAATTGGCATCCCCAAGGATCAAGGCTGAGAGAGGAAATAATAACCTAAAAATTAATCCAAGGATGATCACATCATAAAGGCCACTTCAACTTTGAACATGCCATTTGGACTAAGGTCAATTAAAAAATTAGCCTAAAGTTTAGTAAAGGGGTGCTAGAAAAATAAAAAACAGGAAGGCAAGACCAGCACAGTCCAGGGACAACAGGACCAGACCTACTGGACCTTAGGCTGACCTCTGAGCATGCCCAGCAAGTGCCCAACATAGGCAGGACTAGAGGGAAAAAAAAGAAAACACTAACAAAACAAGTAGGGAACAGCCATGGAAGGAATCTAGAAAGGAGGCTACCAGAATGTATATGAAGCCTTGTTTACAATTCAGAGAATTCTAGAGACAATCACAGTATTAGTCTGTTTCCACATTGCTGATAAAGATATACCCGAGACTGGCTCATTTATAAAGAAAAAGAGGTATAAGGGACTTACAGTTCCAAATGGCTGGGGAGGCCTAACAATCATAGTGGAACGTGAAAGGCATATCCTACATGGTGGCAGACAAGAGAGAATGAAAACCAAGTGAAAGGGATTTCCCCTTATAAAACATTAAGATCTCGTGAGACTTATTCACTACTTCAAGAACAGCATGGGGGAGATCACTCCTATGATTCAATTAACTCCAATCAAGTCCCTTCCATAACATGTGGGAATTATGGGAGCTACAATTCAAGATGAGATTTGGGTGGAGACACAGCCAAACCATATCAATTACTTGAGTATATTTTGAGATTCATTCTCCGAGATCTGTTACTTTTGTCAATCTACATGTTTTCCCACAGTTCTTAGCAATATAAATAAATAACAATGAAAGAGAGTTGTTAGGCGTGCCTCAAATACAGCAAGGAAGGAGGAAGCTAAGAAAAATATATACATAAGAGGAATGCGAGGAGGTAGCTGGGCAGAGGAATGTAAACAACTGCAATTGGAAAAGAAACAGGCAGGAGCAAACATCTGAGGGACTGGCAAACTAGTTCTCCGGCCGATTAGCTGGCAGGAAAGTTCAAGGCCCTCATCATTTCTCTGAAGTTGGGGATCAGTATCATTCTCAGGAATGATTTTTCTTAGAAAATACACACTCCCACATCAGGCATCTCATTAACTTGTGGATTTCCTACAGATTCTTTTCTGTCCTCTTATGGCAATTTTTAAGCCTCTGAACTTTATCTTATTGTTAGTCATGATTTGATGTGGAATTATAAGCCCCATTAAAATGATTTAAATCTCTTAGAAAACACCAACAGCTGCAGTTCTCTCTGTGATATGACCACTTGAAGATAACAACCATAATTGTCCAGAGTGACTAAACAATCCCTCACTTGTGGATAAATAAGTCTTGGTATAATCGATCTTTCAGGGACGCTAATCATTCTGTCAGAATCATTGTTGGTTTTGTATTTCCCCAGCAATGATGAACCATCTAACTTAGATCTTATTTCCCATAGATGTCATATCATCTATGGGATAGAGATGGAAGATCATAAAACCTCAGTGCTAAAAGATGATCTAATTTAATCTGTCAATTGCATAACTAACCCAACACTCAGAAGAGAAATTAAGTGACTTATTCAAGATCATACGGTTCAGTAGAATTCCATTGACCTAGGGCATCAATTAAATGCTTAACACTTGGTTAATTCAAAAAGTGATAAAATTCAGAGATGTCATATGTTAAACTATATGCATTCTATTTTTCTATTCCCACATTAGTGTAATGCCTCTTTGTAATGACCAAAATAAGTTTATTGAGGCACAGATAGGTAGTTGCATGTTTATGGATTTACAGTGTAACAGAAAGGACCCATGGGTGTTAAAATTCCTAGTCATGTGCTCCATGCCTGGAAGCCCACAAGAAGCTATTCATTTCTGTCTATTTTTCATACTTCTGAGTGATACATATTAAAACCACCAAGATTGTCTGCTACTGGGAAACTCACATAACTTTCTTGAGCATTGGTTTTAATATTATTTTTTACAATATTGGAAAATAGACCTTTAAGCTACCCCCCAGTTACAAATGCAATGGGAATGATGCTCAGATAGGCAAAAACAACAACAGTAACTATTCATCCATTCTAGGATGCCCAGATGCCCATCAAAGGCCATCACAAACAGCCAAACAATCAGTTCTCTTTCCCAGGAAATGGAGCAAGGTATCTGCAACCCATCCTTCTTCTACAGGAAAGAAGGACAGCTGAACTTGGAGGAACCTGATGTTATCTTCTTTTTTTTTTTTTTTTTGAGGCAGAGTCTTCTGTCGCCCAGGCTGGAGCGCAGTGGCATGATCTCGGCTCACTGCAACCTACTCCTCCCAGGTTCAAGAGATTCTCCTGCCTCAGTCTCCTGAGTAGCTAGGATTACTGACACCTGCCACCATGCCTGGCTAATTTTTCTATTTTTAATAGAGACGGGGTTTACACTATGTTGGTCAGGCTGATCTTGAACTCCTCACCTCAGGTGATCTGCCCAACTTGGCCTCCCAACGCGCTGGGATTACAGTGATATTATATTCTAGGATTTACCACCAAGTGAATTCCACAGTCAGCATCAACATGGTTATCAGAGTATCTGTCAGAGAACTGGAAACAGATTTCCCAGAGTATTATTCCTAGGAGAGGTAAATTTTAAAAGAATAAGGTTGGCAGGGAAAGGATCCATGGCACACCAAAAACCAGAAACGTAAGATTTGGAGAGAAAACTTTGGATATCCATAGGGCATCAAAATGGTGTTAGCAGGTGATAATAAAAGGGACCACAAAGGGAAAGGCTTTGAAAGAGGAGCTAAGGCAGTGCTACTTTTCCATTCCTCTAACTGCTGGACTATTTTCTTTCATGTGTGCTATAATTTGAGGTTTTCATGTGGACTCCACCCCTTCTCAGGTAGTTTTCGTCTGAAAGGTGTACTTTATGTAAGCGGTGTTTCTCCTGTCCTTCAATAATAGCATTTATCTGTTAACCACTCAGCTCCATGGTAGGCTCTCAGGGCGGGCTCTCATCGAACACACAATTATCCACTCCAGCTGCCATGGATGCAGCATTAATTTCTGACTCTCTGAGATGAAAATTAGATTGTGTTCCAAGTTCTTAGGAGTGTAACACTAAGTCTCAGTCAATTTAGAGGTTTATTTTGTCAAAGTTAAGGATGCGTCCAGGAAAGAGAGACACCAGTCCCAGTAGGATCTGTGGCCCACACTTTTTCCGAAGAGGACTTTGAGAGCTTCAATATTTAAAGGGAAAAAGTGGGCAGTGGGAAAAGGGGAAAGAAAAAAGAAAGAGGGAGGATACGGTCACATTCTTGTGATGCCTTGATTAGGCTCACTGAATCCTCATATGAAAAGGAGGGGGTAGAGGGAATAGTCAATTATGTATTCATCTCACATTCAGTAAATCTGCACTTTACATAAGATAAAGTAAACATAGAATAGAGGAAAAAGTCAAATATGCACTCATCTCAGGGTGGACGGGAATGATTTCCAGTCTCCTCTTGTACCATACTGTGAAGATAAGCTGTTCACTTACATTGTCAGAGTGAGAGAGGCCCCCTGCAGAGACATGTGGCCTTCTACCCTATAACTATTTGTTTAGGAACACAAGCAAAGGTAGTTTGTTGTTGTTGTTGTTGTTTGTGTGTGTGCATTTGTTTGGCATGACTCAACTTCTCAACTTTTCCCTTTTGGCTTAGTGAATTGGGAGTCCTGAGATCTTATTTTCCTTGCACAGGAATTCACCTGATGTTGCTAAGTGACTGATTCCTTGGCAATCATGGAATTTTACATTAAGGCTGAATTTTTAATTAATAGCCCATGGAACCTCCCTGGGATTCATAGTCATTTTTACGATGTGCTAAAATTAACTGCGATCCACCTGTCCAACTCTCGCCATGTGCTCAGAGAGCAAAGGGCAGACGACTTTGCCATCCAAGCACGCACATTCCTCAGCTGCCTGTCTGAGGCTTCATTACTGGCTTACTGAGAGATAAAAGCTTTTGTCTTCAGCATCTCCCCTGCCAGGTTGGTGATAAATTTACTAGTGCAAATTACCATCCAGGACAATGCTGCAATTCCACTTTGCTAGAGACAGCTGATTTTCTTTTTAAAGGTGAACCAGCTCCTAGTTCCTGAAAACAACTTTTTCTCCTCACATTAAGTTTTCACACATTTGCAGAAACTATTATTAAGGGATTTTTTTTTTCTCACTCCTGAAGTCTATTACGAGGCAATTGCTGAATACAGAGCATATTCAGTTTCCAAAACTGAAAATAAGAGAAGATTGGTGCTCCTGACCCTCAGAACCATTCTTTCACCCTTTCTGGCACCCTCCCTTTGAGTATAGTTCATACCCTCTGTAATGGCTTTTTTGATGTCAACCCGGCTAAGCTGTAGTCCCCAGGTATTCAAACACTAATCTAGGTGTTGCTTTGAAAGGATTTTGCAGATTTAAAGTCCCTGTTCAGTTGACTTTAATTAAGGAAGAGTATCCTGGATAACCTGGGTGGGCCTGGCTTAATCAGTTGGAAAAGCAGGCCTGAGCCTTCCTTGAGAGAAGAATGAGTTTTACCTGCAGACAACAAGTTTGTCCTGTGTGGTGGAGGTCATTCCTCCCTACTGGTCCTACTTCTCTGGACAAATGCTAAGTGACACACCTTCATACTACACCATGCCTAAGCCTGCTGGGAACATCTTTCTGGTGACCCCCGCTTTGGACTTCCCTTTCTCTCTTCCTTCACTCAAATTTTCTTTGTATGCCACAGTGATTATATTCCTTGGTAAACAAAAAACTGGGACCTGTGACCTAACAATAGATATCTTTTATTGTTCTGTGAACATGTTTAAATGAACGACCTTATCAGAGTATAGATATTAAATTCTGTTCAATGATGTATATGATGGCCCAAATTTATTGAAAGGAATAAAATTACTTGAAATTGGTATACCCATGATAATCTGGGGCATACAATCACCACAACTGTACCCAAATCAATAATCTTGCCATTAGAAATGAATATTATCCCATTTATGCTAAGGTGTTAAAGGTCTTGACGTTGGACTTCTATGCCATACGAACATAAACACTTAAGTGTAATGCATCTCATAATGTATTTTTATTTTTACAGAATTCTTCAAAAGTTATTACTTCATAAATCAGTGTTTCTGATATTGTGGTTCTCTGACCAGCAACATAAGCATTAAAAACTTATTAAAGATAAAAATTTTAATTTTCATGCCCCACCCAAGACTTGATGAATCAGATGAATCTCTGCAGGGGGCGAGGGGCAGGGTTCCAGCAATCTGTGTTTTAACAAACCCTCCAGGTGAGTCTGATGTCATCTAAAGTTTGAGAACCACTTTCTTAATCTGAGAAAATCACAGTACTGGGAACACATGAGCTAATTTTGAATGACAGATTTGTGGGCAGTTAATGAGTTAAAGTATTAAAAAGAAAAAAAAAACCTGGAAATTGTTTGTAAAAACAACCATCAAAAACTAATTAATTAGGAGAATACTGGCATCTACCACCAGCTTAGCAAGTTTAACACATTGGAATGTAGGTGAACAGGCAGCCCCAGCACCAGCCCCAATGTTTATTAAAAACTTCGTTCTAGAGCACAGCCACTAGCAACTCAGTTCCTACCTCCCAACAGTTATTTCGTCTCAACTCTAACTATGAAATATTTGAAACTAGAAGGGCTTAGCCTAAGTCAGGGATTCATTCCTATAACTTGACAGGGTCACAGAGTAGGAACACAACCACGAAAACTTTTCATCCAGGGGTCAAAACAGTTACAGGGAGTTAGACAGGCATGAGCAAGGCAAGAGAGGGCTCTCCCCCACCCACTAGGAATGTCGGGTGATGTTTGGGCAATTATCACATTGCCTCTCTAAAAGTGATAAACTGGCAACCAGCACCAGGAAGAGGCCATTTCCTGATGGTCCACACCTGTTGCATTAAAGTGTTAGTGGAATGCAGGTGCCAGGGAGAAGCAAAAAGGGGCTTCCAATAAAATCTCAGGTATCTGGCAAGTGAGCCCGGGCATGCACGTTAAGAGACAAAATGGCAGAGTATGACCTTCCGGGGACACTCCACCGGAAAAGGGAAGAAAGCCTCAGATGAGCACGCACACAACTTCCTAAACACCCTGCCGCGCGCCCGCCTCTGAGCATAAGAAAGGCACTGCGCATGCGGGCGGCCCACCCTACGGGAAGAATCATCTGAAAGGCGCCAGCCTAAAAGTCCTACGATCAAGGTTAAACACTGCACTTGACCTCAGTGTCCACTTGGGTCTCTTCCTAAAGTGCTTTTCTCTCTTTCCTGTTCTAAAGCCTTTTTACATAAACTTCCACTCCTGCTCTGAAACTTGCCCCAGTCTCTTTTTCTTCCTTGTGCCCCTCAGTTGAATTCTTTCTTCTGAGAAGGCAAGGATTGAGGTCGCTGCAGACACGTACAGATTTGTCACCAGTAACTCGGATACCGTTCACCTTTCATCGTAGAGAAGAAGAAAGCCTATAAGCTAATCAGCCACCCAAAACTATACCCAGAGCCATCCTGAACTTACCTTGATGCTCCTATGCTGCATACTACAGGTGGCTATCTTCCTCAGCATGACACCAGATTATGTTACTCCCATTCACCCTTCCTGGATCATTTAAAATGTCATCTCCGCGGGCCATGACCTTTTGAGTCTGGTCTGGCCACCATTTCTCATGCTCTTATAGCACTGATCAGGAGTTCACATCCGCTTTTATTTTCTTCAGACCTTGCCTTTACCTCCATTCCCTTGCTATATCATTCCATCAAACTCTGCTTGACGGTTTCTAACAAATATAAATATCTCTAGAATTTAAGGTCAGGAAAAAAAAAAGGAGATTTCATTATGTTCAAATGAAAAGGCTTGAGCACATTAGTAAACTCAGTAGACAAAGGAGTTCTACTCTGGACAAAATTGAAATCAGCAATGTATTTGGAAAAAAAGTGTGAAGTGCAGCTCTGAATACAGTTAACCTTTTCTTCAGAAACTGAGAATGATGTGTATATGCTGAGATGATATTGTGAAGTGTTAACTTGTAATTCTCCCTAAAACTGCCCCTCATACCTCTCCTCATTCAGGCTGCTGAACAGGAGCATTGCCTGAACCATGTTCCATGTTGTCATCCCAACAAACACAGAGAACTAGGGGATCACATTTTAGCTTCTTAAAAGTTTCTTGACTGAGGCTGGGTGTGGTGGCGCATGCCTGTAATTCCAGCACTTTGAGAGGCCAAGGTGGGCAGATCCCCTGAGGTCAGGCGTTCAAGACCAGCCTGGCCAACATGGTGAAACCCCATCTCTACAAAAATACAAAAATTAGCCAGGCATGATGCTGGGTGCCTGTAATCCCAGTTACTCAGAAGGCTGAGGCAGGAGAATCACTTGAACCCAGGAGGCAGAGGTTGCAGTGAGCCTATATCCTGCCATTGCACTCCAGCCTGGGCGACAGAGCAAGACTCCATCTCGAAAAAAAAAAAAGAAAAGAAAAATGTTCTTTGACTGAGGATGGCAGCTCAAGCCTGTATTCCCAGTACTTTGAGAGAACAAGGTGGGCAGTTGCTTGAGCCCAGGAGTTCAAGACCAACCTGGGCAACACGGCAAAACTCTGTGTCTACAAAAATAACAAAATTTAGCCAGGTTTGGTGGTGCACATCCCAGCTACTCAGGAGGCTGAGGTGGAAGGATTGATTGAGCCCAGGAGACAGAGGCTGCAGTGAGCTGAGAGTGTGCCACTGTACTCCAGTCTGGGTGACAGAGTGAGATCCTGTCTCAAAAAAATAAATAGAAGTTCTTTTTTCTGTTACCATCACCTACACCCCACCATTTCCCATCCCTAGAATCGACAAAAACCTCTTTGTCTGGAGGGGAGAAGGGTGAAAGATAGAAAGCAATTTAAACCATTAATCAACAAGAAAGAGTGTTAGTCATATGAGGCAGTGTGAGAGGGACGCAGAAAATCTTATTCCATGGTTAAAAGACAGAGAAAGAGAGGAGAAGAGAGAAAGGGAAGCAGAAATGGAAGGAGGAAAGAGCAAAAAGAAGAGAACAATAGATTTTAACCCCCTCCAACCCTTATTTGGGCTCAAACACAGCCTCCCAGGAGAGCTATCCCACAGGATGCATAACAGGCCTGGCAAAGCAAGTAAGCTTGCCAGCAACTCTCCCAGTAAAACATCCAAACACCCTCGAACAGCAAAGAAATGCAACATGGAAAATTGGAGAAACAGGAACCAAACTGGGGAAATCTGTAAGAGTGTGTGGACCTCAGAATCAGGACCTCCTACTTGAGATATTCTCAGAAGATATTCTCACGTATTTGATTTTTCTCCTTGAACTGATGTTATTTCTAGATGTCTGGAATTTCCAAGTTGACCAACAGTCATTTGTTGTTATTTTTTTCTTTTTTTTTAAATCCCACAGACTTAACAACATTCTCTTTAAAGTGGCATATCCAGGCCAGGCACGGTGACTCACGCCTGTAATCCCAGCACTTTGGGAGACTAAGGTGGGCAGATCACCTGAGGTCAGGAGTTCGAGACCAACCTGGTCAACATGGCAAAACCGCGTCTCTACTAAAAATACAAAAATTAGCTGGGCATGGTGGCACATGCCTATAATCCTGCTACTAGGCGGCTGAGGCAGGAGAATCACTTGAACCTGGGAGGTGGAGGTTGCAGTGAGCCAAGATAGTGCCATTGCACTCCAGCCTGGGCGACAAGAGCAAAACTCCATCTCAAAAAATAAAATAAAATAAAATAACATACCCAATGCTACAAGTGTCTTTAGATTATTCTCTCATTGCCTCCCCTCTGCCTTTTTCTTACCTTCTTTCCATTTTTCTCTTCCCTCCCCACTTCGAATGTTCTTATCTATCCTTTTATTCACAGTTCCTTAGGTCAGCCACATCTGGGATATTCAAACTTTCTGAACTGGCCTCTTATTTCAGTGAGAAACAGGATTACCTATCATTCTCTCTCTTTTTACCCATGTTTTAGAACCTGTATTGGATAATTGCATTGTTTATTCTGGGTCTTTAGAAAGTCTGTAAGATTAAGACTATTGGAATCAGAATAAAGAGCCCTACTTTCCACCCCGACACTTCTGTTTCTTTTTTTTTTTTTTTTTTTTTTTTTTTTTTTTTTTTTTTTTTTTTTTTTGAGATGAGTCTCTCTCTGTCAGCCGAGGCAGGCAGATCACCTGAGGTCAGGAGTTCAAGACCAGCCTGGCCAACATGGCAAAACCCCATCTCTACTAAAAAACTTCTGTTTCTTAAATAGCTGGGAAAAACAATTTTTAGCCATTAGTCTCCTCATCTGTAAAATAAATAAGTTAAACTAAATTTCCATCCAGGTTCCTTCCAGTTGTAAAATGCTATGATTCTCAATGAAAAAAAAAAAAAAAAGACCCATATTTAAACAGGTTATTCAAGGAAAATGAATTAATTTTGTTTCAGGCACCAGCAAAGATTCTTCTATTTTGTAAGAGGAAATAATAGAAAACACTCATATCAGGTATTCATTCAGAACCATTACGACTAAAAATATGTTCTTCCTTATTATCTTCTATTTTAACTTTCTCACTTCCTTTAATGTATTAATTTTTACACCGATGGAGTTTCTTCCCACACTTTCTACCTTTTTCCTGACTGGTAAAATGGGAAGCTGGTCCAGTTCAGAGTTTGCCTCCTCCTCTACACATACTAGGACAACCTGCCCAGCTTCCCTGAGACATCATCTAACACAGTGCACTGTCTTCACCTTCTACTCTCATTTCTTCCTCTCTGCAGGGCGCTGCCACTGTTCCATCATCTGTCTCTCCACTGGCTCCCGTGTGAACTTCATACAAGCAAAACAATTTCTTACTTGTCTTTATGTCTCTGGGCCCAGCCAGTACTTGAAGCAGATATGCATCTAATAACTAATGATTGAATAAATTAATTATTAAAATGTATCTAGCATGCTAGATGAAAAACCCTGAAGGAAACTTAAATGTATTTTGCTAAGTGAAAGAAGCCAGTCCAAAAAGGCTACCTACTGTTTGGTTTCCACTGTATGACACTCTGAAAATGACAAAACTATGGAGACAGCAAAAAGATCAGTGGTTGCCAGGAACTTGAGGAGAGAGAGGAAGGGAAGAATAGATGGAGTACAGGGGCTCTTTAGAGCAGTGAAACTATTCTGGTGGATATGGTGAATACATATGATGATACATTTGACAAAACCCATAGAATTGTACAAAGATTAAACCCTAAAGTATGGGTTTTAGTTAATAATCATGTATTAATATTGGTTTGTCAATTGTAACAAATGTAGTCACCAAAGCAAGATGCTAATAACAGGGGAAACTGAGGCATGGATAGAGGAAGCTTGTGGGAATTCTATACTATATGCTCAATTTTTGTAAGCCTAAAACCACTCTAAAATTAAAGTCTATTAATTCTTAAAAAACGAATGAGCCCCCATTAGTCTCTCCTAGGTCACTTGGTTTTGTGTAAGTAAACTTTTAACTTGGAGCAGGTAAAGACAGCTAGATAGGGTCACACAGCTCATGCTGACATTAGGACCAGATATCAGGCCTGCTACTTTCCTGCCTGATGAGTTTTCCTATAGCTGACTTGCTTTTCATTCTGGTCTTATTTAACTTTCAGTTGTTTTCTGTTTTTGTTTTTTTTTAATCATCTGGTAGCTTTTACCTTTTTTGCATAGTTTTTCCTGCAACCTAGGCATTGTTTATATCATTATCTTGGCTGCGTCACTAATTAGCAATTGATTTCTGAAAATTTAGTTCATCATCAATAAATGCTGTTCCTAAGTAGTCAATTAGAATGAACATCTCCCAGGGATTTATGGGGTTATTAAGTCCGGAAGGTAGTCTTGGTGAAGGCATACATTAAGACCTTGTATCCCAGGAGGATTATCTGCGGTGACAGCAACAGGAGGTGAACCTGCTCAGCCCAGCTGTGGAGTTCAGCACCAGGCTGGTGAATCCATCTTCCTGAGACCTCATGCTGTCACAGCCGGGAGACTTATGCTCTAATTATGTGCCCCTCTTTTGCAACCCCTACAGCTTAATGGGTTTCACATTCTCTTCAGGTCTAATGTCCATTTTAAAATTGACTGACATGCCATCGTCTCTCAGGTTTGGGGGGACTTGTTTCTTCCTAGGAAGGGAGTTTTGCAATATATCTATTGACCTGCTCCTGACTAGTGCATTAAAGAGAGCTTTCTTCAATCTTGTCTTCCCACAAATGAAGTAGCACTTTGTTCTCTTAGAGAAGCTCTTTTTATGGGACCGCATTAATCACCCACATAAACCCACCTCCTCATGCCTCCCTGTACTTGTATTCCTCCTTTCTAAAGTTCTCCCCAGTTGGCAATGAAAGGAAGTGCAGACAGTGAGCTGTGGCTTCTTGAAGGGCAGAGGCAGACTCCTCAGTCGCCCTCTGATGAATGATTACAAGAACTCATTGTGCAAGGCAATGAAGAACATTTATGTTGATACAATACCTGGGCTTTAAAATGCCTTCCGATGACATACACCAGGAAAAATCAGCACAGCCACTTCAGCTGGGATCTCTGAGCAGGAGCCTCAGATGTACTCATTTTAAGTTAAATCTCTCTCTATCTCTATCTCTCTCTTTCTGCAAGCCTATGAGAGAGTGGATAAGACAATGATAAAATATGAATGATTTATTTTAAATAAAGAGACAACCTGTAGGCTATTTTCCCTGGCTAGTTAATAAAGCTCAGTAAGTGAATACAGTGAAAACAGAATTGCCGAAATGTCATTCAACAGGTAATAACCGTTATTGGTTATGGTGGTAGTTTAAAAACTCACCTATTTATGTTTCAAATAAATTCTGGTGGAAGATAGCACCAGCCATTAAAAGACATTTTCAAAGAATATTTATAAGGCCAAGAAGAGATGTCAATTCACCGCTATCAGAACAGCAAAAATAAAAAATAGTAACACCACCAAATGCTGGTAAGGATGTGGAGAAACTGGATCTGTCATATCTTGCTGGTAGGAATGCAAAATGAGAGAGCTACTTTTATACCATATAACTGGGCAGCTTTTTAGACTTGTCAGTTTCTTATTCTTTAAAAAATAAACAACTAAACACATATTTACCATATGAACCAAAAATCACATTTCTGAGAATGTATCCCAGAGAAATGAAAACTTCTGTCCACAAAAACACCTGTATACAATGTTCACAGCAGCTTTATTTTGTAATAGCGAAGATCCAGAAACCATTGAGATGTCCTCCAATGTGGGAATGGTGAAACAAACCATGGTACATGTCACAGAATATTACTCAGCAATAAAAAGGATTGAACTATGGTCATATGCAATAGCTTGGATGGCTCTCACAGGTATTATGCTGAGTAAAAAATCCAAATCCAATCTCTAAAGGTCAAGTACTGTATGATTGCATTTATATGACATCCTCAAACAATAATAGAGAGATGGAGAACAAAATTAGTGGTTACCAGGAGTGGTGGTGGATACAGTAACCATAAGGGTATAAAGAGTTAGCATGCATGAGATCTTTATGATAATGGAATAGTTCTGTTCTTGACTATGATGTGGTCACACAAATCTATATATGTAATAAAATGACACATATTGTACTGCTGGCAATTTCCTGGCTTTGGTATTGTGCTATAGTTATATAAAATGTTACCACTGGGAGAAAATGGGTGACACTGTACTATAGTTATATAAGATGTTATGACTGGGAGAGACATGAAACTTCTCTCTACTATTTGTGAATAAATAATTATTTCAAGTATAAAAACTTTAAAAAGAATATTTAATAACATAAGAAAATGTTGAAAAAAATTCTAGTGTTTTAAACATAAGCAATATATTGACAATATATGCAGAAAAACTATGCATATTTATATACCACCCCCAAAAAGTGCTAGAAAGAAAAACACCCCTACTGGTGTATTAGTGATTGTACCTAGAGAGCAGAATTTAAATTTTCTGTTTCTCGTCTGTGCTTTACATAACTTCTACAATGAACATATATTAATTTTATAATCAGCCCTTAAAATTCTATTTTATGCTCCACTAGAAGGACAGTCCTTTTAAAAACAGTAAGTTGTATATGCTCTGCTAAAATCAATGAACTAGAACTCATTCCTGAAAGGAAATTGCAGAAGTGAAAGTAATCACCCAAGAGAATCAACTAGTTCCTTCACATAAAAACCAGGGAGAATCTTACTTTGTTTATAAGGGCTCTACTTGCGTGAGGCGTATTTTTTCTTAGCTAATACAAGTCCAAAATTAACAAGACTACCAAATACCATGACTATAATGTTTAAATCAGATAGACTAATTTTATAGCTACTAAAGCAATGGTGTTGATTTACTTGGGATGTATTTCCCTACCTCAACAAAGTAACAGTCAGAAAGCACATGCTACTCATTGTGCTTAATGTAAATCATCCATTAATGCTCCTAGAAGAAGACTGAACGTGTGCTAACTGGCAAATTAACCTAAGATAAACATAAATGTTCAGGTCTTTATTGAAGTGTCTTATGTTTTATCATTATGAAGCTGTGCGCCTGGCTGCATATCTATTCTTTCCCTGTGAATATCCTTGCTGTTCATATATAACAAGTTATTCCTACTCTTCATATTTAACGCTTAATGTTTTCTCTTTGGATAATCTGCATTTGTGAACTTACTTTTTGTAAATATTTCTAAAGTAGACTTTCCACATCTCCAGGGTGAGTTTAATGACAGGAGATAACTGGGATTTATAATTTTCCCCAGCTATTTATGAAAACAAAGAACAGCCTATTTATTATTCAGTTTTAAAGCCTCTATTCATCAAAAAGGCATTGATTTCATATTTTTGACTGAAATAATCCTGAACTGCTTTAAGTCATAAAACAAATGCCATCCCAATTATAATTTCAAGATAGGCTAAACAATTAAAAGAAATATAGCACGGAGTTGAAATTCAAATAAATGTTTACTTTCATCTCATTTATTTTAAACTTGAGTCGCAGGAATGCAAAAGAGAAAAATATACAAAGAAGTACAAATAAGGAAAAATTCCCTAAAACCAACTGACCTTCACAAGAAAATTCTACCCATTGTTGCATCATAGAAATAGAAACAGATGTAAACATGAATATCTTAGTTGGAAGGATAAAACAAATATACACACAGTTCCAGGCAGCGTGGTGTAGAGAAAAAGGACAGGCAGACACAGATTCAAATCCTGCTCCCCGAGTGCTCATAGTTGAGCAATGGTCAAGTTCAGGGTCATACCAGAAAACCTTTTCACATCAGGTTATTTTGGAGCTGACCTCCTCCGGCCAGCACTGCTACATCCCAGAGACACCCAAGTTCTTGGTGCCATTTAGGCCAGTGCTACCCCTTGCCATCAGAGTACAACTGAGTATTCTGAATTTTTCAAAGCTACTGACTCATATCCCTTCTTCACTTAATGCCTCTCATCATCCCTAGAGTGAAGTGGTAGACCCTGCAGCTCATAGTCATCTAAGAGTTCTCTCTTCCCACCCCTCTCTCTTTTTTTTTTTTTTTTCAGTTTGTATGTCCATACCTGCAAAACACAAGTTATTGTATTCACATCCTTGTTACCAAAGTATAAGATATAAGCTATAACGTTTCCAATATGATAGTTGAGGCAACTGACTTACAGACTTATAGAAAATAAGAAACCCGTCCACAGTTGCACAGTTTGAAAGCCAGAAGATCTGGCTCAGGCACTGACGGTGTGTGAGTTGTGAAGTAACAAAGTGGCTGCCTCAGTCCATACATCTGGTAGTGGTGACATGTGAGGTGGGCTGGATGTGGGCACAGATTGATTCCTATATTTGCTGCTCCTTGCATTTCACTTTTTGACTCAAATGAATTCTCCTAATCAATGACGTCTCACACTAGCTCCTTCATTTAGTTCATTTCTTTTCTTCTTCTTTTCCTTTTAAGAAAAGATCCTATACTGACAACTCCAAATGCTGGCAAGATGAGGAGCAATAGGAACTCTCATTCATTGATTGGTGGGAATGTCAACGGTACAACAATTTGGAAGACAGTATGGCAGGTTATTACTAACGTGAGCATATTGTCACTATAAATTCCAGTAAGTGTGCTCCTTGATATTGACCTGAATTCGTTAAAATTTTATTTCCATAAAAAATGTGGATATAGATATTCATAGAGCTTGATTGAAAGTTGTCAAAACTGGGAAGCAACTGAGAAGCCCTTTAGTAGGTGCAGGAATTATTACACTTTGGTACATACAAACAGTAGAATAAGATTCAATTCGAAGAAGAAATGCCATGAAAAGACTACTATGCCATGAAAAGACAAACAGGAATATCAAATGCATATGAGTAAGTGAAGGAAGCCAGTCGGAAAAGATGACTTACCACCATATGACATTCCAACCACATAACATTCTGAAAGCAAATATGGAGATAAAGATCAGAGATTGGCATAGGTTATTGGGGAGGGAAACACGAAAATGGAGAGCTCAGAGGATTTTTAGGGCAGGGAAATGATTCAGAATTGCTTTTTTTAAAATTTTTTTATTTCCATAGGTTTTTGGGGAGCAGGTGGTCTTTGGTTACATGAATAAGTTCTTCAGTGGTAATTGGTGAGATTTTAGTGCACCCATCAACAGAGTAGTATACACTGAACCCAATTTGGAGTCTTTCATCCCTTAGGCCCCTCCCAGCCTTTCCCCTGAGTCCCCAAGTCCTTTGTATCATTCTTACGCCTTTGCATCCTCATAGCTTAGCTCCCACTTATGAGTCAGAATACACAATATTTGGTTTTCTATTCCTGAGTGACTTCCCTCAGAACAATAGTCTCCAGTTCCATCCAGGCTGCTGCAAATGCCATTAATTTGTTACTTTTTATGGCTTAGCAGTATTCCATGGTGTATATATACCATAATATCTTTATTATTATTACACTTTAAGTTATAAGATACATGTGCAGAACATGCAGGTTCGTTACATAGGTATACATGTGCCATGGTGGTTTGCTGCATCCATCAACCCATCATCTACATTAGATATTTCTCTTAATGCTATCCCTCCCCTTACCCCCCACCCCCCAACAGGCTCTGGTATATGATGCTCCCCTCCCTGTGCCCATATGTTCTCATTGTTCAGCTCCCGCTTATGAGTGAGAACATGAAGTGTTTGGTTTTCTGTTCCTGTGTTAGTTTGCTGAGAATGATGGTTTCCAGCTTCATCCATGTCCCTGCAAAGGACAGGAAAACTCATCCTTTTTTATGGCTGCATAGTATTCCATGGTGTATATGTGCCACATTTTCTTTATCCAGTCTATCATTTTTGGGCATTTGGGTTGGTTCCAAGTCTTCGCTATTGTGAATAGTGCTGCAATAAACATACATGTGCATGTGTCTTTATAGTAGAATGATTTATATTCCTTTGGGTATACACCCAGTAATGGGATTGCTGGGTCAAACGGTATTTCTAGTTCTAGATCCTTGAGGAATCACCACACTGTCTTCCACAATGGTTGAACTAATTTACACTCCCACCAACAGTGTAAAAGTGTTCCTATTTCTCCACATCCTCTCCAGCATCTGTTGTTTCCTGGCTTTTTAATGACTGCCATTCTAACTGGCCTGAGAGGGTATCTCATTGTGGTTTTGATTCGCATTTCTCTAATAACCAATGATGATGAGCTTTTTTTCATATGTTTTTTGGCCGCATCAATGTCTTCTTTTGAAAATCCCACCCCTCTCTTAAATCCCTTCTAATATCCTGACTAAGAGAGAGAAGTGATGCCAAGCTCTGCTGGGGACCCAACACATGGGCAGTATTTCAATCTCAGCTAGTTCTGTTCACCCAAACACCAGGTCTGTCTCCGACTTCTGAGACCACACAGAAAAAGCTAAATTTCTTTGCCTCATCATGATCATCCCCATGCTTATTAATGTCTTGGTCCTTTATTCATGTACTGGACATTCTGCTAAAAACTCTATAGGTACTCCTCATTTGATCCACCTAGCAGTCTCAATCAGCAGGTACTAATATTTTGTTCCATTTTACAGGATAAATTCAAGTTCAGAGAAGTTAAGTAACCAGCCTAAGACCACAAACCCAGTGAGTAGCAGGGCCAAAATTTGAACCCTCCACTATCAACCATACATCACCCTCTGCATATTAGGCAACAGCTTTGTTGCCTCCCTGAGCCTGATCTCATGCAGATTAAAAGTTCTTGTTTTCAAAGCAAAGCAATAATGAAATCATGACATTCTGTCCAATGCAATAACCATTAGGATATTTCCTCAGAGATTCCAGCTGGAATTGTATCTAATGCGATAACTATGAGGACACTGCCTCAGAGATCCTAGCTGGAATGCAATAGTTAAATCAAATGGCTGGTGGCATTCAGCACAAGGTGAAAACAGCAGAAAGAGGGATATACAGGAGTTTCGTGTTTGTAGTGTCAGAGCTGAAGGGGAGAAGGCAATGTCAAATTACCCACAATCCCACTGTTCAAAGAACCCTGTACTGCCCTTGTCTTCTTTCCTTCTTAACATTTCAAGAGTTACAGAAGAATCTCAAAGAATCTTTCGGTATCTGTGACAATACATTTTTATGGGTTATGAACTCCTCAGACTACAAACACTTTGAGAGTAGGGGCCATGTCTTAGTTAGCTTTGCATCACATACACATGTTTGATTAAATCAGCGGACAAAAATCAATGAGCAACAAACTACACATAGAACCAACAAAAACTCAGAAGTAGATGCTGATTGAACCTCACTGCAAAAGTTATAAAGCACAACTTGTTTTAGTTCAGGTTCCCTAAGAAGCAAACTCTGAGATGAAGACTTAGGTGCAAATAGTTTATTCAGGAGTTAACCTTGAAAACAGGAGAACGGAATGGAAACAGTGAGACAAAAAAGAGAAAACATCAATAATTGGTGTCTTGATGAACTGGATTAACACTGTGGAAAGCTATGCAGAACACTCCTTAGAACTGTCACACCAGGTGACGGGGGGGTGGAGGTATTATTCACCTTAGTTGAGGGTTGCTTCTGAGGGTGTTAACTCCTCTGAAATTCTGTGTCATGCATGAAAAGGGTTAAGCAGGCTCCTGCAGTTTTGGAGAAAGCAACTTAGAGAGACGCCCAGGCACGAACTTGGTGAAGGACCCTGGCTGTGGGGCAGCTGTTATGGAATGAGGAGACTGAGGACATATGGCAACAGTCATGGTAAATCACAAGTTTCTGCACTAGCAAATTTACATAAGCTGGTTAAAAGAAACTATGGAACCGGGTGCAGTGGCTCATGCCTGTAATCCCAACACTTTGGGGGGCCGAGGTGGGCGGATCACCTGAGGCCAGGAGTTCGAGACCAGCCCCGCCAACATGGTGAAACCCTGTCTCTACTAAAAATAGAAAAATTAGCCAGCCTGGTGGTGTGCACCTGTAATCCCAGCTACTAGGGAGGTTGAGGCAGGAGAATCGCTTGAACCCGGGAGGCAGAGGTTACAGTGAGCCGTGATCGTGCCACTGCACTCCAGCTTGGGTGACAGAGCCAGACTCCATCTCAAAAAAAAAAAAAAAAAAAAAAAAAAAAGAAGGAAGAAAAAGAAGAAGAAATGATGGAGTAGAATGTCTCCTGTGGTCTCGGATTTTCAGGTGAAGCTCCAAGGTGAGTACAATAAGCATCACAAAGCATGAAATCAAGAAACCAGCAGACACTTCCCGATTTGTGGAAATGAGGGTGCCCGTACAGAAGAGAAAAGAGTATCTGTATCAGTTTACCAGGGATACCATAACAAAAGAGCACAAACTAGGTGGTTTAAACAACTGAAATATATTTTCTCACAATTCTGGAGGCTGGAAGTCCGAGATAGGGAGACTAGCAGGGTTTGTTTCTCCTGAGACCTCTCTCCTTGTCTGGCAGGTACCCCTCTTCTCCCTGTGTCTTCACTTGGTCTTCCCAGGGACCCAATATCCTGTTCTTAGAGACATACCAGTCATATGGATTAGAGCCTACCCTAATGACCTCATTTTAATTTAATCGCTTTTGTTTTAACAGACCCTATCTCCAAATACGGTCACCTGCTGAGGTACTAAGGGTTAGGAATTCAACATATGAATTTTGGGGAAACACAGTTCAACCCATAACAGTATCTCATACTCAGCTGGGGGCTTGCTAAGCGGTTGCAGAAACATCTTAAGTCCCTAAAGAAGGATACGGTGGAATTGCTCTCTGGAGAGCATGACATGGATAAGCTAGAATTTAGGGGTTTATGTGACCAGAGAGGCTGGTGCCTGCCTCCCGCCAGAGAACGTAGACAGTGAGAGGCTGGCAGGAGGAAGGCAAGGAGCACCGGCAGCAGCCCGCGTTTGGAAACTGCAAGGAATCATCCATTTCCGGTGGGTTCGGTGAACTCCGGAAGGGAGTCAAGCTTGAGTCATCTCGATGGGATGCAGCACACTAGGCGGTACCACCGGAGCCTTGGAAAAGGCCAACTGGGTATTGCGTCTCTTGACACCCTGTGCAGAGCCAACGTGGAACACACACAGACTACCTGCACCCCACAAATGAGCCAGCATTTGGAGGCCCAGCACACATATTATCACCAGCCAAGAGAAACCCAGAAACATCAAGAACTGAGTAAAAATGCCTTTCCCCCTTTCATGCTAACCCCTGCTTCCCAGTTGTGGAGGAGCCAGCAGCAGGAGTTGGGAAGAGAAGCAAAGGAGAAAGGAGTTGCATAAGAAAAGACCACACCTCTTTCCTAGCCTAGATCAGACCTGAGCTGAGGGAAAGCGAGCAGCTCAGAATTGGATCTGAGCCTGAAGTTTTTATTTAGACTGGGCAGTTTAATACCAGACACAGTGACTCTTAACAAAATAGGACTTGTCTAATAAGTCAAAAGGACAAGAAAGCTATGTGGTTTTCCTCAGATCTCATTCAGGAATAAGGAAAAGGGATCAAACAGACCGCATTTAAATGCAATAGATGATGAAAAATTAACTCGTTCCCTAGTTCTACCCCACTCAATTTAGCTCACTCAATAAACCAACAGCACTTCATGTTCTCATGTACAGATTATGGGGGGAAGAAGATTCTGAACTGGCCTCCTTCCCAGAAATCTCCTAAATTATTTTGTACCCTGTTATCAAATTAATATTCTCTAGACATTACTTCTATCTCATTATTCGTCTTTCCAAATTTCTCCAATGACTCCGTGGCCTAAAGGATAAAGCCCATGGTTTTCTTGCTCCTACAGACCTTCTGCACCAATGCTCACCTCCAGACATCTGATAATTCTTCTTTCCCAGGGAAAACCACATTCCAATCTTAGGGTTTGGGAGGGCCACCTCATGGTTTTCCAGGAGTCTTTTCATCATGGCCTGGGAGGTTTTGAAATAACGACTGTACCTCAGTGACATAGGTCAAGGAACCCAAACCATCCACCTCCTCATTCAACCATAAACAGCCCGTATTGGCTTCTGTGTATGAGAAATTGATGGCTCTCCCTTGTCCCAGCTTCCTTAAAGAGTTCATGTTACCACTAAACAGAGCCCCCTGTTCCTCTATCTGTCATTTCTCATGTTATGGGATGTACATCAGGGCCTCATCATTATTCTCGTTATTCTCATTATTCTCTTTCATATACCTGGACCTTATTACATAGGAGTCAAAGTCTAGTTCTTTACATTTCTCTTAGTCTTCTTTGATATTAAGAATGGGCAACAACGACAATAAGAGATAGTATAGGCCATTTTATTTTACTTTTTTGAGACAGGGTCTTGTTCTGTTGCCCAGGCTGGGGCAGTGGCTTGATCAAGGCTCACTGAAGCCTCAAATTCCTGGGCTCAGGAGATCCTCCCTCCTCAGCCTCCTGAGTAGCTTGGATTACAGGTGTGTGCCACCACATATGACTGATTTTATATATATATATATATACACACACACACACACATACAGACAGGGGTCTCCCTATATTGCCCAGGTTGGTCTCAAACTCCTGGCTCAAGTGATCCTCCCCACTCATCCTCCCAAAGTGCTGAGAGTACAGGCATGAGCCACCATGTCTGACCCATGTAGGTGTTTTTAAATAGCCCTGAGCTTCTCAGTCCCTACACCCCTCCCGCATAAGAGAAAGGAAAACCTAAATGATTAAATTTGATCTCCTGAGGCCACATAAAAATGGACCCTCAAAAATTCACTGTACTTAGGAAACTCATGGATAGGTTATCAAACCTCAAGTAGCAAAGTCCCTGTAGAGTTTCCTTGGACTTTTACATTTTCTTGCAACAAATAATACATTTAAAGGTCAATGGATCTCATTCTTTATCAACCAAGAAAATATGTTTGCAGGATCTAAAATCTTGTCTAGAGTTAAGATCAACATATTTTTTTCTTCTGGTCCTTTCATTTCTTTCTTTAACATTATCTTATCGTTACTATGCAAGCTTGTACCTGAATTACAGCTTTTAATAAAGCAATGACACTTTTATTTCTCAGATGCCTGATGACCATACTAACCTCTCCTCCTTTGAGTTATTAATTGCACGTTCTGTCCACATCCCTTTGGTGTGGCTTCCAAGGAGACAGTCAGAAGGCTTCCCGGGAAGGGAAGGACATGTTTATTGTTGGCCCTGTGGGAGTGTTTGCATAATTACCGGAATGATTAAAGAGGTGTTTTCTAAAATAGACAAGCATACTAAGTTTTAATATGTTCATGACAACGCATAAGACAAGAGTGCATGTTGTACCTGATCTAGGACCCTGCAGGTCGCCAAAATAAATAAATATGTGTAGAGGCACTGGAATGAATTCAGTCATGGATAGAAACAGAAATTTCAAGGGGAAATGAGCTTTGATTCTTGACGAGAAAATTGTTTGTGATCAGAATGAGGACAGCTGTACAGCAAAGGTGACAAAGAGCCTGGGGACATGAAGTCTTAAATAGTTTGCTCTAATCCCATGTTGTAAAGACGGCTTAATGTGAGGGAGGGGGTAGCAGGAAGAGTTTTGATGAATCCTGAGATTAGAGTTAAAGCTTTTCTAATTTGGCTCACCGGTATTTAATCTTATAACTGTGCATCCTTAATCAAAACTCAGAGGGAATCTTTAATCTTGTGTGTATAAAATGAAAGATGATTAGAGCCCCCTGACCTGCCTGTGAGTTCCAGCTGTTTCCTTTTCCATTTCCTAGGCTCTTCATATCTCCCACAAGCCGGAGTTACATTAATAGAAAAAATAGTATCCTGAAATTGTAGGAGAATAAATATGAAGAACATATTCATTCATTCATTTTTTTTCTTTTGGTGGTTAATGGGCATCTATTATGTGGCAGGCATTGTTTTACATATTAATATAGAGCATGAACAAGACTGACATATCTATTTTTAAAGACCGCATTTTAGAATCTAACTAGGACTTTTTCACCATTTCTTGGCTAAGTAAGCAAATGCAAGTGATTCAGGAAAATAAATATGCATTTAAGGAGTAAATAATTCTGTAGAAAAATTATTCTCTTTCAGGTGACTGCAAGGTGCAAATTGTTTACTGAAGAAATTCATCATGTAGCTGGTCAAGTGTTTGGATTCTGTTAGAAGATTGAGAACAAGGTGATAAAATGCATCATTCCAGCATCACAGGATTTTGATGACCAGACAAAGGCTTTGAATCATGCCTGATGTATTTTTAATGCACAATAAATAGGACTCCAGGGCCAACTCCCCCAACCCACACCACATCCTGAGCAAGACCTTTATAGAGAAATGTCCCTGGGAGAAACCTTTTCCCTTGATCGAAATCCTAGCATATCCAGGTAATACTTCACTACTGTTACCACTCTTTTTTTTTTTTTTTTTTTTTCTTTTGAGATAGTCTCACTCTGTCGCCCAGGCTGGAGTGCAGTGGCATGATCTTGGCTCACTGCAAACTCTGCCTCCCAGGGTCTGAGCAATTCTCCTACCTCAGCCTCTGGAATAGCTGGGATTACAGGCATGTGCCACCACGCCCAGCTAAGTTTTATATTTTTACTAGAGACTTGGTTTCACCATGTTGGCCACGCTGGTCTTGAACTCCTTACCTCAAGTGATCAGCCCACCTTGGCCTCCCAAAATGCTGGGATTACAGGTTGAGCCACTGCACCCAGCCTTATTACCACTTTAAAAAACTTTTTATTTTTAAGAATATTATTAAAATATTTCCATTTTTCAGCTTCCAAATTCAATTTCAATAGAGGGATCAGATTTCAATGACCAACAACTGAGAAAACCCAAAAAATCCACAACAATGAAAAATACTAAATTCCTGAGAAATCTTTACTCTGTCACTATAACCAAAATAATGATTTCTATATAACAGAGATTTTCAGGGGTGAGAAGGCATACTTTCAGTTTTTGAATGAGTTTTCTAGGTTGAATCATAAACAAAAGAGTGATAGGCTCATTTGCCTTCTCCCCAAACCCCCGCCTTGGTCGTTCTTCATGAATTAATGAGACTGATACACAAGATGCTGGTAAAAATCGTCCCTATATACTTTATAAAATTAATCAGGGAAGAAGGGAGGAAGAGCAAGGAAACTAAACCAGGCTCACAGCAGGCTCAGCATTCATCACTAGGCCAGCTGCTCTCTGACCTGCTTCCTCCTGGTTGTTCGGTGATGACTGCCTCAGAATCACATAGACCCTGAAACTGCCTTTGCAAAAATTACAACCGAGGAAATCATGACAAGGAAAGAGATCAGACCTAACTGACTCCATCTTGCTTCTAACCATTTAGCTGTCCTTGTTCATTCCTGGGCATAGGCCAAACTAACTTTGGGAAGGAATTCAGTTCATGGTTGGACTCCGAAACAAAATTGATAACAGCCCTTTCACAAAAAGATCCCCTTCTTGCCTGGGGACCAGTCTGCCTTCGCAGGACTAACAAATTAGCTACAAGATTAGAAATTAAGGTTGAGGGGTCATGGAGCCTCTGGCTCCAAGAGTCTGAACCTCCCCAAATTGCTCCTAGGGATAGCATCTCTATTGTAAAATCTAAGATCAATGCTGAGATATTTTGCAGACCCTGCAGTGGATGGATCAGGTAACACCACCCAGACCAGTAACCTGGCTCAACCAGTTCTGCCATCCCACCCAGGAACAAAGGCAGAAAAAAACCTCATTTTGACCCCCAATGATTCCATCTCCAACCTGACCAATCCACATTCCCCATTTCCCAAGCCCCTACTCACCAAATTATCTTTAAAAACTCCGATCCCCAAATTCTCAGGGAGACTGATTTGAGTAATAGTAAAACTCTGGTCTTCTGTACAGCCAGCTCTGCATTAATTACTCTTTCTTCCTTGCAATTCCTCTGTCTTAATAAATCGGCTCTGTCTAGGCAGTGGGCAAGGTAAACCCACTAGGTGGTTACAACCCATTACAAGATTATAGTTCCTCTTACCTGCTCTATAGATAACAACGTGAACATTATAAGATGCTAAGTTTTCCATCTGAGATATTCTTTCAGATCCTATGTATTAATGAAACTTCTGATGTCAGCTGCTCTGAAGGACCCCACAAGATACTGAATCCCTGAAGAAGCCTGTGTGATTCTGAGTTTCCACATCTTGATGGTTTCATGCCCCTTATGCCGACCAATCAATGGCCCCAATTTTCCAGCCCTTCAACTTCATGATCCCCTTAAAAGCCCCCACCCAGAACTCCTCGGGGAGATGGATTTGAGGGTCTCCACCCATCTCCTTGCTCAGTGCCCTGCAATCATTAGACTCTTTCTCTGCTGCAAACACTGTTGTCTTAGTGTAGTTGGTATGTTACTGAACAGTGGACATACAAACCTGTTGGTCCTATAACACTGGTAAGAGGACAGAATCATTGAAATAACACCAAAAATATTCTGCACTCAGATTTACTCTATCCACCATAATAAGACATCTGGGCAAAACTCACTGCAGCAAGTATTAAGTGAAAACATACACAACCAACATGATATTTTCTGTTGACATAGGTGTATGTTAGAGCATAAGGAATAGAAGGAATGTTTATTAACTTATTAACCACCTCCCTCTTTTCAGCTGACCAAAGAGAGAGACATGTTGTAAGCCACTCTGGAGCACCAGACAACAAGCACATTGATTCTTAATTATTGCTTGTTAGAAGACCTTTGGTTTGTGTGAAGGAGGATTATTAGTGTATATCAGTCACACTTTATTTGTGAGAGAATTTGTACACTATTTTATTGTGCATAAAAGGGGCACTAGAAAATATTAAATCAAAAACAACTTGGAAAACACAAAAGATAAGAAACCACAGTGACTTTACAAAAACAAGTACTCACTCTGAACTTGACTGCCCTAACAGTAGCCTATCCAAACCAAGAAGGAGAGCAAACTGTAGGAGAGAACTATAAGGATCCTGGATCTCAGAAGAAAAGGAAGAGATTCTTATAGCACTTTTTCTTTCCCAACATTATTCTGGAATAGGAAAAGAGAAATGAAGTCAGAAGGAGCAAACACTATGGCACTTCCAGCCCCTTCTGACATATAGTCCCCATATTTGACATTCAAATGATTCACTTTCTCCACTCAACTGAGTGGCTCCCAATCTCTTTTCTTTATAAAAATTTATTTTGTAATATTTGAGACATAGAAAAGGAAATGAAGAATAATATAAGTACCTATGTACCTATCAACTAGTGATATGGTTTGGATGTTTGTCTCCTCCAAACATCACACTGAAACGTAATCCCCAGGGCCAGGAGTGGTGGCTCACACCTGAATTCCAGCACTTTGGGAGGCTGTGGCAGGAAAATTGCTTGATTTCAGGAATTTGAGACCAGGCTGGCCAACAAAGGGAGACCCCATCTCTACAAAAAATTTTTAAAAGCCAGGCATGGTGGCTCCCACCAGTGGTCCCAACTACTCAGGAGGCTGAGGGAGGCGGATTGCTTGGGCCCAGGAGGTCAAGGATCAGTGAGCTGTGATTGTGCCACTGTGATTGTGCCTGGGCAACAGAGCAAGACCCTGTCTCAAGAAAGAAAAGAAGGAAGGAAGGAAGGAAGGAAGGAAGGAAGGAAGGAAGGAAGGAAGGAAGGAAGGAAGGAAGGAAGGAAGAGAAGAGAAGAGAAGAGAAGAGAAGAAAAGAGAAGAGAAGAGAAGAGAAGAGAAGAGAGAAGAGAAGAGAAGAGAAGAGAAGAGAAGAGAAGAGAAGAGAAGAGAAGAGAAGAGAAGAGAAGAGAAGAGAAGAGAAGAGGAAGGAGGAGGAGGAAGGCAGGCAGGCTGTATAGAGCAGTGGAGCCCTGGACAGGGCCCAGGAAACCATTTTTCCCTCCTAGGCCTCTGGGACTGTGATGGGAGGGTCTGCCATAAAGGTCTCTGACATGCCCTGGAGACATTTTCCCCATTTTCTTGGTGATTAACATTTGGTTCCTTGTTACTTATGCAAATTTCTGTAGCCATCTTGAATTTCTCCCCAGAAAATGAGGTTTTCTTTTCTATCACATTGTCAGGCTGCAAATTTTCTAAACTTTTATGCTTTGCTTCCCCTTGAACATTTTGCCACTTGGAAATTTCTTCTGCCAGATACCCTAAACCATCTCTTTCAAATTCAAAGATCTCTAGGACAGGGGGAAAATGCCACCAGTCTCTGCACAGCAAGCGTGACCTTTACTCCAGTTCCCAACAAGTTCCTCATCACCATCTGAGACTACCTCAGCCTTGACTTTATTATCCATATCACTATCAGCATTTTGGTCAAAGCCATTCAACAAATCTCAAGGAAGTTTCAAACTTTCCCACATTTTCCTATCTTCTTCTGAGCCCTCCAAACTGTTCCAAATGATAGGGACAGGAGAGAAACTACTGGGTAGAAGAAGGCACTTCCTGGCAAAGGACCCACCCTCAAGCCTTGATACCCACAGCCCTAAGTGAGAACAGGTATTTCTGTTTTCACACTCAAAAAGTTGCCTTCTGGCTCACCACGTCCCCATATCCTGTACCCATATAAATCCCAAAACCCAGACTCCATGACCAGATGAACAGCGGAGCAGAAGAGTGGCAGAATGGCACAGCAGAGAAGGAGAGAAGAGAAGGAATATCTGAACATCAAGAGGAGTTCAGCTGGGGATGGTCAGAGATGAGATCAGCCACCGGATAGCCAAACTCCAGGGGAACATCATCTTCCCACTACATCCCCTGTCCAGCTCCCCATCCATCCCACTGAGAACCACTTCTACCACTCAATAAAGCCCCCACATTCATCCTTCAAGTCTATGTGTGACCCAATTCTTCCAGGATGCTGGACAAGAGCTTGGGATACAGAAGGCTGTCACACTGGCCCTCTGCCCTCGCAAAAAGGCAGAGTCCACTGAGCTGGTTAACACTTAGGCTATCAGTGGAGAGCAAAGCTAAAAGAGTACACTGTAACATGTGTCCACTGGTCTTTGGGAGTCACAGACACCCACTTCTAGACACTGTCGTGGGGCTGGAGCCTAAAAGTGCTCACCCCAGTTTCTGCACCTGCCCCTCTGTGTGCTCCCCCTCCCATAAGGGGTTTGAGTTCACAGCAGCTGAACAGAGAGCCACACCCCTGTCACATGTCCTGTGAGGGAGGTCAGGGAACTCTCCTGTTTCACAACCTCTGCCTGTTACCCAGTTCCAAAGTTACTTTCACATTTTCGGGCACTTTACAGCAGCATCCCACTACCTGGTACCAATTTACTGTATTAGTCCATTCTCATGCTGCTAATAAAGACATACCTGAGACTGGGTAATTTATAATGGAAAGAGGTTTAATTGACTCACAGTTCAGCATGTCTGGGGAGGTCTCAGGAAATTTAAATCATGGCAGAAGGAGAAGCAAACACATCCTTCTTCACATGGTGGCAGCAAGGAGAAGCACCAAGCAAAAGGGGGAAAAGCCTCTTATAAAACCATCAGATCTCATAAGAACTCACTATCATGAGGACAACAGCATGGTGTTAACAACCACCATGATTCGATTACTTCCCACCAGGTCCCTGCCATGACACATGGGGATTACAGGAACTACAATTCAAGATGAGATTTGGGTGGGGACACAGCCAAACCATATCAGTGGGTACACAGTAGGTGCATGTATTTGTATTGTATATTTTGAACCTTTATATGTTCTTCTTTTATTTTTTTAGTCTTATTTGTATGTTTTAAATTTTTATATATTTTGATTCAATTTGCTTTTTCAAGCAACATTATGTTTATGAGGTTCTTTCATGAATGTATTTGGCTCTAGTTCATTAATTTTCAGTGTCACATAGTATCTATCATATGAACACTCCACCATGAGTTAATCCATGTTTCCGTTGATGGCTACTGAAGTTGTTTCTAAGTGTTTGCTACAATAAACCATTTGACTCTGTCTCCCTGGGAATATGGACAAGATGTCCTAGGGCATATTTCTAGAGTAAAAGCTGCTGAGTCACAGAGGAAATTAATTTCCAACTTTACTAAATATTGCAAAATTGATCTCCAAAGTGGCTACACAAATCTACATTCCCCAGGCTGTGCAAAGGAATTGTTATTGCCTTATATCCTTGTAACCGTTTGATAGTCAGATTTTAAATTTTCTACCAATAGGAGTGTGAAATTATACCTCATAGTGATTTCTTTTACCATTATCCACATTACTAGTAGAGTTAATAATCTCTTCAAATCAGTATTTGTAATTTATTATTTCTCATCTGTGAGATTCCGTGTTCTTTTTTGAGGGGGGCGACTGTTTTTTGATAATGTTGTTCATTGTCCTTTTCTTAATGATACAGAGAATTTCTTATATAAATTGGATATTAATCCTCTGTTGATTATACATGCTGCAAATATCTTTCTCTTTTTCATTCTAATTATAGTATCTTTTGATGAACAAAAATGTTTTACGTAGTTTGTGTTGTCAATATTTATCTTTATAATTTGTCTGTTTTCTGTTTTCTTTATTCCCTACCCTAAAGTCTTGAAGATATTATCCTTTATTTTCTTCTACATTTTTAGAGTTTTTATTTTCACAGTCAGGTGTTGAACAAACCTTCTGTTCACATCCCTAGGAGGTGCAAAGCAGCACGACTTCGGGATTGAGAACATGGAGTCCAGAGGCAGACTACCTGGGTTCACTTGTCAGCTCTGCTACTTTTTAGCCTGTCATTTAACTTCCATGTACTCCAGTTTCTTAATCTGTAAATGGGTACCTATGAGTAGTTGCAATTAGAATATACAAAAACCTTTTAGAACAGCACCTACTGAGTGCAGTAGAAGGGATTACTCTTATTATTACATGAGCTCTAGTTTTATTTTTGCACATGCATAGCCAATTTTCCCACTCCTACATGTTATCTAGTCTATCTCTTTCTCACTGATTTAACAATGCCACTTACATCATACATCAGCTTTCATGTAGGTGTCGACATTTTTCTCGGTTTGCTAGTCTTCCATTGGTCTATCTGTCAATCCTTTAGGGAAATCTCAAGCCTCCATTTAAAATTTCCTGAGTTCTAAAAATCCCTGAAGTTATCACTCCTGCTTCTTCTTTCATCTACAGTACCATCTCAATATCTCAATATCATTGTAGCTGTTAGTGAAACACAAAGGAGGTTTCCTGTGAGTTTCCTGGGGCTGCCATAACAAAGTACCACAAAATTGGTGACTTAAAACAACAAAAACGTATTGTGCAAATGTATTGTTCAGAAATGTTCACAGTTCTGGAGACTAGAAGTCCAAAATTAAGGTGTCAGTAGGACAACACTCCCTCTGAAATCTGTAGGGAAATCCCTTGCTTATTCCTAACTTCTGAGGATTTGCTGTCAATCTCTGGTGTTCCCTGGCTTACAGATGCCTCCCTCCAATCCCTTATTTCCACATGACATTCTCCGTGTGTCTCTTCTCTTCACATGGATATCTTTTCATAAGGACACCAGTCCGATTAGGGCCCACTCTATTTCCGTCTGACCTTGTCTTAACAAATCACATCTGCAACGTCCCTATTTCCAATTAAGGTCACATTCTGAGGCGCTGTGAGTTGGAACTTCATTTGGGGGGAACACAAAATTCAACTTGTAACAAGGGCATAGCCAAAAAATACTAACGTTGAGCTTTAATACTAACGTTGAGTATTTATTTAATTTAAATACTAACGAAAGCTTCTAATCCTCTCCTGGACATTGTAATTTACCCCCGGATGCTTCCTGCCATACTGCCATCAAGTACAGTAATTTAATCCTCCTGGATCCAGATGCACTAACTCAGATTTTAAAAGAAATATTTGCAAACTTCAAATTCTAACCAACTACCTCCAGAGTCTGTAAATAATGAAGACTTTTAGAAGCCTACCTCCAGAGATTCTCATTCAGTGGTTAAGTTGATCAATGCTAATGCAGGTAGTCAAGAGACTATACTTTGGGAAGCACTCAACTAGACAGAAGTGTTAAAAGACATGTCCCCTAAGGAAGGGGCAATCAGTGGAGCAGCCAGCCTCATCACTCAGCTCTCAGGCTGGTCTAAAAGTCTTGGAAGGGGCTGTCGAAGGAGAACTTTGCTCTGCCATGATAAGTTGTCTGGAAAGTGAGATTAACACTACTTCACCACTTAAAATCCTTTCCTTAGAGGATCATAGAATTGAACTGGTTCCAATGTTTAATTAACAATTCAATTGTGTCTTCAGTTTTCACAGGCTGCAGATTCCCTCAAGGTCTAAAGTATGACACTGCAGGAATCTATTCCACACTTGGAGCAAGGATTGCTTTTTTTTTTAATTTGGAAAAAAAAAAAAGACAACAGCTTGGTATTTGTTAAGAGCCTGCAATGTGCCAGGCATTCTAGGCACTAGCAATGCAGCACTGAACAAAACCAACAGCATCCCTGTTATCACAACATTTTTATTCTAGTGGATGGGAAACAATTGAGAAGCAAGATACATTAGTAATATATGTGCAAATTCTATGATGATGGAGATTTTTGACTGTTTCATTTAATTTGCATCCCTGGGACCTAGCATGGTCCTTAGCACATGGTAGAAGATCAACAAATATATATTGAATACCAAATGGTGATAAGTGTAATGGCAAAAAATAAAGTAGGGAAATGAAACAGAGAGTGTGGGGAGGGTGCAATTTTAAATGGACGAATTAGGGAAAGCTTCATAGGAAAAGTGTCATTGGAGTAAAGTTCTGAAAGAAGTGAGAATGCAAGTCATGTACACCTATCTGGGATAGAAGGGAACGGAACCTTAAACAGCATCAGCAAAGGCCCTGAGATAGGAGCACATTTGTGTGTTCAAATAACAGCACACAGAGAAAGAAAAGAGTGGAAGAGAAGTAGGAGGGTGAAAAGGTAAGGAGTGCAAGGGATGGCCAGATGTACACTGGGATGTCTTGGCATTAGTTCTGATATGGGAAGGCACTGAGAGTTTTAAGTAGTGGAGTGAGGCTGAGGCAGGAGGATCCCTTGAAGCCATGAATTCAAGACCAGCCTGGGCAACATAGCAAGACCCACCTCTCTACAACAAAAACTTAAAAATTAACTGGGTGTGGTGGCACGTGCTTGTCATCCTACCTACTTGGGAGGCCAAAGCAGGAGAATCACTTGAGCCCAGGAGTTCAAGGCTGCAGTGAACTATGGTTATGACAACCTGGATGAAAGAGCAAGACCTTGTCTCAAACAAAACAAAACAGTGGAATGATAGAAGCTGCTTATATTTTAACAAGTTTATTTCAACTGCTGTGTTGAGAACACTGAAGAAAACAAGGGTACAAGCAGGAAGCTATCGCAAAAAATCCAATGAGAGATGAGACTGTCTCGGACCCAAATGGTCACAGTAATAGGATGAAAAGGGGTAAGATTCTAGGTATATTTTGAAGGTCTGGGCAACAGAACTTGCTAATGAATGGGAAGCTGAACGTGAGAAAAAGAGAGCAAAGATATAGTCAAGCGAGAATGTGGAAGAACTGGAACTATAATCCACTGCTCATGGAAATGCAAGATGGTACAGCCACCTTGGAAAACTATTTGGCAGTTTCTTAAAAAGCTACACAATGCACCTACCCACCCAGATATGCCACTCTTAGGTGATTTACTCAAGAAATATGAAATCAAATATCTACATAAAGACCACTACAGCATGTTCATGGCAACTTTATTCATAATATTGCCAAAAACTGGGGGCAACTCAAACGTTCATCACATGAAGAATGCATAAGCAAATCGTGGTGTGTCTATATAATGAAATATTATGAAATATTAATCACAACACAAGGAAGTAAACTACCATTTCACACATGAATAAATATCAAAATATTCACTCTAAGTAAAAGAGACGTAACAAGAGTACACACTGCATAACTCCATCTATATAAAATTCTGGAAAATGTAAACTAGTCATGATGAAAAGCAAATCAGTAGTCTCCTGAGGACAGAGTTGAAGGGAGGAATGGGTGACAAAGGAGATAGAAATGTTCTGTAAACTAATTGTGGCAATGGCATTATGGGTGTATATCCAAACTCACTGAGTTGTGCACTTTAAATGTTACACTTTACTGGACATGTATGTCATAAAGTTGACTTTAAAAATTTTTTTAAAGAATAAAGCCAGGTTTTAGCCTGAGTGATTGGAAGAATAGAGTTGTAATTTTCAAAGATGAGAAAGATTATGAGAGGAGTCAATTTTGTTGATGGTGAAATGGAATATAAGGAGCTGAGTTATGGACATGCTAAGTTTGACATGCCTAATAGGGAGATGTTGAATGAACAGTCATGTCTATAAATCTGGAGTTCAGGAAACAGGTCAGGCTAGAGATATACATATGGGAATCATCAACATATAGATGGTCCTTAAAGTCATGAGGTTGTACAAAATCACTATGAGAGTGAATGTAGATTTTAAAAAAATAGAAGACGTGCAAGGACTAATCCTTGGGACTCTCCAATATCAACAGACTGTGAAGCTGAGAAGGAATCAGCAGCAACTAAGGAGGAAAGGCAGTAGAACCTGGTAGAAGGCAAGTGAAGGGCTCATCCAGAAAGAAGGGAATGACCCTGTGGCCATCTGTGGCAAAGTCAGTCCTGGGGGACTGAGAATTGCTCATTGGAGTACCTGAAGGTCATTACTGACCTTGATAGAGTAATGGTGAAGAAAGAACAGAAAGAGTGAAATTGGAGTTAGCCTATGCCATTAACTCATTCATGGAGTTTTGCTGAGAGAAATGTGAAGTGACAGATGGAGGAGAAAGCAGAATCAAGGGAATCTTTTAGAATGGAGCAAATCATAGCATGTTTGCATGCTGATAGGGAAGATCCAGTGAAGAAATGTTAGTTGCTTTAAAGGAGATAGGGGAGGATGGATGGAACAATATTCCTGAATGAGTGGGAGACAACAGGACATAACATACAATTGAAGGGGCTGGCTCGGTCTGGAGACCAGAGAGCTCCTTCACTGTGACCAGAGATGAAAAGAGGCCAGATGTGGTGGCTCAGGTCTGTAATCCCAGCACTTGGGAGGCCAAGGTGGAAGGATCACTTGAGCACAGAAGTTTGAGACCAGCCTGGGTAACATAGTGAGGCCCCCTCTCTACAAAAATTTTCAAATTAGCCAGATATGGTGATGGGTTCCTGTAATTCCAGCTACTTGGGAGGCTGAGGTGGGTGGATCTCTTGAGTCCAGGGGGTCAAGACTTCAGTGAGCCAAGATCACACTACTGCACTCCAGCCTGGGTGACAGAGAGAAACCCTGTCCCAAAAAAGTAAAATTAAAAATTAAAATTAAAAACAGAGACAGGAAAGAGAATGTGAGCACCATGAAGGGAGGCATGGCAGAGGGAGCCCATCCCGTCTGATAGCTCCTGTCTTCTGGATGAATGAGGAAGGAATACTGAGAGAGAGAGATGAGTGGGAAGCTGTTGGAGACACCTATTTTTGTATGGGCTGTGTGCTAAGAATAATTTTTACATTTTTAAAAGTAAAATATAAAAAGAACTATTAGACTTTCAGAGAGAACACATACTCAAAGAGTTGAGGACATTTCCCCTTGGCCAAAGAAGCCTACATTATTAGTACTGGCCCTTTACAGAAAAAACTGGGCTACCTTTGACAGAGGAGAGTGAGTGAGTGAATGGGCTAAGACTCTATATACTGCAGGACGTGCCAGGCATCCGAAGAGCACTGGGCAGGAGCTTGACAGAATATCAATCTACTTCATCCTCACACAAGTACTACAAGTTAAATATTAATAACCCAATTTTAGATGAGCTAATTGTGTCTCAGGGTGGTTCAATAAATTCCTTGAGGTCATACACATAGTAAGTGGGGTGTATTAGTCTGTTTTCACACTACTATAAAGAAATACCTGAGACTGGGTAATTTACAAAAGAAAGAGGTTTAATTGACTCACAGTTCCACATGGCTGGGGAGGCCTCAGGAAATTTATAATCATGGTGGAAGGGGAAGCACTCACCTTCTTCACAAGGCAATAGGAGACAGAAGCACAAAAGAGGAACTTCCAAACACTTATAAAACCATCAGATCTCATGAGATCTCACTCACTATGAGAACAGCATGGAGGAAACTGTCCCCATGATCCAATCATCTCCCTCCCTCAACCCGTGAGGATTACAGATCCCTCCCTTTACACATGGGGATTACAATTTGAGATGAGATTTGGTTGTGGACCCAGAGCCAAACCACATCATGGGGAATAAAGATTTACTTAGCAAATATGTAAATGTCTCAAATTCCTCTTTCCTTTCCAAAAGACTGTGACCCCTTCATCTTTACTTTGAATCTTGCATATGCAACTGCAAGATAATGCGTATGGAAACAGCACGTGCAGCAGGACGAGCCCACTTTAGAGCTAGACAGATGCAGATGTAGACCTCAACAGATTCAGGTGTAGACCTCAGCCTCCTCTTGCTGGCTTTGTGGGTATGAATGACATTTCCAAGTCTCCATTTTTCTCATCTGTCAAATCTGATTTGTAATAATTAAGTCATTTGAAGTTGCTAATATTCAACCATTTCTGACCTACAAATATGACAGTTTCATATAGTTCTAATGCCTATTATCCAAGGATTTTGTATGGGATAAAGTTAATATACATAAAGCATGTATACTTTGTAGACACCTAAGTGGTGGTGAATATATGGATAATAATACATCTTGATGCCTAAAGTAGTATTTATTTAGAGTGAAGGGGCTATGGAATGATCTCAACTATGCACACTTAGCCCAGAGCCACAGGGAAAAATGAGATGTGGAGGGCTGCAGGAACTCTGAAGGTGGCCGGTGAGTCTCAAGTCACACTAACCCTAAATCTAAACATAACATTTGGCCTGGAGTAGCCCCGTGGGCCACTTAATGTCCAAATTCCAAAACCTGGAAGATTGCCATGGGGAGGACAGATTTATCATACTGTTTGGGTTATAGAGGATAGAAAGAGGAATCCTGGGTGGACGTTACCTGGAGAAAAAACTTTCTGATAATTAGAATTATTAACCATGGAATAAGCTGCAGTGGGGAATAGAGAGTTCAAAAGGGGACTAGAAAGCGCAAAATAACATATTGCTGGAGGACTCACCAAATAGGTAACGGCTGGACTAAATGACCTTTGAGATTCTTTCCAACTCTAAACTTTTATGAGTCAGTAGGCCCTGGCTCAGGCCTAGTAGTGTTCCAAAGTAAGACCAACTAACTATATCTAGTATAGTACCTGATACAGAGTAGGCATTTAAGGATGGTGTGCCCTTCTCTTTCATGGCTCCTCTGCCCCTAAATGAAAGAACTATTATTAAGTTATCCTATCATTGAGCAACTGCACATATCTCCCCCCTTCTTTCATCCATTTTGATTTCTCATGGGTCTACTAATTAAGAAATAGAGGAGGAAGGAGCTGATTCAAAAAGTAACAAGTCAAAATTTAAATTGGAATCCTAGCGTATTCTTACGAAGTTATCAGATCAAAGTCAGTATTTTTGTTTGAATAGGCTTTTCCAAGAATAGATCACTGGAATTTATATTGCTAATAGGAGGATAAATTGTTTTCCTAGAAGACAAGATTAAAAAGAAGCAACTGGCATTTGAGAGAGTCAGATCACTTCACTCCCAGCTGGCTGGAATAAAAATGAGATGCTAGAAGACAAACAGAGGTGTTTAGATGGTCTCTTCCCAGGTCACAGGCTGCAGCAAATTTTAAGACAAAAGAATTGTCAATGGGATGATTAAAGCAAGTTCCCTTTGCTTCCCTTAAAAGAGGCAGCCTTTGAGTAGAAAACTTGCTCTGTTAACAAACACATTTAAATTATAGTAATGAGGAAGAGCCACTCCTCCCAAATTAAAGACAATAGAAAGTTATTAGAAAGTCCTTTCTGCCAGGCATAGTGGCTCACACCTGTAATCCCAGCACTTTGGGAGGCTGAGACGGGTGGATCACCGGAGGTCGGGAGTTCAAGACCAGCCTGACCAACATGGAGAAGCCCCGTCTCTACTGAAAATACAAAATTAGCCGGGTATGGCGGCGCGTGCCTGTAATCCCAGCTACTCTGGAGGCTGAGGCAAGAGAATTGCTTGAACCTGGGAGGGGGAGGTTGCGGTGAGCCAAGATCGCGCCATTGTACTTCAGCCTGGGCAACAAGAGCGAAACTCCATCTCAAAAGAAAGAAAGAAAGAAAAAGACAGTCCTTTCTATCTTCCAGGTACCTGGGTTTGAGAAGGACTTTTGTATAAGGCCATGTACCTAGAACCAGAAGGCATTCATGAGAACTCTCACCACGTGGCCTCCTATTCCTAGTACAATGACCTTGGGAAGGTTACTTGACCCTCCTAACCCAGTGTCTCATCTGCAAACAGAAACCATATAACATTGACTTCATAGGGTCATTATAAAGATTAAGTTAGATAATATTTATCAAGCAGTGGGCATGGTACTTGGCAAATTATGAATGTGCAAGAAATGTCAATTACATATGCATATCTTTTAATCCAGAAGTGACATCACGAGGACTTTCCTGTTTAAAGGGTGCCCAGTTAACACCTCCTGCAGCACCCCCTCCAAAGTCTTGCTAAAACGCTTTATAAAGGCAAAGAGTAACACTCTAATTACTGTCAGAATTTTTTTTTTTTTTTTTTTTTTTTTTTTTTTTGAGACAAGGTCTTGCTCTGTCACTGAGGTTGGATTGCAGTGGCATGATCAGGGCTCACTGTGGCCTCAACCTTCTGGGCTCAAAGGATCCTCCTGCCTCAGCCTCCCAAGTAGCTGGGATCACAGGCACACGCCACCATACCTGGCTAATTTTTTGATTTTTTGGTAAAGTCTAGGTTGTGCTATATTGCACAGACTGGTCTCAAACTCCTGGGCTCAAGTGGTTCTCCTGCCTCAGCCGCCTAAAGTGCTGGGATTATAGGTGTAAACCACCACGCCTGGCTTTAGAATTTCTAATTATGAATTAGGTGGAGTGGAATTGTGAAAATCAATCTGTAGTCCATACAGCTTTGTCCAATAAGGTGAATGGCATCTTGAATGTCCATATCAGTCTGCCCTAGCTAATAACCACAAAAAAAAAAAAAAAAAAAAAAAAAAAAAAAAAAAAAAAAAGCTGTGGCTTTGCTACTGAACAGGTACTGTTTTGAGGTGATCAGAATGTTTCTACTTCATCATTTTCCTGCACGTTTTCAAAACTTGTAACTCCTTCAAGAAAGAGCGAGTCATTGGCACCAGCAGAAGTGATTCTTTCTTAAGCAATAGCAATATTATTCTAATATTTTAAGCACTGTGGGGCAGGCAGGGCAAGAATGAAGGTTCCAGTGGCAGACCATGCTGGAGATTTCAGTTTTTAGCATGTCACTCTCAGAAGGTCAGAAAATCAAGCAGGAGTAGAAGATCCTACTTCAGTATGCCAGCACCACGTCCATGGGAGCTTCCTAGACACTTTAGATGGGACTACACATAAAGACTCGCCTTGGGCTATCCATGTGAGAAAGGCAAACATACCTATTCCTCTTTTCTATGGAAGATGCCAAATCTAGATCATTTTTTCCTTTATGACTAAGGAAGAAAAAAAAAGGGCTTGGGCAGGCCAAAAGCTTCTTAAGCTGATAAGCAACTCCAGCAAAGTCTCAGGATAAGAAATCAATGTGCAAAAATCACAAGCATTTCTATACACCAACAATAGACAAGCAGAGAGCCAACTCATGAATGAACTTTCATTCACAATTGCTACAAAGAGAATAAAATATCTAGGAATACAGCTAACAAGGGAAGTGAAGGACCTATTTAAGGAGAATTACAAACTACTGCTAAGGAAATCAGAGAGGACACAAACAAACGGAAAAACATTCCATGCTCATGGATAGGAAGAATCAATATCACAAAAATGGTCATACTGCCCAAAGTAACTTGTAGATTCAGAACTATTCCCATTTAACTACCATTGCCATTCTTCACAGAATTAGAAAAAAAAAAAATTACTTTAAAATTCATATGGAACCAAAAAAAGAGCCCGTATAACCAAGATAATTCTAAGCAAAAATAACAAAGTTGGAGGCATCACACTATCTGACTTCAAACTATACTATAAGGTTACGATTACCTAAACAGCATGGTACTGGTATGAAAACAGACACATAGACCAATGGAACAGAATAGAGATCTCAGAAATAAGACTGTACATCTACAACCATCTGACCTTCGAAAAACCTGACAAAAACAAGCAATGGAGGAAGGATTCCCTATTTAATAAGTGGTGCTGGGAAAACTGGTTAGCCATATGCAGAAAACTGAAACCAGACCCATTCCTTGTACCTCATACAAAAATTAACTCAAGATGGATTAAAGATTTAAATTTAATACCCCAAACTATAAAAACCCTAGAAGAAAATCTAGGCAATACCATTCAGGACATAGGCACAGGCAAAGATTTCATGACGAAAACGTCAAAAGCTACAGTTGATAAATGGGATCTAATTAAACCAAAGAGCTTCTGCACAGAAAAAAAAAAACAAAAAAAAAACTGTCAGAGTAAACAGAAAACCTACAGAATGGGAGAAGATTCTTACAATCTAACCATCTGACAGAGGTCTAATATCCAGAATCTACAAGGAACTTAAACAAATGTAAAAAAAAAAAAAAAAAAAAAAAAACATAACAAAACATTAAAAACTGGGCAAAGGACATGAACAGACACTTCTCAAAACAGAACATTTTTGCAGCCAACAAACATATGAAAAAAGCTCAACATCACTAGAGAAATGCAAATCAAAACCACAATGAAACAGCATCTCACACCAGTCAGAATGATGATTCTCCAAGTTAAGAAACAACAGGTGCTGGTGAAGCTGTGGAGAAACAGGAACACTTTTACACTGTTGGTGGGAATGTAAATTAGTTCAACCATTGTGGAAGGCAGTGTGGCAATTCCTCAAAGACCTAGAACCAGAAATACTATGTGACTCAGCAATCCCATTATTAGGTATCTACCCAAAGGAATATAAATCATTCTATTATAAAGGTATATGCATGTGTATGTTCACTGCAGCACCATTTACAACAGCAAAAACATAGAATTAACCCAAATGCCCATCAATGATAGACTGGATAAAGAAAATGTGGTACATATACACCGTGGAATACTATGCAACCATAAAAAGGAAAGAGATCATGTCCTTTGCAGGGACATGAATAGAGCTGGAAGCCATTATCCTCAGCAAACTAATACAGGAACAGAAAACCAAACACTCCATGTTCTCACTTATAAGTGGGAGCTGAACAATGAGAACACATGGGCACTAGGAGGGGAACAACACACACTGGAGCCTGTTTGGGGAGTGGGGGAGGTGGAGGGAGAGCATCAGGATAAATAGCTAATGTGTGAGGGGTTTAACATCTAGGTGATGGGTTGATAGGTGCAGCACACACCATAGCACATGTATACGTATGTAACAAACCTGCATGTCCTGCACATGTATCCTGGAACTTAAAATTAAATTTAATTAAAATTCTAAAAAGAGAGCTTGAGGCCTTGCAAACAATATGAGACTAGGAAAAAGGGAACAACAACTATAGACTCAGAGACAGAGCCAATCTCTGAGAATTATCTACCGAAAGAACCAGAATTAAGCTCTAGGAAACTAGGTGCTTTCAACGAGCCACAAGACAGCCTGGCTTCTTCAAAGAGCCACAGAAAGTGAATAGGTTGACATGAACTCAAGAAGAGATGAAAAGATGAAATTAAATTAAACTCAAGCTGAGATTTTAAAATCATAATAACAACACACTACTTACTAAAAGTGCGCAGGAAGGGTCAGAGGAGACAGACTGAAAGGCTAATGGCAGGGTAAAAGAGCACATGCAAAGCAGATGTCACTACGACAAATCAAAGGCATCTGGTGGAGGGCAAATTTCAGAACCTTTTAAAAGAGAAGGTAAAAACAAAGATACAAGCGATGAGCAAGAAGATGATCTTGAAGGAGAGTTTGGAAAGCCAAATAAATAATGTAGTGTCTTTCTTAGGAGAATACCAAGATAATACAAGCAAAGCAATAACCAAAATCAGGAACAAAGAAAATGCTTTTAAGCTGAAAAAGTCTTAACTGTGCAAGCAAAAAGACTCACTCCCCATGATCCACAAAATAAACAGATGAACATATAAATTACACATAAAACATTCTGAAACTATAACTACAAAACAGAACGATATCGTGTAAACATTCACTTGGAAAACACCTGGTCTCTAAGAAAAAACGAAGTCAAGATGATCTTATACTTCTGTATAGAATTAAGTTTTAAATATACACACACATGAAATGTTTACAGAGTTTTAAGGAAAAAAAAAATGTGGAAACTAAGAATTTTCAATTCAGACAACAGGAAAAATATTTATAAACACCTAAGATCTTATATAAGGGCTTATAATAATACCTTTCTTGGGGAAAAAAAAAAAATTACCCTAAAAATGTCTTTAAGAAAAGAAAGAAAGAGGCCAGGCACGGTGGCTCATGCCTGTAATCCCAACACTTGGGAAGACCGAGGTGGGCAGATCATTTGAGGGTAGGAGTTCGAGACCAGTCTGGTCAACATGGTGAAATCCCCTCTATTAAAAATACAAAAATTAGCTTGGTGTGGTGGTGCACCCCTGTAATCCCAGCTACTCCAAAGGCTGAAGCCTGAGAATTGCTTGAACCATGAGGTGGAGGTTGCAGTGAGCTCAGATTGCACCACTGCACACCAGCCTGAGTAACAGAGTAAAACCCTGTCTCAAAGACAAAAAAAAAGATGGAAAGAAAAATTAAGATCACAAGCCTGAGAGCACTGTATTAGAAAATAAATAGTATCAAGAACTGAAATTATTCCTGTGGTGAATTTAGTCTAAATAAGCATTATTACAAACACAAATACAAATGATACAAAGTAAACTTAAAAAGAAAAAATATATGAAATGATTATAAATAATTTAAGAGTAATTACATGGGTTGTACTAGCAAAATCCAGCATGGTAGAAGACAAAAATAGAAGTGCAATATATTTATCATGCTATTTCAAATGAGGACACATGATCAGAAAAATGTGTTAAAGAATGTATCTTTAAAATTTAAAGTCAATTACTAGAAGACTCTGAGGAGGCTATGTAACTTCCAAGTCATGAGAAACTGAAACAAAATATGGCTCAAATTCAGAAAATATAAGACAATAAAAACTGCGAAGTAGAGTAAAAATACAAACTATTAAATAACATGATATTGAAACAGCTAAGATAAACTAAATTAACAGTGGCTTTAAAACCTGTGGTTTTGATTTCTTATTCTAAAAAATCCAGAGTAAGTGCGATGATTGGGTTTTCACGTTCATGTGTGAGATGTGCCTGCCTCAAACCTTGTTCCATCATTGGCACATTAAACATCTGACATGAAAAAAAAGCGGGGGAAAGTCAGAAGCAGGCGGTCTGGGCGGACGTAGAAGTTCCACAGAGTCACTGGGGACCCCAGATATGCTGAGCTTTCTGCATTGCTATCTTAGTGTGTGTGGTCCTTCGCCAATATGGATTCTCCAGCTAAAAATATGATGCCTGGAATTTACCCTGCAGAAAGGAAAAAGGAGAAAGATGCACAATCCCTACCCTCCAAATATACTTTCTGGAAGTTATACCTATGACTTCAGCCTGCTTCCATTATTTGTAACTCAGTCATATGCCAAACATTCCACCAAAGAGCATGGAAAATGAATAACAACCATTCAGGAGTGGTCTTTGCGTAGCTAAAAATTGACGTTTCCCATCTATACTCAAATAATTTTAGTAGGTCAAATTAGGGAGAAAAAGTGTGTAAAGAGCAATGTTCTTTGGAAAAACCAATTAACCTGCATTTCCACTTTCTTTTTACACCAAAATCAATTTTCAGCCATGAAAAAAATGAAAACAGGTAAGTGCTAGAAGTGATGGATGATTATTTTCATAATCTTAGGCAGAAAAAGTCTTTCTAAGAAGTTCTAAATTAAAACTTTGATATTTAAAAGATTAAATATGTAATCCTTCAACATCAAAAACATAAAGACAACAAAAATTAAAAGTAAATGAAGAGCTGGGAAAATATACTTAGATCATATATGATAATGAAGTTAGCATTATCATATATAATGATATAATCAAGTCATATATCATAACGTCATTGTTTCTATAACATATAAAGAAATGTTATAAATCAAGGAAAACATGAACCCCTTAATATAAAGATAAGTTAAGAACATGAAGCAATCTGAGAAACAAATACAAAACGGCAAATACAGGTTCAAGAGAAGTTTTACTTCACTAACAATCATTGCAGTTAAAATTAAAATAATGAGACACTATTTTCTCATACAAACTGTCAAATTTTCAATTATGATGATGTCAATGATGGCAAGAACACTTTGAAAATAGGAAACATGCCACTTAATATTAGAAAAGCAAAACTTGGCAGTGAAATCCCAAGTTTCAAAATTATTTAATGACCATTGACCCACTAAGTCCTAAGATTCCATTCTAGGGACTATGTATAGATTATACATAATATACATCTATAAAGATGTATAAAATAGTAAAAAATTGGAAGGAGCCTGTGTCAAATGAGAGTTTTATTAAAATAAATGTGGCCCCAAGGTGTCCTTTTTCTTTCATCCAAAAGTGCTCTATACTTCTCCTATAAAATTAATTGCATTATATGATTTTGAATCTACTTGTACAAAAGCATGCTTATTTTGTATCTGCCTAGGTACACAATTGTACCCTCTGGTAGATGGGAGCACCTTGAAAACAGGACCAGGTTGTCTTATTCAACAGTGTATTCTCAAGAACCAGGCTTGGGTCTGTAAACAGTAAGAACTCAGAAAACGTTTGCCACTAAAAACAATAATGTAGAATTATTTTATTAATACAACAAATGATTACAGTGTACCATGTGCCAGACACTAAGCTAAACACTAAGAATTGAAAGTGAATAATATATTCTCGACTCTCACGAAGATTAGATTTGTCAGAGGCGTGTGAACCAGAGCAGCTCCATCTTAAATAGGAGCTGGGTAAAACGAGGCTGAAACCTACTGGGCTGCGTTCCCAGAGGGCTAAGGCATTCTAAGTCACAGAATGAGATCAGAGGTCAGCAAAAGTACAGGTCATAAAGACTGTGCTAATAAAACAGGTTGTAGTAAAGGAACCAGCCAAAACCCATCAAAACCAAAAAGGCGACGAGAGTGACCTCTGGTCGTCCTCACTGCTACACTCTTGCCAGCGCCATGACAGTTTACAGATGCCATGGCAACATCAGGACATTACCCTATACGGTCTATAAAGGGGAGGCATGAATAATCCACCCCTTGTTCAGCATATCATCAAGAAATAACCATAAAAATGAGCAACCATCAGCCCTCGGGGCTGCTCTGTCTATGGAGTATCCATTCTTTTATTCCTTTACTTAAACTTGCTTTCACTTGGCACTGCAGACTTGCCCTGAATTCTTTCTTGTGCGAGATCCAAGAACCCTCTCTTGGGGTCTGGATCCAGACCCCTTTCCTATAACACATCCAGTATGGAAAACAGAAAAAACAAACAAACAAACAAATACAGCCACACATCACATACTGACATTCCAGACAGGCCACTTGTACAACAGTGGTCCCCTAAGATTATTTCATGTTTTTACTGTACCTTTCCTATGTTTAGATACATAAATACCATTGTGTTACAGTTGCTTACAGTATTCAGGGCAGTAACATGCTGTACAGGTTTGTAGCCCAGGAGCAATAGGCTATACCACATAGGCTAGGTGTGTAGTAGGCTATACCATCTGGGTTTGTGTAAATACACTTGTAATGTTCGCACAATGACAAAGATGCATTTCTCAGAACATATTCCTGTTATTAAGCAACACATGATTATCATAAATATTTATATAGTGTGAAAATGTCTATGAATATAATCATCAAGAAGATAAAATAGAAAATAACTGAGGGAGACATACTTTAATTACACCAGTCAGAAAAAGCTTCAACGTGGGCCAGGCTCACACCTGTAATCCCAGCACTTTGGGAGGCTGAGGCGGGCAGATCACTTGAGGCCAGGAGTTGGAGACCGGCCTGGCCAAACTGGCGAAACCCTCTCTCTACTAAAAATACAAAAGTTAGTTGGGCATGGTGGCGTGCACTTGTAGTCCCAGCTACTCGGGAGGCTGAGGCAGGAGAACCCCTTGAACCTGGAAGGCGGAGCTTGCAGTGAGCCAAGATTATACCACTGCACTCCAGCCTGGGCGACAGAGCGAGACTCTGTCTCAAAAAAAAAAGAAAAAAGAAAAGAAAAAGCTTCAACATGACAATATTTAAGCTGATTTCCTATGGATAAGAAGTCACACATGGCAATAGCAGGGAGAAAAGCATTTTAAGCAGAGGGTACAGCAGATACAAACAGCCTGAGGCAGGAAGATTTAAGTGTGTTTGAGTAAGAGTGACTCTGGTGTAGGGAGTAGCTTAGCCTGAGGCTGGAGAGAGATCGGGAGACAGGATCTGTAGAGCCATCCAGCCCTTGTACAGAGTTTGGATTTATTACACATGTAATGAAAGCCACTGAAGTTTTAATGTAAGGTTTAATTTATGTTCTTGCTCATAATGTGGAAAATGGATTGTAGAGAATAAGTATGAATTGAAAGACCCATCAAAGAGGTGTTGACATAGTACAGGTGAAGGATGAGCCATGGCCAGTCTGTTCGCCATGGAGACAGAGAAAAGTTGACAGTCAAGATGTTTTAGGGGGAACAATCAAATGGGGTTGCTGCACCTGATATATGGGAGTTATGGGAAAGGGAAAATCGGGACTGACTCAGATTTCTGAATTGGGCAACTGATGGATAATGCTGCCATTTATTGGCATAGGACAGATAGAGGAGGAATTGATTCATGGAGGGGAAATGAGAAGTTCTATCTTGGACATGTTTAATTTGAGATGTTTGTAGGACATCCAGGTTGAACTGTCAAGTAAGCAGAGCCAGATATGGTGCTCAGAAAAAAATGGGTTGAAGGTATAAACTTTGGAGTCTTGAGTCCTAATGAGATTTTTAAAGCTGCAAATTAATGGAATCACCCAGTGAAAAACGGTAACAGGAGAAGAGAAGAGGACCCAGTACTGTCAACACTTAAAAGGAGAAATAGAAGCTGGCTGAAAAGCTAGCTGTGAGAAGCCAGTGAGTTTGGAAAGCAGAGAAACAATGGCCTGATGATAACCAAGGGAAGAGTATTTCAAGAAACAAATGGTCCACTCCACCCAATGCTGCTGAAAGGGTAAGATGAAGACAGAGAAGTGTACATTGCATGTGGCTATGTGGATTTCCAGTGACCCTGAGGCAAGAAATTTTAGTACAGTGATGGGGCTGGAGAGCAACCAGACTGGAATTAAAAAAAAAAAAAAATGAGTTAAAAAAGCGGAACTCATCTAGTTAACAACTCTTGAGAAGTCTGGCAATGCAGAATAATACAGAAATGGATGGTACCTTCAGGGAGACAGGGAACCAAAGAAGTGACTGTGTTTGTTGTTGGTGTTGTTTTTAAGATAGGGTTGGTAAATTAGAATATGGTTACAGAAATGATCCAGTAGATGATAAGGGGAAGTTGATAAAAGAAAAGAGAGAAGATAAACAGAGTGAAGTGTTTTAAAAGGTCAAAGAGCATTGGATGCAGAGAAGGGGAGGGACTGGACTTTGCTACGAGAAAGAAAATGCCCTCCATTGCGCCAGGAGGAAAGAAGGGGGGCACTAACTGCAGATAAGTTTTTGTTACGTTTTCATCAGGAATGTTAGAGTTATCATCTGAAGGTTTTTACTTCACTGAAGTGTGGAACAAGGTCAATAGCCCAGTGAGGACTAAAGAGGGAAGGGTTGGGGGAGGGTTTGAGGAGAACATATGAATAGTTCTGGGAAACACAGGAAGGTTTCTGGGTCACAGTGCATGCCTGTGGAGGCCTTAGATCATCAAATGAAGGAAACGGTTCAGTTAATAGTTTCCAGTAACAGACACAGGTGCAGAGATGAAGAGGGTTGCAGTTTGGCTAGACACGTGCAATGAGGCGAAGATGAGGGGTGGTTGAAAGCACTTCTGAGGGAGTGATTATAATGACAGGCTGAAGAGTATTTAATGATACATATAAGAGCAAAACAATAGAGGGAAATTTGACATTTATAAAGGGAAATCTTTTTGAGTGGGAAGAATACAGGTGATTTTCACTTTCATCTTTATGTGGGGCTTTATTCTCTAAATTTTCTACAATAAGAATATTTTAACTCTAAGTACAGTTGCATTTCAAAAATAAACAAGATAGTAGGAAAGCAGTTTTACACTGAGTTTAAGAGCAATTCTATTAAACAACGTGGAGATAAATTTAGCATTCATTGCAATGGATTGTCAACTGAAACTCATTGATTGAAATATATTAAATATTTTAGATATATATCAAATCTTTTAGTATATTAATAGATAACATGTGAATATGTATATCAAATCTGTAAGTTCATAATGATATTTTGAAAAATGAAAACCAGACTAATCATTTTTGGCTATTGCTGGGCTCATTATTCTGAAATTGGATAAATAAAGGTACAGAATGCAGCATTTATCTTGCTTCTCATTTATGAACTGTGCTTCAGGTTAATCAAATAGATGTGAGGGAAAGCTCTTCTCCATAGAAGAATTCTAATTAAAAATCAATGATTATGAGAAAAATAATCAGAAATATGTCATTTTGCAACCCCTACCAAGACAACGGATTTCGGCAATAATCATAAATGGTAGTTGATGGGAAAACAGATGACAGGTGAATGATGACATCTAAACCCATCAACCTTAGCATCATGAAAAGTGGGACAAATGGACACTGGGTCTCTGTTGATTTAAACATTGCCAATAAAATATTCTTGGCCCTGAAAAAAAGAAACCTAAATTTAATTGTGTCTCTTGACTTAACTACCGGTTAACAAGAACTATGGGCTATATAGAAAGTATATAAACAATACCACAGGATACAATCACATAAGACCAGGATGTGGGAAATTCAACAGGAAAAATGGCATATTTTCAACAAATAAATGGTTTGAAAAAAAGGGGGAGGAGAAAGTGTTAAATAATAATAGAGGCTTAAGAGATATATCGACCAAAGTCAGCAAAGGAGGTTGTACGGGTCCTGATTTGAACAAATGTACTATTAAAAAATTTGTTGAGACAAGGTAATTTGAACATGGACTGATGATATTTAAAATAATAATTTTTTTAAGTATGGTGATAGTATTGTGGTTATATTGTCCTAAAGCCCTTATCTGCTAGAGATTCATACTGAAGTATTTACCAGTAAAATTTGTGAAGTCCTGGCCATTTTAGACGAATTGTTCCAGAAGTGACTGTTAACTTCCTAGACCATTGCCCGAGATAGCATCTGACCCCCTCCGACTCTGACTTAAAACAGGCTGGTTTCCTGGGCTGTTTGTTGGAAACAAGGGGTTGGTTTTCTGGGCGGGTAGGTGTAAGCTGTTCTATTTTCATATACGGTCTGGCCATTGTCTTTGTTTATACAGTCTCTCATTTCCAAATCAATTATCATTTAATGTGCCACTGAAATCTTGGTATAACTCAGATCCAGAATAGGGAGGCTACCTCTATGGAAATATAGGCCCCACAGCCAGGGGAGGCTTCACACAATTCCACTTGGATGAAGGTCTACGTACGTGGAGACGAGCTGAGAGATTGTGGTAAGAAACAAATTGGAGTTAATAGCTGCCAGATAGAGACCAGACCACAAGGAAACCAAGAGTGGGGACTGACTAAACACAATTGGCAAAATATTGACAATTATTGAGACTGAATTAATGGTACCATCAAGTTTTATTATGCTATTCTTTCTAATTCTGGGTATGTCTAAAAATTTCCATAATAAAAAATTTAAAACAGAGTTGAAACGAAAAAGACAATGTACCATCAAAACCTAAGAGAGTGTTAAGACCAGACACTCATAGAGTTCTTTCAGAGCCTTTCATCTCCCTGCAACTTTATATATCAATGTGCGCTGATGTTCTATTGGACTGACATTTGCCTGTTTTCAGAATAAGCTCCAGAATATAATTTGAGCCATCCAGCAACTCACAAAGAATTTCTTGCATTTGACAGAGAAAGAAACAGGTTGCTAGACTCACTAAAGTGCCCATCCACTTCATTCTTCAAGCAGGTAAATGACTATGATGGGGTTAAAATTCCCAGCTAATTACCTCCCAGCCAGCATTTTAACTGGCTGACTCACACAGATTCCTTAAGATAGAGCAGAAGAACAAGAGAACGTAAGCAGTAGCTGTGTGCAGTGAAATGTACAAATATTTACCTAGCTTACTCCACCAGTGCACAGTTTTAATGCATAGTCTGAGAGCATAGAATGTAGATACCAGCGTTGTATGTGAGACTGAGATGTGGCAATTTAGCAAACCTTATGGAGTAATTAAACCATCTAGAATTTCAGTTCAGAGAAATCTAAATGGGAGAAGCATCCAGCTGTCAGGAACATGTCAGTTCCTGACATCCTTATGCCTTTGGGACCTGGGCTCTTTCCAGGACCTCTGTGGCTTTCTCACAATGACCTACACCTGCAACCTTTTCTATGGCCAGGTCCTGCCTGGTGAAACACTACCCCTATTCCTACCACCAACACCACCACCTACACATACATACACACACACACACACACACACACACCCCCTACACGCACACACATACAAGTGTGCTGTGGAATTCATATTAATTTGTAAATGGCACAATAGCGGCAGATCTGAAAGTGTGGTCCTGAGACTGGCAACATCGGCATCCCTGGCGACTTATTATATATGCAATAAAATCTTGGGCCCCATCCCAGGCTCACAGAATCAGAAACTCTAGGGGCAGGGCCTAGCACTCCAAGTTATAACCAGCCCTCCAGGTGATTGTGATAAACACCAAACTTGAAAAAAGCAGAGAAGATTCATGTCTGCAGAGGACAGGCAGATCTGGGAGAACACTGTAGCTCCATTCAATCCATAAAAACCTGAGATCAGGCCAGGCGCGGTGGCTCACGCCTGTAATCCCAGCACTTTGGGAGGCCGAGACGGGTGGCTCACAAGGTCAGGAGATGGAGACCATCCTGGCTAACACGGTGAAACCCCGTCTCTACCAAAAATACAAAAAATTAGCCGGGCATGTGGTGGGCGCCTGTAATTCCAGCTGCTCGGGAGGCTGAGGCCGGAGAATGGCGTGAACCCAGGAGGCGGAGCTTGCAGTGAGCTGAGATTGTGCCACTGCCCTCCAGCCTGGGCGACAGAGCGAGACTCCATCTCAAAAAAAAAAAAAAAAAAAAAAAAACCTGAGATCAAGTGAATATGAGATATTCTCATTTTACACAAGAGGCAGGGGAATAATCAATAAATCAAAAGATATACAGTCAATGTGAATTAACTCTAGAAAAGAGTAGGGAGCAGTAAGTCAAATAATACAAAATAAGTGTTAAGTGACTTACTGTTTCAGCACACTTGTCTTCCAAATTGAGCCTAATATAAAATCGGTTTGCATTTAATCGATTTGCCAAAAAGTATGCATTGAACACCTTTAATGTCCGTTTCTTCAAAATACACCAACCAATGAAGACCCAGAAAGGGAGTATTTGGGGAATTCTCTGAAGAATTTACAATTTAAAAATCAAATATGAGTAATATGCATATGTTTAAAGGATACTATGGTCAATGCTAAAGTGACTCCTGAAAAGTTAGAAAATACAACAAAGTTTCTACAGTATTCTCTCCTCTACCTCTCTCTGCCTAGAGTTAAGAATCATAAAGGTTGGGACTGGGTGTGGTGGCTCACACCTGTAATCCCAGCACTTTGGGAGGCCAAGGCAGGTGGATCACAAAGTCAAGAGTTCAAGACCAGCCTGACCAACATGGCGAAACCCTGTCTTTACTAAAAATACAAAAATTAGACAGGCACGGTGGTGGGTGCCTATAATCCCAGCTACTCAGGAGGCTGAGGCAAGAGAATTGCTTGAACCCAGGAGGCGGAGGTTGCAGTGAGCTGAGATCATGCCATTGCACTCCAGCCTGGGCAACGAGAGAAAAAAAAAAAAAAAACCCTCTAATTTTATTTTATTTTATTTTATTTTATTTTATTTTATTTATTTTGAGACAGAGTCTTGCACTATCACCCAGGCTGGAGTGCAGTGGCACAATCTCGGCTCACTGCAAGGCCTGTTCCCCGGGTTCATGCCATTCTTCTGCCTCAGCCTCCTGAGTAGCTGGGACTACAGGCGCCCACCACCACACCCAGCTAATTTTTTCATATTTTTTTAGTAGAAACAGGGTTTCAGCGTGTTAGCCAGGATGGTCTCAATTTCCTGACCTCGTGATCCGCCCGTCTCGGCTTCCCAAAGTGCTGGGACTACAGGCGTGAGCCACTGCACCCGGCCTACTCTAATTTTAGAGGAATAAATAAGAAAAACACAGGCAAAGCCTGTGGATGTCTAGTCTGCATCCCAGTTCAAATGTGACGTAAATTATTGTTAAATTTGGATTCCAAACCAGGCATCCTTCATAGAGAGCTTTATATGTTTTAGGTCATATTGAAAAAGACACCATTGGCTCCGCTTCTTTGCAACATCTTTGAGGAAAGAATTTCTAAAATGAGGATTCTGGAATACAAATATGTGGGTAACGTTTCTGAGTTCCCAGAATTCATAGGATTTCTCATAATTTAAATATCTAGCATTTTTCTTTTACTTTGATTTGTATTAGATTATAAAACTGGTGGGATAATTATTCATGTTAAAAAGAATTATTTTCATGTTTTAAGCTCTAAGTATATTTCAAACTCTTTTCATTTTATTTTAATTATGGTGAGACAGTAGAGCATTTATAAATGTAAGTCACCCAGATGACAATATTTCAAATACTTCCTGCATTCTTTTAAATTAATAAACCCAAAGCCATCTTTTGCAGAAATAACTGCCTTAAGCTTCAAAAAGTTTTCAGTTTGGAAGTAGCAAAGTTCAACATTTTAACATGAGTTGTTTTATTAATACTGTAAATTTCTGTGGTGACAGGAAAAATTGGAGAAGTGATCCATGGAGGAGATTCAAAGCATCCTGAAAAACAGACTCCTCTTAAACTTTTACGGAATACAAGATTCTTATTTTTCCTCTCTATTTTGCCATTTTGTTAATGGCCTTTACTATTACTTTGATTATCTAAATATGATTGAATTTATTTCTGTGGAAATTAAATGAATACAAACCAAAGGAAAAAAGAAAAGTCTACTTATTCAGGGCTTGCTATAACAAGGGAGTCGACCACCATCAGTTGCATTTTGGCCAAGAACTCAAAGGCAGGCAGAGTGGAAAAGCCTTACAGTGGAAAAAGGGGAAGGCTTCCCGTGTGCCCTGATTGCAGGCAGCTGGCATGGCGAAGCTGTGGGCCGCCTAGCTAGAAACTGGTATCCTGTTGCATATTTGCCTTTCTCTGGTTGGTCCTAAGTTGGAAGAGGGGACAAAAATTAGGGAAGCTGTCAGTCATTCTTCAAGTCCTGGCCGTTTTAGACCAATTGTTCCAGAAGTGATTGTTAATTCCTAGACCGTTGCCTGAGATAGCATCTGACCCCCTCCAAGTCTGACTTAAAGCAGGCTGGTTTCCTGGGCTGTTTGTTAGAAACAAGGAGTTGGTTTTCTGGGCGGGTAGGTATAAGCTGTTCTATTTTCATATACGGTCTGGCCATTGTCTTTGTATATGCAGTCTCTCATTTCCAAATCAATTATCATTTAATGTGCCACAGAAATATTGGTATAATTCAGATTCAGAATAGGAAGCCTACCTCTACGGAAATTTAGGCCCCACGACTGGGGGGCTTCACATAGTTCCTTTTGTATGAAGGCCTACGCACATGGAGACAAGCTGAGAGGACGTGGTAAGAAACAAATTGGAGCTGTCAGCTGCCGGATAGAGACCAGGCCACAAGGAAAGGTTTAGAGCAGCCTCTAGCAAGCAGATGCTTTTCAGCAACCCAGAGTAACATAAATGAGTAAAGCCAGCCAACTCTAGGACAGGGAACAGGGCTGTTTAGCCTAAAGGCACTCAAACACATACCATATTTCAAGATTACCCTGCATACCAAACAAAACTAATCTACTGGAAACATGGCCCAGAGACCTGTCTGTTTGGGCTCCCGCCCAATCTGATATTGAGCCAGTACGCAATGGTTTGGCCATACTGATTGGTCAGTCACTGATTTGATCAAGCACCCAAGACAACTGGTTATTAAATACGAATTTTGAATGTCACCTCACTCTAAAGTGACAGAGTCAGGGCGACCCCCCCCGCCCCCCACAACTGGTGGTTGCCAAGAATAAATGATTTGGGATATAGTAGTTTTTCAGGTAGGCTGATGTTTTCTTCCTGTCTAGGCACTGCGTAACTTGTGCCAAGCTTTGTCTGAATTGGGAAGTCATGAGAACCTGAAAGATGGAATCAAAGCAAAAGTAGCCCTGATGAGAAGAGGCTACTCTTTTCCTGATAAGTTAGAGCCACAAGGGAGCTATGAATGTCAGAGTCACACCTCCATGTTAGTCACCTAAGTGGACTACAGGGAGAATCACTGGGGCCTTTAGCCAGGGAAACAGATACATCAACGCAGTGGTCAGAGCATCAGGGATGCTTGGGGAGCATCAGGAAAGGAAGGCTGTGCAGAGAACAGGACCAAGAGGATAAAGGAGGGCATTGATTCTGGCAGCCTCAACAAGAGGCCATCCCCACTGATAATGTGAGTGTTGCCCCCATGGCCCGTTCAAAACGTCATAGCGACAAGAGGTTTAGGGAGTATTTCTGGATGGTGCTCAGCGCAGAGACACTGTCTTTACCACTTCTTATGGTAACAGGCCCCTGCACCCTTCCACAGTAACTTCTTTATTTATTTATTTATTTTTATTTTTATTTTTATTTTTTTTTTTTTGAGAGAGTCTCACTCTGTCACCCAGGCTGGAGTGCAGTGGCATGATCTCTGCTCACTGCAACCTCCACCTCCCAGGCTCAGGCAATTCTCCTGCCTCAGCCTTCTCAGTAGCTAGGATTACATACACACACCACCATGCCTGGCTAATTTTTTTGTATTTTTAGTACAGATGGGGTTTCACCATGTTGGCCAGGCTGGTCTCGAACTCCTGACCTCAAATGATCTGCCTGTGCCCGGCCTTCCACAGTAACTTCTACTTCTTAAAAAAAAAAAAAAAAAAAAAAAAAAACCTGAAGGTGCATTTAATGTACATGTTTTTACCAGCTGAATTTTTTACAATAGGGAATCCTATTTCTATGATGGTAAATTAACAGATTCCATTTGAAAAGATAAAAAACTTCAAGAATTTGCACTTACACACAAGTATGGTGAGTTATTTACTAAAATAGCCAAATAATATAGATACAGTTTTAAAATACTTTTTTTTTAAAAAAGTTAGAAATTCAATAAATTCTGGGGTTTCTGCAACTAAACTCTTACTGACAGTAAATATAATATGAATTTTTTTCACGTTACTTCTATTTAATGGAAATGCATTATATACCAAAATGCCCTGCCTGGTCCTGGAAAATGGAACCTTGATAGGTAATCGGGTCATGAGGGTGGATCCCTTCTGATGGGATTAGTGACCTCATAAAGGAGTCCCCAGAGAGTTTCTTTCCTTCCTTCCTCCCTCCCTTCCTTCCTCCCTTCCTTCCTTCCTTCCTTCCTTCCATCCTTCCTTTTTCTTTCTTTTGTTGAGACCAAGTCTCACTCTGTTGCCCAGGCTGGCGTGCAATGGCACGATCTTGGCTCACCACAACTTCCACCCCCTAGGTTCAAATGATTCTCCTGCCTCAGCCTCCCACGTAATTGGGATTAGAGGCACACGCCACCATGCTCAGCAAATTTTTTGTATTTTTTAGTAGATATGGGGTTTCACCAGGTTGGTCAGCCTGGCCTTGAACTCCTGACCTCAAGTGATCCACTTGCCTTGGCCTCCCAAAGTGCTGGGATTACAGGCATGAGCCACCACACCGGCTCTTCTCTCTTTCTGAGGATACAAGAAGACGGCAGGCTGTGACCCGGAAGAGGGTCCTCATCAGCACCCGACCATGCCGACATCCTAATCTTGGAACTGTGAGAAATAAATATCTGTAATTTCTAAGCCACGCAATCTACGGTACTTTGTTATAGCAGCCCAAACTGACTCAGACTCTCAGAAAAGGCCAATGGGGAAAACCATCCTGGAAAGTAAATAGTCAAGAGGACCTCGCAAGAGCAGACATGAGAAAACTCCCCATCCTGCTCCCCACCCCAGTGAATTCACTAGAGATGCAGCTCTCAACTCCTTGTACCAAGACCCAAAGGAATAACACACTTTACATCATACCCCTATACACACGTACATGTGTAACTGATGAAAGTTTCATAAAGTAATATTTACTCACTATGTGCAATGCACACTGATGTTTCATATTCTGTTCTGTTTTTTAAATGCTGGCCACAACCCACACAAATTGATTTGTAAACCTTAATAGTTTCTAGTCAGCAGTGTAAACAACTCTCATCAGAGGGAGAGCACCCTTAGGAGGAAGGGGAAATCTTGGGTTTCACAGGCACGAACAGTAGTGTTTCTTCTCTCTGAGATACGCCTCCCATACCCACAGCCTCTTTTTTTTTTTTTTTTTTTTTTAATTATTATTGTACTGGGATCTTATATTCCTGATTGCCTACTTTCCAGGTGAGTTATCTCCTCTGGAGTTCATACCTCTCTACTGACTCTCTTATGTAACCACCTGATATGGTTTGGCTGTGTCCCCACCCAAATCTCATCTTGAATTGTAGCTCCCATAATTCCCATGTGTTGTGGGAGGGACCTGGTGGAAGATAATTGAATCAAAGAAGCAGTTTCCTCCATACTGTTCTCATGGTAGTGAATAAGTCTCACAAGATCTGAGAGTTTCATAAGGGGTTTCCCCTTTTGCTTGGCTCTCATTCTTTCTTGGCTGCTGCCATGTAAGATGTGCCTTTCACCTTCTGCCATGATTGTGAAGCCTCCCCAACCTCATGGAACTGCGAGGCCATTAAACCTCTTCTTTCTTTATAAATTACCCACTCTCAGGTATGTCTTTATCAGCAGTTTGAAAACAGACTAATAAACTACCCTCAATGCCTCTCTAATTCTACCTGTTGTACATGGATTGGACTCCTCAATGCTAACTCCATTCGTGAAATACTTTCCAAGCCCTTTTATACCCAGCATGTACAAATTGTCCCCAGCGCCTTCTTAACAAGTATGTCTGAATAACAGAAAACTACAATAATAATGCATGTCAGAATTATGTAAAGATGTGTCAGTCATTGCTACCAGCTTTATCTATACCTCTTTCTCTGTAATCCTTATAACATCTGATACATTAGGTCCATAGCTATTAAGTGGTGGACTTGAGCTTCGAATCCAGGTGTTGCTGGGAAACTTGCAGATCACAGAGAAGCAGGATGGCGTGGCCTTCCAGTGGTGGGGGCAGGGTGTCATGAGACACAGGGCATTGGTAGGTCTTATGCAGAGCCTCTTTAGGGTTTTACACCACTGGTAGAAGAATCTGTCTCTAGACCAAAGAGTTCAAACCAAGAGACTTCTTACTTGGCCACAAAGACATGCTTCTGGCCATTGAGCCACAGGGCTTTTCGTCAGCCCTGAGGAATGACAGACCTTTGTGGGGCTCCTGTTTCTAGGCGTAAGAGCAGGGGAGAGGCTGAAAAGCATCTGACATTCCTGGCGTCCCATTCTCTAGACAAGAGGGGACACTAAAAAGGGCCTAAATACCTGTCCAAAGGCTTCAGTCACAATCCTTACTCTGTAAGTCAAATCTTGGCATCATTTCATCCCATGGAACTAAGAAGAAAGATATATATCATGATAGCATATGGATTTGCTAACCATCTTCTACCGTTTTCACAATTTAAGAATTTTTAGGTCTGGGGTCAGTTGGAGTATTGCTGAGGAGAACCCTTCTCAAGGGCAGGGCTCTGGGAGATCACGCTCTCATGGTTCCCCGGGACTGGTCCTCAGGCTCGCTAGTTTAAGGTGAATGGAGTGGTCTCTAGCAGCTGAGCATGATAACAACCCTAGGTCATTTACAACGACTGTAATACACTACCTTTTCCATTCCACCAGGGGGCGCCATTCACATAGACTTCAACAGCAGCGGCATCAACAGGACTACAAAGTGGTGGTCGTGAAAAACACACTTGAGACCGTTTTATGTATCTGAAATCAGATATGACACCTGAAAAAATAAATCAAATTAATGCTCATATGATTGCTTGCTGTCCAGGGAATTCAAAGCAAAGGTGAAAACTGACCCTTACATCACTTCTTCCTTCCAGATGAATAGCATCAGCTACATTTTCTACCCCATTATGTAATGCTTCTATTCTGACCATCCACCTGTGATGGACATAGTCTTTTTAGATGTGTTAGTTTTAATATTATTCAAGACTTAGTCTCAACCATTCTATTAAGTGACTTTGCAGATATCTGATGTCATCTCCATTAACGTAGATTTGCACGTCAGATTCAGCTCTGAGTTCACCTTAATGCAGCAGTGGTGGTTCCCACAGTGTAGTGCCCAGGCCCCCTACATCAGCATCACTTCAGAACTTGTTAGAAATGCAAATTTCTGGGTCCCAACTCAGACCTACCTACCGAGTCCGAAATCTAAGTGTGGGGCCTGCAGTCTGTGTTTTTACAAGCGTAACAGGAAATACTAACACATGCTAAAGTCTGAGAACCACTGACTTAACGTACAGCTTCCAACCCGGATGACACTAGAAACAATTGTGGGACTTTACAGAAATATAGGGGTCCTGCCTTCTCCCAGAGCCACTAGGGTAGTGGAAACAAATGTCACAATCAAATGGACCTGGGTTTGAATTCTGGTTTTGTCACTCACCAGCTGTGTGCCTTGTGGAGGCTCCATCTTCTCATCTGTAAAGTAGAAGTCGTCGGAGCTGCCTTGTAGGAAGGTGTAGGAGGGGAATGTTCAGCAAATGCCTCCTAGAGAGATTGACAAATAGTATGTCTTCTTCCTTGGCCTCCACCACAACTAGAATCTTACTTACCCGGCCTGTGAGGGTACAGTTCTCACCTTGCCCCAGAATCACCAGAAAGAATGATATGCTAGACCCGCTTTCTGAAGTTTCACAAATGGATAAACATTTTCACAGCTGTTATTGGGATTTTGCCGTAAATCAGTAGGAGCACGCCCCTGAGATCTGACAAAGCCATTTCAAACTCTAGATCAATGAGGAGGGAAGCTCCTATGAGGCCAGGTTTGCCAACTGAGACCATTGTCATTGTTCAAGTTGCTCTTGGGATCTAGCTCAGATTCCTGCTGACACCAGGGAAGTGAAGAATGAAAATAGTTGCCTAGAAAATTAGAAGCAGCTCCCCAAGTTACCTGCCACAGACAGGTTTGTTTTTCCTTGATTGCCACATACAGGTTTGTTTTTCCTTAATTATCTAGGTAATTGCTTTGCTTCCTCTACCTGCCTTTACCAAGAGACACCTGGCCAGAAGAGCGAGGAATTAAAGTACCTGTGGAGGCTGCCCGCCGAGTGAAGCTGCAGGCTGCCCATCCCATCGCAGTAGTTCCTTAGTTGTCAGCGGGTTGTTTCTATGAATGCCCCCTCCATCAGAAACCAATGAGCTTTCTCTAATTAATCTAGATCCCTGCTCTTGTGGAATTGGCACGGAGACAGCGGTTAAATGCTAAATTGTCAGCCTAAAGTCAAATCCTTTTATTTAAAAACATAATATGCAGAATGGCTTCCTAAAATAAAAATTGGGAAAACTGTTAACATAGAGACTTCCAGGTTTTGCCAAGGATGCAACTGTTTTCTCAAATACAGTTTTTGACAGTTACATACAAATCAAATCAAAATTCATCCAACACACTCTCTGAATTAGTGTCAGTACAATGTGCATAGACAGCTATCACTAGAGTTAGTGAATATTATGGGAAAAATTAGAGGCAAAAGTTGAGACTGGAGCTGGTGAAAGTTAACAAAATACCATTTAAAGAGAGAAAAACACATTTTAGAGGAGTATAAATATACTGCTTGGCATCAACATCAAAGCCCAAGTGCAAGTCAAAGAGTAACCCAAAAGGCTCATAGGTCTTCATACCATAGAAACCCCCCTACTGATGGCAACATAAGGTCCAGCCTTCCACCTGCTACTTCCTTAGTGTTTGTAGAAAAAAAAAAAAAAAATCCCATTGTATAAATTAGAATAGGCCAGATCATGCTATAGTAACAAATAACCCCAAAGTCTCAGCAGCTTACAACACAAAGGTTTACTTCTTTCCCACAGTATTTAGGGTTTTCCAGAGAAATAGAACCAATAAAGGATTTAACAGAGAGAGGGGGGATAAGGGGGAGAGATAGTGATATGGTTTGGCTCTGTGTCCCCACCCAAATCCCACCTGAAACTGTAATCACCACAATCCCCATGTGTCAAGGTCAGGACCAGGTGAAGGTAATTGGATCATGGGTGCGGTTCCCCCATGCTGTTCTTGTGATAGTGAGTTCTCATGATGTCTGATGGTTTTATAAGTGCCTGGCATTTCCCCAGCTTGCACTCACTCTATCCTGCCGCCCTTGTGAAGAAGGTGCCTGCTTCCCCTTTACCTTCCGCCATGATTGTAAGTTTCCTGTGGCCTCCCCAGCCATGCAGAACTGTGAGTCAATTAAACCTCTTTCCTTTATAAATTACCTCATCTCAGGTATTTCTTCATAGCAGTGTGAGAATGGACTAACACAGATGGATGTATTCTGAGGAATTAGCTCACTTGATTACGAAGGCTAAGTCCCATGCTCTGCCATCTGCAAGCTGCAGAACCAGGAAAGCTGATGGTGTAGTTTGGTTTCAGACTCGAGGCCTGAGAACAAGTGGAGCTGATGATGTTAAGTCTCAGTTTGAGGGCAGAAGGAGACTGATATCCCAGCTCAAACAGTCAGGCAGAGGAGATGAATTCTCCTTCCTCCACCTTTTGTTCTGTTCAGGCTCTCAACAAATTGGCTAATACCCTTCCATTCAGGGAAGAAAAATCTATCTTATGGAGTCCACTGACTAAAATGCAAATCTCATCTGGAAACACCATCACAGACACCCAGAAAAGCTTAGCCGAATATCTGGCCACTCCATGATCCAGTCAAGTTGACACACAAAATTAACCATCACAACATGTTGAATGATAGTTGGCTCTGGCTTTGATGCTTTCCCCAAACTTCACTCTAGGTTCCACGATGATAGAGCAGCATCCAGCTGGAACATTATCAGGCCCAGGGTGAGAGAAGGGAGACAAAGAGAACAGTGCACTGGTTCCCAGAAATGATAACACGTTTTTGCTGCTCCCATTTCATCAGCCACAGCAAATCACATGGCCTCTCTTGAGTCTGGCAGAGTTGAAGAGTAAACTCCTTCCATGGCAAAAGATGGAGGAAAAGTAAAATATTTGGCAAACAGAAATACAGTCTCCCATGCCAATGGAATTCTTATGCAGTCCACACTTAACTTATTCTGGACCTCTGCTCCGAGATTTCCCCTCAGATCTCTACTGAATATCTTCTTATCACTTTTTCACGCAAGACAGACTCTTGTTTTATGCAAGGAGAGTTGCAGGCTCCTCCCTTAATTTTCAAAAGTATAGCAAATATCTGGATAAACATTTAAGACAATTTCCTGGAGGCTTGAGAATAATGAGGGAATTATAATGGAGAGAAAGAAAAATACAGTACTGGATATGAACTATCACTGCTCTTGGAGTTGAGTCCATCAGCCATGCCTCTCCACTGGCTTCCTCTCTATGTGGCCTCCCCTAGTCCATCAATTACCATGAGCCACCAGTCCCCAGGTTACCTTCTCCAACTCCCCTTACCCGCACTGCAAGTAAGGGTGTTATCCATCACATCCTCACCCACAGGCAACAGCATCATAATCCTGCAAAGATGCAATTCTGCACATGACAAATTCAGCCTTTGATAATTTTATTCAGAGCTGTTCAGGATGTCTGGCTCGAGCTTCTTGAGTCTAGAATAGAATTTTGGCTTTGCATAAATAACCCAGTGAAGAATACTTTTAATCAAAGATGATGTATGTCTCCTAGCTGAACAAGAGAAAATAACAGGTAGATTTGAAATGTTTTTTTTTTTGGTCTACTGCACACAAAAAGAAAATGGTTGTGTGGGTTTGTGTGTGTTGTGTGTGTTTGCATGTATAAAGTGAGAGTGACCACATATACACAGTCTGGATGTCCATGTAATTTTGCGTTTTGTTTTGCTTTTTCACGTACTATGTCATAAACAAATTTTGAAATTTTATATAATTTTCTTAATTAACTATAATTAACATAGTTAAAGACTACATAATATTCCATCCTGATAAACTAACATAATTTGTTAAAGCATTCTCTTAATTTAGATATGTCCCTTTAATTTATTATTATGACAGTTGTCATAAATTGTTTCATGCATATGAGCATTTGCATGTTAGATTACTTTATTGAGGTAAATTCCTAGGGATAAAATTCATGGGTTAAAAGTAGGGGTGTTATTGCCTTGTGCCAACCATTTTATATACCTTTTCTAATTTATGCTAATTATGTGTAATTTTTACTGCAAATTCAGTAACACTTTTATTTGAAACTATGTCGTTCTGTTTAACTTAATAAACTAATAACCTGTGAAATATAGGTGATAATGTTTATTTCCAATATGAAAGATTCTATCCTCCTAAAAATCAACTTAAAAAGCTTTGCATTGGGATAGGGACAGCGACTTTTGATATAAAAACCCCCTCTGATCTAGAAGAAATAGTATATATGGGTCATAACCCTTTGGTTGCAAGTAGCAGAAATGCAATTTATACTAATTAATGCAAGAAAGAAGAGTTTGGAGGGGTTGTGGAGTAGCCTACCTCATAGTAAACAAACAAACAAACAAAAAGATGATTACCCAAACCTCCCAAGTGCAGCCATCTAAGTACAGCCAAAGATGTTATTAATAACTAGAAAATGATCGGGACCCTCTCCCATCCTGTCTTCCACTGCATCTCTCTAGATCTTGGCTTTGTCTTCTCCTACCAGAGACAGATGTCTGCATGTGGGGCTTACTCCTAGCAGCTCCATGCCCAAAGAAAGGGGCTGTGGTATTGAAAGACTGGTCCAGTTCTTCACCCTTCCACGTATCCACACCCTTAGCATGGCCTCCTAGCGGGTGATGTATGCCTGTGCCTTGAGTTTGTGCTTGTTCATTTGACTTACTTTGGCCAATGGCATAAGAGTAGAAGTCATAATATGACCTTCACGCCTAGGTCTATGTGACCTTGCAGGTTCTCACTTGCTGTCTTGTGGAATATTCCCCAACTAGTCTGCTGAAAGGTTAAAGACTGACTTAATCTGTTTTGACGTTGCTACAAAAAAAGAAAGAAAGAAAGAAAGAAAGAAAGAAAGAAAGAAAGAAAGAAAGAAAGAAAGAAAGAAAGAAAGAAAGAAAGAAAGAAAGAAAGAAAGAAAGAAAGAAAGAAAGAAAGAAAGAAAGAAAAAAGAAAAAGATGCCTGTGGCTGGGCAGTTTATAAAGGAAAAAAGTTTATTTGGGTCACAGTTCTGCAGGTTGTACAGGCATGGCACTGGTATCTATCTCATTTTGATGGGGGCTTCAGGCTGCTTCCACTCATTGTGGAAGGTGAAGGGGAGCCACGTGGTGAGAGAGGAAGCAAGAGACAGAAAGAGGAGGAGGTGCCAAGCTCTTTTCAAAACCCAGCTCTCACGAGAACTCACGCATCCCCACAAGAATGGCACCAAGCCATTTATGAGGGATCCTCCCTCAGGACCCAAACACCTCCCACCAGGCCCTGCCTCCAACATTGAGGATCAAATTTCAACATGATACTTGGAAGGTTCAAGTATCCAAACCATAGCAAAGACATAGGTAACAGATGTGCAAACATGCAGTGTGGACTAGAGACATCCTTAAATCAAACCACCCACTGCCAGCCTAAAGACATATGAGCAGGCCTGCTGAGATCAGTGGAGCCCACTCAGTAGACCTGAAGAGATGTGAAGTAAATAAATGCTCACTGTTTTAAGTGACTCTGATTTTATAGTTCTTTGTTACGCAGCAGTAGCTGACTAATACAGGGGGCACCTCTCTTCTAGCTTTAGTTTGAAAAGTCTCAGGAAAGAATACTCTGGCCCAGTTTGTATCAAAGGCTCGTATCTGTCCCCAAGCTGTCAGATAGCTTAAGAACAGAGAAATGGTGCTTGCTGGATGTCAGAAAAAATAATAACTTTCTAATCTGTAATATACTGTGCTTTTTTTAAGAGCCAAATTTAAAATACTCCACACATCCATCTTTTTGAACTAACATAAAAAGCGAGTTTAATTAATACAGTGAACAATAATAAAATGACATGTAATTTAAATCTATAGATGGTAAGAGAGTGAAAAGAAAGAAGAGACAGGAAAAGAAGAACAAATGAAAAGCAATATTTGCCAAAACTCTGAGAAGCAGCAATATTTCTTTAGACTAAAAAATATTTAAAAGCATACTTTCTAATAAATATATTTTAACATTTTTCCAAGTAAGAAAACAATAGGATTTTTGGAAATAGCATTTTACCCCAACTGAGAAAAACACCAACTGTTTTCCCAGGAAGTAACAAGTATTGTCTCTCAACTCACAGGTATAAATGTTGCATTCAGTGTCTTTTTATTGCCATCTGGTTACCAGCATCAGCTTCCAGGCAAAGGATTAGAATAAACTACGATTTAGTGCCAAATGCAGAGGGCTCAGGCAAACTAAGCCAGTGGAAGATATAGAAGGAAATGAGCTAGAAAAGTGAGGCAGAGAAGAAAAAAAAAAAAAAAAAAACAGTAGGCTCAGAACAAGGATTTAAAAATCACAGCCAGAGAGAGTACAAACAGGAGAGTGTCACCTCTATTCTGGTTCCAAGCGTCTTGAAACAAACCCAGGGGGTAATCTCCAGCTAGCAACACAGAACGCAACAGGGCAGAGAGCCCTGGCATATCTGACAGCAGCTTCCAAGGTTTGCTCCAGAGGAATCGATACAAAATCAGTGCAGAAAACAAGAAGAGGATCCATGGGACTAAAGTTTGCAGGAGGCAAGGAGATGCCAGCTCCTGCTTTGGGAAGGGGCACAACAGAAAAACCCATGTACCCAAGAGAGGCACGCAGAAAGAGGCTAGGCAGGTAGCCCGGCTTCCCTAGGAAGGACGTTCTAGGGATTGATCTCTTTCAGTTACAAAGTAGCCAAAAACTTTTTTTTTTTTTTAAGAGACAGGGTCTCGCTCTGTCTACCCAAGCTGGGGTGCAGCGGTGCAATCATAGCTGACTGCAGCCTTCAACTCCTAGGCTCAAGCAATCCTCCTGCCTCAGCCTCCTAAAGTCCGCTAGGATTAGAGGTATGAGCCACCGTGCCCAGCCTATTTCCAAATTTCATTATTTGGCAAGGATTGTCCTATTGATATACTGTCCTAGTGGCCTCTTGTTGGTCCCAGAATGAACTGAAAACAGCCTGCAGATAATGAAGTACTTGCGAGAAACAGCTGGGATGTGGCTGGAACAAAGTTAAGACTGAAATTTAGGGGCCCTTTAGGATTTTGCTGCTAAAGACTTTAGAAATGATGTTACATTTTTGTAACTAGGGGCATATGTTGATCCAACTTTTGATATTTGCAGTAGGAAACCAGGTTAAGAGCTAAATGGTCTGCCTTGCCTAAGCATTTATAACATCTACACAGTAGTGTTCCCCCTTGCTATGAATTAATAAGAACAATGGGGGCAATGTTATTATGCCTATGACAAGTTTTACCTTACAAATAGGTAGTACACCAGAAGTATGTTTTTAGGTAGACTGAACTCAAAAGAACGTATTAGTTTAGAAATAAAGAGATGCATAGTGGATTAAGTTTTCAGGCTAGACCACAAACCTCTAGTTAAAAGCCATACAGTGGTAGAAACAGTTTAGGTTTTTAATGCCAACTGGTATATTTTTAGCTTTGGACAATCACAAATAGACTTAAGAACATTGCTGTGAGTTAGCTGAGAATGCTAACAATCATTTGGCCTGGTTTTCATTAGAAAATGTAATTCAAATTGCTGTGGCAACTGTTGTGGATGATTGAAGAAGTTTTGTTTTTGTTTTTACTAGTTGTTGCACTATCAACCAGAAACACATCTCTATCTCCCCCTTTCTTTACTTCCATCTCCAGTATAGTATTTAGAATTCTTTGGGTAGCAAGGGACAGAAAATCCAACTCAAGTCATCTCTATAAAGCAAATACATGGGCTCATGTAAAAAACTGCACAGGTGCTTCAGGCAAGGCTTGATCCAGAGGCACAAGCACAAGCCCTGGCTCTTTCAGAACTCTGTTCTCTTATTCTTCAAGCTCCACCTAATGACTTCTCCAAAGGTACTGGCCCTTCTCTCATGAGCACAGCTGCCAGCCTTATATATTTATATCACACTCAGAATGCTGTCTTTCAGTAGGTTCCCGGAGAAGGCAAGAGTCTTTTGGTTTTTTGTTTTTTTTTTTTTCTCAGTAACCCTGGAAAATCTCTCCCCACAGCTTTAAGAAATGTTAGTGCCCATTCTGTACTTATGACTGTGGTCAGAGAGATGGGATTGCCTGAATGATTTAATTGTGCAGGATTGGGGCTATCAGATACGACTGTGCAGGTTGTGCACTGCACAACCTCAAGTTCAGTAGACACATTTATGACAATGCAGATGTGTAGTGGTCCATTCTCATGCTGCTATGAAGAAATACTCGAGATTGGGTAATTTATAAAGAAAAGAGATTTAATTGACTTACAGTTCTCCATAACTAGGGAGGCCTCGGGAAACTTACAATCCTGGTGGAAGGCACCTCTTCTCAGGGCAGCAAGAGAGAGAATGAGTGCCAGCAGGGGAAATGCCAGACACTTATAAAGCAATCAGATCTCCTGAGAACTCAGTCACTCACTATCACGAGAACAGCATGGGGGAAACAGCCACCCTGATTCAATTGTCTCCCACCAGGTCCCTCCCATGACACATGGGGATTATGGGATTACAATTCAAGATGAGATTTGGGTGGGGACACAAAGCCAAACTGTATCAAGATGATACCCCTTGGAATTATCTGATGCAGTCACCCTATTTGGGACCCACTTCTAGAGATGGGGGTGGGATCCATATCACCTTAACACGTGGTTTGTGAATTAGGGAGGCCGTTCTGCGCCGGGTGGAGAGGATATAAAACATTCTTGGGAGGCAGCCAGTAGAAGCCCACTACTGACAGATGGCAAGAAAGTGGCAGAGCCTATGCCATTTCACACATTCCCTACCATGAAGTAGGAACCCTAGATAATTACAGAGAGAAGAAACCAAAGTAACTTAGAGAATGCTTCATTCCACCTTTGAGTCCTAACACGTGAAAGTAAAACACACAAAATACTCATTCTCATCCATGTATTATTTATGGATTTCAAAGCACTTTCTGAGTCAGCCCTTCATCTACACAACGGTAGCTCCAGGGGACAGCTGGCGGGTAATATTATCCCCAGTAGAGATGTGGAACAAGTCAGGCATCTCCCTGCTCAGGTGGAACTCATCTCCCGCTTATTGCAACAGAAACTCCCTGCTTACCTCTGCGCTATGAGAGGGAGATCCTATGGAATACGATGAGAGAGGGCAGGAAAGTTGAGTGACAGACAGGCCAGAGGAGAAAGCGCAGAAGGAAGAGAAGAGGAGATTCAAGGCAAGGAGAGGAAACCTTTGGAACAATGGCAGCCACCAACCAAAGTTTCCGTAGTGGTTGGCTAGGGCTGCCGTAACAATGCACCACAGGTCGGGTGCCTTAAACTGCAGAAATGTGTTCTCTCATAGTTCTGGAGGCTGGATGTCCAAAATCAAGACATCAGCAGGGTTGGTTCCTTCTGAGGCTGTGAGGGAGACTCTGTTCCATGGCTCCCTCCTAGCTTCTGGGGATGGTGGTGATCTTTGATGGTCCTTGGCTTGGAGATGCATCACCCCGTCTCTGCCTTCCTCTCCACATGGAGCTCTCCCTGTGTGTGAGCCTGTCTCCAGGTCTCCCCATTTCAGAAGGACATCAGTCATACTGTATTAGGATCCACCCTAAAGGTCCACCCTAAAATGACCTTGTTTTTACTTGGTAACAACCCTATCTCCAAATAAGGTCACATTCTGAGGTAGTGGGGGTTAGGATTCCAACACATGAATTTGGGGGTACACAATTCACCTCATAAGAGGCACTAAGTCTTTAGAGCCATGGTAGTGGCCACTAGCCACATGTGGCTATTCAGCACTTAAAATCTGGCTCATCCAAATCTAGATGAGCTGTGAGTGTAGAATACACACCAGATTTTAAAAAATGAATGTGCAATATCGCAATAATTTTTATATAGATTACCTGCTAAAAATAATATTTTGGATATATCTGGTTAAATAAAATATAGTACAGTATTCAAATTAATTTCACCTCTTTTCTTACTTTTTAAAATGTGGTTTCTAGAAGATTTAAAACTTCACATGCAACTTGCATTTGTCTCACTTTATATTTCTATTGGATGACACTGATCTAAAAACAGAAATTCAGAGTCTTTGACACCTGGTCATTTTGTGAAAAGAGTTTCTGAAATTTCTACATTGTTCTCTGACAAGGATGGCAAAATTAAGAATTCAATTCACTGAATTGAAGTGACATATGTTATATGGTAAATATCAAACTTTATACCTGTGTAACCAACTCTAAATTTTAAATAAGTTCTCATAGAACCTAAGTGGCAGATATATTTGATCAATAAGGATCATACTTCATTTTTATTACTAAGAACTCAATTTGGAACAGGCCACCCAATATCATCTTGTAAGAGTGGCTTTTGTGTAAAGCAATCACCTTTTCATTTACCTTGTGTGAGAAAAACAAGGCTCCGTATCAAGCGTGACTTTATTAATAATTACATCAGAACAGCACGGGTCCTTATTAAAGACGGTATACAAGTGAGATTTTGCATATGCTTCATGCAGATAAATCATGAGCTCCATAGTGAAGTTATGTAAATGGAGATGCGTTTTTGCTTTTATGAAATACACTGGGTTATAAATACTCTGACCTTGTTTATAGAGGAAGCTGGTTTGTTCACGTAATGAAGACATTAATTTGCCATTCAGTTTGGACTGATTACTCATTAGCTGCTCTCTCGTGACCAACAGCTCTGACTTACAAACCCAGGCTGTTGTTGATCGGATCGTAGGTAGTGGTGTGCTGCCATCTATAGGTGGAACGAGAAAAAGATCAAAGTGCAGCAAGGTCTGCAAAGCCACAACTACTAAAAAGAGTTACAGTGTCAAAACATTAACAATTGTTTTTAAGATAGACCAAACAAATACATTCCAAGGTCTACAACTATGGCTCTCTCCCCGTGTTAAAATCATTGTAAGGTATTGATTGATTTGCAAGCAAAATAAAACCTAAAGCAAGCGGTATAATATCCCAGCTGCAAAGCCTTAACGCAATTATTGTTGGTGGAGCAGGTGCAAAAAATCTGCAATACTGGTAACTTAAATGGTACAAGACCTACTGTAATCATTTTCCAAGTCAGCTACTGCTTGCCTTTGCCCACAATTCATGTTAGGATTTCTTTTTCCACTCTTCAGTCTTTTTCCTACTCCAGGATGCTGCCATCAGCAACGTTCGACAAACATTTCTGGAGACCCTCCTATGTTCCAGCCATTGTCCTGCTTGAGATGCAGCACAGACCAAACGAATCTCTTGCCCTTGCGATGCTTACATTCTAGTGGAGTGAGACAGACATTAAACACTAGACTAAGTAAACGAGCTCATTCTATACTATGTTGGCAGGTGGCAGGCATTACGAAGAGAGAAAACAAGAGGGCAGGACATGGGAATTGGAGGTAGAATGGTAGGAAGGAGGAAGGATGCAGGGTTTTTTGTTTTTGTTTTTGTTTTTGAGACGGGAGTCTTGCTCTGTCACCCAGGCTGGAGCGCACTGACGCGATCTCAGCTCACTGCAACCTCCACCTCATGAGTTCAAGCGATTCTCCTGTCTCAGCCTCCTGAGTAGCTGGGATAACAGGTGTGTGCCACCACGCCTGGGTAATTTTTGTATTTTTAGTAGAGATGGGGTTTCGCCATGTTGGCCAGGCTGGTCACAAACTCCTGACCTCAGGTGATCCACCCACCTCGGCCTCCCAAAGTGCTGGGATTACAGGCATGAGCCACCATGCCTGGCCAGATGCAGTCTTAATGAGGGCAGTCAGGGGAGCTTCACTGACAAGATGACAATGGGGCAAACATCACACTCCCAGGAGTTCCCAGGAGAGGACAGGGGCCTGGGAATGAGGCCAGAGGGTTAGGGAGGGAGTTCATTGTAGAAGGCCTCTGAGGCCGCCGACAAGACAGCAGCTTTTAGCTGAGTAAAATATCACTTCTTGCTTTTAGATATCTGCCTGATGGAGAGCTAGGTTTTGTGAACCTAAAATATTTGAGACAGGTCTCAATTAATTTAGAAAGTTTATCTGCCAAGGCTAAGGACGTGCGTGTGACAGCCTCAGGATGTCTTGGGTACATGATGACATGTACCCAAGTGGTCAGGGCACAGCTTGGTTTTATACATTTTGGCTTGATTTTATACATTGATGAGACATCAATCAATATGCATAAGATGTACATTGGTTTGGTCCAGAAAGGTGGGACAACTTGAAGTAAGGGCTTCCAGGTCAGAGATAGATAAGGGACAAAAGGTTCCATTCTTTGGGGTCTTCAATCAGCCTTTCACTGAATACATGTGAGGTGGAATGGGTAGAGGAATAGTCACTGATGCCTTAGTCTGACTCGGTGAATCTGCATTTTTACATAAACAATAGGGCAGAGGAAGCAATGAGGCATGCATTTGTCGCAGGTGAGCAGAGAGCAGAGCGATGATCGTGAGTTCTGTCTGTCCTCTGTCCTGAGCCTGGGAAGATAAGCTATCAATTAACATGGCCAGGATGAAGTTCAACAGAACTGTTTTAGGGTAAAGATCTTGAGGCTCACAAGGAATTTAACTTCCTTGTGGGCAAACTGTGAGGGAGGCATGTAGCTTTTTTATTTTATTTTTTCTTTGTAGCTATTTTATTTAGGAATAAAATGGGAGGCAGGTTTGTCTGATGCGGTTCCCAGTTTGACTTTTCCGTTTGGCTTAGTGATTCCGGAATCTTGAGATTTATTTTCCTTTCATGATTTTTCTCTTTTTTTTTTTTTTTTTGTTTGTTTAAAATCATGTTTGATAGTTTTACAATTGTGGTGGTGGTTACTGTCTCAAGATTCGTGAGGACTCGCAAAAGCAAATTTTAATAAATAACAACTGTTCACCCCAGATAGACTTCAATATTTTTTTGTTCACGGAGAGATTCCGATATACCTGGTTATAATCATACTGGATACGTAAATCATTTGCTTTCATGTTTAGCATCTGTCATGAGCATTTTTCACGTTATTCTATGTTTACCATAACCATTTTGTTAGCTAAAAACTCATAAAGGGACAATCATTGTGTCAAACTTTTGATTTTACTGTGAGGATTAAGTGAAAAAATTATAAAAAGAGCCAAGTACAGTGTCAAATCTTAGTTTGAGTAGAGATACAATATAGTGCTTTGCTTTTTTCCATTTCTAAAAGTTTATTCAAAATTATTTACTATGATAAATGCTATGATGGACATCTTGATATAAGAAGAAACTTTTATTATTATTATTATGGATTAATAATAGTCCTAAAATTTAAGATTATTGTTTTTCAGGATAGATTCCTTGGCATACAATTACTGGGTCAAAGGTTATGACTAGTTTAAAATGTTTTAAATAAAATATAAAATTGCTTCCCCAAAGCATAAAAGCTATTTTAAATACTACCCCCCTTGTGTTAGAATGCCAATTTCACTCCCCGTCATTTTTTGTTTTCTAATTTGATATATTTTTTACTTCTGTCTATTTAGCATTTTTTTTTCCCACGAAGGAGTCTCACTCTGTCGCCCAGGCTGGAGTGCAGTGGCATGATCACAGCTCACTGCAACCTCCACCTCCCGAGGTCAAGCAATCCTCCTGCCTCAGCCTCCCCAGTAGCTGGGATTACAGGTGTCCTCCACCATGCCAGGCTAATTTTTGTATTTTTAGTAGAGATGGGGTTTCACCATGTTGGCCAGGCTGGTCTTGAACTCCTGACCTCGTGATCCACTCGCCTCAGCCTCCCAAAGTGCTGGGATTACAGGCGTGAGCCACCGTGCCCAGCCCACTTTTTACATTTCTAATGAGAAATAACAATGAAAATCTTCAAGAGCATGTTTAACCCACACAGGTTGCCTCCAAAGTCCCTGAGTTCTTGGTTACCGAGTGCTCCTGTTTTCTCTTTTGTCCTCTGCAAGCCCATGTCTGTTGCTCCTTTGTCTTGCTGTAGTTTGGTGTTCTTTTTATTGGATATTGTCAAATGTGTAAAGATTAAAGATATTAGCCCTGTAGCTGTTGTTTGGATGACTCTTAAATCTTGAGACCAAATTAGTTTTCACTTTTATGCTGAATTGCTAACATTCAATGTGCCCTTCCTGCCCCACCCATGAAGGAAAGGGCGGAGGAAGTGACAACCCCAGGGGCCCTCCCTCTCCCCTGTGTCCAGGGAAGAGCATCCCCACTTCCCGGTCACTCCAGCAGGAAAGTATAAGGAAAGGGCAGAAGAAGTGAGGGGTGGACGCTGGACCGCAGGGACTAGCTCGCAGGGCGTGTGGGGACTAGGTGAGTGGGAGAAGCGGATCACACTGACTCCACTGGATCCAGTAGGAGTAGCCAAAGGTGGAGTTATCATCTACATGAATATGGGGAACGAGTTACCCATTTGTTGTCCCCTACTTGAGGAGGGAATCAGCCCTGAAGTCTGGGCAGTGGAAGGAACAAACTCAAGCTCCAGCCTTAAGCCTTCCCACGGGACAAAACTTTCCTTTATACGTCACAGAGAGAGCAGGGATAGCTCTTGGAGTCCTTACTCAGACTCGTGGGACAACCCCACATCAGTGGCATACCTAAGTAAGCAAATTGATGTAGTAGCAAAAGCCTGGCCTCACTGTTTACGGGTAGTTGCGGCGGTGGCCGTCTTAGTGTCAGAGGCTATCAAAATAATACAAGGAAAGGATCTCACTGTCTGGACTACTCATTATGTAAATGGCACACTAGGTGCCAAAGGAAGTTTATGGCTATCAGACAACCGCCTACTTGGATACCAGGTGCTACTCCTTGAGGGACCAGTGCTTCAAATACGTACGTGCGTGGCCCTCAACCCTGCCACTTTTCTCCCAGAGGATGGGGAACCAATCGAGCATGCCTGCCAACAAATTAGAGTCCAGACTTATGCCACCCGAGATGATCTCTTAGAAGTCCCCTTAGTTAATCCTGACCTTAACCTATACACCGATGGAGGTTCGTTTGTGGAGAATGGGATACAAAAGGCAGGTTATGCCATAGTAACAGTACTTGAAAGTAAGCCTCTTCCCCCAGGGACCAGTGCCCCGTTAGCAGAACTAGTGGCACTTACCTGAGCCTTAGATCTGGGAAAGGGAAGAAGAATAAATGTGTATACAGACAGCAAGTATGCTTATCTAATCCTACATGTCCATGCTGCAATATGGAAAGAAAGGGAGTTCCTAACCTCTGGGGGAACCCCATTAAATATCACAAAGAAACCATGGAGTTACTGCGTGCAGGGCAAAAACCCAAGGAGGTGGCAGTCTTACACTGCCAAAGCCATCAAAAGGGAAAGGAGAGGGGAGAACAGCAGCTTAAGCAGCTGGCAGAGGCAGCATAAAGGAAAGAGAGAGAGAGAGAGACAAGAAGTCAAAGAGAGAGAGAGAAGTAGTAAAGAAAAAACAGTGTACCCTATTCCTTTAGAAGCCAGGGTAAATTTAAAACCTATAATTGATAATTGAAGGTCTTCTCTGTAACCCTATAACACTCCAAGACCACCTTGTTGTCAGTGTAACCAAGGGCACAGCCCAAAAGCATTGAGGCCACTGACAACCCATAGCCTTCCTATCAAAAATCCTTAACCCAGCAGGTTTCCTAATGGGGGATCTAAATCTTAATTAATTACCATACAAAGGTCTGACCAGACTAGGAGGAACTCCCTTCAGGACAGGATGATAGATGGTTCCCCCGGGCCATTAAGGAAAAAAGACACAATGGGTATTCAGTAAGTGATAAGGAAACTCTTGTAGAAGCAGTTAGGAAAACTGCCTAATAATTGGTCTGCTCAAACATGGGAGCTGTTTGCACTCAGCCAAACCTTAAAGTACTTACAGAATCAGGAAGGAGCCATCTATACCAATTCTAAGTTAATATGGACTGAACGAGGTTTTATTAACAGCAAAGAAAAATTAAAATCCCAAACTTACAAGGTTTTCAACAAAAGTTTTGCTAAAAGTTAACAGTGTAACATGCATTATCCTAACTTCTAATTTTATGGAAATCAGACCCTATCTGTGCCCCTCAAAGCTCAAGTCCATCAGCGCAGAGCCATACAACTAATACCCCTACTTATAGGGTTAGGAATGGCTACTGCTACAGGAACTGGAATAGCCAGTTTATCTACTTCATTATCCTACTACCACACACTCTTAAAGGATTTCTCAGACAGTTTGCAAGAAATAACGAAATCTATCCTTACTCTACAATCCCAAATAGACTCTTTGGCAGCAGTGACTCTCCAGAACTGCCGAGTCCTAGACCTCCTCACTGCTGAGAAAGGAGGACTCTGCACCTTCTTAGGGAAAGAGTGTTGTTTTCACACTAACCAGTCAGGGATGGTATGAGATGTCGCCCGGCATTTACAGGAAAAGGCTTCTGAAATCAGACAACGCCTTTCAAACACTTATACCAACCTCCGGAGTTGGGCAACATGGCTTCTCCCCTTTCTGGGTCCCACAGCAGCCATCTTGCTATTGCTCACCTTCGGGCCCTGTATTTTTAACCTCCTTGTCAAATTTGTTTCCTCTAGAATCGAGGCCACCAAGCACAGATGGTCTTACAAATGGAACCCCAAATGAGCTCAACTAACAACTACCGAGGACCCCTGGAGTGACCCACTGGCCCTTTCACCAGCCTAAAGAGTTCCCCTCTGGAGGACACTACAACCGCAGGGCCCCTTCTTCACCCCTATCCAGCAGGAAGTAGCTAGAGTGGTCATCGCCCAATTCCCAGCAGCTGTTGGGGTGTCCTGTTTAGAGGGGGGATTGAGAGATGAAGCCGGCTGGGGCTTCTGGGTCAGGTGGGGACTTGGGGAACTTTTTTGTCTAGCTAAAGGATTGTAAACGCACCAATCAGTGCTCTGTGTCTAGCTAAAGGTTTGTAAACACACCAATCAGCACTCTGTAAAAACACACCAATCAGCACTCTGTGTCTAGCTAAAGGTTTGTAAATGCACCAATCAGCACTCTGTAAAAACGGACCAATCAGCATTCTGTAAAATGGACCAATCAGCAGAACATGGGCGGGGCCAAATAAGGGAATAAAAGCTGGCTACGGAGCCAGCAGGGGCAACCAACTGGGGTGCCCTTCCATGCTGTGGAAGGTTTGTTCTTTTGCTCTTCGCAATAAATCTTGCTGCTGCTCACTCTTTGGGTCGGCACTACCTTTATGAGCTGTAACACTCACTGAGAAGGTCTGTGGCTTCACTCCTAAAGTCAGCAAGACCACGAACCCACTGGGAGGAACGAACAACTCCGGACGTACCACCTTTAAGAGCTGTAACACTCACTGTGAAGGTCTGCAGCTTCACTCCTGACGTCAGCAAGATCACGAACCCACCAGAAGGAAGAAACTCTGGACACATCTGAACATCTGAAGGAACAAACTCCGGACACACCATCTTTAAGAACTGTAACACTCACTGTGAGGGTCCGTGGCTTCATTCTTGAAGTCAGCGACATCAAGAACCCACCAGAAGGAACCAATACCAGACACCGGAGGAAATAGAACTGGTCTCTGGAAACTTGTCTCACACTCCCCTATGGTCTGAAAGTGTGTCTCCCCAGCATTCATATGTTAAAATCCTTGGCCGGGCATGGTGGCCCACACCTGTAATCCCAGCACTTTGGAAGGCCAAGGCGGGCAGATCACAAGGTCAGGAAATCAAGACCATCCTGGCCAACATGGGGAAACTCCATCTCTACTAAAAATACAAAAATTAGCCAGGCATGGTGGCGCGTGCCTGTAATCCAGCTACTCGGGAGGCTGAGGCAGGAGAATTGCTTGAACCAGGAAGTCAGAGATTGCAGTGAGCAGAGATCGTGCCACTGCACTCCAGCCTGGCAACAGGGCGAGACTCTGTCTCACAAAAAATTCCCCAAAGGTGGGCCTTTGGGGAGTGACTGGGTCATGAAGTTGGAGCCCTTGCGAAGAGACTTGAGAGAGACCCCTTGTCCCTTCAAGCATGTGAGGACGCAGCAAGAAGGCATGGTCTATGAAACAGAAAGTAGGCTCTCAAAAGACCCTAAGTCAGCTGGCATCTTCATCTTGGACTTCCCAGCATCCAGAGCTATGAGAAATAAGCTTCTGTTGTTTATGAGCTACCCAGTCTATGGTATTTTGTTATGGCAGCCTGAACAAACTAAAACGCACCCCACCCCAGGTTCCTGTCTCCTCAGCCTGTTACACAATCTACATGAGAGGTGAGGGTCCTCCAAACAGTTGCATGAGAAAACACCGTATGTGATTAGACTATTTCAAAGAGCAAATTACACATCCACACTCACACATTGCACCCTACATTTACAACCTCTCACTCTCAAACACACGGGCATACTATCAGACACCACTACGCACACATAAACATATATACACATACACTTTCCTTGTATTTTATCTGTGTGAAGAGAAAATAAATCTTGGGCCCCCCAAATCACTAAGCTGAAGGGAAAAGTCAAGCTGGGAAGTGCTTAGGGCAAACCTGCCTCCCATTCTATTCAAAGTCAACCCTCTGCTGACTCAGATAGATGCATATCTGATTGCCTCCTTTGGACAGGCTAATCAGAAATTCAAAAGAATGCGATCCTTGATCTCTCACCTATCTGGGACCTGGAAGCTCCAAGCCCCCACATGCTTGGAGTCTTCCTGCCTTTGCTTCAAGTTGTCCCGCCTCTCCAAACCAAACTAATGTACTTCTTACATATATTGATTGCTGTCTCATGTCTCCCTAAAATGTATAAAAGTAAGCTGTGCCCGAACCACCTTGGGCACGTGCTGTCAGGACTTCCTAAGGCTGTGTCACCGCACGTCAACCTTGTAAAAAGTAGAGGTTCCTCTTCAAAGACTTTCCTTCCATCTAATTAGGAATAAATAGTAACTTCTCTTAAAAGCAAAATTTATTCAAACACCTGTGCTAACATTCTTAAATATCTGCTAACTGTAATAAAGAAATCAATATACTTTATGTTCTTAGCTCCCACAATTTAGCCTAAATATTTGCCCTGGCATGCTTATATTGGTCTAAGCAAGCATTAGGTCATAGCCTGCTCCTCTTCTTTATTTAAAAGTGTTTTTACCTTCCTCAGCATTCCACAAGTTACTTCCTCCTTCCTTTGTTCCCCTCTACCTTTGCCTCTTTTAAAAAATTCTAAGCTGCTAGCCAATTGGGACAAATACAGAATGTGAGGTGCCCATTCCAGCCAATAGAAACCAGACACAGCAGTAAAGTGGACACGTCAGGTTATAAATGACCCTGTCTTCTTTGTTTGGTGTACTCTCGTGGCAAAACTGCTGGCGAGTGTACCCTTTCTGCAGGAAGTAAAAATGGCCTTACTAAATAAATAAAATTTATATTCAAGTACTATTTCTTTACGGCACCGAGGAACAAACATTTCAAACAACCTTGACAAAATAAACTTTCTCAATTAACTAAGACCTGTCTCAAATTTGGGGGATTCACATTTGTATACGTATTTTATTTGTATATATAATTCAGGGAGGGAAAAAAGGAAGTAATTACATGGTATTAAGCCCATGGAAAGAGAGCCCTGAATATAAACCAGGGCACTGTGGCTATTTGATTATTTTTTCTCTACTTTAAATATATAAAAGTATTTACGCTTACCTACTACAATCTATGTTTAATATAATTTTACTTCCATTATTTCTATGTTTAAAAAGTATTGACACTTTCAAAGGTTTGATGAAGATTCACTTGTATTTTGTCTTTCTATAATTTGATTTTTTATCACTTTACTGTAATACATCTGGAATTTTTTGATGATGATGTTAAGGAACACCCTAGGCACTGTCCCCCACAAAACTATTTTATTCATATTTTCTTTGGAAATTCATTTATTTGGTTACAGCTAACATCTTCATGGTGTCTGTTTGTTATGCATTGAATTGTGTCCCCACCAATATGTTGAAGCCCTAACTCCCAATGTGATTGTATTTGGAGAGGGAGTCTGTCAGGCTTTCAGGGAGGTTATTAAAGTTAGATGAGGTCATGAGGGTGAGGCCCTTATCCAACTGCAATAGTGTTCTTATAAGAAGAGGAAGAGACACCAGAGAGCTCGCTCTCATCACATGTACAGAGAAGAAAGGACACGTGTGGAAACACCAAGAAGGCAGCCGTCTGCAAGCCAGGACCAGAGCCCTTACCAGACCCTAAATCCTGCCAGTACCTGGATCTTTGATTTCCCAGCCCTCAGAACTCTGAGAAAATTATTTCTGTTGTTTAAGCCACCCGGTCTTAGACTATTGATTCTGCTTTAACAAAATACCACAGACTGGGTAGCTTATAAACAACAGAAATTTATTTCTCATAGTTTGAAGGCTGGGAGGTGAAAGATCAAGGTGCCAGCAGATTTAACGTCTGGTGAGGGCCTCCTTCCCCACAGATGGTGCCTTCTCACTGCTCCTCACATGGTGGAAAGGGCAAGGCAGCTCTCTGAGGTCTCTTGTATAAAGGCGTTAGTCCCCTTCATGTAGGATCCACCCTTATGACTTAATCACATCCCAAAGGCTCCACCTTCAAATATCATCAGCTTTTGCGAGACAATTTTAACATATAAATTTGGTGGAGCAACAAACACTCAGACCATAGCATCCCCGGTTTCTGATACTTTATTATGGCCACCAGAGTAAACTAATAAACATTGTTTAGTTTCAGAGCAAACGAATAAACTTCTTTCCGTTCAGGAATGTGTTTCAGTTATCCACTGATTTAGGTTTTCTTTTATATATCACAAAAAATGTGTTTCAATCTATTTTAACGAAGTTCTAGCCATTTCTCACCAGAATTTTTCCTAGAAATGGCTGTTTTGTTTTCATCACTATATATATAAAAATTTTTTATCAGGATATTTTCTAATAAATTGCTGATAATTAGAAAACCTGCTCCTTTTGTATGCCTTAAATATGGCCACTTGATTGAACTTATGCAAGATAAATTATTATATAATTAAATTAATATATATAATTGATTAACGCAAAAGCTCAAGAGGAATTGGAAACAAAGCCAGAAATAATGTTAAAGTTCATTGCTCTCTATGGGTCAATGTCGTTAGAAATGGGCCTCAAATCTTCATAGTCAGTTCAAAGTGACTATAACTAGTTGCTACAGTTATTAATCCTTTCTACTTCTAAAGTCTTTCCTACTACTAAAAGCAATTTTCCTCATACAGTTCATAAAGAGGAGACAGATTCCTCCCAACAGAGACGACTGTGTTCTTTAATAAGCCATGACTTAAACACGTTGACTTTTTCAAACAAAAGGACTACAGTCTTTGTTTTCAAAGTTTCTAGCCATCTCAGAATTCCAGGCAAAAAGGAAGACTAGGAATCTTGACCCAAAAGGGAATTCACGGTAGACACGAATATTATATAGTTCTCCTGCAACAACAGGTTTTTCTGCACCTTGGGCTCACAAATACTCAACTTACTCAGACCCTAGAGAGGGAAGTTTGTAAAAATTTCAACGAATTACTGGATCAGACCAACTCATCCTTATTTTGTTTGCTTTCTTCTGTGATGATGCAGCTGATGAACATTCTATCAGCTTCCCCAAACTACAGCCATGCTCCTTCATTTTCCCAAAATAGAAAGTGCAATCCTAAATACATGGTGCTTATGGCCTGGAATCATTCAGCAGTCTTCCTCCATACAAAGTCACTATTTCATGATGGGAAACGTTTCCATGGAAACCGGGAAGCACATCAGTGTGGCAGTCCAGATTTCTATCAGTTGTGGCTCCTAAAAGTGGACACAAACCCCCACCTCCGAAAGAATGCAAGAGCTAATAGATAAGAATACACAGAAAGATCTATTGTACGTCATGGTGACTGTAGCTAATAACAATATATTTTACACTCAAAAATTGCTGAGAGAATTTTAAGTGTTCTCATCACCAAAAAATGACAAGTATGTGAGGTTATGCTTATGTTAATTAGCTTGATTTAGCCATTCCTTGGTGTATACATGTATCAAATATGTTGTACATTATAAATATATACAGTTTTTGTCTATTTTCAAAAAGAATACACAGCAATACAGGAGACAATAGGGAAACACGCATAACCCACTTTGTAGTTCATTAAATTTACTCATCTGCATCTTACATCCACTGCCTAAAACCTAATTAATTGGTACTTTATTTATAATTCCTTATTAAAGACATACTGTGGGTTTTGTTTCTTCTTGCTACTTGTAACAGCAAACACACTTTCCCATAATTTTTAAAGTAATTAATATTACAACCCATCATTATTTTAAAAAACCATTAAAACAGATGAATGCATAAACAAAACATGGTTTATCCATATAATGGAGTATAACTCAGCCATAAAAAGGGGGAAAGTTCTGATGCATGCTACAATATGGATGAACCTTTAAAACATCATGCTAAATAAGCTGGACACAAAAGGACAAATATTGTATGATTCCACTTATATAAGGTACCTTGAGTAGTGAAATTCATAGAAACAAAAAGTCTAATAGTGGTTACCAGGTGCTTGGGGGAGGAGAGAAAGGGAATTTTTGTTTAATGGGTATAGAGTTTCCGCTTGGATGATGCATATGTTCTGGAAATGGATAGTGGCAATTGTTGCAATGCTGCAAATGTACTTAATGACATTAAATTGCATTTAAAAGTGCAAAAAATGCTTAAAATGGTAACTTTTGTGTTATGTACATTTTATCACAGGAAAACAAATGCAACTTAAAATACAAACACATTGCAATATACAGGGAGTCTCCTACTCTAAGCCCTTTGGCCATAATAACACCACTAAATACAGTTTTAGTCGTATTCCTCTAACTAGACTATAAGAATTTTTTTTTGAGATGGAGTCTTCCTCTGTTACCCAGGCTGGAGTGCAGTGGCACAACCTCAGCTCACTGTAACCTCCACCTCCTGGGTTCAAGCGATTCTCTTGCCTCAACTTCCCGAGTAGCTGGGATTACAGGCACACACCAGCACGCCCAGATAATTTTTGTATTTTTAGTAGAGATGGAGTTTTGCCATGTTGGCCAGGCTGGTTTCGAACTCCTGACCCCAGGTGATCCACCCACCTCAGCCTCCCAAAGTGCTAGAATTATAGGCGTGAGCCACCGTGCCCGGCTTATAGGCATGACCACATCTATAATATTTTGAGCAATCTTATGAATAATAATTTTTAGATGTTCTCAAACCACCACCAAGAAGTTTGTATCAGTTTACTTCTCAATGAATAATGTTCATTTCTTCACAAAATTGTTGACTTCAGTTACCACAATCTTTTAAATCTTTACCTATAAAACTTTAGTTTTATTTCCATTTCTTTGGTTATCAGTTGAGTTTGAAGACCTTTTCATACATTTGTTGGCCACAGCAGGCCAAGTATCTCTGCCTACGCTGGTTCTGCTTTTCTACGTCTCACCTATCACCTCGTCTAGTTGACCACCTCATCACCAGGGGAGACACTTAATCCTTATCTTTAAGCCTTCCTCCTTACTCCTTCCTGACACTGCTCTTCCACGTGTTTGTTTGTTTGTTTGTGTTTGTTTGAGACAGAGTCTCACTCTGTCACCCAGGCTGGAGTGCACTGGCATGATCTTGGCTCACTGCAACCTCCACCTCCCGGGTTCAAGATTTTCATGCCTCGGCCTCCTGAGTAGACGGGATCACAGGCATGTTCCATCACACCCACCTAACTTCTCTATTTTTAGCAGAGACAGAGTTTCACCATGTTGGACAGGCTGGTCTCGAACTCCTGACCTCAAGTGATCTGCCTGCCTCAGCCTCCCAAAGTGATGAGATTACAGGTGTGAGCCACCAAGCCTGGCCTATTTTTATCTTCTGATCTTCCTTCTCCTCTCGTGTTCCTTATCTCCTTTGTGGGTTCTTCTTTCCCAATCATCAGGATTCCTTTGGGGTTTGTCCTGGACTATCTCCTCTTTTCACCACACACACTCTTTTCAGGCAAGCTTTTCCTCTCACACAGCCTCAAAAGTGGACCGTATGCCCAAAGCATAAATGTAAAGCTTTGGCCCAAATCTTCTTCCTGAGCAGAAGTCTTACATGTCAACCACCACATGGGTGCCACACAGCATGCCTCGCCTGAAGTGTGGTCATCACTGAATTTAACACCTGGTTCCACAAACCTGCTCTGACCTCATGTTCACCATCGCATTGAATAGAAACATCTTCCACTCTGTTGTCCAAGAAAGGAACCTGGGGATTGTCTGTGGTTCTTCTATCTTTTTTACCAGCTCTTTTTCTACCTCAGGTCAGTCACCTCTGCCATGTTTCATGCATCTGGCCACTGTTCTGATTTCCCACAAACACATCCCTGGTCCAGCCCACCTAACTTCTTGTCTGACTACAGCCTTCTTACTGGTATCTCCCATTCTACTCTTCCCACTCCACGATACATTCTCCTCACTGCAGCCAAGACAAACTGTGAAACACAGGACTGATCATATCACACCTTTCAAAAGTTTCCCATTGTCCTTAAGATAAATGTCAAACTTTATCATATACCTGAGAAGATCTGGACTCTTCTCACCCCTCTCCTGACTCATCACATGTCACTCCTCCAACCTGGAGCCCTCATTATCCCCGGCCACACATACATGGCATGCCATCACACCAAACATCTTTCAGTTCCACAAATAAACCATGAGAGGCCCTCTCTCATCCCTCAGCCTTTGCATTTGCAATTGCCTTGGCTCAAAACATGCTTCCTCTTCACCCAGCTTCCTGCTTATCTTTTAGAGCTCCATTGGTTGACCATGAGCAATCCCTCAGCTTCTGCACCTGAGGGTAAATCTCAGATTTTCTCTTTCAAAGCGGCCTCCCTCCCCGGCAGAAGTCCTGCTGAATAGGATCCCCTTGGAAATGACCTCAAACAGTCCTCATTTAGGTTCCACATCTGGTGGCTGAAATCCTATAACTTTGACCCCCACCAGTGCCAATTCTACTTCTTCTCAAATGCCACTCTATTCTGCTGCCACGGAAGTTTCATCCATCTACTTAAGCAATATTTTTTATGCATAACATGCCAGTCCTTTGTGTCCCCCAAACTCTAGGTGACTCATGTCAAGGCTTTTTTAGTGGGCATCTCATAGCCCCCCCTCACTAAGATTAAGAAGGTTAGAGTCCCAGCACCACCACATTTTCTAACAAAATTCTCTATCTTCTCCAAAAATTTCTTCTTAGTCTTTTCAACCACCTCTGTAGGCTGGAGGTGGGTGGTCAGCTAAGAATTCCAAAAACACTTCTTAGCCAGTTCCTTCTCAAATGCGGCATAAGAGATAGAGGTGAATTTTGGCAAGTTGGAGGAAGACAGAGGAGACCTCTCACTAAAAGGTACTAAGAAAAGAAGGGAGTGACATGTGGCATGTGGCTAGTGGGTACTGAATTGGATGGTACCATTCTATATAAGAAGATGAAAGCTTATTGCATGCTAGCTGTGTACATGGGGCCTTCTGGTAGACACTCTGCCATACATTTTGTTTGATTCTTACTACAACCATACAAGGGATTCATAGATGTTTGTTTTTTTCTTGGTTATTTCCTCTATTTTTTACTTATAACTTAAGTCAAAAATAATTTGCACGGTATAAACACTAAAACTCACTTCACCTCCTTCAGTTCTTACATCTTCTCAGTAAGACCTTCCATTGCCACTTCTTAAAAAACTGCAACCGGCCGGGCACAGTGGCTCACACCTGTAATTCCAGCACTTTGGGAGGCCGAGGCAGGTGGATCACGAGGTCAGGAGTTCAAGGCTAGCCTGGCCAACATAGTGAAACCCCATCTCTACTAAAAACACAAAAATTAGGCTGGGTGCAGTGGCTCACGCCAGTAATGTAGCACTTTAGGGGGCCAAGGCAGGTAGATTACCTGAGGTCAGGAGTTCAAGACTGGCCTGGCCAACATGGTGAAACCCCATCTCTACTAAAAATACAAAAATTAGCCGGGTGTGGTGGTATGCACCTGTAGTCCCAGCTACTCAGGAGGCTGAGGCAGGAAAATTGCTTGAACCTGGGAGGTGGAGATTGCAGTGAGCCAAGATCGTGCCACTGTACTCCAGCATGGGTGACAGAGCAAGACTCCGTCTCAAAAAAAAAAATACAAAAATACAAAAATTAGCTGGGTGTGGTGACACGCACCTGTAGTCCCAGCTACTCAGGAGGCTGAGGCAGGAGAATCACTTGAACCCAGGAGGAGGAGGTTGCAGTGAGCTGAGACTCTGGCCTGAGCAATAGAGCAAGACTCTGTCTCAAAACAAAAAAACAAAAAAAAAAACTGCAAGCAATACCATTCTTTAGTACTTATTTTTCTTACGTCACTTTTCACTATCTAATATGCTATTTGCTTTATGCTTCTGTTTACTATCCATTTGTGCCAGCCAGTGGAGGCGGAGAGTTTTGTCTATTTCCCTCTCTAAGGATACGTATCCCTGGAACCCAGGACCCTAGGGATTCACAGATGTTTGTTTTTTGTTGTTGTTGTTGTTGTTGTTTTGTTTTTGGATGAATGAACGAGCTGCCTTTTAGATGGGGCAGATTCTGCTCCATGAAATGCCTTCTCTGTTCTGCTGAGCCTTTGTATGGACTTATAAGTGAAGATGGTCAAAAGCCAACCTCAGAGGCTGAGACTGGGAAGAGTCAAACTGCTCCATATATTCCAGGGAGAGGAATGAGAGACTCCTGGGGACAATTAAGGAGTAGGATGGAGGAAGGAAGCCAGTGGGGCAGAATAAAGCTTGGAGACAACATGAGGTTGAGTGACAACATGAGGTTGGGCAGCCTGTGAAAATCTCCCAAAGGGAGGGAGGATCTTATGACAGGGCTATCTAACAACGTTCACTTTCAAGCCCTCTGTATTGCTGTGATATAAATACAGTATTTCCCAAATTTTCAATAAAGCCTACTCTACTCATCAACGTCTAGTGCCAGAGGTATATGAACTATTCTTTCATTTATTTGTTTTTGTGGAACTAGAGGAAGTGGTTGAGTTTAATGTTTCCATCACCCATGTGGAAAGCACAGAAAAAGGCAACCGAGAAACTGAACAAATTTGATGGAAGCAGGCACCTAAGACAGAGTGACCACGGGACTCTAAGCCAGTCGTGCCACTAATACTCACGTTTACACTCCAGGAATCATCCCCCAACCACTGCCTCAAATTAAAGAGGATATTCAAAAAATATGTGGTGAATTGATTTGAATTTTCACAAACTGTGAGTAGAAGTTTGAAGTCAGTCTTACTTTGAACTCAAAGACCAGAAGTCCCAATATGAAAGACATACATGTAAGGAAATTCTGTCTGAGAGACATTAAGTAATTTTCCTTTGGCTACACTGTGGCTAAGCATCAAAACCAGGCTTCAAAACTTGGTCTGGGCCAGGAGCGAAGGCTCACACCTGTAATCCCAGCACTTTGGGAGGCCGAGGTGGGCGGATCACTTGAGGTCAGGAGTTTGAGACCAGCCTGGCCAACATGTGAAACCCCGTCTCTACCAAAAATACAAAAATTAGCTGGATGTGGTGGTGCACGCCTATAATCCTAGCTACTCTGGAGGCTGAGGCAGAAGAATGGCTTGATCCCAGGAGGCAGACGTTGCTGTGAGCTGTGATCGCACCACTGCACTCCAGCCTGGGCAATAAAGCGAGACTCCATCTCGAAAAAGAAAAAAAAGAACTAGGTCTGTCTCACCACAGGTTTATGTTCTTTCTATTCCTCCCCACAGTTCCTGTACTTTCTGAAAGGGCTTGGATTTGTAATTGAGTCATTGCCTAAATTTGTGCAATTCTTTTAGTCCTTAAGTGCATACTTCATACTCACCCTATTAAAAGTATGCTGGCAGCTATCTGCTCTCCCAAACCCTAGTGAACACAAGTTCAGGCTATTAAGTGCTTTTACTAGCCAAATTCTCCTACCTTATCTTAGCAGCTACGTGCTCTACTCCTCATTCCTGTGTTAAACTCCATCCTTGATTCCACATTAAGGATCCCTCCCAGATGTTACCGTTTAGCTGAAACAGAGCTGTCTGAGCAGGTATCCAAAGTTCTCAGAATGGTACGGAGCACTTCTTGGCCCATCAGATTTTCCACGGAAACTGAAACACAACCCCTCAAATATCAGATGTTGAGCATAGCAGATGAGGTCTTCTAAAATCCAGAGTAAAAGCTCAAATGAGATGAAAACACGGTGTTTAAAAAAGGAATTCTTTCTTCAGAAAAGCTTATACTTAAGGTGTAATAGTCCTGTGCCCAACAGTTAAGGCTATTATTTAAATCAAAGCAAGGAAAACATAAGCATGCTTATTTCACAAAGGAAGATTCTCTGAAATTAATAGCTCAAAGCAAAACTACTGTCAGTTTCTGAGGTGGACCAAAGAGGTATTACTTTAGAAGGCTTAAGTTAGAGTGGATATTTTCATATAGTGTGCTGGGTATTATTAACAGGATCTACTGCCAAGAGATTCATATCACATGGGAAACCAGCATATCAAGATGTATCTGGAAAATTATTTAAGTCCAGTCTCTGAAAGAAGGAAATTAACTCTTTAGAAAACAGCTGACTTTCGGGACAGTGATTAAGTATAAACTAAGAGTGGAGAAGGAAAATAGTGTCTGCTTTAGAAGATGGCTGTTTTAAAATGAAAAGGTAATGTGCTGTCCTCAATTTTTAAATATTTTCCATGATCTTTGCATTTATACTTTAAGAATAATGTGGATCATAGAGATGAGGAAGAGGAAAAAGAAGTGTTTGCAGCTAAACACGAGGTCAGGCTTGGCTTTTAAACCCGAACCTATGTTCCCACTCGTAGCAGAGTGTGATGAGAGGGCAAGTTCGTGGCTTTTGTGGGAGTCTGCTTCTCTTCTGGCGTATCTTTCTCTTTCTCTTCTTGCAAGCTTCTCAAAGCCCCCACCCAGACTCTGCCTCCACATAATTCCTTTCCACATTCTTTCCTTCACTTTCTATACTCTGACCCTGGAACATGATCTTCCCTCAACCTCCTTGCTCCTTCATCCGTGCAGAGATGGAGTGTGCTGGCTGATTGATGAATCTGAACATAACTGGTTGTCCTCTGCCCTGCATGGCCATTCTTCCTCTTGGGATGTGCCTGTCTCCAAATAGCACCACTAGCACCCTACGCCTCCACACCACCATGCTGAATAGCGGAGTATAGGTGGTGCTGTGCTGCCCAGAGGAAAATCTCCTTACATGGAAACCAAGGGTGGAAAAGTTACTTCCTGTAACAAGAAACAACCTGATGAGGTCCACTTGCCTCGTTCTGGAGTTTGCACTAGGCTCTCACGCTAAGCTACTCCATTATCTGCAACTGAGGTTTTGTTCTGGTTTCCCATCTACCATTCCTTTATTTTCTCTCTCAAATTCTTCAGAGCTCAGGAACTCAAGAAAAGAATATGCAGTGTTCCTTTGGAAACCCAACATTTGGCAGGGCGGCATTGTATAGAGACACTGAAAAAATCAAAACCAGAAGAGCAGAGTTTGGATAGTAAGAGACACGTGTGATTAGGTGTCTTGTAAACCACGGGGTGCAGCAGAGGCCGGGGCATTTTACCTTCGATTGTATGTGGAGGTTTGTATTAGGCCAGGTGGGTTTTTACAGGAGTGACGTTGGTCTGGGTAAGAGGTTCTAAAGCAGCCTGTGAGCATATTGAATCTAGAGGATCGTTGTGGCTTATGGTGTTCTTCCTCAGAGAATGACTTCTGTGGAGTCCTACCTGGTTTCCTTAGACCTTTGGAGAGGCTTGGATGGGGTGGGGGCATCTTAAGTGAAAGGCGCAGGGACTTCAGAAGAGATATGGGGTGCCTCTCACAGGCATGATGCAATTCCTTCAGGGACTCAGGAGTTTAACTGGCTCAATGCCAAGAGTCTAGGTGGCTCAGCGTTCATAATGAGACACTCACAAGATTATCAAAGCATTTGCACCACCTGTTTTGAAATCAGTCCAACCCCCAGCCATGAGAGCAGCTGTCCAAGAAAAGTTATGTTCTTAGAACACAGTACCTAGTGCGCCCAAAAGCTGTGGAAGGTACTCAGTGGTAACTGAGGCAAGGAAAGCCGATGGGGAAAATCCTTACATTAGCTTTCCCCTAATGCCTGTCAGTCAACACCCACTTTCTGCAATGTACTACCCATGATCTTAAACCCAACTGGCAGAAATTCCCTCCACACTCCCCATTGACTGCAAGAGGCCCTAGAAAGTGGGTGCAACATGGCATAAATTAAATGTGGGCAGCAGCCTGTGGGCCCCTGTCCATCAACAGCAACACAGCAGTTTCACAGGGAAAGGCCCAGCGCCCACAGGTGCTTGGCAGGGCTGGCGGCCTCAAGATGCCACTGCTGCAGTTTCCACGGGAAAAGCAGACCTCACAGGCCTTTTAGGTGTAGCTGGGAAAAATAATAGGTACTGATTTTCACCTATTTTCAAGGCAGCTGGGTTCCAACGTACTAGACTACTTCTAAGGTTCTAGCTTCTAACTGGTAGCGCCAGGCCACTGTGGCCCTTGCTGTATCAGCCACCCCAAATTCCATTCTGCATTCAGGCGCAAGGAGGGAACCATGAAGGGAACCTGGATCCATGTGGTTCATCTATAGTTGATTCTGGACTGCTTAAATCTATGTAGATAGATTTCAGATGCCTCCTCCATCCCTAGGAGGTAACTTTCTTAGGCCTAAATATCCATTGTGGCTCAGGCCTGAAAACGCCTGTATACAGGGATGTGGGCTCCCTAGAGGGAGCCCTCACTCAACAGTCCCAGGTACCAGAAACTTAGCATGTTGGAAAAGGAAATGTAAATTAAGGTGTCTTGCAATGGTGGTCTTTCTCCCAGGAATGATCAGTGTATACGGCCAAAATTAAGCCCTTTTTGAGTGTCCTTCCAATAGAAATTAGGATCACAAGTTGTGAGTTACAGAACACTGGGGCATCTTTGGGCAGCTGAAACCAAGATTTTTTTTTTCCAGATACTATTGAGGTTCTACTATGGTCTTTGGCAGCACTAGGTACTGAGTTGTGGGAGCAGCGTTGTATGGGATGACTGCTTTAGTACCTAGGAATTAGCTTGTTTCAAAACAAGTGTGGTTGTGGGGCCAAGGCTATAATTTTGCGGTTTCTTCTTCTAACTCTAAAGTGAGCACATCAGAGACTCAGCCTCGAACCTAGTTCCTTCTGGAGCACGGCAGGAACAATCACCCTCTTAAAGACAATTCCAGCTACAGCCTCTTGAAAGAATCTCGACTGGACCGAGGCATCAAGAATTCCTCTGGCCAAGGCTGATCTGAATGAGAAATCTGGCAGTATAGTTTTGGGATTTATTTTTCTTAGTTTTTTACTTGGAACTCAGGTGGACAAGATAATTTGATTTGCTTTAGTTCCTTTAGACTTTAATGCCTTTAGATTTAATCCAAAGGGACTTAATCTTTGAATTTTTTTTCTCTAAAAGTTGAATAATAGAAGTTTAACTACCATTCAAATTTGGGTATCATTATGTTGCTAGCATTTTATTCCTGGACTTTCACACATTTTCTTATGGGAATGTTCTGTTGGGATTTAATCTCAATGCAAGGCCTCTGATATGCTATATGGGATGATGAGGTAGGAGATAATTAGGGATGGGAAAAATGTTCAGTCTTTGGTACAGAGTAGCCTTTGAATTCATTTACTTATTAGTACACTGCTGGATCCAGAGCCTTCTTAGACCAAATGTTCACTGACAGCCCCAGGGTGTCACATCTGCAAAGGCTGGTGCTGGGAAGTGGCCTCAAAGGTGAGAGGAAGTCTGCCTTCTGGAACAGCTGCTCTCCTCCTCCAGGCCATCAGTCACAGCCCTGGTTGAGCAATGGGGCCAATGTTTCAAGAGAACTTCAACTGGGGGCGTGAAAGGGGAACACTCTTCCCTAAGACTTCCCTAGTTTCAATCTCCAGGGCAAGAAACACCCTCTGGCCTTTGTACTTCCACTGGCCCTGCTGTAGTCGTCTCTGATTCTGATGAGTAAATTTTGAGTCATTAAGTCTACTTGGCTCAGCCCACCCCTTACTCGTGGAATTTGCTCCATTTATATTTTTCCACTCCTCTAAGAGCTCTGCCCCTTTTGGGGTGGGTCAAGGTGACCGGTGGATGGATTAAGTCTGCCTCATTCCAGAATGCACTTCTAGCAGGTTCACTGGGCTAAACAGCTAGAAAGCCATGGTTCCAAGCTGGGTTCCATCAGTGATATGGATTTCACCTACTCTTTAATTTCTTAAATGGTTCAAAACTCTGGCCAGGGAAAAGATGCTATTTATTGGCCTTCCTCTAAAACCTCGATACCCACTACTTATACTTCTATTGTTCTTAAAGCCCTTACAGTCTAACCTCAGACCTTTGGTAACTTAGTCAATCTGGGTAGGGCAAGATGCTGGGACACCCACAGGTGAAGAACACTCAAGTGGGGGCCTCCTCCTTCTCTCACTGTGACACAACCTCCTTCTGTTCCTTTAACACACCAGGCTTATTTGTGCCAGGTGGCCTTCTCTCCCCAGAGACCATCCTTCTCCCTTTTCAGACTACCCTTTCAAAGCTCGGTGAAATCCCACGTTTCTCATCCTGTCTCCTTTGAACTCTTGCAGCCATCACACTACCTCACACAACTGAGCACTTTCTTAGAAGTCATCTTGATTCCATCATTGGTCTAGTCAGGGTTTCTCAATGTCAGCCTGATCAATACCCTGGGTGGGGTCACTGTTGTGAGGGCTGTCCTGGCCTCTGCCCCTAGAAGCCATATCCTATATCCTGCCCCCACGATTTCTGTCTCTGGGAACTGCCAAGTGTCCCCTGGGCAGCAAAATCATCCCCAGCTGAGAATCACAATGACTAGACCAGAAGACTTTGCCCTGGATGGCGAACACCGCTGAGCAGCTGCCCAAAGCTTGGTCAGAGGGGCCTGATTGGAAATTGAATAGAATACAAAGAGCTGACTCGGCAGATAAGTTTTTAAAACTTAATGACTGATAGAGATAATACCCCTTAAGAGTCCCTATACTTCTCTATCCAAACTAGAATTATGTAAAATCAGAAGCAAAGCTAAAATCTGTGCTTCCTAAAACACCTGAATGCTGGAATTTTTTTTTCCAGGCATGATTATCAACTAAGGAAAGATTCTCTCCTACAAATTCAGATATACTAATTACCGATCAAAAGACTAAACTGAGTAAATCCACATGAGGTGAGAAAATGAAAATAGAACGTACAATTCTATTCAATTAGAAGCAATTTTAGAGAATTTTATTTAACTGTCAATTTATCACCAACATCTAACATTTTATAGTTCAGGTACATTTGGGTAAGAACATTAGGAAGAAAATGTAAATTAAATACTATGAAAGTATGCTTTTAATGAAACGTGGTCTCAGTAAAATATGGACATAGAAGTTTAGTGGTTTTATTGCATTGTTAGAAAATTATATTATGAAAGATACAAAAAAAATCAATGTTTTTCTGTTTCTTTTATAATCAGTATGCCACCTTTTACCATTATGGCTTTAAGTTTTCATTCTACCCAACAAGTTTCAAAGAATAGTTTATTACATGCCTTAATAAAACATTTAAAATATTTACAAATTCAAAATAGATGTTTTATAACTGAAAAAAGTTCACCTGAGAATTCACTGTAACGTTGCCATTGTTTTCCCCAAGTTGTTAATGTGGCTGAGTGTCCACATGCAACCTGTATCGTCTACTGCATCTAACATACTTAATTCCTTATTTAAAATTCGTTAAGCAGTAAGCTATAGCAAACTGTTAAAAAAAATTACAGATGGAGAACCAAGACTGTATCTACATTTGTTCTGAATATGACAATTTAACAAATTATTTGCTATAGTTCCAGAATGAGTAAGAAAAAAAAAATAAGGTAATGTTATTTTACTGAATTCATCATAACAGCTTTTTAAAAAAATCATCACGCATTGAGAAGGCCGGTTCATAAAATAGTGAACAATGATCATGTGAATATGCAATATACAAACTGAAAACATTTCAAACTTCTGCATGAAGGAAAAGGCATACACTGTATACTCATAATCCTGTCATTTGTCTTCGGCAGCCTCAAAAAAAATATTGCCTTGAAACATTTTCTTAGAAAAAACTTCTTTAGAAGTTAATGTTAAAATAGGCATAAATGTGTAATGCTATGCAATATACAGAAAACTTCCCCACTTATGGCCAAAAGACAAAGATAAAATCTTTTTTATCTGTCCATCTGCATTACAACTTGAAAATCATGTAGATATGAGGTAGTGTAGTTACTTGTATTACATGCTGGCTATTTAAAGTAATGCTAAATTTTAAGAAATTACACTTGGCCAATAATTATATGTCATTAATAGAAACCCTTAATGCTAAACTGTTCATAGGTAGAGAGAAATTTAAACCAAGTGCTTTACAAATTATATTTAAGCTCTGGAGACAACTACGTTTTATCATAAAATAGTAATCTTTCAAAGCAAGTACAGTAGCAATTAAAGCAAAAGATTATTTGACATTTGCACATACACAAACTGATACGACCAATAGTTGAGTGTACACTGAGGTAGGAAATCAAGGGTTCCATTGGCTTAAGATTTTACATTTTGTAAACCACAAGTTCTTACATTATTTTATATTGTGAAGTTGAAATTTAAAATTACAAGTATCAAAGAAATACCTATATGGGGAGAATATATGTATGTATACACACACACATATACACACACACACACACACACACACACAAATTCTTTTGCAGTATGGGACGCATTATTAGAATTATTCTCCCTGACAAATTCTTGAGTGTACTTATAAAAGCTACTAGAAAATAAACAAGTCCAACTAATTTTCTCTTACAAATAAGTCAATAACAGAGATAACATACAAACTACTGAAAATATACTAGCAATATCCTCCCCCTACATCCTGATCAAAAAGGGTAACATTTGACAAATTACTCCAAGACATGAAGACTGGTCCCCATATACTCTCACAGGCAAGGCCAACTTGCTTCAGATTTCATACCCAGTGGGTGGTGGTTGCCCACATTAGCTAGACAAGCCCTGCACTAGGCTCAGGATGCAGTCCATAGAAGTGTCTCTTTCAGTCCTCTGATTTCGGTGAAATCAACACTATAAACTACTCCTCTGCACCATTAAAACTGGGTTCTGCCAACGTTTCTGTGAATGTGAATATATGCATTTTTTTTAATTGCTGAGAAGATCCATAGCTTTCATTTGACTCTCAAACAAATCTAACTCCAACATGACTAAAAGTCACTGCAAAATGTTTTGTGATAGGTGCTCAATTATCTATTTTGTAACAGGACTGAACAAACACTAAGACTGATCTTTAAATGCCCAAGTTAAAATGATTTGTGTGTCTTTATACCACACCAAATTTGGGGAGGAGAGCAAGGATTAAACCTGGTTTTCAAATGCAAACCCACAATAGGAAAAGATTGAGTTCATCCTATTTCACAAACCTGCAGAGTTGCTGCAAATACATTTTTATCTGTAACAATGCTTTTTACAAGTGAACCATACGACTTCAAAAACAGGATGAAAAAATGAACTGCACTCCTGGTAAAACGTAAGCAATATTCTTTCCCCGTGATGTCTGCTTTTCCGGCACTGGTGACCCATGGTGGCAAAGTGGACAGCTTCACATGTTGGTAAGCTCTCCAGATTCTAGGGAGCCTGAGATAGTGCTGCCAGTATGATCACTCATGCCACTGTATTCTGAGTCCTAGTTCTTCTTCCAAAGGGACAAGAACGCCAGGAAACAGGAAGTCCATGATGGGACCAGATATGGTAAAGACTGAAGAGGGGGGAAAAAAAGAGGGAAAGTGACACTTAATCTGTTTATGCAGCCAGACTTTCTAGAGTCCATACTGAAGAGAAGAAGCCCCCATCTTAGGCCAACCACTTGCCTGTTTATGAAATCTTCCCAATGTAGCTTAAAATCTGATTTTAGGAGCCAAAGAGCAAAGCCCTAAGATTCAGGTAAGACCATCTATTTTTCACAATGCAGCTCTACAAAAATATTCCCAGTAGCTGACACCCTGTTTCAGCTGAGAACAGAACTCTATTAGCATTGCTTGGGCAGAAATTTTCTTTCAATCTAAAATATTACAAAAATGTCAAATTATTAAACTTCTGCAGGCCACTTCTTTTAGTAGGAACTATCTGTAGACGTTTCAAGCTGTTAAATTGCTGTCTGATATGCTGCAGTTTTCATTCTCCTACTTGTTCTGAATAGCAAGAAGAGTTATTACTAGAGTTATTATTCTGTAAAACATGAGTTTTAAAGGTTTACTACATTTTCACATGGATTTTTCTGATATCCAGGAGGCAAAATCGTTTCTTTGTCTCTTGCGGAAATCAAGGAGAAATCATGGTTGACTTAAGAGAAATTCCCTTATGGCAAACTACTAAAGGGAAAAACAATATTGTTAAGCAACAGATGGTCATATTAGGCTTTCAAGACACTGCCAAAACTTCAGTAGAAAATTAGATGGTTTGAAGGAAGTGAATGCAAGTTTACTCATCAGTAGTACATTTATCAGTCATCTGCTGACAGAAGTCTGAGATTCCACCACTCTGACGACACTGTTCCGCAGGCCCGGCTTGCTCAGAGGTGGCTGTGGATGTCTGCTGGGACTCCTGCCCCCGCGTGTAGCCGGACTCACTGTTTCCTCTGGCACAAGGAGGCAGCACTGCTGGAGGCCCGTCAGATAAACTGAAAATTGATGATAAGGCCAGTTCACCATCAGGAGTACTTTTATCTTTTTCAGAAATTAAAAATGAAAGTGGGCAATCTGAAGCTGAGTACTTGGCGAGTATCTGTATTTGTTCTTGACTCAGAGCTGCTTCTTTACAAACTTTCTGGCAAAGTCCAGTTAGGTTCTGCTTTGTCTCGCCCAGAGTTGACAAAATGTGATCTCTTTCCTTCAACAAGCTCTCCTTTTCATTTTGCTGTGAAGTGGGGAAAGAGAACACAATGGCTTGTGTTTATTAGCTCAATCAACATTTCCAAGGTGATCAAATAATATACAGTGTCTTCTCATCAAATAAGATCACATGGAGTTTATCCTTTCAATTCCATTCAATTACACATTAAATACTAAAGGCCCAGAATGTCCCATCCAAAACTCTTGGGGCGGATGTATTTTGGCATAAAGCATTTTTCAGGTTTTAGAAAGATAGTATATATGGGTGCACACATAATTTCTCTAGCAGGTCTGGGGCAGCACTTCACTATCAACTATCTTTACATTTCTAAGTAAAACATAAAATAGCAAATAATGAAGAAAGTAGGATAAAGACTATGCATTCTAATGTCAATTTGGGGCAGTTTTTTGGTCAAAAGAGTCTGTGACAAACTTATATGGTTTTCGGAGCTTTCTGGATTTACAGACTGTACATAACAGGTATGGATGACATTTTGGATGAGATACAACAAGAAAAAAGTAAAAGTACAGTTAGCATAACTTAACTACTGAGACTCAAAAGCATTGCAAGATTCAACTAATGATCAGCATTTGTTGAGCAGATACTCTGTGCCAGATATTGTGCTAAATGTTTTCCAACATGCAATCTCAGCTATGTAATCCACACAACACCTCTCCTGACTTAAGCACATCAAACCCACTGAAGGGATGGGACTGAGTTTAACATGCCTAGAGACAGCTGCTGGGTGAGTTACTAAAGTGTGGAGAATTCGAGGGGGAATTTTGTGTTTGCTAATTACTATTTTTGTTATTGTTATAATCTTATTACCCCTATAAGAAAGTCTACCACAGAATTTTTCAAAAGTTTTTCTGGGTCCTGCCTTGCTGTCCATGTCACTTATAACTGCTGATAGCACGTCTTTTCTATTATCGTCCCATCTCATCCTTCTTGTTCTAACATTTTATTGCTTCTAATCTATTATGAGCCAGGAAACCAAATAATCAAGGTATTTATAAGAAAAGAGTAAACAAACACTTGCTAGAAAGTCAAAGGTTTTTCTTGTGAAAATTATCACAACTCTCAACAAGTCAGTCTTGTTCTGCTTGCTTTCTGCTCATTGGAGGGTTCTGGAGAGTTGAGGCTGCCAGTTAACCTTGAGACAAGTTAGTTCATAGTGCTAATCTAGAAGTGCCATCCTTTAATCTTGTATGACACAAAAGTCACTAAAAGAGTAAAATGAATTTTGCTTTATACAAAAGTACTGTTATGGTTTTATACAAAAGTATTACTACAAAATTATGTATGAATCCAATTATTGTTAGTTCTAAAATATTTTAAAGCCATGTAATATTTTGAGAAAATATACAATAAATACAAAATACTAAATTTTTATATGGCAAAGTATTCTCCAATCTGCTCAGATTTTTATATACAAGTTCTTTTTTTTTTTTCTTTTTTAAATAGATGTAGGCCAAGAAAGAGTGTGTTAAGTATATGTAACCAAAATCAATGTTCGGCCGGTACATTTTCTCTTATGCAAAGTTTATCAGTTGTACTCTTCTGATAAAATGAGTCTGCAGATACCGGAAGGGCAAGAATGGCACCTACTGCTTGTTCACAGAAGGAACCATTAAATGCAATCAACACCCATTTCTTTTTATGGTCTCCTGGAAGCCAATCCAAAGGAGGATGGAAATAAAGCTTCCAGTAGAAAGTGAGAAATAATCTTTTTTCAGTCACAGCAACATTCAGCCACGGATTCCTCTACCAAAGTGGGGATGAATCTATTCTAAACAGCAATAGAAAAATTTCAACTGCTGGTTGGTCTTTTAAATTAAATATGGTTAAACAAAATAAGGATTACTTGAACTTCCTCCCAGAAATTAGAACCACTACTTAACCTACAGATACTATGATTACAAATATTTTATGACTTCTGTATCTTAATATCCACATGATCTTTAAATACTCTCACTCCTCCCACCCCACTAAATTAGGGATGACATCATTCTTTAAGTACACAAGATGGCTTGCTTCTTCACAACTACAACAAATAGGTACAACCCTAGAACTCCATCAGAATTATTTCTATAAATTAAATGTTCCCATCTGTTCCCCTGTACTTTAACTCCCACACAGCTAAGCTTCTAAGCAGTTAGCTAATGTTTCCATTTCATTCTAAGTTTAAAACACATCTCTACTATAACAGCAGTCAGCTTAATAACTAAAAGTAAAATACAAGTAATACAAGTTAATCACTTAATGACATCAGTATTTAAGATATCTCCGAAAGTCACTACTTATAGTCATGAGTGGGAGTCACTATTGGCATCCTGCTACCTATTCCTACAATATATTTCCATTTTCCTATAAAAACAACTATAAATCATGTTTGAAGTGCTGCACCTTTAATTACAGAACTTTTTTTAAAAAGGAATAAAATTGGCATTCTGGTGCCATTCTGGATTTTATATCAACCAAAAACCTTTAGTAGGCTGGGCACAGTGGCTCACGCCTGTGAGGCTGAGGTGGGCAGATCATGTGAGGTCAGGAGATCGAGACCAGCCTGGCCAACATCGTGAAACCCTGTCTCTAATAAAAATACAAAAAAAATAGCTGGCGTGGTGGCACACACCTGTAATCCTAGCTACAAGGGCAGGCTGAGGCAGGGGAATCACTTGAACCTGGGAGATGGAGGTTGCGGTGAGCCAAGATTGCACCATTGCACTTCAGCCTGGGTGACAGAGCAAGACCCTGTCTCAAAAAAAAAAAAAAAAAAAAAAAAAAAAAACACACAAAAAAACCTTTATCTCTAAATCCTTATTTTGAATAGCTAGTGGACAATATTTATTCAAATATAATTTTTTAAAGATTATAAATACAACTCACACAATAAAGATATGGAAGAGAAGAATTTGGCACCAAAAGAATGAGTGACAATTTTATGATAGGGTAAAGAGTACTCACTGTTAGAAAATGGTCACTAATAGTTCCTTAGTAAAACCTCTGAATAGACAGTTCAGAGAAATCTACAAATGGCACTGACAAATATAAGCAAAAATGCTCATTTTCACTCATAAGATAAAAATAAAAGCTACCACGAGATATCATGGTATCTCACTATCAGACTGGAAAAAAACCCAAAAGCTGACAACAAATCTTGACTGAGGGTGTGGACAGACAGACACACATATACTGCTGATGGAAGGCCAAATATTACAGTTCCTATGGAGGAGAATCTGTTAATATCTAATAAAATTATGTATGTATTTACCCTTGATAGAACAATCCCATTTCTAGGAATGTGTCCTAGAGACACAGCTCCTTAAACATGAAACAACAGTATACAGTTATTCACTGCAGGATCCCAAATGTCCACCCACAGAAGACTGGTTTGAATTGTATTACAGCCACAACTGAGTACTATGGAGCTGGAAAACGAATGAAAAAATATTTCCTAGAAATCAATTCTTAAGTTTAAATAGTAAAGTACAGAACAATGGATATAAAATACTTCTATGCAGCAGGATGGATAATAAAAGTAGACATAAAATGTTAATATGCTTTTAGAAAAGAAATACAGGGGAAAAAAAATCCAGAAACTAATGAAAGTGGTTACCTGCAGGAAGCAGCTATGAATAGGATATAAGGAGAAGATGAGATCAAGATTTGGAATATATATTTTTTAAAACATAGTTTTAACTTTTGAGCCATATAAACGTTTTACATTCAAAAATAAATAAAAAATGTAGGCCAGGCATGGTGGCTCATGCCTAAAATCTCAGCACTTCGGGAGGCCAAGGCAGGAGGATCGCTTGAGCCCAGGAGTTTTGAGCAACACAGTGAAACCTCATCTTGACAAAAAACAAAACAATTACCCGGCATGATGGTGCGCACCTGTAGTCCTGGCCACTAAGAAGGCTGACGTGAGATGATCACTTGATCCCAGAAGTCAAGGCTGCAGTGAGTCATTAATTGTGCCACTGCACTCCAGCCTGGGTGACAGAGTGAAACCCTGTCTCGAAAAATGTAGAGGAAATCCCAGTAATATAAATAGAAAAAAAATTAATTGTATATCAAATTGGTAACACAAATATTTCAAATAACTTTTAAAGCTTCACACTGGGAAACATGTAAGCACAAAAAAAGGCAAATCTCAAATTCTGCTCAATCTGTTTACTGTTAACAGTAATACTGATTGTAACTTTTTTTACTTTTTATACAGTGTGCCTTCACTTAAAATCATTGACAGGTTCTTGGAAACTGACTTTAAGAGAAACAACCTACAGCAGGTCCTCAAACATTTTGTTCAACAGCCTTTATTTTTTATTATACTTTAAGTTCTAGGGTACATGTGCACAAGGTGCAAGTTTGTTACATATGTATACATGTGCCATGTTGGTGTGCTGCACCCATTAACTTGTCGTTTTTTTTTCTTTTTTTTTGAGATGTAGTTTCGCTCTTGTAGCCCAGGTTGGAGTGCAATGAATGGCATGATCTCAGCTCACTGCAACCTCCACCTCCTGAGTTCAAGCGATTCTCCTGCCGCAGCCTCCTGAGTAGCTGGGATTACAGGCTTATGCCACCATGCCCGGCTAATTTTTGTATTTTTAGTAGAGATGGGGTTTCACCATGTTGGCCAGGCTAGCCTTAAACTCCTGACCTAGGGCGATCCACCCGCCTCGGCCTCCCAAAGTGCTGGGATTACAGGCGTGAGCCACAGCGCCCAGCACCCGTCATTTACATTAGGTATATCTCCTAATGCTATCCCTCCCCCTCCCCTCACCCCACAACAGGCCCCAGTGTGTGATGTTCCCCACCCTGTGTCCAAGTGTTCTTTGTTCAACATCCTTTCATTATAAAGTTGATGAGGAAAAAAACTGGTTTTATTATCCATCATTTCATGTTAAGTGAAAACTTACTGTGTATTATAGAATAAAGGAAACAATACGGAGCCGAAATTTTCCCTGTAAGTGATGAGAGATTAAACATAAACATATAAAAGAAGTGAAGACAAAAGCTCTATACTGTTAAATTTGGACTGGAAATACTACATAAACTCAGGATTTCTAATGTACTTTTTACTTTCATTTACTGAAGCCTGATATATATGAACTCATGATGTAATGAACTCTTTATTTTATACACAGATGCATATATTTCCTAGCTCTGTCCACGGAAAAAGGCCTAGAAGGAATAATACTCCTTTAGCAGGTAGGCTTTCCAAAGTCCAACATATCTGCTAAAAAAAACAGGAGTTTTAAAGAAATGGGTGATTCCAAATCTTGAAACAACAGAGGTTAAAAAGTGAGATTATGGCAGCAGGACAGGAGCTGGCTTGAACGAGCTCTTCCTGGCCAAATCTGAAAAATGTCAACATCAAAAAGAATAATGACTATTACTTATTCTAACAAGTTGAATCAGAAAAAATTAATCCATGAGTCCACAGGGATTCCAAACAGTGGGAGAGAAGGAAAAGAGAAAAGAAGAAAAGGCCAGGCATGGTGGCTCATGTCCGTAATCGCACCACCTTAGGAAGCTGAGGCAGGCAGATCCCTTGAGGTCAGGAGTTCAAGACCAGGATGGTCAACACGGTGAAAACCCATCACTAATAAAAATACAAAAATTAGCCAGGTGTGGTGGTGGGCACCTGTAGTCCTAGCTACTCGGGAGGCTGAGGCAGGAGAATCACATGATCCTGGGAGGTAGAGGTTGCAGTGAGCTGAGATCATGCCACCGCACTCCACACTCCAGCCTGGACAACAGAGTGAGACTCTGTTCCAAAAAAAATAAAAAAATAAAAAAGAGAGAGAAAGGAAGAACAATCCTTTTTAATGAGGAATACTGACTAATGCAAATAGAATAAAAGAATTAGAAAAATTATGATTTCGTAATCATGGTAATCACAGTAAAGGTCATCAACGTATTCTAAAAGATGCAGGAGTACTGGGGAATAGGATAATTATAAAGTGCCCAAGTAACACATCACAGACAACTAAGCAACACAGGGTGAAAAAACACTACTTTGAAAATGGAGCAATTTGGTACTTCCACCCACCTACATGGGACAACACTGACACTGGACCTCCTGCCTCCCTAGGTGACACAGTATAAAGGACAACACCAGTGAATGTTTAAACTCAGTCTCCTCAACTCAAACATTTCCAGTTTACAGGAAATAAAGGGATGGAGAAATGACTTAAAGCCACGGGGAAGCAATCAGACAAATACTTAAAGTAAGACATTTATGAGAAATCTGGCCTGGATACTTCAAAAAGTTATTGTCATTAAAACAATGAGAGCACTTTAGATTAAGAGACTAAACAGGTTTAATCAAATGCATTATATGATGACTGTATCCTCGTTTGGAAAAAAAAAAAGCATCTATGAAAGATGGAAAAATCAGAGTAACTTGAATAAAAACTAGATATAATATTCAGGATGTGTTAATATTCTCAGGCATAATAAAGATAATAGTCATATCTAAGAATGCCTCTTTTTAGAAGATGCATGTTTAAACATTTAAGGATGAAGTGTCATAATATGGTAGCTTTCAAACAATTCAGAAAATAAAAGGAGAGGAAGAGAGCCAGAGAGAGGAATGACAGCCAGCAAGACAGCAGGACAGGAATGACAGTGACACCAAGGGGTGAGAGACCAAGATCAACCAAGTGGGGTTAAACGAAGACCAAGACTGACAGATGGAGACAGAGATTCGAAGACTGACAAGCCAACAGGTACAGACAGATGATCTGAGGTGGAGAGACAGAGGCAGAAAGACCAAGATAGAGAAATAAAGCAAATGTGGCAAAATGTCAAAAATCAAAGAATCTACATGAAGAGTATACAGTTATTGTACCATTCATTTAACTTTTCTGAAAGCTTGAAATTTTTAGAATGGGTGCTGACATGAAGCTCAAGAAAAAATGAACACACTTGAACTTGGCTCCCCCATGAGACTGTAAGTAAGCGAGGATTATGTCTTACTCATTTCTGACGTCCTGGTACCAAGCACAACATTTAACATGTAGGGTGACCAGCAAACACTTATAGAAAGAATAGAGAACCACTTTTATTTAAAGTACAACTAATACATATTGAGCCCTGAACACATGCTGGACAGTACAAACAGCTTTCCATCCCTGATCTCATCAGATCCTTGCATCAACCCCGCGGTGGCTATTACTCTTATCCCATGTTAGTAATGGGGGAATGTGGGTACTGGAGGTTAAGCAATTGCCCCAGGCCACAAAGTTACCCAGTGGCCAGGCAAGCTTTCCAGTCGTTTGTCTCCAGAGCCTCCCTCCGACCTCAGTGCTACTGTGCAGTGAATTCTCAGAATTTAAAATGTACATAAAATTTATCTCGGACTTGTATAAAATGCATGGTCCAGGGCCTTGACGACAGCTCTGGGATAGACTAAGAAATGTCCACCTTTAAGGGGCACCCAAGATAACTATGATGCCAATGGGATACACACCACATTTCAAGAAATGCTGCTCATGGACAACATGGAATGACAGAGGGCAGGTTCCGGAAGGGTCACTGGGGTGCACTTTGGTAGAACAGCCAGTAAATTGGGACTAGTTGTGAACAGGTTTATTTTTAATAAAATATAATCTTCACCACAAAATGCAAATCACTAACAACAGATGAGGTCGTTTTACTTCTGTGCCATCATAACGGACAAAGGTAATGAAATAAAATGGTGTCTGAACCCCTCAACCCTGAGCGTTTGTGAATATTCTGATCGCTGATCACTTATAAGTTGGTATCAAAAACAATATTTGATACTTTCTAAAAGAAATACATTTTGGTAAATATTTTCCCGCAAAGAGCAAGGCTCCCTTCATTTCAGGGTTACCTCTGAGGTTAAAATGGTTATCAGAGATATGTGTATTTTCTAACTTCTGAATTAATCTTCCAGAAGAATAAAATCGAACCTTGTAAAGAAAGCTACATAGACAAGAGCGTCATAAGCCAAACACATGAACAGAAGTTGAATCCAAAGACTGTAATTACCAGTTTTAAAAGTCGGCCGGGCACAGTGGCTCACGCCTGTAATCCCAGCACTTTAGGAGGCTGAGGCAGGTGGATCATGAGGTCAGGAGATTGAGACCACCCTGGCTAACATGGCAAAACCCCGTCTCAACTAAAAATACAAAAAATTGGCCAGTCATGGTGGCGGGCACCTGTAGTACCAGCTACTGGGGAGGCTGAGGCAGGAGAATGGCGGGAACCCAGGAGGCGGAGCTTACAGTGAGCTGAGATGGCACCACTGCACTCCAGCCTGGGCAAAAGAGCGAGACTCCGCCTCAAAAAAAAAGAAAAACAAAGTCATGTTACTGGCTTATGCATTATGTACATTCAGTCCTTACAGTAAAAGCAATGCTAAATTAGTGCTTAACCTCTAACACACTATAAAATTCAAAATAAATCCTAAAGTCAATACCATCAATTTCCACCAAATAAATACGCACTTTCTCTTCAAAGGTTCTATTAGACTCTGATAGAACTTCTTGTTGAGAAATACATTATTTAATGAATGCTAACTCACATCTCCCTTTGTCCCGACAGAGACTATAAAAGTGTCCTTTATTCCTTTATACATGATTATAATACTAACCCACTTTGCAAACATTTTAGAATAATTATTCTATTGTAATCAAACCCCTTTTATCACATGCTGATCCATCCAGAGTCTATTATGCTACTACCCTCAGGACAAACTGCAAAAAGTTCCAAGATTTCTCTCTAGGAAAACAAACAGCCAATAGCCAAAGACCAAACTGACTAGAATATAGGGCCCTCTGCCTGAATATTTTCAGACCAGGGCAATAAATACTGTGAATCTATTTATATGTTAAAGCCAACCAGTCATTCACTATGTGCAAATGGCTGTTTAATTATTAAACAAGCAATTTCCCTTAAATAGGTTTGTTATAATGTTTAGACTACAAAGACGAAGAATACTGCTTGTCTACTGGCCATGTTACTTTCAAAAAGTAACATCTCAATGAGATTAAAATATACACAAATACCTGTTCACATTCCGTCCTCTGTATTCTCAACTCTCCATGCTACTAAGTATAAACTTCTGACTGTAACTCTCCTAGTTTTCTGTTTACAAAAGACAAGATCCATAACATCACCCAACAACCAGGGTCCAAGTAAACTTCTTACCATAATAAATATCTTAAACGTCAAATTCTTTTACTTCTAGATGAGCCAGCTTTCTTATTCTTATTAGCTAATAAGCAGCACATCTTCTGTTTATGTTTACCTGAGAAAGACACCTACGCAGGACAGAAATTTGTAATGTACCCCTCACGCTGCAACTGGAGTTTGCCTATAGAAATCACTAGAACTGAGAGTAGTGTGGAGGACTGAGTAGGGAGTTCAAGGAAGATGAAACACAAACGAGTCACTCTGATACAAAAACTCCAACATGACTTCTCTGCGGTTATTTTGGAAGTCAGACTGGCGCCTTTCTAGGCGCAGGAGACACTATCAGATGTCTGCTGTGGCTGCCCAGAAAGGAAGGTCTTGACTCTTCTATTTTGTTCTTGCTCTCTAGCCACAGAGGAGGATACCTGAGTGAATTAGGCCAGTAAGATGCTCTCCTTGGGAATTCAGAACTGACTAAAACAGTAGTCTCTGACTGGATTAGTCCCTGGACAGTGAAACTATTCAGGCACTGTGCCACAGTCACCCTTCCCATGTGCACTTAGTGGCACAAAAAGCCACTCTCGGGTATAGAGCGAAGAAGGTGCAGAGAGAAGTCCCTGGGTTCCCAGGAGTCTTCCACTTTTGTTCCCTGTTATTTATGAGGCCTGGCTCCATTCTCTGGCTTCTAAATGAGAGGTACCTATCTCCCTACAACAAACTCACTCACTCACTCACTCACTCACTCACTCACTCACTCACTCATTCATTCATTCTTCACTCAAGAGTCTGTTTCTTGAAGCCAAAGAGTCCAAATTTAATGTAACAGTTAAACAGGATACTGACCACTCTGATTTTGGATTTCATAAAAACTGCTGAGAAACAAATGTTACTTTGTATTGAAAATTAACCAGTAGTTATTCACTGGCCATATGAAAGAAACCTTACTATGATGACAAAAGCAATACACCAAACACAGAGTTTACAGTTTAGGCAGAGACATTAGGAAGGTCAATTAAGAAAGGGAAAATAGAGCCCAGGCGCGGTGGCTTACGTCTGTAATCCCAGCACTCTGGAAGGCTGAAGCGGGAGGATCACGAGGTCAGGAGATCGAGGCCATCCTGGCTAACACGGTGAAACCCCGTCTCTACTAAAAATACAAAAAATTAGCTGGGCATGGTGGCGGGCGCCTGTAATCCCAGCTACTCAGGAGGCTGAGGCTGCAGTGAGCCGAGATCATGCCACTGTACTCCAGCCTGGGCAACAGAGCAAGACTCCATCTCAAAAAATAAATAGATAAACCAAATAAAAAAATTTTTAAAAAAGGAGAAAACGGAAAATCAATAATACTACATAATGTTTATTGAGTAGTTACTATGTGCCAGGAATTGTTCTAAGTTCTTCAGATTAGTATTAACTCAATTAACTCCCCAAAATAAGCACCTAATCTATAAAGTAGGAACTAGTATTATCCTATTTTTAGATGAAAAAAAAACAAGTCACAGAGAAATTAACCTGCCCAAAGTTACTAAGCATCTGATTCAGAGCCCACAATTTTAACCACTGTATCTGCCACCTCTCTCCTAAGAAGGAAAGGCAGAGGGAGCAGAAAGTCCAAAGATAGCAAGGCTTCTTCATCCTAGCTATCTGAAATTTAGTAAAAATAACAATAATCTAGCAAACCAATGTCTGATTTGTATCAAAAAAATAACACCTGTGAGCCAAGAAACAGAGTTGTTCTAAAGGATGATAGCTACTCTCAAACATATTTGCTTAGTATCCATTTATAAAATAAAGTTACGAAATAAACTAGAACAGTCTTGTTTCGCTTTTATTTTTATTTTTAGAGTAAGAAAACTGGATAAACTCTACGAACTACTATAAATTATAACTGGCAGACGGGAAAGAGCAAGAAGCAGAACTAAGAACTCCAGTAGTACAATTTTATGTAGATTTCATTCCACTGGCTTCACATAACCTAACAGTGTAAACAGCATCTCTGTATTGCAGCACAGAATAATAACTGAAGCTCAAAATGCTATACTCCGTCTAAAGGCAGGTAAGGGTTTAATTCAAAACTGAGTAAGAAAGAACACCAGTGTTTATTAAAGGTATTACTGATATATACTCCAAAAGTACTAAGTACTATAGAATTCAAAACTTTTCCTCCTTGTTTTTAACAATTTTAACTATTCAGCAATATCGTATCAGTTGTTTGTTTGTTTTAAACATCTCTCATGCCTCTATTTGTAAAACATCTGGTTCCTCCTTTATTTATTTAGTTATGCTTCATCTCTTTAATATAGTTATGATTTTTTATCTTTTTACATAAAGTATATGTACAATATATAAATAAATTTTTATTTTTCAACTTCTCTTGGAGGCACAATTTTTTTTCCCTAAATTGTTGCTGTTTAATTGCCATTCATAGCTAGAACGTTCATGCTTGAAAACTTGCCACAATCCCAACTTTAAACTTTCACCAGTTAACAAAGACACAAAATTGAATATTCAAGCAATGCTTTTACTACTTCTAGGCTGTTTCCTTGCTATCTTTAACCGTATCTTAGCTTTAGCTGGCCTGTACTATCACAGTTGTCCTCTTTCATACAATGCTTCCTTCCACCAACATAAAAATGAAACAGAGGAGTAAACTAATCAATTTTTCAGTTAATTTGTGCCTTGACGCTAGAATAGAAAATAAGATTCAGGCCGGGCATGGTGGCTCACGCCTGTAATCCCTTTGCGAGGCCGAGGCGGGCAGATCACGAGGTCAGGAGATCAAGACCATCCTGGCTCACACGGTGAAACCCCATCTCTACTAAAAATAAAAAAAATAAAAAAAATTAGCCGGGCACAGTGGCGGGCGCCTGTAGTCCCAGCTACTCAGGAGGCTGAGGCAGGAGAATGGCATGAACCCAGGAGGCAAAGCTTGCAGTGAGCCAAGATCGCACCACTGCACTCCAGCCTGGGTGACAGAGTGACTCCATTTCAAAAAAGAAAAAGAAAGGAAGATTCAAAAGCAAGCACTGTTCTCACTTAGGATCTCATTAGATATTATTATTTTCAATTCATATCACCATATCTTATCAGAATTTTTCCCTTAGATGAAAGATCCTGGTTGGTCTGGTTTTGGTATCAACTAAAACAAGTTATTCAGGTCCACAGTTCATTTAAATTAACATCTGGAATATTAGCTCCTATAGACACAAAACAGAGAAATTAAAGTGCTTTGTAATTTCTTTATTCACAACCACTAATGATTAGGTAGACAATAGAGTCATTTTTAATTTGAAAACCTTTTTTAAAAAAAAAAAAAAAAAACTCACATATCGTAGCATATCATGGTAAAAATGATAAAACGGTAATTGATACATATTAACATATGTTAATGAGCATTATATTTGATCCAGAAATTTAAGAACTATTTCCTTGACAAAAAAGAAAGTGGCAGAATTTAAATAGTAATAAGAAACTTGTACACTTACCAGCTTCTCAATTTCTGATTCAAGATTCTGTATACAGTCAAGTTTTCTCTTGCGACAGCGCTGTGCAGCAATTCTGTTTTTACTTCTTCTTCGAATATCATGGATACAATCCAGCTGTTCTGGAGTAAGCTTGTGCATTTTCAACAAGGACTGAAAATCATTTCGAGAGAGTGAAATTATCCGTTGTGCATTGAATGGCAGCTTTACCTAGAATATGAAATAAATATTACTAATTATTGCTGTATTTTATAATTATACTCAAACCTAGGAAGATGAAGGTATACAACTAGGTTTTTCAGAGAACTTACTTTACATTAAAGAAAACATAGGCCTCTATTCCCAATTTGTATATAATCAATTATAATAAACACTGATAATCTAATTTGTATTTATGGTCTATTTCAAAAGACAAATACATTAAGCAGATTTTTTTTTCAGCAAATCAAACATTAACACAAATACTGACATGTAAAATGTAAACACAATTTTATTTTACTAAATAAACATTTTTTTTACTTTTTTTACTTTATTTTACTTTATTTTTGCATGTTAATACAGACTTTTTACTCAACCCAAAAATAAAACCTATTTTATTTTTTGAATGAAATGACTATGCAGCATTGGTTTTATGTTAGTATAATTATGCTACTAATTTCTACAGCATTTCAGAAAATTTATTTTTCTATCAAGAAAATGATAGCCTCACATAAATCACTCTAATACATGTCTCTTGCCAATACAAAAAAAGTTAGAAAAGTTTTATAACTATGTTAAAGTCATTTCAACATACTTAAATTTGGAAAAAGAAAATCTTTTCTAAAACAAAATTGTGTGGGTTTAATTATATTATCAAAAATGTAAATGAAACACTGGTCAGTCTGGCAACCTACTTAGCTTACCTTTTAAGCTTATAGATATTTGTTACATAAAATGTTTAAAAATTTTTTAAATGTTTTATTTTTAATATTATTTTTGTAGTAATTCCAAATGCTACATTTATAATGTCATAAAAGTCTATATATAACCCAAACATACATACTACTTCTTAATCACCAATCCATCTCCTTCCAAAGCCAAGATTTTTTTTTTTTTTAAGCCTCTTTCAAAAGCCGTGTCATCTAACAGCTACGAAACCAAAGAAAATGCCAAAGAATGGGATGCGGAGAAATTGGAATCATTGTACACCTGTGGGAAAATAGTGCAGCTGCCATGGAAAATGGTATGGAGGTTCCTCAAACCATTAAAAATCATAGCACTGTATGTCCCAGCAATCTTACTTCCAGGTATTTATCCAAAAGAATTGCAATCAGCATCTCAAAGAGATATCTGCACTCATCTACACATATTCTTTTTTTTGGAGACAGGATCTCTGTCATGCAGGAGTACAGTGGTGCAATCACGGCTCACTGCAGCCTCAACCTCCTGGGCTCAAGCGATCCTCTCACCTCAGCTTCCTAAGTAGCTGGGGCTACAGGCACATGCCACCATGACTCGCTGATTTTTGTATTTTTTGTAGAGACAGGGTTTCACCATGTTGCCCAAGCTGATCTGAAACTCCTGGGCTCAGGCAATCCACCCACCTCACCCTTCCAAGGTGCTGGGATTACAGTCATGAGCCACTGTGCCCAGTCTGCACTCCCATCTATATTCATTACTGCATTATTCACAATAGCCACGATATGGAAACAACCTAAATGTCCATGGATGGATGAATGGATAAAGAAAATGTGGTGTACATACATAAAGGAATACCATTCAGCCTGATAAAAAGAAGGAAATCCTGCCATTTGCTAAAATATGGAGAACCTGGAAGGCATCATGCTAAGTGAAATAAGCCAGACACAGAGGAGAGTAAATCCAACATGATTTCACTTATACAAAGTAGACAGAACAGTCAAACTCATAGAAACAGAGAGTAGAATGGTGGTTGCCAGGGTCTGAGAAGAGGGAAAAAAGGGGGAATTGCAATTGGATGGGTTAAGTTTCAGCTACAAAAGAATAAGTTACAGAGATCTGCTGTAGAATATCATGCTTATACTTAACAATACTGCATCATGCACTTAAAAATTTATTATAAGGGTAGATTCTGTGGTAAGTATTCTTATCACAATAAAAAAAAAATAAAGCCCAAGAAAGGGGAAAAAAATGCAATGGATAAAATAGAAAAATAATTTTTAAAAAGAATGTAAATTGCGATTATAAAGAGAAAAGTCAACTATTGAAAGGCAAACAAAATCATATAAAACATAAAAACAAAAAAAAAGAAAAAACATTTTAAATAATATATTTTTGGAAGGAACAGGCCCTTATCATTATCGGACTTATAAGTAATATTTTACTGAAGGGAGCTAACAAATACAAACTTTTATGTACAGAATACACAAATCAAGCTTGTTTTGATCATACCAGCTACATGTAATTCACGCTAAATTAAGACACTCATCAATAGCTGAAATGGCCAAAGGAAAATTTAAAAATCAATGGCCATGAAAAACTAGATCCAATAAACTTTACTCCACTAGAAGCCACATTCCTACAACTAATCACTGTTAAACCATTGCTCAGGGACATGTCCCAGGTCTAGAGGTTCTTGCTGGCAATGAGCAAGATTGAATATATGCTGCATTTTTCCGGGAGTTATCATGTAATGAGCATAGAATCATTATTCTTTTCCGTCTTGTGGCATGGCATTTGATTTAAACAATTAAATGGCCGACATGTGAACACAGCCAATGTGTGAACCTACTTTATGGTTAATACATCTACTGGAAATAAACGAACACAGAAGTTCTTCAAACTTCATCTATCTCTTTTAGTATTTATCACAGTCTTTTTAAAATTGTTTTTGAGACAGTCTTGCTCTGTCTCCTAGGCTGGAGCGCAATGGCACAAACCTGGCTCACTGCAACCTCTGCCTCCCACATTCAAGTGCTTCTCCTGCCTCAGCCTCCCGAGTAGCTGGGATTACAGGCACAGGCACCCGTCGCCACGCCCAGCTAATTTTTGTAAAGATGGGGTTTCGCCATGTTGGCCAGGCTGGTCTCGAACTTCTGATTTCAGGTGATTCACCCTCTCCTTGGCTTCCCAAAGTGCTGGAATTACAGCTGTGAGCCACTGCACCCAGCCCCATCGCACAGTCTTAAAATTAACTTTATATGAGTTTCCTCCCCACTCCCTGAACCTGATCATATCCCTAACGATGCAAAGGGAGCTGATCCAGAGTAAATCCCAATTAATAGTTATTAAAACAATGAATTAAGAACATACTCCTGCTCACCTCACATTCTTGTTCCCTGGCTGAACAGGATTCACTGTCTCCTTCAGTGTCCGTCTCCGAGTCGTCTCCCAAGCTAATGACACAAGCATATGGGCAAGGTTCTTGCTGGGGTTCTGAAACATAATCATCGTTTCCAATTTCCAAATTGCTTGAACAGCCTTCAGTACTCAGAGTACTTATAAAAGGGCAGTTGACAGAACTTAACGTTGTAAAAGTCCTTTGCCCTGGTTCTGGGCTCTCACTAATCCTGATACCTAACCAGGGACACTCAGACCGTTTCTGTGAGATCTGTTCTGAGCCATCTTTGGCCACAGCAGGTGATAACTGCATTTGGCAAGGAGAGTCGGTGCTGCAAATGTCACTCCAGAAGCCTTTGGCTAGGTGTTCTGCCACTTCGCGCTCCACACTACTCCTATCACTAGATGCAACACTACTATCTTCCCTGGGGCCCAAGTCGGATTTCAAAGGTAAATCCTGACTTTCGCCAAATGTTTTTTCTTGAACATCTGTACCTGACAAAGGCTTTTCTGTTAACACTGTTGAGTTTTGCATACCAGCAAAATTCAAGTCACCATATTGGTCATATGTGTGTAAAAGAGACAGAGAATAAAGTCCATGAGGGTCTATGGAAGAATTGTGGGGGAAAGGAGTCACTTCTGATTTTTCAGTTGGACACTGAGAAGCAGGCTCTTTCTTCGTTTCTTCGGGTTCCATTGCTAATTTACTTTCGTCACATTTTAACATCACCTGCAAATCTCTACACTCCGGGACTCCTCCCAGGCATTCATTTTCCGACGTTTCATTTGGCTGAACAGAAGCATGAATGTCTTTGACACTAGATTCCCCAGTACGGACTCTGTCAGTTCCAAATGCTTTTTGGAATTTTCTGTATTTGGGGCATAAAGAAGGCAAGGCCAGAGCAGCATCCTTCTCTAAGCACATGGATTCATATGTCTGACTGGCACTGTCTTGTAGAGGAGGCGAGGCTTTTGCATTTCCTTGATACCTGCGGAGTTTACATTGAGGAGTCTGAACATTTTTATTTTCCACAAATTCCTCCACTTCATCTGTTTCTAGATCCCTCTGGTCCAAAAGTGAAAGTTTAAGATCTGTTTTCTGACAGTGTGATGAAAAGCATTTTTTTCTTGGGCATTCTTGCTGGTCTGCAGTGGAGTCCAAAAACTTAAATTTCAGAAACTGAAAGCAGGATTCCTCAATATTGTGTACACTTAAAAACTCCACACATTTGCACACTTCATCCACATTCTCTTTACTTAAAATCAGTTTAGCAGTGTAGGCAAACTGAATTAAAGGTTCAAATCCTTTAACTGTCACCTGTTGATACACAAAATAAAAAACACATCATTTGAAAGCTGTCTAGTACATAAAAATGAGATAAGTGGAAGAGAAATAGATGTGTAACTTATTTGTGATAATGATAAAATATGTACTTTAATTTAAAGAAAAAATATTCTTCTAAGAAATGGAAAAGGAAAGGATCCTGGAAAAGCATCCTTTTCACAGCGACCACACACTATTTTATAGAGTCCACTCTTAATTGCACATGAATTATGGTTTACTCACATAAGTTAAAGACATTAAGACATTACAAGTTTCCCATGACAGTGGAAAAAAAAATCATCTATGAATTAGAGCAGGATGAACACGACCTGCCACACATACATAGTGAGCCTACTGCTAGCCCAGCTCCACATGGCCACTGTATTCCAAACAACCCCAACTGCTACCAGCTGCAAAACCAGAACTTTTAAGGATATAAAACAGTACCTGTAAAGAAGTTACAAAGTCCTGATCCATGGTAAATGCATACTAACTGGTAACTATTAACTTTACTGTCCTAACAGTAAAAGTTTTAAAGATACAGATTTTTTTTTTTTTTTTTTTGAGGCGGAGTCTCGCTCTGTCGCCCAGGCTGGAGTGCAGTGGCGCGATCTCGGCTCACTGCAAGCTCCGCCTCCCGGGTTCCCGCCATTCTCCTGCCTCAGCCTCCCGAGTAGCTGGGACTACAGGCGCCGCCACCACGCCCGGCTAATTTTTTTGTATTTTTAGTGGAGACGGGGTTTCATTGTGTTAGCCAGGATGGTCTCGATCTCCTGACCTCGTGATCCGCCCGTCTCGGCCTCCCAAAGTGCTGGGATTACAGGCTTGAGCCACCGCGCCCGGCCAAGATACAGATTTTTTAAAGTGATCTAGGAGAAGTTATAGAAATCATGCCTCAGTACTGTTTCAGCAAAAATTCATGGACTCAAAGTAACAAAACTTTTAAGTAGAAACCTGCACATTTACATTACACCTGCCTCTTAAAATGAGAGGCAAATGGAACCAGCTGAAGTACACAGAAAGTCCTATCCTGGGTTAAAAGTACAAAATTAATTTGAAACCACTGAGTTCTTATAAGAGTGGTCAAGATAATATTTGTGATCTTAAAAATCTAAACATGCTAAACCATGTTTAGGCTTTTTAAAGGCTCAAATAAAAAGCAATGATACCATCAAATGCTAATGAGAATGCAGAGAAACTAAATCACTCACATATTGCTAGTGGGAATGTAAAATGGTACAGACAATTTGAAATACACTTTCTTATAAAAGTAAACATGCAACTACCATATGACTCAGCAACTGCACTCCTGATCTTTTATCCCAAAGAAATGAAAACTTATGTTCACACAAACACCAGTACACAAATGTTTACAGCAATCTTATTTGTGATAGCCAAAAACCGGAATTAGCCTGATTTCCCTCAACAGGTGAAAAGCTACACACACACACACACACACACACACACACACACACACACACACACGGTACATCCATACTACGGAATACTACTCAGCAATAAAAAGGAAAAAATTTCTGATACACACAACCTGGATAATCTCACCTAAGTCAAACAACATCAATCCTAAGAGGTAATATACCGCATAATTTCATTTATATAACATTTTTAGAATGACAAAACTTTAGAAAAGGAAGAAAGGTAAGTGGTTGCTATGGATTAGGGATGGAGAAAGGGGGCAAGGGAATGAGGGCATGGAGTGTAGGCAGGAGATGTCTGTGGTTATAAAAGGACAACAAAAGGGATCTTTGTGTGTTGGCAAGTTCAGTATCTTTTTTTTTTTTGAGGTGGAATCTCGCTCTGTCACCCAGGCTAGAGTACAGTGGTGCAATCTCGGCTCACGAGTAGCTGGGATTACAGGTGCCCGCCACCACGCCTGACTAATTTTTGTATTTTTAGTAGAGACGTTTCGCCATGTTGGCCAGGCTGGTAAACTCCTGACCTCAGGTGATCTGCCTGCCTCGGACTCCCAAAGTGCCGGGATTACAGGCATGAGCCACTGCACCCAACTGAGCATCTTAACTATGGTGGTGGATACACAAACCTTCACAGGGGATAAAATTATATAGAACTTAATGCGCAAGTGCGCGCACACACACACACAGACATTATTAGTACAAGCAAAATTGTGGCAATCTGAACCCTATGGGACTGTATCAATATCCTGGTTGTAATACTACACTACAACTTTGCAAAATGTTATCAATGGGGGACACTGGACAAAGTGAAAAGGAACTCTGCACTGTTTCTTATATCTGTACATGAAAACATCAAGGTGATAATATTAAATGTCAACTTGACTGGATTGAAGGCTGTAAAGTCTTGTTTCTGGGTGTGTCAGTGAGGGTGTTGCTAGGGAAAATTAACATTTGAGTCAGTGGACTGGGAAAGATAACCCACCCTCAATATGGGTGGGCACCATCCAATCGGCTGCCAGCAAGGCTGGAACAAAACAGAAGGAAGAAGGTGGGATAGGTGACTTGCTGACTCTTCTGACTTTCGCCTTTCTCCCCTGCTGGATGCTTCCTGCCCTTGACATCAGATGCCAGGTTCTTTGGCCTTTGGACTCTTAGACTTACATCAGTGGTTTGACGAGGGCTCTTGGGCCTTTGGCCACAGACTGAAGGCTACAGTGTTGGCTTCCCTATTTTTGAGGCTTTTGGACTCAGACTGGGCCACTACTGGCTTTCTTCCTCCTCAGCTTGCAGGTGGCCTATTGTATGACTTCACCTTGTGAACGTGTGAGCCAATTTTCCTTAATAAACGCCCCTTTCATATATATATATATATATATATATATATATATATATATATATATATATATATATCCTATTAGTTCTGTCCCTCTGGAGAACTCTAATACACTCAATAAAAATTTCAATTAAAATTTTTAAATTAGTTAAAATAATCTAAAAACATCTTTAGGACAATGAGTTATAAGGTATTTTGACACTGTCACTATAATGAAACACTTCCAATATTTGAAAACTTATGATTTACACATTAGAAAGAATGAATGCACACATACATGCATGTATGCACATACCTTTCCTCCTAAATCCATGAATCAAACTTTGCTTTACTTGGAAAGTCTCATTCAATAATTTGAAAATATGAACCATAATTAATATATCTCCATTATAAAATGTGTTGGTCTTTTTTTAAAACAATGGCCAGTTCACAGGTTGGCCTTTTTTACCATTTTGTTGGTATTGCACCATTGACTCTGACCTCTGCCACAAAACTGACAACCTATCTGTTCCCAAAACTGTAGCTGCAGTTTCATAGAAGTAGGCATGGACAGCAACAAGCTAAACTGTAGACTTAGTTTACAGTTTATCCAACTGTATCCAACTGGGAACATCCCACACAGACCTGTCATACACAAAGAATTTCTACATTCTTTCTCCATATTCCTCCTAACTTCTATCTGTGTCCCAATGCCACAGCTTTGATACTCTGCTAATAGCAGTTACTAACTAAATAAAGCAAGGGATGCTGCTAAGAGTCAGCATAGCCAGCACATCCCCACCCAAACGAGAGTTCCTCTTAAAGGCAGGACATTAACAAGGACCCAAACATTTGTTAGCCTGAGCTCCATAACAGACCAGGGAAAAAGATATATGTAAAAATAAGGCTCTATAAAAATGACATAACACTGTTTATTTTTTCTAATCAATACATAAAGACAAAGTCAAGAAAGAAAGAAGGGGAGACAGAACACTTATGGAATGCCTGAAAATAGGAGATGTCTTGGGAAAACAGATGTTTTATACAACCCTAAACATAGTGATATGGTTTGGCTGTGTCCCCACCCAAATCTAATCTTGAATTGTAGTTCCCACAATTCCCATGTCATGGGAGGGACCCAATGGGAGTTCACTGAATCACGGGGGCTGGTCATTCCCATGCTATTCTCCTAATAGTGAGTAAGTCTCACGAGATGTGATGGTTTTATAAGCGGGAGCTTCACTGCACAAGTTCTCTCTTGCCCACCACCATGTAAGTCCCTTTGCTTTTCCTTCGTCTTCCACCATGATTGTGAGGCCTCCTCAGCCATGTGCAACTGTGAGTCAATTAAACTTCTTTCCTTTAAAAAGTACCCAGTTTTCAGGTATGTCTTTACTAGCGCCATGAAAACAGACTAACGCACCTAGCTACAGTTGCTGATCACTGGAAAGGGCCTCTAGAAGACAATGTCACACAGCATGGACTCTCAAAACCATGACTTTTCCAACTGCCTATAATCCACTGGGTGTGTCCTGATTTGGTCATTTCATCAAAAATAACATAACAGTGGGTGTTATGTTATATCCAACTGCTCAATACTGTTAACCAACATTCAAAATTAATGATTTTACATTAAAAAAAAAAAAACTCCATAGTTTTGGAAATGCTCCATAGCCACCTGACAAGGAGACTGTGCTTTACTTTTAACATTATGAACCATAAAAAACTTAAAAGTAAATTAAAATTGCCAGAAACATGGATCTCTCACCTCTTCTGGAAGAGTAATGTTCAGCTCTCCATCAGCCTGGCCTACGATTCTCGAGTGGAAGTAACTGCTGCATGCCGCCAGCACGGACCGGTGAGCGCGGAACCGCTGACCCTCCACAAAGATGGTGACATCGCATAGCACGTCTTTCTTCCGCTGGTCATTAAGGCTGAGCAAAACATTGGTGCTATGCACAGAAGATTCATAGGCAAAAACCGAGTTCTCACTCAGAGACATTCTGCATAACAGGTGTTGTCGGGAAGTTCAGGGGAAAGCATGCTTCTAATTGTCATCAACCTGCAAACACACATGTAAGATTTCACTTAAATAACATCTTGTTAAAAAATCAGTATCAAATATAGATTAAAATATACACTCATTAAAACAAAAATGAAAATAAAAAACCTCCAGAGGAACAACCTAGAGGCATTTATTCAATATACTTCATTTAAAATAGGTTCTTGATAGCAATTTTCCTAATTTTAGGGAAAAGGTTCTTGGGGTGAGGGAAGGACGAACTTTTTGAACCAAGGATTTCATGGCTCTCTGAAAGTGAGACATTACACACTGAGAAACCACCCACTACGAGCAAACAGATGGGAGCAGGGAATTTCTGGTAGCATCCCAATACTATTGTTTTGAGACAGTTGAGAGACAGAGAGGGGAGGAAAGACAGCCAGAGAGGTGAGAAGAAGGGTCCCCGGAGGTCACACTTTGGGATAAGACTGATAGTAAAACAGGCATGTGCTGTTCCACATTCTCCATGCCCCATTCCTCAACATCTGATAAAACAGGCACGTGCTGTTCCACATTCTCCATGCCCCATTCCTCAACATCTGATAGACGGCAAGTGAATTTAGTGCTTTATAACAAAGGACACTGTTCTACAAAGGTAAAGATCCTCCAACACAAAGAAGAAAATGACTGAAATGTGTCAGGCCAGATCTTGGTAATAAGTCTTTTTATACAGTAAGATTTACTTCACATTACAAATACAGGTAGGTAAAACTACCTCATTAATAACATGCAAAAACTAGGTTTTCTCAAAATGCTAAAAATAAGAAAGTTATAATTTTAAATTTTTACTAACATGTAATAGTCTCCAAATATTTTTTCATCACATACACGCTATTGGCAAAAACAAGAGTACCCCCAATACCTGTATGCTTATCTATATTTTTCAGACACGTGCTACTATTTTGATACATGTTCTGAGAAACACAGAAGTTCAAAGTAAGAAGTTAAAAGAGAAGTTCTAATATTTTCTTCCAGCACCCTAAGGCCAGAAGGGATGATACTGTGAGAAGCTTATTGGCCTTTATCCGTGTGATGCCTCATGGTATCATCCCTGCGTCATTCACTTCTGTTCTCCTGACACCTTACTGCCTGAAACATGGGAAGCCCTCAAATGGTCAGTGAATGAGTAAATGGTACTGCTTTCAGATTTGCTACACACTCCAAACAAAAATGAAAGGAGAAATAAGGACTACTGAAGTTCAGTCCCAAGGTTAAGGATCACAACTTATTTACTGATTCAGCATACCACACGAAATCACTGGTAACTTCAAAAATGAACACTAGAACTAACTCCAGTTTTGGCCCATAAAAGAGTATAAATTTATTTTTAGCAATTAGTCTTAATACTTCAGTTATCAAAACAAGGAATTAGTGTAAAGAATAATAGGGAAAACCATCAATCAAAGAAGTTTTTGTGGGTGGCACCACACACAGACCACTGCCCTCTTCATTCTTCAAGACTATACCCTACCCAGAGCACACTGCCCTCCCAACCAAGCCGGACTCCATGGCTGACCACCTGCCCTACTATGGCCCTGTACCCAAGCTCCCAGCCTCCTTATTCTTTCCTGGCATCTCGGATGCACACCCTTAAAAACTATACTAATCTTACTTTTGTAGCTCGTCATTCTTTTGAACACAGCACTGCCAGAAAACACTGTAGAAACAACGCAGACTGGTGTCACTATAAATTTACAATGTGCAGTCTCAGGCTCTCGGTACTGTTTACCAGTTTTTTGGTATGTCCCTGTCTCCTGTTCTCTGTAACAGCTTTCCACCCTGCCACGTTTCTCCTCCTGGTATCAGCATCTCTCCCAGTAAATCACCATAACTGGGACCCAACCTCAGAAAAAACAGTCCTCCCACTACCTCCACCAGGTTCCCTCTTCTGTTGAAAACAATCTGTAACGTATTCTCTTAATCCCATGCCATCCCTGCTTCTCTGGGATCCAATACCTTCTCTTAACACCCTGTCTCATATATATGCAACCTCTCCCTCTATGCTGGCTCCTTCCCATAGCGTTTGTTAATGAACGCGTTTAAGTCTCTCCAGAGACTATCCTAAAGATGTCAACTATCAGTGGCAAGATTATTAAGCTCTAATTCTTCACCAGGCACTGAGCTAAGAGCTAGAGTTTCTCTCATTTATGCCTCAAAACAGCCCTGTGATGCTCCTCTATCATCCCAATTTTACAGATGTGGAAACCAAGGCTTAGTGAGAAGTATCTTGGCCAACATCAAAAGACCAGTAAGACAAAAAAGGGGAATTGCCACCAGACATTTTTAACTACTCCATCATTCTGTCTCCAGTTAGTACTCGCTGAACGCACAGTATGGAGATTCACTGCAGTAATGTGGGGACCCAGATATTACTAAAAGGTTATGCTTGAGAATAAGGAAATGGACTGCACAGACAACAAGAAAAAAAAAATTGGACCTGTGCTTCAGAAAGAGAATGACTACGGGCCTTAGACACTGAAATCTAAAGCTTCTTTGGATCTCAAGGTGACTCCACACAAATAATTCCTACACCTTTACCCTAGAGCTGCTAGTAGCCCAACTACACACATCTGTGGCCCACTGCTTCTCACCCTGCCACCAGCTGGCTATTCACCTCAAATTCCAGAGAATTCTTTGCTCAGCATCTGTTTAGGCAGTTTTCAGTAACACATCATTTCACGGGTTCAGAGCGAGCTTACAGATTTGCCACCCCTGGGCGAGATGCCAATCCCAAGTCCTACCAGCTGCAGCTGAGAGAAACTAGAGATTCAGATAGTGAAACAGCCATCCAGGAGGACCCCTCTAAGAAGGATCAGTCTCCCTTAAAGTGGATTGAGCACAGCATGCACGATGACTGATGCTGTTCACACAAGAAATCTGGAACTCATTCCTCATTCCTTCCTCAGCTGGACACCTCTATTCAATCTCTTACTGAGTCCTGCTGCCTCTGCCTCTTCACACTGAGGTCCACCTCTCTCCATCTGCATCAGCACAATTCTAATCCAAGCCATCATCAGCTCCTGCCTGGAAAAATGCTGTTTAACCTGTAACAGCTCACAAGCTCACAAATGTGCAAGTTTAGTTATATAAAATAAAGTTTCACATAATAATATTTATGCTTATTACACGCAAGTAGTCTGATACTTTCTACTCCATTCAAATTTTTTTTTAAATCCCAGTTGTGATCCACTCAATTTCAAGACCCACTAATGGCCCATCACCTACGCACTGACAAATAGAGGCCCGGTGGCAAACAGGATTTAGAGTCTCAGAATTTACAATCTTACACTGTCTCGATTCAAATCCCAGCTCTGCCACTTACTAGCCATATGACCTTTGCCAAGTTGCTTAACCTCACTGTCTTGGGTCCCTCATCTACAAAGTAGAGAAAACACCACCTCACTGAGATGTTCTGAAGTTTACATGAGATGAGGAGGGAAAAGAGTTCACAGCACAGTGCTTGGTCTACAGCAACAAATAATATTAGCTGCTATTAGTGGTGATAATATTAACAAAAGCCTTATACCCCTAAAGCCCTTCTTGATCCCCTCCAATGTATTCTCTTCATAACAAAAACTCTGTATCACCTTTCAAATAAATGGCTTATGATCACTTCAAAATCCTTAACATGTCCTCAAGTCCTATGTAGTTGGGTTTTCCATCCACTAATCCAGACTTATCTCAAGCCGTTGCCCCCCTCTCTTGCTATTCTCTAGCCTGTCTCCACCTTCCTGCTCCACAGGCCCCAAGCTCCTACTGATTTCAGGGCCTTCACACACACTGTGCCCACTATCTGGACTTCTACTCTTTAGCCAGCTAACGCCTCACCTTTTAGTTCTCTGTTTAAATGTCACAACTTTGTCTGATTTGTTCTCTGCCATAACCCAAGCATACCTGTTGCACCTGGTCCAACAGAGGTACATGCTGCTGAATGAATAATTTCTTATTTTTAATACAGAAACAAAACAGAGATTATCTAGATCAGCAGTCTCCAACTTTTTGGCACCAGCAATGGGTTTCATGGAAGACAATTTTTCCCCAGATGGGTGGTACAATGGTTTTAGGATGAAACTGTTTCAGACCATCAGGCATTAGAGTCTCACAAAGACTGTGCAACCTATATCCCTCACATGCACAGTTCACCACAGGGTTCACACTCCTATGAGAACTTAATGCTACTGCTGATCTGACAGGAGGCGGAGCTCAGGCAATAATGCTCACTGGGCAGCCACTCACTTCCTGCTGTGCAACCCAGAGGTTGGGGACCCCAATCTAGATCTTCTTCCAAACACAGCCCAGTCACCTATTCCAACATATGTGGAACAATGCCACTGAGCCAAGTATTCAGAGAAAATTTCTTGGACAGCTTTTCCAGAGCCTTGAGGGGCAAAAAAGAGGCCAGCTCATCCCTCTGGAAGTCAAAAACATACCTGCCACGACAGGCCAAAAAAGTGCAAAGATTGGCAACTATAAACATGGCCAATACAGACGACCTACAGTAATGAAAACACTTTGCCCTTTGCTTTCATTAGCATGAGGCACTACAGAAGAGTGTTCTGAAAATCATTTCTCCTAACCCTGGAAACCATCTAAGTGGTCAGCAATCCATTTTTACCCAATAACTTAACTATGTAACAACTACATCAGACAAGAACGGCACATTCACGTCCTCTAACATCCATCATGCACTTTCTAACATTTCTCAAATCTAAAAAGTAAAACACTCCAGCCTTCCAGAATCTAACATTCTATTAACTTATTAATGCTAAATTTAGATTCCTGTTACGCCTGCATTTTTCTATATTCTTAGAAATAATACCATTGTTATCATTCAAAATAAAAGTTTGATGACCTTTGGAAGTTGCCAATTCATTCACTAGTGCTGATAAATGATGAATAAGCATTTTAAAGCTTCCTACACCTCAATTTGGAAATAACTTCTGCTCTCTGCTGAATGCGCATAATTTAAGTTTTGATAGTTACTACTTGACATTTTTGCTTACAAAATCATACAGGAAACAAGATGCTGTGGCTTTATCAAATTATATAATTTTAAAGATAATTTATTTAAAGGAAAAAAAACTTTTAAAAACCTAAGGTGAACACCTGATCATGAAACCAGGTCTACAATAGTTCATGTAACAGAAAGTCAGAAGATAACTTTCTATAAAGTTCCGTGTGTGCAAAAGAGCTGGAATTTTATCTACCTCAAGTCAATGGACTATGTTGTGTTTTAATTCTCAATGTAGAAGGGTACAATAAATAACACTGCAAACTTTTTTTTTTTTTAAAAAGGCTACCACAATTTATCTTCATTGAACAATGACAAATGTTCTTCCTACAAGTGTTAGCTGTGCCACATGATACACTAAGTGCCATGAAAACACAAATAAAAGACTCCCTTCAAGAATATAACCTAGATATGTTCAAAATGAGAACGACGCCTCTAGGTAAAAAAGATAATAATAATCATTATAATCAATTTACACAGGAGTGTGGATATCTGGAAAGGTATTTATTTGAAGTAAATCTTCAAACAAAAACTACTTTCCTGGTCAGTTTTCATTTAACCATAATATTCAATTAATGAGAACAATTATTTCACAAACAGTTCTCTGTTAGTCAAGGTGTGTGTGTGTGTGTGTGTGTGTGTGTGTGTGTGTGTGCCGGCCACAAGTGGTGGCCAGTGGACATCAGGAACAGTGCATATGGGCAAGTTCCAGCCTTTTTATAAAAGCAGTGCCGTGACCTGCAGCCCAGTCCATTCCTCAAAACCTGCCTTCTCCCATTTCTAGTGGCTGTTGGGAATTTCCACCTTTGGAAATTCTGCCTAACATCACCTTCATCAACCTGTCAATTATTTTCACCTCACTCAATTTCAGGGCAGGATCTTCAATGACTCAGAAGACAGGCAAATTCCTCTTACTATGACATCTTTCCTAGCTCCCTAAGCCCAAGCTTCAAAATCCCCTAAGCCAGTCAGTTTCTGTTACAATATACCTAAGATACCCAAAGTCTGAGTGTTCTTCTGAAATTAGGTGAACCTTATATTCAATGTTTCAAGTGGATGGCAAAGATCCAACAGTATCCTGTGTCTATACCTTTGACTCTCCTTTAAGGGTCTTTATTTTTAAAATGATTTTAAATTTAAGGTGGAGATTTCCATAAGAAAAATTCTTTCTAAAGACATGGCTCTTCATCATTCTATAATTCTGAAAAAAACTTAACATCAAAAAGTCTGTGGAAACTTAATTCAGGACAGTGATTTAGGACAACATTCTTCCCAAAGTCCCAAGACCCGACTCGCCTGCCAGGAGCGCCTGGAAGAGTAACTCCGTGACCAAGTTGTTATTTTCTTTAACCGTTTACAGGCTTAAATATCATAACTGCTTAAACATCTGTGATTTGATAATCACATTTTCTAAAGTTATTTCTCTCAGCCTTAGGAAAAGCCTTAAGTATTATTGGATAAGGTACACCGACAAATATATTTTGAAAAGGCTGAATGAAAATGGGAAACAAAAAATAGTTTGAACTAAGGTAAGTAGCAGAGGAGCTTATAGCAACACCAAAAATGACGACATTGTTAGACGAGTAAATAACCTGGCAATTTACATTAGAACTGTTACGTAACTAAAGATGCCACTGCTTTTTTAAAAATGGGGTGGGAGGCAATCACTACAATTATTGCAGCTCATGATTATTACAACATCATGTGAGGTCCCATACAGGCAATATTTTTCATTGACTTTTCCTAATATTAAAAACCATATAGTTAAGTCATGGACCTTTTGTTATAGTTGCTGGATCTAAACCCATATTTGAAATTATGAAACTAAGGTTAAGCTTAGAGGAGAGGAGAGTCTGAACTGTTAGAGAAGTTTGAAAAACTACTTCAGAGATCAAAAATAAATGGTGTTTTACTTCCCAAACGAACAAATCCAACTTTGATAATTCTGGGTCATAAGTTTAGAAGAGCTTGGAAGTAAACACAGGAACAAAGATGAGAAGGAACATAGGAAATCCAAGCTCCAGAACCAAAACAAGACTAACAGATTCCACTGTTATACCTTTTTACTACAAAGAATTTAAGAAACAATGAAGTCTTTTATTTGCTTAACATATTTGGCTGCTACTTGATTCTGAATAGGATTGTTATCTGTTATGAAAATGTGAACTAGTAACTAGAATTGGTCCACATCAATAAAGCTTATTCACTGAATACATATTTTCTGTCATGCATTTGTCAGTCACTATTTGTGAAGCAACTTTGGGGTATGATTTAATATAGAATAAGCCATATCTATTTAAAGCATACAATACAATGACCTTTAACAACTGTATATGTGCATAAAACCACCACCACCACTCCAACCAAGACAAAGAAATTTCCATCAGTCCTCAAAATTTCACACACCCCTTCCACCAAGGGCAGTGACATGTGCCCTTCCCTGTGCTAGATTCCAGGTAACCAATAATTTGCTTTAGTGTCACTATGGATTAATGAGCATTTTCTTTTTATATAAATGGAATCACACATTATGTACTCTTCGGGTTTCTTTCACTTAATGATTCTGAGGTTCATTCATGTTGTTGCATACCTCAGATGTTCCTTTATATTACAGAATAACACTCCATTACATGGATATGCCACAATTTGTTTATCCATTTGACTCTGATGGACTGCTGTAATAAAGACGTACCCTTGCATTGTTCTCAATTTGGGATTATTGCAATAAAGCTTTGATGAACATTTGCATGGACATATATTTCGTGTTTCATTTTTCTTGGATAAACAACTAGGAGTAAAAGAGCTGAGTCATATTACAGGCACATGTCTAACTTTTTAGAAATTGCTGAATAGTTTTCCAAAATGACTGTATCATTTCATCTTGCTACCAGCAGTGTATGACAATTCCAATGTATGGCAATTAATGAGAATGCGCTACATAAGACGCGTCCATCCCTTTGAATGTGAGGACTGTTTTGCTTCATCTGTGGTGGTAGATAGCATGAAAATCATGCATGGACTTTTTTTTTTTCTTCTTTGTAGCTCGTCAGCTATCGTTAGTGTATTTTATCTGTGGCCCAAGACAATTCTTCCAATGCAGCCCAAGGAAGCCAAAAGGTTGGACAGCCATGTTCTACATTCTCATTAACCCTTGGTATTGTCATCTTTTTAATCCTGCCTATCCTAATATGTATGGTGGTATCTCACTGTGGTTTTACTTTGCATTTCTTGATCAGTAATGGACGTTGAGCCTCTTTACATGTGCTTATTAGCCATTTGTATATCTCCTTTTGTGAAATGTCTAATTCTTCTGGGCTTTTTAATTCTTATCAAATTCTACCGTAAGAGCTAGTTGAATTCTGATTAGGACTGCAGTGAAAATATAGATCAATTTGGGGAGAACCAACATCTAAAAAACTGAGTCCTCCAGTATATAAATAGGGCATCTATCTTCATTTACGTAGGCATTCTTTATCTCAGCATTATTATGATCTTTTTATTAAAGAGGGCTTGTGAAGCTTTTGCTAAATTTATTCCTCAGCATTTAATGTTTATAGTTACTGCAAATAGAGTTGGGTTTTTTAACTTTTTTTTTTTTGCTGCTATTGTGTAAAAACAAAATTATCATTTTAAATATCAACTGTGAATTCTGCAACCTTACTTAATTTGCTTACCAGTTCAGATAGCTGCTTTGTGGATTCCATAGGATTTTCTAGGCACACAGTCATGTAATCTGCAAACACAGACAATTTTACTTCTTTCCCACCTTTATGCTTATTTCTTTTTCTTCCCTTATTGCAATGACTGAATAGTGAGAGTGGTGACAGTGGGTATCCTCATCTCATTCCCATATAAGGAAAGTGTTAAGTATTTCACCACTAAATATGATGTTAACTGTAGATTTTCTAAGATGAGCAACTAATGGGCAGAGAGGCGGGTGCAATTGTTACTATCCCACTTAAGGCTCCCACAAGAAAGAGGGGAGGGGAAAAAAGCAAAGAATGAAAATTCCCCCAACGCATAAAATTTCCCAACTCAGCCTCCTCCAAGGTTTGTCTACACCAGTTTCTAAATACTTACACCTCAGATACCCCTAAAATCCCACAATCATAGGCTGAAGATAAAGAGAGAGTTGTTATCAGGGAGCACAAGTAAGGACATAAAGACTTTTCCAGAAACTGTCAAACGGCAGCTAGCTGCTCTAGGGATACCTATGGGTGGGACAGCACAAAATATTAACAGCACTTTATAACTTGAGGACTCCACTGTCAGTTGAGCATGTCACTTTACATCTCTGTGACAATTTTTTTTTTCTGGCAATCTAGGAACAAGAATAGTACTTTTGGGGGAGATCCAAATGAAATAATATATTTAATCTTCTTAGGACAATGTCTGGCACATAATGAGTGCTTAATAATCATCAGCTATTATTTGAATTTGATGCTAGAAATGTTTTTTGAGTAGCACAGGGTAGCACTGAAACTGTAGGGAAAGAAATACAAGACTCCACTACTCAGCTCAGTGCCCAGTATTGACACAGCATTGCTATAACACAAACAAAACTGGCTAACTGGTTTTCAACTTTTAGAATAGACAAATAATGGGAGACTTAATTGTAACTATAGCATAGAATGTAAATACTATTAACCTTGACAAAATAAAACAGGCTGGGAGACAGAATCAGGGAGAATGGGAAGAGTATTTCCATACAACTTACAATGTGCAAAGTCAAAAGGCACTGCCTTCAATTAATGAGACAAGAAAAAGAAATAGAAAAAAAATGTTTAGAGCTGGAGTTGCAGAGGTGATCAAGAGTAGAAGTGGAATTAATAATAAGATTACAAATACACGTGGGGGGATAGTAAAGGAAATCATCGTCCACAGTAAGTCAACAGATAATGTCTTAGGTTGATAAAATGAGATATAAACATCTTAGACAGAGGTATCCACCAAAAAAATTAAATAGCAGAAATCAGTAAACATTGCACATAACTCTGAAGCAGAATTAGGGGGTGAGGTGTAGCAGATAAGGTTGTTCTCTGTACAAAAAAAAAAAAAAAAAAAACCAAGAACATGTATTACTCTGACTAAAAACAAACTTAAAATGTTTAAATAGTAAACAAAAGTAGCAAAACTTAGTTAAATGTAAATTGTTGATAACTTGGTTGCAAGTATTAGTGTAACTTTTTAGGAGTCTTCAAGTACAAAAGGCATTTGAGAGAGAAAATTTTGAACTGAAATGATTTTAACAGAACTAAGAGATGGAAAGAAAAAAAATACAGAAAGACATCTTGTTTGGGTACGATGTTATACATACTATTTAATACTGGCAAATACTAATTTAAATCAGTTAAAAATTTAAGGGTATCCTCCAGAAAAATGAGCTGTTGAACCGCCAAATCACTAAAGCACCGGTTCTCCGCCTTACAGAATCTGATGAAATCTATTGAACTTCCACCAGAAAACTAAGCAAATAATAAAATTCTGCATTTGCCTTTAATGGAACTGATGAATAATGGATCCTCTCTTAAAATTTATTGACCCTCCTTATACCCCTTGATCTGTAATTCTTTGCTATCCTGTACTGAATTTCCAAAAGGAACCATTTATACTCACACTCTCTTCCCAATTTCATTTGAGCCCGCTCAAACAAGCCTTTGCCCTCCACTCCATAGAAACAATTTAGTGAAGCTCAACAGCTTCCACATCACCAAATGGCAAATGTTCAGTCTTCTTACACAGCATCTCAGCAATATTTAACAGGTTGATCATTCCTTTCCTGAAACCTTGTCTTCACTTGGCTTCCAGGATCCTCTAGTTTCTTCTTTGCACACACTCTCTAGGTGAACACATCTGGACCCACAGTGGAGACATGATTACTGCACAGACTTGCTGAACACTCTCATATTCGTATCTGGTCCAATGTTGAGTTCTCTGTTGAATTTCATACTCATACAGCCAACTGCACACTCAAATTACTACCTGTATGTCTAACAGGCATCACAAATTCAGTAGGTCCAGAAATCTTGGTTGCCACCCTCATCACCATGCCTTGTTATGATATTTATTAAAATATTAGCATGGTAAGATCTAGCTAATTTTTATTTTTTTTGTTTCTGCATTCAAATTCTTAACTATAAATACATATTACTTCATAATCAGAAAAATGCTGGAATAAATAACTATAAACAAACAAAAAATGTGCCCTGGTTAAAAAAATAGTTCACATTTATTTTGACTGAAATCTCCCAAAGATTGCCGATTATGTTTTCCCCCTTTAGAGCAGATATTTCCTACAGACAATTGGTTTGTCACTACATGGTAAGGCTCTAAAACTTAACAGATTCTTCACAATAAATTACTAAAGAATAAATTAAATTTTATAGAAACCTAAAATAAAAAGAAGACTTGGTGTTTAAAAAAAAAAATGAGAGAACCCTGCTATAGGAAAATGAGGAGGAAAGACCCATCAAGGCAAGTCTAGCCACGTGAACAAGGGCAAATGCGCATGTGTGAAACTGAACAGATAGCCTAAGTAGGTAGCTCCCACCCTATCTGTCTCACAAAGCTCTTTGAAAAATATGAAGTGTTGAACACACAGAATTATTAAGGACAACAGGAAATCAAGGTTTAGGTTATTTTAAGGCTACCAGCAGCCCTGAATAATCAGATTAACGCTCTACTGGTATCATCAACTGTGTGATCTTCCGTAAATTACCTGGCTTAACACTTCCTATAATAAAAATTCAGTTAAGCTTAATAAGTATCTCAAGATAAAATGAAAATATTAAAATTGCACAAGTCTGCCCAAAATAACTGCTAATTTCACAGACCTAAAGAATTTCCAATTAAAAGAGCACATTCATCCAGGATGACCCGCTTCTGTTACAGATAAGGAAACTACAGCCTTGAGAAGGGCAACAATTTAAAGATTGAAAAGCTCTCTGCTCCCAAGTCCAAATATTACATTTCAATTCATGTTACACAACTCAAGTGGTATGTAGGGGAGGAATAGGTAAAACTGAGGAGGGATGGAAGAACAAGGAGTACAAGAAATACCCCAAGTATCCTGTGTGTGATGAGAACGAACGCTATTAGACAAACAGATTAAATGGACATTTGTGGAACAACAAATTTCCCCTTATTCATCAGTATTTGGTGGCTTTTTTTTTTTTTTGAGACAGAGTCTCACTCTGTTCACCCAGGCTGGAGTGCAGTGGTGCAATCTTGGCTCACTGCAATCCCTGCCTCCCAGGTTCAAGTGATTCTCATGCCTCAGCCTCCCAAAGAGCTGGGATTACAGGCGAGCACTACCACACCACCACACCCAGATAATTTTTTTATTTTTAGTAGAGACAGGATTTCACTATGTTGGCCAGGCTGGTCTCGAACTCCTGACCTCAGGTGATCTGCCCGCCTCGCCCTCCCAAACTGCTGGGATTACAGGCGTGAGCCACCACAGCAGGGTCTGGTGAATTAATTTCTAAATAACACTCACTAGATTATATAACCAATCTCATGCATCACTGAAAGGAACCTGACACTAAACTGTGCTCAACTTAAATCATCAAGGTCTATAGTTATACATACTACATATGGAAAACTAGAAGAAAAGAATGCTAGAAAGTATTTCACTATGAGTTACTTTCAATATAGAGGATTAAGCATCCATGTACTATTTTCATAATGAAATAAAGATTCTTCAGATGCCATCTTGTTTTCAAACTGTAAAAATTATAACCATAATTCGTATTATTTAGGAGGTGAAAGCCCTAAAACTAGTTGATGGCCAAAATGACCCCCTATAGGTTTAAGAGTTGACACACACAGTATGCACAGTAACTGAAAAGACAAACAAAAAAAGTGCTCTTCAAGTTCCTAATTATACACCAACTCACAATAAAAATGAGTCAAAAAGGGGGGTGGGGGGAGGTGCTTAAGAGTATAAAAAGAATGTTAACAATTTTAATTAAATAAAGCAGAAGTTACCGTACAGCAATCAGTATATCACATGAATCACAAATCTGAAACTGTTTTATTCAAGTAGAGATACTAAATTGAAATGCCTTATTTAAAAACAACCAAATCCAATAATCCCTAACAGCCACCATAGGGCCACAGTTTCTCAATATACATAGCTAAAACTAAAAATGTAAGTCTATTTTTCACTATTTAACTTGAGAGTCAAAATAATTATTTCTAAAATGAGGATTTCCAAGCTACAGATTTTGCACCAGTGATCTCAGTAACTACTTTTCATTATATGATAACCACAAGATTCAGCCAAATAAGGAACAATATGTGGCCTATAAATAAAGCTGAAATATACCTCAGTTTAAATAGCATTTAAGGAACTACTAAGTAGGTAAATACTACTGCATTATCTGAGACAAAAATTACATTGGTAGTATAAGTCTTTCTAAATTCTATCCAAAAAAATAATACCAGTTCAGAAGCCTATTCTGGCCATTTATCACAGTCTATTTGTTACTCTCAAAAAGAAACAACCATTGAGCAATTACTTTGCATTTTGTAAATTTACAACACTCAAGTGTTTAGGATTTACATTATTTATCTGCCTGTGTTTCACAGCACAGGAAGCACCCAAACCTGGGATTGAGAAGGAACAAGAATGAAATATAAAAGTGCTTTTACACAGTGACCATACTTGTAACAACACACACAGGTGTCCCCCTTATCTACAGGGGATACATTCCAAGAACCCCAGTGGATACCTGAAACTGCAGATAGTAACGAACCCTATATATACTATGCTTTTTCATCAAGTACAATAAGAGATTAATAATAATAAAACACAACTATAACCATATACTGTAATAAAAGTTATGTGAATGTGATGTTTCTCAAAATATCTACTGCATTTAGTATTTTTGGACTTCATTTGACCACGGGTAACAAACTGCTGAAAGTGAAACAGTGGGTGAGAAGCCTACTGTATATCAAAATTGCTAAGAGAGTAGATTTAAAGGTTCTCACCACACACACACACACAAAGGTAAGTGAGGTAATGGACATATTAATTAGCTTGATTTAATCTTTCTACAATGTACACATACAGCAAAACAGAAAAGTTAGGAGTACTACAAGAATACTGTATAAACTTAAGGTGGCATTAATTTTGAAGTCTGAAAAGAATGACTAATAAGCTAACCACGGTACAGCTTTCCCTTCGAGGAGTGGAATGAGTGTGTAGAGAAGGGAAGATGTTCCTGTTTGTACTCCTGATTCAAGAATTTGGGTTCTAAAGAATCCTGACCCATCTAGCCAATGAATTAACCGTTCTATCTGAGCCAGGTTGGCGTCAGCACTCGGTGCAAGCCATATAGACCACAGGTGGGTGTGCACTATCAACTGAGGGACAGAGTAGTCCTCTTGGTATACACATAATCAGAAACTACCAGATATAATTATATGTTCTCCTCTCCCTGAAAGGAGTAAGACAATGGCAGGGAACTTTTGAAATGTTTAAAGTACTGAAAAAAATTTCTTTCTTTTATATATATTTATTGGCAAAATTGGCATTTTCAATTTTTAAATAATTTTTAAATAAACCATTGATTTGATTTGATTGTAAAAGTGCTACTCGATCATAGAAGGAAATGGCATATAAAAGGAAAAAAAGTCACCTAAAATTCCACATCCAAAGACAAGCATATTTTATTTTTCTCCTCAGAAGTTTGTATCTATGTGTAGTGGTGGCTAGTAGACAAGGATGTCACCGTTAACTGCACAATACCATTCACCCCCTCACTTTCTAACCAAACCCTGATTGTGCTCACATATGTCTCTCAACCAGAGGCCATCAACTTCCCAGTAAGCAGACCCCAGTCACAACCTAAGATGAATCACAATCCATTTATGCCAATCACAGCTGTGCTATTCCCCTTGACCTTGACTCATTTAGGCACTGGCTGGTGTGCAATGATGACCTACGAAGAGAGGAGAGAGGGATAGGGTAGCATCTACTATGAGGCTTTAGGGGAAAGTTTTTCTCACTGATAGAAACAAGCTAGGAAAAAAAAAAGTGTCTCTTCTTCCAGGAAACTTAGTCATATTTTCTTGTGACACTTGAACTTGTGGCAGCCATCTTGCAACCATAAGAGGAACTTGCCAAGGACAAAACAAGGACATTGCCTTTCCATTGACTGGATTTTTAGACACACACACACACACACACACACTTCCTGACCTAACTTCCCCCTACTAAAATCTATCTCTCTACTCTTATTCACAACTAAGCTTCTCAAATTGAGTTGATACAAGCTGTTTCCTCCACTAACCTATGCATTCATCATTAAACATCCCTAAGGCTTTCCTGATTTCCCAAAACTTAGGCTTCTAACAGTCTATGGTTCCACAGCATGTTTTACTATGTTGCTACTATAGCATGATATGGGAATGGTTTGCCTATTAGACTGTAACTTCTGAAAAGTTCATTATTGCCAGTATCTGGAAAAGTTCCCAGCTTATAAAAGCCTAAATATTTGTTTCATAAGTTAAATGTAAACCAAATGCCTAACATGTAGGAATGCCAAAAATACTGAAATGAATTTAGCAACCCTATTGTCCACATACACCGAAAGTTAAATATGTGTTTGTGTGAGTTTGGGGAGAACAGCAGCAGGAACAGGGAGAAATGAGAACAAAGGGCCTTAGCCTTGAAACTTAAAAACACAGTTCTTCCTCACTCATCAGAGATTAGAGAGCTGTTCCAAGCTAATTCAACAAAAAAGAAGAGGCTGTTTCCACACTGGCATGTGAGAAGCAGTGGTAGCATAGCTCTCTAGAATCTCAGCTCCTCCGCTATTTGTGACCACTGTTGCCAACCTGCTCAGAGAAGAAAAGGCAGCCCAGCCCTTCTGGGGTCTGGAAAAGATAAACTAGTCCAAAGACAGGAGGCCCTCAGAGACAAAACACACTTCAAAATATACCTACAGCTTGAATAGCACTTGTGACAGTCCTTTACCACAAAAAGACAACGAAGTAGGGAAAGTTAATCGTAACTACATGCTCATCCCCAAGTAGCATTTCCTTTGACTTCTCTGGATGACAACTGAAATTGAAGGCATGCCAGCAAAGAACCCGAGTCAGCTGGGCAAAATGCTTTTTACTTCAACAGTCTCTTGCTAATGTGAAAGAAAAAAAAAAAAAGATTACAAGAGCCAAAAGCTTTTTTTTTCTTACTTCTTTTAACCTGAATGATGACTCTTACCTAGGTGAGTACCCAGAGCCAGGCCAAAAATATACCTCAGAGAAACAGTCGATAAAGAGACATCAGGTACGCTGGAAATTGAAGAGGTCTGCGCCAACATCAGATAACCACTGTACGTTTTTTAAAATAATATTTAAATATAAAATACACATTAATGAAATCATAACCTAATAAATCATTCAATCTTTTATAGTTACACATTTTATAATAAACTGATGGATGAGCCACTGCACTAATTTAGCTGACTTCCAAAAGACGCTGGCACACTTTAGAAAAGGAATAAGGCATTAAGTATATGAAGATATCAGTAAAGAGGAAGTTGGATGGATAGGACCATCCAATAGGACCCTGAGGAGTTCACCTCCTTAGGACAAAAATACCTCCCTAGGGTCCTGGAGACAGACAAGTCAATAAAAAGAAGAGATAACTGGAAAAAAGGTGTGCAGACGGAGGGAGGGACACTTCCCTTACTATACTATTTACTCGATAGCCTTGGAGGTAGGCTATTACTAATGTCCAGGCTACAAAGGAATTGAAAGCATTTTTTAGTGTAATTCCACTTTAACGAAGGATGGGGAAGTAGAGTGCAACTGTCCACTATGACCGATCTGATCTAAAAAAATGATAAATTTAAAAAGTGAAAATAACTTTACCTGATAGAAACTGGGAATAATTAGGGGCCAGGCACAGTGGCTCATGCCTGTAATCTCAGCACTTTGGCAGGCAGAGGTGGGTGGATTGCTTGAGGTCAGGAGTTCGAGACCAGCCTGGCCAACACGGTGAAAACCATCTCTACTAAAACACAAAAATTAGCTGGGCATGGTGGGGGGAGTGCCCCGTAATCCCAGCTACTACAGAGGCCGAGGCAGGAGAATTGGTTGAACCCAAGAGGCGGAGGTTGCAGTGAGCTGAGATCACACCACTGTACTCCAGCCTGGGCGACAGAGTGATACTCCATCTCAAAAAAAAAAAAAAAAAAAAAAAAACTGGGAATAGTTTGTTACAAAAATATTAACTTGAACGATGACTTTCCTAAGGCATTGAGAAAAGTGTTTACAATTACTTTTCAGATAACATGATCTGCACAAAATTTCAGCTATATTAATGTAACATTTTCTAAATTGTGCCGGTATTGAGAAAGGAACCAGCTGCCAGCCAATTTCACTGCATGCCCACTGTGCTCCTACACTGGTCATTAACAACCAAGATTCTGGCTACCACTATTTCTTCTTCCTCATGTTTGCTTCAAGACAGCTTTTATTTTCCAATGAATATTTTCTAACCTGTCCCTGATCCTAAATAAAACGAAGAATCTGCCCTAGAGGAGTGATGATATTCAAAGTATTAGACGTATAAGACATTTAACATCTAGAAAACCAAATTATATTGTGCTCAATTCAATTCTAAGCCAATTATGGGTAAAAATAAGTCACAAGACAAGTTTTATGTCTATCTTAGATGAACTAGAATTACTTAATTCCAGCTGCTTTCTCAATAATCACACCAATGATAAAAAACAAAGTAGAAAGCTAAACAATCAAAAGAATTTTAACTCAGTGTACACTTACAAGGTACAATACACGATGTTCTCTCCTTTAATCTGTTAAACATTCCCAAGTTTCAAAACCACAGAACTAGAATGAACACATATCATACCACCCAGTTCAGCAACCAACAGTTTATTAAAGAAACACAGCCAAGGTATATTCAGTGTGCCATAGGAGATAAAACAGAAAGACACAGATTCTCACCATCAGGAAACTTACACTCTGGTTCAAAGAATGGTCAATAACACAACCTTTCTGAATTACTAACAGGTACAAAAAGCTATATGATAAATACATCCGTTGTATTCATATCCATTTCATGGATAATTTTTCTGTATTAGTATGGGCATATCATCTAAAGAAAACATAATACTTAGAAGAAACAAATTGGCATACAAATTTACATTCCAAATGTTTCCAACAAACTGGATAGGACCCAGGAATATGTACTGAGAAGCTAGTTCTGTTCTGGTGTTAACAAGAAGGGAGGGGTGGACAGGTTACTAAAGCTGCCAGGCCACAATGTCAACTACAACATGGAAAAGACTAGCCAAAGAATAGCAAGTGTTTTGATTTCGTAAAAGCCAGTTTCAATTAACTGGTTAGTGACTACCTCAAGCACTCTGCTGAGACTAAGATTCCTTTAAGTAAAAAGCTATGTCCTGTGTTCCTTGCCCTCAGAAGTTGAATGTATGTTTGAGATGGTGCTACTGACTGAACGTTAAGAGTGTTCCCCGAGTTGTTTTTCCAGTAGCAGCAACCTGCGCTGCACTCCTCAGTCTCACTTGTGATCAATGGCGGCAAATCAGCTCTCAGCAGCTACGAAACATTGCTGTGTAACTAAGTACTTCCCTGATTCTGAACAACAGATAGTAACACCTAACACTTATTGATGGTTCTCATACAGCTGGCACTGTTCTAAACACTTACCCCGTATTAACACATTTAATCCTCACAACAATCTCTCTGATAAAGATTCTACTATCACCATCCCTGCTTTACAGAGGAAACAATGAGGCACCAGTTACCAGGCAGAAGGGCTTGCCCAAGGCTTTAAAGTGGGTGACACAACCAGAACCTGACCTTCAGCAGTCTGGCTCCAGATCTACTTTTAACCATTCTGCTTACTGCTTCTTTTGTCAACCGTACAGTGATCAAACCCAGACTTCAGTTATGTTAATGCACTGTGTAAGTCAGGTGCCTGGGCTGCAGGCTAGTGTGACAAGTCAATGTTTTATCTGCAGTCCTGAAATGTTTACTCCCTCCAAGGGGTGTGGATTCTGGCAAACTGCACTCAAATTACCCATACCTTGGCCATCAGTACATTACCTCATTTGACATGTATTTTAAAACAAAACAATCTCAAAAATCATCGTTCCACCACATAAAATAAACCCTGTTTAGAATGCTCAGGGAGTGCAGGTTTTAGGGTTAAGACAATTCTCTCATTAACAGAACATAAGTCAGAAAATTAGAAGAGGTGGTGATTCCTAAAACGTAAGTCATAGAGAGATCAGCACAATGAAGAGAATCTCTGACACGTGGTAATTTTAAAGGGTTTTGCAACTGTTACTCTGAGCATCATCTCTCACAGTACAGGTGTGTAGAAGCCACATGGCACATGAGATTTAACTGAACGGTAAATACTACCCTCACTGCCGCCACCCGCCACCAGCACTAGCAGGAGGTTGATATTCAGAATAAATGCTACTTTCCAAGGGATTCACTGAATCTGTCGTCTTATTAATCTTCATTAAGCAAGTGTAAGCTTGGCCAAAAAAAAATACCAAAAAAACAAGACTTCGAGGAGTGACAGTACAAAGTAATTTTTACAGAATGTGTGATATACATATTACACTCTATATACATACTACACTCCAATGTGTGGATCATCTTCGAGTATTTCCATTGCACCTTTTTACATTTCACTGCACTTCAGATAACAAACATTTAAACAAACCAACCAGTGAGCTTGTCTCCAAATTCAAAATACAGGTTACCAAATGAAATTCTGTATTTTTTGTATTTCCATCCCCAATATCAACAATGTAACAAGAAGTTTACACTCAAACTTCTAATCTTTAAAGTAAAATATACAGACAAGAGAACTACCTATAAAATAAAACTTAAATGGAATATTAAGGACAGTATGAAAGAACTCTTAGGAGGAAACCATAAAAGAACAAGCATTCCGGTTGCTGAAAGAATGTTATTGACAGTGGTTAACAGGCTATGTTCCCCCAACAACAAACGGGTGGAGGGCATGCACGCGCATTATATAATATGAATGCGCTATTGTTAGTCTGCATTTTTAAGTTTAATGTCTTTCTTATATTAAATAGAAGGTTTTAAAAGTTTTAATATAGTGTTTCCACATGAAACTCCTTGTACCCCACCTTAGAGGCCCTAATACTTACAATATTCATGATTTCTAATCTCCTCTAGTCCCAGACATAAAGGAACAAAATAAATATAAAAATTTATATTTATATATAAAAAAGTTTTTCCTAATATGTTTTAAATAAACTATCATTAATAGGAATCATCATTTTTTCCACCAAAGGGTCAAATTCCCAGCTCTACATTGCCCATTCCTAAACTTTGTTTGCAATGAGGATTCATAAATATTTGGGCTGTGTGCTCCTTTTTAAAGCAAGAAGCAATGACACCAGGTGTAAAGGCAGTAGTGTCACACAATCAAGACAATGAGACAGGTATTTATGGTTGGCCATTCATTAAACAGCTCTTTCCAGACTTGACCCAATGAGACCTGTTAATTCCACCCATACTGTGCTTACCCTCCTCTGACTCCTGAAACTTCTTGTGTATGCATGAAAAGCCAAGGGTCTTGAGAAACAGCAAGTCCCCTCTGTGTACTCATAACCAAATTTTTATGAAGCACAAATTAAGCTCACTGCTTGAAATTTATAGACCACGTAACAAAAACCACAAAAAGGAAACTAAGTCCAGTAAGAGTAGCAAATATTTTTGTTACAATATTTTTTATTGGGTTACCCCTAGCTGCAAATTTCTTCCCCAGTTTCAGCTCTCTCCAGCGCAAATTTCTTCTCAGACAGCAGGTCACGAGACTCTGGGTTTAAACACCGCCTCAGTGCTATTGGCCACTGCCTAAGAGTGCTCTTCCACTTCACCCACCGATAAACTGGATCAAAACAACCCCAGCTGGGTCCCCTTCAGCCTTCTGAAGCAACCCCTCTAGAGCGCTCCTTGGCCTTTTATAGTGGAGGCATGTGATGAGTATCTGCACCAGCTGTTTCTAATTACCTCTCAAGCTGGGGCGAATGACTCAGCAACCCAACTTTTTAAAGAGTCATCCTACCTTGTTAATCAACCAACATACTGAACAATAGTAAACCACTTGACAGAACCATAGGTTAAACAGCAATACAAGATTCACTACACCAAAGCCACCCTACTCCAAGCTGACTCACCAGGAGCCTTTCTTCCCTAACCTTCCTTAAGATGTCCAAAGGCAGAAATGGCAAGTGCCTTCAAGCCAAGCCCAGCCCAGCCCTTGCACCACTACCCAAAGACCAGGAAGAAGCAAGCCTCTTCCCATTTCTCTGCTTGGCTATGTGAAGCGCTCAAGTGCTCTGCCACTAACACATCTGGGATTTCCACCCTTTATCCTTCTGAACTGCATTCAATACAAACCCTCTGATGTAAAGTGTGTTCAAATATGTGACCAAATTCCCATAGCATCCTCCATGGGTAACAGTCCATACCCCTATACAATTTTCCAAAAAGCAAAGCATCCTACAAAACATTCTTTGTTCCTCCAAGCCTGACACTGTAGCTCGTTTTCCCCATACACGTTCTTTCACAATTACTACTACACTTTACCTGGAATCAAAACAAGTTTAACGCAGAAGCCTCACTCCATAAAAGCATTCCGCACAATTCTACTCAATGACATGAAACTGCCGTGTAAGAATGAGGAAGCAACGGCACTCGTGTTACATTACACGAGCACAAAGCTGGTGTCTCCAGAATCAACGCCCACTCTCACCATATTGTGCGAGGCTTAATTACAACGCGTGGGCAAAACTCCAACAAAGGGAGTCCTGGGATCTCCGGTCCCCAAAACCAGTCTTCGCTAAATCCATCTCAGCACGGTGGCCTTCTCTCCCCAGGCACAAACTCGGCTTTTCTTACGCGATTCCACGCGCGACAGGCACCAGGCTGAGTAGACGCGAGGCTGGGCATAGCGGTGGGAGGCGGCGGAGGACAATACGGGGCCCCAGCCGCGAGGGCGGTGCTGATGTGTCACAGACCGGGCGGGCCGCGGGCGAGGGGCTGGGCTGGCGCCCGAGGGCGGGGAGCGGGGGTGGGGCAGGGACCCCGCGGCCCCTAGTCCCCGCCCGCCCCGGGTAAAGTACGGCGCGCGCGGGTAAACAACAGCTCCTGCCGTGCAGGGGGTTCGGGCGCCGACGGGACGCCCCTTCCGGCGTCGCGGCCACTTCCAGAATCCCGGCCGCCAGCGCCCCCAGCGAGCCCCGCTACGCGCCCCCCGCGCCCCGCCCAACCCAGAAAGAGCCGCCCCCAGCCCGCCCGCGCCTCCCCCGGACCTGTCCGCGGGCCTCCCCTCACAGGCCCGCGGCCCTGACCGCGCCAACCCTCCCGGAGAAGGGCCGGCGGGACTGCCGAGCCACTCACCGGAGCTGAGGCGCGGCGCGGCCCGACTGACTGCAGCGAGAGCGCCTGGCGGGCGGCGAGGGCAGCGGTCAGGTGACTCACTCCTTCCGCGCGGCCAGCCGCCCCCTCCCTTCTGCGCCGCTCTGCTGCCGCCACCTCGCGGCGCCAAAACCCCGCCCGCCCGCTGGAGGCCCCGCCCCCGCCGTCGAAGCCCCGCCCCGCCGCCCTCGAGACCTCTGGCAGCGAACTAGCTAGCGCAACAGCGCCGGCCGGGGTCTCCGCGGCCGGAAGCCCGCGCAGAGGGATTGCAGGGTCGGGTCGTAAGGGGCGGGGCGGGCCTCGGGGAGGCGGGGGTGGGGTCCCCGGACCTCCGCGCGTGGCACAGCCCGCAGCCTGAACTGACTCCCACTCCAGGACCACCTCTCCTCTCCCTTCTGAGGGCAGAACAGAAAGGCCGAGCTCCTCCTCGCCCCGGGAGCTGCAGGACGCCCTAATTCAGCCGAGTCGTCGCGTGCCCGGGTGCCCGCGGATAGCAGGAGAGAGGACGGGCGCTGGCCCCACAGGGGTCGCTTTACCCCTTGAAGAGCTCCTCGCTGCCTGCCCTGGGGGTGGCGGGCGCCCAGGTTCGCAGGGTACTTGAGCTTGCTGGTTGGGATGTATCAAGTGCGTCCAGGGTTTTCTGGAGCGCGTCTAGCAGTTGCTCTACTTCTTACTGACATGAAACAAGGGCCCCCACGACAGGTGTTCCCTTTTCGCTGTCGCTGCCAGGAAGCTTCCAGCCAGGTTCAGCGCCCAGTGGTGTCAGCCGGCCCATCTCGAGCCTTGGTTCCGCTGTCATCTTCTGGTGCTTATTCTGGTATTTATCCAACTGTCAATTTTGAAATTACGTTCCCAAGCCATTTAACACCTCTGGAGTTCAAAGCAGTGGCTGTCAGCGGAGAGGGATGCACGCGCAGCGGAGGGGACTGTGCACGCCAACCCCACGAGGGTTCCTGCGGAGATGGCACGGACCTTGAGGTCTGTAGCCAAAGGACGATTTGTGTGAAGGGGTTTTACTGTTAGCTTTGGAGCCAGTAACAAGAAGACAGCCGTGGAGTTCCTGGGGCAAAAAGGATACCAAGATAATAATTCAGGTATTATCGCTAACATGACTGCATTTGCACCCACAGGCTGTGGGACTTGAGGACGTTTGAGTTACATCCCAAATACATGAGAAAATCACGTAAGTGAAGTTGGATGGGAGTGCGAGGGGTGAAGTGATACATTATGACCTAGAATTAGGGGAGGCTTCCTGGAGCATTGTGTCTTAATTGGGGAGAGTGGAACCCAGCGGTCTAGATAGGGTCCAGAGGTGGGAGGTACCTCGCATCTCGGGCTGCCTCAGTTCTTGGTGGGAGTGCAGATATTTAGTGAAACATGAGCAAAGGACATTTGGAAATAAACCATGAAAGAAGGATTGAAGTTCTTACAGACACATGAGAGCGCCCGAGGCTTTATTCTCCTTCCACCCTGAGCCAGTGGAATTACAGTCTTTTTTCTACACCTATGCAGTTTTTTCTAGGGGAAGATCAGACCCTCCTCTTTGGGAGGAACTCCTTCTTCTTTAGATAATAGCCGTGACATTTTCTAGCCTGAAAATTATGATGTATGCCCTGACATGTTTAATTATTTGAGCTCTCACAAAGGTATACCAATGTGCTGAGAGTATCAAGGCAAGTGAGTGACTCTCAAGCTTCAATTTGGGTAAGAATATCTGGTTTGCTTGTTAAAATGCAGATTCTGGCCGGGAGCAGTGGCTCATGCCTGTAATCTCAGCACTTTGGGAGGCCAAGGCGGGCGGATCGCGAGATGAGGAGATCAAGACCATCCTAGCCAACATGGTGAAACCCCGTTTCTACTAAAATACAAAAAATTAGCCGGGCGTGATGGCGCGCGCCTGTAGTCTCAGCCACTCAGGAGGCTGACACAGGGGAATCGCTTGAACCTAGTGGGTGGAGGTTGCAGTGAGCCAAGATCGCGCCACTGCACTCACTCCAGCCTGGCGACAGAACAAGACTCCGTCTCAAAAAAAAAAAAAAAAAAGTTTCCTGGGTCCCACCTCCAAAAGATTCTAATTTTGTAGATCTGAGTAGGACCTAAGGATCTGCATTTTTAATACTGAAGCGTGTGGCCTTCAAGCTTGTGGCATGTAGTAGGGACAGGATGAAAAATGAAACTGGAGAATGAAATGAAACCGAGTCAGTATGAGAAGGGCCTCATGCACAGCACCTGGAGTTTGGACTTTATCCCGTGGTCTGTAATAAGTGAGTAGAGGTTTTTAAGTCGTGTGGTTGTTTTTAAAAGCTAATTCTAGTATTGAGAAGGAATGGGAGTGGAAACATGGTAGGTTGAATGAAGGAATGACTGAATGATGATGCAGTAAAATAGTGAAAGATGTGGCACTTTGTTTTCAGTATTCTCTTGCTTTGAACCAAAACCACTTAGAATATATTTCTTTTAAAACCTGAATATCAGTGTAAATATTCACAAACAACTGTATGTTCTGACCTATGTCTTCTGGACTTCGAGTTAGCATTAACATTATCAGCTGCCAGGCCAACAAAACCTTGAGTAATCCTACTATACTCAGAATCAATAAAAGTGGCTACATCATTGGTCAACTTTGAAGGACATCGGCCTCAAGATCTTTTACACTAACTCATACATTTATTGAAATATATTACTAAAACAGATTTTAAAAAATTATCTTAACGTTATAATGAGACATAGTGCTTCTACCCAATTCCTATTGGAAAAAAAAAAATGTTAAGATTTGGGGACCAAGAAAAAAAATTTTTTTTTTTTTTTTTTTGAGATGGTGTCTTTCTCTGTCACGCAGGCTGGAGTGCAGTGGCATGATTTCGTCTCACTGCAACCTCTGCCTCCCAGATTCAAGCGATTCTCCTGCCTCAGCCTCCTGAGTAGCTGGAATTACAGGCACCGCCACCAGGCCCAGCTAATTTTTATATTTTTAGTAGAGACGGGGTTTCACCATGTTGGCCAGGCTGATCTCAAACTCCCGACCTCAAATGATCCACCTGCCTTGGCCTCCCAAAGTGCTGGGATTACAGGCATGAGCTACTACTCCCAGCTGATTGCTTTCAATTGGTATTGATAATAGTTTGAAACTGGGACAAGTAGCCTAGTGTTGTGGTCTTTCTGCTCCTTAGCTCAGGTAGGTCCAAGTTCTTGTCTCACAACTAGGAAAAATTAGGCACACAGACACTGGAGAGTGAGTGGAGTGGAATTGATTAAGGGAAAGGAAAGTTCTCAGCAAAGAGGGAATGCTGGGATTGTTTCCCCTACCCAAAAGTGGGAAAATCACCTCTCGTGTGACTGAGCCTAGGGCTTTTATCCACTCAGAATGGGGAGTGCATACTGATTGGTTTGTGAGTTTGCAAAAAAAGGTTTAAGCGAAGACACCACTCAAAGGCAGGCACGACAGTGTAGAAAACCAATTAGAAAGGGTAGGTATATGTAAAATAGGTGAAGGGTGGGGGTCAGAGGAAAGCGTGCCAAACAGGAAGACAAGTTCTCAATCTGGTCTGATAATTTAACTTGTATCTTGGCTTTCAGGCTTTAAACTGTCTTTAGCTTGGATGTGAGGTTTCACCAGGGACCTGCCTCTATCTGCCTAGGTATTTGACTGTCTCCTGTCGCTATCACTAGTAGCACAACATAAAGATTTTTGCTACTGTTTCACAGTGATTTGCAATTAGTGCTTTTTTTTGGTCATGTAGTTTTGTTTTTAGTGCATTATTCTTTAGGAAAATGTATCCATGAGGCTTGGGCATCACAGCTTACTGCTATGTCCTTGATTTATACTTCTCATTGACTGTGAGAAGTGATGGCTAGTTTTTCTGCTGTGAGCAGGTTTTGTGATATACAATACCGTTCACAAGATGTTATATATGTGCATTGTCACATTTCTTTCAAAAATGATATTTCCAATTTTTCCAAACATACATATCTTCTTTCTGGCCATCATACTGATTTTATTACCAAAATAAAATCTTATTAATTTAACTCTGAAAACAATTTAAATAACTATAAGCCACCGGTAGGGAATGATTTTTAATAAAACCTAGATATATACACCATCATTTTCTCCTCTAATAACAGGTTGCCTTGCCTGACCCTCAAAAATAAGGGAGTTAAATCATACAAATAGGTGACATGTTCATGGCTATAAGGAACACCATAGCATAATATTTGGACAATAAAACATAATACATATCCTGGAAAAACTTTGATGTGTAGTCAGTGTAACCCTTATCCCGTCCTCCTCCCTAACCTCAGGAAACATCCACACATCCACATTTATTGCCTACCCACCTTTGGTTCTGAATCCTCATTTCCACAGATGCAACATGATATCTATAACCCCTACAAATCTGCATACCCCTCCAGCCTTCCCAGAACTTCACTCCCTCCATCTTCATCGCCTTAGCGCCTTTTAAGTATTCACTTGCTAAGTCAAGAAAATGATTGGAGAGGGGCAAGGCAAAAAAACTAGGCTTTAAACTGTGGGGGAGTACCCAGATAAAACAAACACAAGTCTCCCCACTTGAAAAACTGCTCTTTGACACCTGTACCCTAAGATGTGATTATGGATTAAAGTCACAGCACTCCTGCCCCCCGGTTGGAAGGTTTTATGGAAAATGAACGTATTTTATTAGAAGACAATGAGAACTTCCTGGAGCAGATGAGTAAACACACCCTCGTGTTTACCTGATAACTGAAATCAAAGATGAGGTGTAGCCTCTGGTTTGAAATGTTACAAAGTCTAAGATCAAGATAAAGGCAGAAAAATGGAAAGGAAATAGCCAGTTTTGAAGCAGAAGAACTCAGTGGGACAGGGGCCAAATCAGTGAAAGAGGTGCTGCTCAGATACCAAATATCATGACAACCAAAGTGGCCCAAACACCCAAAAAAAATTGTGCTTCTGAAAACCAGCAGGAGGTTGCAGTGGACTAAAGATGGCCACAAAATTTTGATCATTTTTCCCGTCGAGAATGGGAGTTTATTTTTCTTCATCTTGAATCTGGCCCTGTGACTGCATAGCCAAGAAGGCAGAAGTGATGCTCTGCCAGTTCTGGTTCTAGTCTTTTAGAAGACTGTCAGCCTCCACTTCCTCTTTCTCAGAATGAGCTCTCTTGGGACACCCTCTCTCAGAACCAAACCACCAGGCATGGGGCATGTGTGGCCTTTTCACTCAGGAGCCCCAGCAACCAGCCAGTACTGAGCATCACGTGCCAGTCACGTGAATGAGCCATCTAGGATGTTCTCTGGTCAAGTCTATACAAAAGAACTTTCCAGTTGAGCCCAGCCAACACATAGAATTATGAAATAATAAAATTATTATTGTTGAAAGTCATGAAATTTTGCAGTGTTTTTTTCATATAGCAATAGATAACCAAAATCAAGATTAAATATCAGATTATTAAAATGGAGCATGAAAATGGAGTTAAATTTGTAAGAACCACAACCCCAATGATCACGACTTAGAGGAAAGTTCAGTAAATAAAAAAGAAAATATGTGAGAAAGGCTGTTTCAGTTTAAACTTGTGTCAAGCTCCTAGACCTAAAATGACACTTGCAATTTTCCTCCATTAGAAATTCATTGTGCTACAAATTTTCTCTCATTCTGTTACATATATTTATATAATGAAGTAGAGAAATTATTCTCTCATAAGCTAATGCTGCAAAATGTTTTTATAGATATGTATGTGTACATACATATATTTTTAATATTAACATGTATAATAGTTTATAATATTTAAATGTTTAAGTGTTTTATATATTTAAACATTTATCACCATATATATACACACATATGTATACACACACATACATATATACATACATATAAATGCTTGGGGATAGAAAGAATCTTGGATGTAGCCTGAATCTTGGATGTAGCCTGACTGCTCTGCACCCAAATGGGGAGGAGTGAGGGGAGAAGAAAGTTGAGTTGCAGCCAGAAAGGTGACAGAAGATTTCCCAAAGCTTCATGTAATCAATCCCTCAAGCCTGTGGAAAAGTTACTAAACGTTTGGTGCCAGTGTCTTCCTCCAGAGTCAGTGATGCTTACGCTTGGTACTGAATTGGAGACAGCACTTACAGCACCTTCTGCCATAGTCACACATCTGCAAAGGACAGAAAAATCCAACCTGATAGCTTTGTTCCATGTATTTGTTGGTGTTTACACCAAGGATTGTCGCCTGCAGCTCTTGATCTTTTATTCTGAAAAGTTGTAGTAGTAGTAAAGGCTACTGTATAACATACCTGTTTTAATAAATGTATTCTCAATTTTTTAATGCAAAACTGGCACAATCAAGAGAGGTGCCAATTTTGACTCATGTTTTTACTTCACCTCTTCATATACCACTTCATTGAGTGTCCTCAATCAGGTTCTCATTCAGGTTCAAAATAGAGGCAAATTTTGCCCCCACCCCCACCCCCCGCAGCCCCCGCCAGGAGATATTGTTATGGGGTGGGTGGTACTAGCCTCTAGCGTGTAGAGGCCAGAGATGCTGCAAAACATTCTACAACGCACAGGACAGTGCCCATGAATAAAATACTTTGTGAATAAGGATACGTTATTTGCCATTCAGAACAAAGAATTATCTGGCCCAAGTTTCCACAGAGCTAAGGCTGAGAAACCCTGACCTAGAGATATTCATGCCCCAATATGAGAAATGTGTGTATACATTAAAAGAAAGTGTAAAGGAATAAAGGAACAAAGTGGAAAGAAAAAAATGGAGCCAGGAAAGAAGCTAAAACATACATATTGCAAAACATGTGTCTTTGATAAAGATGAGCTACAGATTTATCTGTAGCTTCCTGGCATCCAGGTAAAAAGATAAAGCAGATAATTGAATCGTGAGCTAACTGAGGGCTGAGTGGCCACCGTGAGAAGTACTGAACTCCTAGAGGAGAGACCGTAGACACAGGATGTCATCACAACAGCCTGTTCCCTGGACTGAGATGCCATACATAGGGAGCACTTTGGAAAGGGAGGAAAATGATTGATCCTTGAATAAGTACTGGGTCAGAGGAGAGAGATGGATATTAGCATGAAAAGATAGAACAGTCAATTGATTAGGGATGCTGGGTTTTCAGCCTTGATCGCTCCAGATTCCCTCTCCAGCCTCCTCCACACTGCTCTGTACCCTAGGAGGCAGGCCTCTTAGGATGGTATTCATGGATTCCCCATGCTCCCTCACTTCTGGTTGATACGGATAATGGCAGATGTCTACAGGAACTCAGCTGTCTACCTGCCAGGCCATGGGTTGGCTATGGCTATATTCCTCTACCAAAGTCCCCAGCTCCTGCCAGGCCCCCCTCACCTACAGCTAAAGTCAAAGCAACATCACTCTAAGGGTGGTGACATTTCTCTACTTTGGTTAGCTCTAGAGTGCATCACCCCTTTGGTGGGTTCCCTGCCCTCATCCTTGTAAATGGTTCCATCTGTTTCCTGTCAGTTCCCTGACTGATTCACCAGATTAAGACTTGAGGGTAAGGAGAGTGACTATATTAACACATCAAAGGAAAGAATGTGAATGTAGTAAAGAGCAGTCAACTCCTAAAGCCAGTAAAGGGAAAGCTAGAGGTACAAATAGGAGCATCATATCCCTTGCCCTGCCTGGGACACAGTATTTTACTCCTGGGCCCTGTTAACCTGCAGGACAGGAGAAGGATGGAAGCACAGGCTACCATGGTTTGGTTCTACTAGATTAGCTATCAAGGTCTTCCAACTTGGATTTCTCTTTGATTTCTTTCTAATAATTATTTGCCTGTACATGTACATTTACCTACTGGAAGAGATGGGTTGGTTAGTAAGCATCAATATTTGAAACACTTGTTAGCTATATTCTCATTGTAAATAAAGTATCTTTCCAGTGTTCCCCCTGCCTCTGCAGCTTCAGGTGAACATACATCCTAAAGCTGGTATCACCACTGATGTGTCTATAGTTCAGGTTTCTGCATCAGCAAGTTCAAAATCATGGTGAGATGATAATCCTGCAGTGACCTGGTTCAGGTGTTTCCTACTTCATGGAAACACCCTCTTTATTCATCATAGTAGCTTCAGGACTGACCTTTAGATCAGGGATGCTTTATTTTCCATACACTCACCTTGCCCTAAATCCCTTTGTGACAGACACTGCTTTGCCTACCCAGTATCCCTTCCTTTCTAACATAATCCTGGTTAAATGTGCAATGTACCAACTTAAAACATGCCTTTCCAGATTGCCTTAGCTCTGTGACCTAGTCCTTCTCAACCACATACAAGCAAATATGGACTCAATAGAATTTCCAGGAAAGTTTTTACTTTCCTGATAACAAAAGACTAAATCAGCTGTGCTTATGCCCTCTGCCCACCCTTCCCTTGAATGACTGGAGGAGGAGCTCTTTTCTTTCAATCATGAGGGTGAAAACTACATGCTAATGACAGCAGAGCAGGAAGCTAGGAGGAAGATCAGGTGCTTGATGACTTGAGCAGCTGATTAGCCCTGGTTACTGAGTTTACTCTTCTTTTAAAAGCAGAGAAAGAAAACCCTATTCAGATAAGCTTCTAGAGTTGAGTTTCTATGACATGAAGCCAAATGCAGTCTTAACTGATACCCCTTCTTAATCTCAAGTCCCTCATGTCATTCTGTATAAACATACATGCTAAGAACCTGAAGTCATGCATCCTCTGTTGTATGGGAGTAAGTAGGTTGTTATAAAAATATTCAGTGCAATAAATGGAATTTTATGTCTCACCAAAATTCTTATGTTGAAATCCTAACCCCCATTGTAATGTTATTATGGGGTCAGGCCTTTGGAAGGTGATTAGTTCTTGAGAATGGAACCCTCATAAATGGAATTAGTGCCCTTATAAAAGGAACCCCATAAAGCTCCCTCCCCCATCCCACCATGTGAAAACACAGCAAGAAGGTGACATCTGCAACCCAAAAGAGAGCCTTCAGCAGAACCTGACCAAGCTGAACCGTGATCTTGGACTTCCAGCCTCCAGAACTGTAACAAATGAGTGCTTGTTGTACAAGCCACTATGGTATTCTGTTAAAGCAGCACAAATTGACCCAGACACTCAACCTACACCTATGATCCTGGAAACTGGCAAATGAATAGCACTGAATGACAGTATTATGTTGTTGACAGGCCGGGCACAGTGGCTCACGCCTGTAATCCCAGCACTTTGGGAGGCCAAGGTGGGCGGATCACGAGGTCAGGAGATCGAAACCATCCTGGCTAACATGGTGAAACCCTGTATCAACTAAAAATATAAAAAATTAGCCAGGCACGGTGGCAGGTGCCTGTGGTCCCATCTACTCGGGAGGCTGGGGTAGGAGAATGGCATGACCCCGGGAGGCGGAGCTTGCAGTGAGCCGAGATAGCACCACTGCAGTCCAGCCTGGGGGACATAGCAAGACTTCCATCTCAAAAAAAAAAAAAAAATAGTGTTGACAGAAATAAAAGAACAAAAGATGTATGTTATTATGAAATTATGAAGAATATTATTGACTTCAGTATTGCTACCTCCCCTTGGATATAATAAGGTCACACATAAGAAAATACAGATATAGATAAGCCAGTAAAAACAGTCTGACAAAGTTCCAGGAAATGGCTCTTTCGAAACATGGGACAGCTGCCAAACAAAAAAAGAAAAGGAAATTAAAATCCTTCAAAACAATTTTATGGATTTAAGCTCTGCAAAAACATTGGGGGAGCATGTGAAATTATATGGAATTATTCTGATACTCAGCCTCTTTTATTGTGCACTTTATGAAAGAATAATCAATAAAACATCTGTCATAATTACATAAAATTTAAAAAGCAGATCCACTTAACGTGGCCAAAATAAACTAAATGTATTTTAAATCCATGTCTCTGAACTGAAGCTACAGGAGTGAGGAGATGTTGAATCCCATTTAATAAAAGGAAATATCTTTTTATACTAGCAATTTGAGAATTTTACCTAAGTAAAAAGAGACTCTAGAATGAATATTAAGCTTACAGTTCTAAAAGCATCAATTTAAATTGATTAGAACACTGGGAAATTACCCACTGGCTAAATAAGATTTCCAGAAGGAATACTATTGAAAATGTTTTTTACATCCCTTAGGAAAAAAAGGGAAAATAAACACAGGGCATATCTCTAATTAACTATATGTACCCCTTGGGTTTCCAAAAACAAGCTCTAATATAATTTGATACTTTATCCTTACCAATGGGAAGTCAAGCATAAAACCATGTGCAAGCACCTCATGATGTCGCATAGGAAAGAAAACATTAATCATAGACATTTCTATCACTTTTTGATAGACGAAAATCCATGTTTCTATTAGCAGATACAAATAGATCAGTCTGTGCCCTTATTACTTTTCTAGTTGGTGCCCGAAATCCCTTAAAGATTGACTATTTGGGGTGAAGGTTTTGCGTATTCAGAAGCTCTCTGTTAAAATACAAATTCTTTCAGAGGGCAAACATTAAGCCACATTCAAGGACAGTCGTAATCACTCTAGTGAGAAGCAGCTCATAAAAATACTCATGGCGACTGGGATTTAAATGCATTTTGACAGGAAAGTGGAAGAAAGCATCAAGAGCAGAATCCATGCCACTGTCATGACCTGAGAGAAATTTGGTGGAGTCGAGGAGGGCAGTAGAGGACACTGAATGCTAAGTAGCAGGAGGATGACAGAGACGAATTCTGAATCATTGACAGGTGAGCATAGCTTTTGGAAACAAGTGTTACCTATTCAGTAAGATTTTTATTAAAAATCCAGCTTTAAGATATCAAAAATGAGGCCCTGAGATACTGTAAATTCATCATGATTAGTAGAAAAATAAAGAACGGAATATGTTATGAAAGTGCAAAAAGCAGGAAAGATTTAAATACATCTATCTACATTCAATATTCAAAATATATTTTTGTGAATCTGGTATTTCATAGATTTTGTTTCATTTGATACACCAGGAATATCTCAAATGAAAGTATATAAAACAGGAATTATCTCAAATGAAGAAGTTGAGTTTTCAGGCCAAAAGCTGGCAAAGGTTGCCATGCAGTCTTCAGGCTCATTGACCAAGAGCCCTTTCCTCCACCTGAAACATTCCCTGAAGATCCCGTAAATAAATACAGGTAAATAAACTGGACTGTATGGACTTCATAAGTGTCTTCTTATATCAATTTATATGCATGTTTTAAAGTTTTATATTGTACAGTTTTATATTTTTAAGTATGATGTGTAATCATTTAATAAAAGGTCTATTAATTCCCGATTGTGTCATATGATTTGTAGGAGGTATTTTGATCAATTTTATTTATAATGGTCCAAAGTGGCAAAATCCTGGCCTCTGTGGAGTCCTGCTGGGACAGAATATGAAGCAAGCCACGGATGGCTTAGAATAGAAACTGGAAGGAAGCTACATTGGGCTTCCTGCTATCTGAATCACCAAGTTCAGGAACTAAGTATTTACTAGTCTTGAGTACTTATTAGTTCAATTCAGACTAACAGGAAGTCATTGATGAGAAAGTAGATGGAACAGAAATCAATGTAGGCTGCTTTTGGAGGGACTTTTCATCCCTCGTGGAGAGGCATTTCAGCATAATGATTACAAACATGGACTTCAGTTAGAGCCAGAGTGTTTGAAACCCACTTCTACTACATACCCATTTGTGCCTGTTTCTTCAACCATAAATAGGGATTATGCTGGTACTTATTTGTTGCAAATATTAAATGAGTTAACATACAAAGAGCATTTAGACCAGCACATAGGCATAATCGTGTATTAGCTTTATTATTATAGAAGCCAAGAATATTTTAGACAAAAGCAAGGGTGAAGCAGAGATCAGGTCGTGCCCAAGCCTAATCTGCTGATTCTGAGAAGGGACTAGATAGCATCAAGAAACATGAAGATGGTGGCACTGAGGGTTTTTTAGCTTTGAAGTTATGTAAGAGGAATACTAATCATTCCTTAATGTGGAACTATCCAAGAGATATTACCCTAATTTAAATTTCAGTTATAAACTGGTTTGATGATAGCCTTTGGAATAGAGGACTTGTGTGCGTGCGCATATTGAAATAAGCATCTTCTAAGTGAAAACAAAACTGTGAAAACAGCCTCCCAGGGAGTAGGCTGGAGTTGAAGTGCACAGTGTTGGTGATCCACCAAGACCCTTCAGACCCCTTTTACCATTTTTGTGCACCTCTCTGCTCTTGCTCCCAATGGCCAGCCCTTCTTTAGAAGACTTCCCTCAGTCTAATGAAGCTGCTTCCCACGCCCATCCCTTGCACATGTTGATTCAGAAATGCTTGCAACTTGACCTCTCTCTGGATGGTGCTTAGCTGCTGCGCAGAGGAGTATGAAAGCCAAGCTCCCCTGCCTCACGTTATTCTCTAAGTTCCCCTGTGAGATAAGGCCACGCCTGTCTTCCGCAGGACTTTTGTCCAATATTGCACCTTGTTTGGCTTCCTCTCCTTCCCTATTCTTCCTTCGTTTCCTTACTGATTTCCCTTGGGAGGAAAATAATAAATAACAAATCACTTGCACATGAATCCTTGTCTCAGGGTCTGCTTCTGGGGAACCCAGCTGCTATGATCTGAATGTTTGTGTTCCCTCAAGATCCGTATGTGAAAATCCTACCCCCAAGGTGATGGTTTTAGAAAATGGAGCTTTTAGGAAGTGATTAATGCACTTAGTATACTTATGAAAGAGACCCCAGAATGCTGGCTAGCTTCGTCTATGTGAGAACACGGCAAGGCGGCACCATCCGTGAACCAGGAAGTGGGCCCTCTCTGGACACAGAATCTGCCCGTTTCTGGATCTCAGACTTCCCAGCCTCCAGAACTGTGAAAAATAAAATTCCGTTTTTATAAGCCTCCCAGTTGATGGTATTTTGTTATAGCAGCCCAAACAGACTCACACACTGACAAGACAGAAGTGAAGATACTTTTTGTCTTATTTTATAATAAGTGATTAGTAATTAAGGCACACTCTGGGATCAGGAAATCTGAATTCAAATCTTGCCCTTAGCTGTGCTAACTTCTATGAGCCTGCTTCCTATCTTTGAATGTTTTCAGTTTAAGTAGTATTTTATTTCTTATTGATACAACCAATACAACCAAGAACTGTCTTAGATGTGTTACCTAGGTAGAAGAATGAACCAACATTTGCCAAACACTGGGCACAGAGCTAGGTTCCACTGATGTGTGATCGTCTAATCTTCACAACAACCAGAAGGAACATGTGTGCCCATCCCTGTTTCACAACGAGGAGTTTGAGGATCAGCAAAGTAATTTGTCCAATACTAAACTGAATGAGTATTTAAATGCAGGGAGGCTTATATAGAACATAGAATTATAAGAAAGAATCATAAAAAAGGTAAAAATTCCATTATATGTAACTTAATTATATAAAGATAATCTCTATGCAAATTTGCAAAGTTGACTGCAATTAAAAGTTGAGGAAGTGCAAAGATATATGAAGGATATAGGATGCCTCACTAAACATCCTACAATTCAAGATTGCAAGGAAGAGAGAGGAAAAAAAGGGAGCAGATGAAGAATGAATTACTAAATATAGGTGGCTGGAAGGAAAATCAAAGAAGGGTGACAGGAGGTAACCCTCACTGTTAAAATATGGTGGGAAGTCAAATGAAGTCAAGGAACCATTGGAGGAATGAAGAGAAACTTCTAAGGAAAATAGTGGTGAACATCATTTTCCCGAGATAGGGACCAGGAAAAACCCTTTGCAAGTTTCAATTAGCATGATTGCCAAGGTAAACTGAACAAGAACTCAAGTGTGTTAGTCCAGGTCCTCTAACAGGATTAAACATGCAAGGAACTGATTAGAAGGAATGCCTGTGTAAAAGGAAATAGTGGGTAGAGCAATAAGACTCCATCGCAAGCCTAATCTCAAGCAAAGAGAGAAGATTGCATGGAAGCATCGCAGAAATACAGTGCAGTCTAACGAAGGTTCAACAAAGTTAGCAGAAAGTCCTTGAGCCTAAGTGGACACTGGTAGGAGTCCCATGGCTCTATGAATACGTCTGCCTTTGTATCCCCACTACACTGCATCACTGGCAAGGAGCAGCCCATGGGAGGTATAGCCTCAAGCCTCAGCAGATGTACCCATGCATTTCAAAACTTAGTAGCTGGTGCCATAGACCAATTACAAATGGCCTTCTACTGTGCCCTGTTATGTCTGGGAGGTGCATTCTCATGGCTTCTTTATCAAGTTTCCAAAAAGTGTGTTTGAAAGCTACACGGCAACATCCCTTTTATTCTCAATGTTTCACAGAAAAATAATGCATCTAGTCACCTTTTATTGAGCACTCATGTGCAGCAATCACTGTGCTAAGCACTTTATATATTTTTTCTTTTACAGTCCTCACAGCACATGAGGAAGATATTATTCCCACTTTACAAATGAAGAGTCCAAAGCTTGAAGAGGTTAAAGAACTTCCTCAATAATGCAAAGATAGTAAGGGGTAATGCCAGGATTCAACTCAGACACACTGACTGCTGTTGCAGATCTCCATGTTGTAACTCATAACAATAACACCAACTATGCTATTGGGTAGGATTGTTGTGAATATTCATTGAAATCGTTCATATAAAGGCCCATCACACCTTGCCTGGCCAGGTAGTAAGAGCTCAAGGAATGTTATGATTATTCAGCAGTTGTGCCAAGATGCAGATCCAGCTCTGATTGATGCCAATATCTGTGCTCTTGGCCACTGATGCTGAACAGCCTCAGTGTAACTTCAGTGTTTCCATCAGACAGTATTAGGAACAGCTGAAAGGCATTAAACAAGAAAGAGGAGGACTGGAACTAAACATTTTTTCAAGAATGAGTTTCAGTCACACAGATAGAATTCAATGATAGGAGATAATTGAAATGTAAGGAATGACTTCCTTTGATTCCCTGAGGAAGGAAGTCACACAGGTGTGACCCATTTACTACCTCTTCATAAACAGAAATCTGTCAGATTTATAAGACTAAGTGCCAATGGGAGAAAACAGAAAAAATGTGTTTGCAGAACACATCTGGATTTCTGCTTATGACTAAGATAGGGTAACAGAAACAAGGTTTACCCTCTGATATGGTTTGGCTCTGCATCACTGTCCAAATCTCATGTCAAATTATAATCTCCAGTGTTGGAAGAGGAGCCTGATGGGAGGTGATTGGATCATGGAGGTGGATTTCTCCCTTGCTATTCTTGCAATAGTGAGTTCTCATGAGATCTGGTTGTTAAGTGCGTAGCACCTCCCCCTTCTTTCCCTTCCTCCTGCTGTGAACATATCAAGACATGCCTGCTTCCCCTTCCCCTATGATTGTAAGTTTCCTGAGGCCTCCCCAGCTGTGCTTCCTGTACAGCCTGTGGAACTGTGAGCTAATTAAACTTTTCTTTATAAATTACTCAGTTTTATATATTTATTTATAGCAGTGCAAGAACTAATACACCCTCCCACTAGAAACAACTAAAAAATCAGAAAAAAAGAAAATGAAACAATGGTTTTTCGACTGGATTCTAGCAACACAGGACAGTGTTCCCTGACAGTGGGAAAACAAAGTGAGTCCTATGAGTGCCCCAGATTACTGCCTGAAGAGAGGAAACCCAAATGGAGCCTCATGGTCAACCAGAGTTAAGAAGCTGGAGTTGGTCATCTGGAAAAACCAAGGCAGCCGGAATTTGCAGAGAAGAATGCTGAAGAAAGGGAGCTTCATAGAGAACTCCAGTGATCTGCAGACAGTCCCCCTCATGTCTCCAGCTTAATAATGTTCACTGCATGCTTGTGAGGCAAAGGTTGATGGATAGGCAAAGAACCACCTAAAAGGAACAAAGGAAGCAAATACTGGAGCTCAAACAAGACAGGGAATAGTTCAGGTGTCTTCCAGCCACAGTGGAAAACCTCATTCATGAAGCATTGGATAGAGTACTCAGAAGAGTATTGTTTCAGTAATGGGGCAAAATTAGCCCTAAACTAAATGCTGCTTTCCTCCCAAATCACAAAAGCTTAAAAGTTTGAAAGGCTCAAACTATTTTCATAACTGCATCCCAATAAAACTCAAATATTTACAGGAATACAAAAATATCAATAACCCCAACAAGATAAAATTTACAATGAACAACATCCAATCAAATATTACCAGGTACACAAAGAAGCAGAGAAATATGACAACACATAATGAAAGAAAAAAATTAATCAATAGAAATTGATCCAGAAATGATGGATCTACAACTGATAGAATTAGTAGACAAGGACATTAAAACTATATTGTAACTCTATTTCCATTGTAACTATATTCCATATGTACAAGGAGGCAGGAGAAAGATGAAACATTTTTAGTAGAGACTTGGATATATTAAAGTGACCCAAATCCAACTTCTAGAAATAAAAAGTACAATGTCTTAAATAAAAATTCCATCTGTTGTATGAGATTAACAGCACATTAGACACTATATGGATTCAAAACTATGGATTTTAAAGTATGGATTCACCCACATTATTGTGTGTATTATGTGTTCATTCATTTTATTGCTGAGAAGTATCAATCTGTGACTGTACCACAAAAGAAAAGACTAATGTGAAGACACAGCAATAGAAACTCTCCAAAACGAAATTGAATAAACAACTGAAAAAAAATGAACAGAGCATCACTTAACTGTGAGACAATCTCAGGCAGCCTAACATACATGTAATTGGAGTTCCCAAAGGATGGGAGAGAACATAAAAAAACATTTAAATAATGGCTGAAGAATTTTTCCAAATGTGATGAAATTCATAAACATATATAGCCAAGAAGCTCAACAAACCTTGATATGGTTTGGCTATGTCCCCACTCAGATCTCACCTTGAATTGTAATAGCCCCCACGTGTAGTGGGAGGGACCTGGTAGGAGGTAATTGAATCATGAGGGTGGGTTTTTTCCCTTGCTGTTGTTGTGACAGTGAATAAGTCTCATGAGATCTGATGGTTTTGTAAAGCGGAGTTCCCCGGTACATGCTCTTCTGCCTATGCCGTGTAAGATGTGCCTTTGCTCCTCCTTTGCTTTCCACCATGATTGTGAAGCCTCACCAGCCATGTAGAATTGTGAGTTAAACCTCTTTTCTTTATAAATTACCCATTCTTGGGTATGTTTTTTGGGTTTTTTTTTTTTTTTTTTTTTTTTTTTTTTTGAGACAGAGTCTCGCATTGTCACCCAGGCTGGAATGCAGTGGTGTGATCTCGGCTCACTGCAAGCTCTGCCTCCCAGGTTCACGCCATTCTCCTGCCTCAGCCTCCCGAGTAGCTGGAACCACAGGCGCCTGCCACCACACCTAGCTAATTTTTGTTGTTGTTGTTGTATTTTTTTAGTAGAGATGGGGTTTCACCATGTTAGCCAGGATGGTCTCGATCTCCTGACCTCGTGATCCACCCACCTCGGCCTCCCAAAGCGCTGGGATTGCAGGTGTGAGCCACCATGCCCAGCCACTCGGGTATGTCTTTATTAGCAGTGTGAGAATGGACTAATACAAACCCCAAGCACAGAAAAAAGCATCTTATAGTACAATGCAAACAAATTTAGAATGGAATGATTACACAAGCACAAACGTTACTTAGATTTTCAGTCTCCATTGATGATATCACCCTCTTCCACCACGTTAGCTTGTTCTCATCTCTGTTTCATCTGGATTCCTCAAAACCAATCAATCACTAAATCCTATGGAATTTACTTCTGAAATATCCTTAAAATCGGGCACTTTTCTCCCCTTCTATTAACATTACTTCGGGCCTTCATTATTTCTTTCACTTTAATATAAATCTTTTATTAAAATGAAACATGCATATAGAAAGATACATAAATTGTAAGTATAAAACTTAATTTTTTTTACAAAGTGAATACACCTATGTAAACACCACCTAATCAATATGTAGAACTTTTCTCTTATCCCACATGACTCCCTGGTGTCACCAATAATTACCTGTGTCCCCAGAAGATAACCATTATTCAGCAACCAAACACCACAGATTAGTTTCGCCAGCTTTTTGAACTTCATGTAAGTTTAAATTAATTTTGAAGTAGAATTATACAGTATATAATATTGTGTCTGGCTTCTTTAACTCTTTTTTTTTTTGCAAAATTTATCCCTGTTATTAGGAGTAGTAACAATATCCATATTTCTTTGCTGTGTATGAATGTACCACAGTGCATGTATCCATGGTACGGTTGGTAGGCATGTTTGAGGCCATCATGAATAAAGTTGCTGTGAACATACTTGCAAATGTTTCCTGGTACATTTATATTCGCATTTGTTTTGGGTATAAAACTAGGAATGGGATTACTAGATCAAAGGGTGTGCAGAGGATCAGCATTCACAGATGCTGCCCAACAACCTTCCTAAACGGCTCTTCAATTAACAGTCCAGCGAGTGGTGTATGAGAGTTCCAAGTATTTCACATCCACTAGGACACCTGACATTGTCAGTTTTTGAAGTTTTACCCATTCTGGTTGTTGGGTAATGATATTCATTGTGGTTTTAATTTGCATTTCCAGGATGTTAAGCCACATTTCATAAATTTATTGACCATTTTGAAAACCCTGATGTGTGAGGTCTTGCTCAAGTCATTTGACTTTTTTCTTTGGACTGTCTGTATTTTTCTTAATGAGTTCCAGGAAGATTTTGAAAATATGTAACTTAGGGATATATGTCTTTTAGATTTTTTTCTCATTCTGTGGCTTTTTCAATCTCTTAATTGGGTTAGTCAGTGTAAAATTTATTACACTACTAACTGCACAAATTTTAAGTGTACAGTTCATTCCCATCATGTCAGAAAATTCTCTCACGCCCCTTTACCATGACTTATTCTCCCTCTCCTCCAAGCAACACCTGATCCGATTTCTTTGACCCTGGCTTAATTTTTGCTGTTCTCAAGCCTCAATTAAAAGAATTGGAAAGTATGGATTCACCCACATCATTGTGTGTATCAACAGTTCATTCATTTTTTTGCTGAGAAATATTCATTTGTTTGACTGTACCACAAATTTGTTTATCCATTCACCTACTGAAGGACATGTGGGTTGTTTCAGGTTTAGACTATTACAGATAAAACTGTTATATTCATATATAATTTTTTAAATAAATATTTGTTTTTATATCCCTCATTTCCCTAGCAGTGGGATTGCTGGACATAGCCCTCACCCCTTTCTTTTTGTGATGGAGTCTTGCTCTGTCATCCAGGCTAGAGTACGGTGGCATGATCTTGGCCCACTGCAACCTCCACCTCCCAGGTTTAAGCAATTCTAGTGCCTTAGCCTCCCAAGTAGCTGGGATTACAGGCACGTGCCACCATGCCCAGCTAATTTTTGTATTTTTAGTAGAGACGGGGTTTCACCATGCTGGTCCAGGCTGGTCTCGAACTCCTGACCTCAGGCAATCCGCCCACCTCCGCCTCCCAAAGTGCTGGGATTACAGGCATCAGCCACCACACGGGGCCCATAGGTGTGTTTATAAGTTTATGAGAAATCCCAAACTTTGGGAGGCCAAGGCAGGAGGATTGCTTATGCCCAGGAGTTCGAGACCATCCTGCAAAATGACAAAACCCTGTCTCTACAAAAAATACAAAAATTAGCCAGGCTGTAGTTTCAGTTTCTTAGGAGGCTGATGCAAAAGGACTGATTGAGCTCTGGAGGTCTAGGTTGCACTAAGCCGGAACAAGACCGTGTCTCAAAAAAAGAAAGAAATGTAGTCTCATGGAGATGTATTTCCATTTCACTGACAACCAATGATGTTGAACACCTTGTTACCTTTTCATGTATTTATTGGCCATTCCTATATTTTCTTTTGTACAGTATCTATTGAGTCTTTGCCTATGTATTACTGCCTGTTTATACTTTTATTCTTGATTTTTAAGAGTTCTTTATGTATTCTGGATTCAGGATGCACATGCTTGCACATACACATGTACACACACACAAAGAGAGAGCAAGAGAGATATTTTATTCTTGTTTATTCTACCTTTTAATTATCTTAGTGATGTATTGTTCTGAAGTCCCACTTATCAGTTTTTCTTTTTATAGGTAGTGTTTGTGTCCCAGCCTAAAAATCGATGGCAGTGGCAAGAGCACATTCTCCTATGCTTCTGGAAGTTTAACATTTTAGCTTTTACAGTGAGGTCTACTTCCCATCTTAAAAAATGTTGTGGATGGTGCGAGGCAGAGGTCAGGGTGAATTTATTTTCCCATGCAGATGTACAGATGTTCCACATCATTTGTTGAAATTGTTCTTTTCCCATTGATTTACTTTGGCACTTTGCCAAAAATTGATTACCATGTAACTATGGAACAACTTCTAGATCCTATTTTTTTTCTTGGATCTAGTTGTCTCTCCTTTTACAAATGCCATATTGTCTCAATTATAGAAACTTTAGAGTATACCTTGAAATCAGGTGTGTGAATTCTCTAATAAAATTTTTTTTCAGAATATGTACATTCTGGGTCTTCAGCAATCCATAAATATATTAGAATTGGCTTCTAGATTTTTTTTAAGTATGCTGAGATTTTATTTGGAATAGTGTTAAATTTATATTTGGGAGAGAATAGATGTCCTAACAGTCTTGAATCTGCCAATGTATAAACATGGTATATTGCAATACTTATTTAAATATATTTTATATTAGATATATTTTACTTATTCTCTGCAACGTTTTTGTAGTTTGTGCTATACTGGAGGTAATAGCCAGTTCAATAAGGCAAAAATACGTAAATAAATAAAAAAGTGGACAGAAGACTTCATATTAATAGTTGATATGTTCTTTTCTGTAGAAAAATCCTAAGAAAAAATTTTAACTTACTAGAATTAACAAGTGAATTTAATGAAGTCAGAGAATACAAAGCTGATATACAAAAATTGCCTACCACACATTTGGCTGAATTTATTCTTAATATGGTATGATGGTTGATGGTATTGTAACTGGTATTGTTTTGAAATTTTATTTTTTCAGTTGTCTGTTGCTTTACAGAGAAAATTAGCTCTGTACTTTTTCACCTGCTATTATCTCATCCTGAATGGAATTGTACCCAAAGTCACCCACCTCACCTCTTTTTTACTCATTACTTGCTTTCAAGAACAGCTCAAAATTCATCTCCTGATTGGAACCTTCTCCAATCTTCCTAATAGCTCTATGCTACATGCTTACGAAAATATCCAACATGAGAAATAAATGAATAGGAGTCAGTCAATAGGCAACACTTAGTATATACTTAAGTCACATTTAAGATTTGCTATTTGTCATTACTGTAAACTCAGTAAGGAAAAATTGAAGAGAATAAGATACATTTAACACTGCCCATAAGGAAAGTGATAAAGATGTTGGAGAAAGCTGGAATCTGTTTTTAGTTTAAATTTTCACTCTCCTGATTTTTATTAAAATCATGTTAACAGGCTCAGTCTTTAAAAAGTATATCATGACTGTCAGTGAATTATAACATTCAACACAGAGTTATACCTTTCTTTAAAAAGTAGAAGTATTTGGGCCGGGCGTGGTGGCTCACGCCTGTAATCCCAACACTTTGGGAGGCTGAGGCGGGTGGATCACGAACTCAGGAGATCGAGACCATCCTGGCCAATACGGTGAAACCCCGTCTCTACTAAAAATTACAAAAAATTAGCTGGGCGAGGTGGCGGGTGCCTGTAGTCCCAGCTACTCGGGAGGCTGAGGCAGGAGAATGGCGTGCACCCGGGAGGCGGAGCTTGCAGTGAGCCGAGATCTGGTCACTGCACCCCAGCCTGGGCGGCAGAGCAAGACTCCGCCTCAAAAAAAAAAAAAAAAAAAAAAGTAGAAGTATTCAGTTGGGAAAAATACAAGTCATTATGAGGAATAAAACTTAGTACCTCAAAGTTTAAGAGATAAATTAGTATTTTATACTTATATATTTCCATAATAAAGTACTTCACTCACTAGCTTAGTGTTAATCACCAAGCTCTAGTTATACTATCTACTATGCTAAAAACTTAAGCTTTCACTGTATATTAAAGATCATTTTAAAAGGTAATATTTTAAATTTAAACTATAAATTACTTATGATGAAATGCATTTTAAATTGAATGAAATTGCAGCTAAATGACAAAATGTTTATAAGTGTTTCAATTAAGAAAAATACAATATAAAAAGAAATATATTTTAATGAAGCAGTATGAATGCTCTTCCAAGAACCATGGAAAACATGTCATTATATATTTGTCCAAACTCATAGAATGCAGAACACCAACAGTGAACCTGAATGTAAACTATGGACTCTGGGTGATATAATGATGTGTCAATCGGGTTTATTGACTGCAACAAATGCACCACTCTGGTGGGGATGTCAGTAATGGTGGAGGCTATGCATGTGTGGGGTGGGGATACATGGGGAATCTCTGTACCTTCCTCTCAATTTTGCAGTGAACCTAAAACTGCTCTAAAAAAAACAAAGTCAAAAAACACAAGGAAAATAAATAATATCATTTTATCTTTCCCTTTCTCATTCCTACTTTATGGATAACACCTCTTCCTGGTGATTGCCTTCCTTTCTGTGGTGATTGCCTTCCTTTCTGTGGTGATTGCCTTCCTTTCTCTTCTAACTCTTCTAATTACATGAGGAAATGAATATAAAGTCTTTAGCACAATCTCTACCCCTGATAAGTACTCAAAAATGGCAGCTATTATTCATTATATAAATAATTTCTAGGCACCAGGACTTCTGGTAAGGCGCTCATGGATAATATAGAGGTTTTAATTTAATCAATGGGGGGAAAGGAAAACTAGAAAAGTCCATAGGAAAATTCACTGAAAACATAAAATCCATAATTTGCTACATCCATTCCAACACAATGTTTAAATCTTTTTTCTTTTTAGTAAAAGTTTTAATATGCCTTAAAAAAGCTATTTGTGTTACAAGTTCGATATTTAAGCTAACCCTTTCATTTCTATTATGTAACCTACCAAAACTGCAAAACTCAGTGACACATTGAGATACAGGGACCAGCATTTATATTATGTAAAGGTAGTATGCTATAGATAATGTCCTGATAACTGTTTTCCATTGGATAGTATATTAAGTTGATACAAAAGTAATTATGGTTTTCGTTATTGCTTTTAATAGAAAAAAACACAGTTACTTTTGTACCAACCTAATATTTGTAAGATTTATCCAATTGTGAGTGTTGTAGTGTCTTATTAGGTAAGAATGCTATGTAATATTTCATTGTGTGATTACACAATTCTTGAATCTACACTCCTGTTGATGTGCATTTGAGTTCTTTCCAGATTTTTGCTTTTACGAACAGTGTTGCTGTCAACAGTCTTAAACATGTGCAACAGCTTCTAATATATTCCTAAGAATAAAACTGCTAACTCACCTGGTATATGAATATCCATCTGTTTTCCAAAGTTATTGCACCTGTTTACCTCCCCACTAAAACTTCAAAAGATTTTCAACTTTTAATTTTTATTACTTAAAAACCATAATTACCTTATATTATCCTGAAAAGTAATTAAGAAATATAACCCTGTCCTGGAGAACATAATCTAAAATAAAAGAAAAATTGTATCTAAAACAAATAGGCAACAGACATTTCCAAGACATTACATATGTAAGGATAGCTCCTTATAGAATGATGGTACATCTCAAACAAGCTTTACTGGGAAGGTACCCCTAGTGACAGAGAAACATTGTCTCACCTTATACTTATTCCCACGTCTCCTCACCAAGTCTGAAGATAACGGCAAAAACTTCAGAATTCATTTGAAGTTTCATGTGTCATTGTAAATGTTGCTTTTTCATTTTTGCCTGTTACTCCAACATATAACTATTTTGTGGCAATATATTTTATTATGAATCTTTGAGTATAATTGATAACCTAAAAATATGTGGCATGTTTATCTCATGTTAATCTGCTGTTCCTTGGCCTGGCACTGTGGCTCATGCCTGTATTCCCAGCACTTTGCGAGGCCAAGGTGGGCAGATCGTTTGAGACTAGCCTGGCCAACACGGCAAAACCCCGTCTCTACTAAGAAATACAAAAATTAGTCGCGTGTGGTGGCACGTGCATGTAGTCCCAGTTACTCAGGAGACTGAGGCACAAGAATCGCTTGAATTCAGTAGGTGGAGGTTGCAGTGAGGTGAGATTGTGCCACTGCACTGCAGCCTGGGCAACACAGCGAGACTCTGTCTCAAAAAAAAGGAAAAAAAACTACTGTTCCTGGCATACTCACAAGTACATATACATCCATTTAAAAAGTACAACTCTAAGTGGTGGGAATGTCTTGAATTTTTTTGCATCATCCCAATATCCTTTAAAAAAGAATTCCTAGAGACAGAGTCGTCTCACTTTGTTGCCCAGGCTGGAATACAGTGGCTCAATCATTCCTCCCTGCAGCCTCAAACTCCTGGGGTCAAGCTATCCTTCCACCTCAGCCTCCTGAATAGCTGGGACTATAGGCATGCACCACATGCCTGGTGAATTTTTAAAATTTTTAGTAGAGATGGGGGCATCTCCGTGTTGCCCAGGCTGATCTGAAACTCCTGGCCTTAAGCAATCCTCCTGCCTAGGCCTTCCAAAGTGCTGGCATTACAGGATTAATGAACATCCATTTTTAAAATAGAATAAGTTCACATTGGAAATATTTTCAAACTATTTTGAAAGGCTTTTTGTATACCACAATTTTCTTTTGAAAAATGAGTGCTTTCTTACACATTGTTGAAATGTCATATTTACTTTGAAAGGACACGCTGTGTTTATTTGGTCAAAATATTTGCTCCATAACATGATTCTAACACCCATTTATCTTTACAGAAGAAGACAGCAAATTTGGATTGTTTGTATCATGCATGCCATCTTTTAATACATCTTTTAAATGCTTTGCCAGAAATTGAGCCAGGAACTTCTGGGTTACAACACATTTTAATGGTTTACTAGTTCCACCTCTGTGATTGCTTGCAATAGCCATAAATTCTACCCATTCCTGCAATGTGATTTTGCAGACCCTCCAAGAAAAAGGCAGAGTACTTTTCTCTAACATTTGAACCTGGGCTTGGCCATGTGACTTGCCTTAGCCAATGAGACATTAGCAAAAGTGGTGCAAACAAAGGCTTGAAAAGGGCCTGTGCTTCCTCTCTTTCTGCTGTTTGCTCTTCATTAATCACCAAGTGAAGAAACCCAGACTAGGCCAGGTGTGGTGGCTCATGCTTGTAACCCCAACACTTTGGGAGGCCAAGACGGACAGATCACCTGAGGTCAGGAAATCGACACAGCCTGGCTGACGTGGTAAAACTCCATCTCTATTTAAAAAAATACAAAAATTAGCTGGACGTGGTGGTGCGCCCCTGTAATCCCACCTACTTAGGAGGCTAAGACAGAAGAATTGCTTGAGCCTGGGAAGCAGAGGTTGCAGTGAGCAGAGATTGCGGCACTGCACTCCAGCCTGGGTGAGAGTAAGACTCCATCTCAAAAAGAAAAAAAGAATAAAAGAATTGTAGACTAGTCTGGTAGAGGATGAGAGACCAGGTGGCACAGGGGATTGTCCCAACACTCCCAGCCCACCATACTTACTAATAAAGTAATAAAGTCATCCTAGATTAACCCACCTCAAACAAGGACATCAGAAGAACCACTCAAATTTCGTTCAGGCTTCACACAGAATCATGAGAAAGAGTAAAAGTTGGCAGGGCATGTTGGCTCACGCTTGTAATCCCAGCACTTTTGGGAGGCCGAGGCAGGTGGATCACCTGAGGTTGGGAGTTCAAGACCAGCTTGACCAACATGGAGAAACCCTGTCCCTACTAAAAATTTAAAAAATTAGTCGGGCATGGTGGCACATGCCTGTAATCCCAGCTGCTCGGGAGGCTGAGGCAGGAGAATCACTTGAAGCCAGGAGGCAGAGGTTGCAGTGAGCCAAGATGGTACCATTGTATTCCAGCCTGGGCAACAAGAGTGAAGCTCCAGCTCAAAAAAAAAAAAAGAATAAAAGTTGTTATTTCAAACCACTGAGTTTTCAAGTGCTTTGTTACACAGTAAAAGCTGATTACTACACTCCATCTCAAAAAGGATCACATATTCAAAGGTCTCATTTTTATAAATTAACACAAAGATGACCTCCTATAGTATGTCACTGATAATACACTTTAAGAGTCTCAGAAATAAACCAACGGCAGAAGGAACCGATGTCACCCCATCCTCCCTCCAGAACTATGCATTCTGACTTACTGATCCGCTGAAGACATTAGTATCAATCTGTGTATTACACATCAGTAAAGCAAAATTTCTATTATTCAGTTTTAGGAACATTAAATCATTAAAAATAGAAGTGTTAATGTTGGCTTCATTTACCTCCATTTTGGAGCTCAGTGGTCTAGTGAATTATAAAGGCAATGTCTTTTTCTGCTTTCTCCCGAACAGGCTAAACACAACATTAAGAAAGGGAAGACAAAGGCAATGGAAATTTGTTTTTCTTTTTACCAAACACACGTTCTATTCATTTGATACTATTAAATTAACGTTTGATACTCTTTGGTGTTGAGTTTTAATATTTTGGGAGGATTTTCTTTGCAAGCAGCAAAATAAAACCCAATATTGTGTCACAATTCTGTGAAACCTGTTTTTGAAAATTAATCTATATTAACAGACTATATTAGTCTGTTTTCATACTGCTATAAGGAACGGCCTGAGATTAGGGAATTTATAAAGGAAAGAGGTTTAATTGACTCACAGGTCAGGATGGCTGGAGAGGCCTCAGGAAACTTACAATCATGGCAGAAGGTGAAGGCGAAGCAAGGCACCTTCTTCACAAGGTCGCAGGAAGGAGAAGTGCTGAGCAAAGGGGAAAGAGCCCCTTATAAAACCATCAGATCTTGTGAGAACTCACTCACTATCGCAAGAACAGAATGAGGGAGAACACCCCCATGATCCCTCCGCCTAGTCTCTCCTTTGCCACATGGGGATGATGGGAATCACAATTCAAGATGAGATTTGTGTGGGGATAGAAAGCCCAACCATTCCAGTGGCCTAGAGTGTCCAACCATTCCAGTTTTCCAGGAACTGAGAGGGTTCCTGGGAATTGAGACTTTCAGTGCTAAAACCAGGAAAGTACTAGGCAAACTGGGATTATTGTTTGAGATGATGATTGTTCAGCTGGCTTTTTTTTGAGTCCCTTGGTAGTTCTTTTTTCTTTCTTCTTCCCCCAGTGGCTTCTGTTTGACCTTTGCTATACAAAATCTGAGGCAACTGAAAAGGCTGGACAGTGCCAAGTAGGGATATTTTGGGTGGTTTCTATTTTCTAAGTGTTTTTAGTAAGAAAAGTGCCACCAACCTTTGCTGAAATAACACCTCAGTACTCTGAGTAGTAGTTTCTGAAAACTCTAAGATAATCAGGATGATTCTGAGTGTTACTTGTCCTCAGAGAAAAAGGTTGTATGTGTTTAATTAAAACTAGATGTTTTTTAAATGTGGCCTGGACAACAGACAGACAAATGTCACATGTTCTCACTTATTTGTGGGATCTGAAAATAAAAACAATTGAACTCATAGACAGAGCAGAAAAATGGTTACCAGAGGCTAGAAAGGGTAATGGCGGGTGGGGGAGGTGGAGATAGTTAATGGCTACAAATAAAGTAGTGGGAATAACACCTACTATTTGATAGCACAACAGGTGACTATAGTCAATAATAACTTAGTTGTACATTTTAAAATAACTAAGAGTTTAAGTGGATTGCAACTGAAAGGATAAATGTTTGAGGGGATAGATCCTGCGTTCTCCATGATGTGATTATTTCACATTGGATGCCTGTATGAAAACACCTCGGCCGGGCGTGGTGGCTCAAGCCTGTAATCCCAGCACTTTGGGAGGCCGAGGCGGGTGGATCACGAGGTCAGGAGATCGAGACTATCCTGGCTAACATGGTGAAACCCCATCTCTACTAAAAATACAAAAAAACTAGCCGGGCGTGGTAGCGGGCGCCTGTAGTCTCAGCTACTTGGGAAGGCTGAGGCGGGAGAATGGCGTGAACCCGGGAAGCGGAGCTTGCAGTGAGCCGAGATCACGCCACTGCACTCCAGCCTGGGAGACACAGCGAGACTCCGTCTCAAAAAAAAAAAAAAAAAAAAGAAAAGAAAACACCTCATGAACCCCATAAACACCTACTATGTATCCAAAATATTAAAAATTTAATAAAAATAATAAATGAGTAAAAGTGGCCTGGAAAATTATGAATTTTCTCATCAAAATGCAAACATAGTCATTTAATTAATGTTTAAATAATGCTTATAATTGGCATCCTTATTTAAAGCAAATTTACACTGGAGTAATATTTATATACTATATATATTTTTTATAGCAAATTGAAGTTCTGTATATTTACAGTGTATTTTTTACTCATTTTATTTATACATATTTAATTTATATATTTAATTTATATATTTATATATTTAAGTTATATATGTATATATTTATTATATTTAAATTTACTGTGTATTTTTTACTCATTTTATTGGAGTTGAAGCATTAAATTTCATATTTTAAAAGGATATATAGAAATTTTACTTAGTTTTTCTTTTATGTTTTTTAGTCAGCACTATGAATTATTTCATGTTGAATCAGCAATATAACCCCCAATTATATCATTAGTCTAATGACAACATACTGTTTTTAAATGATGAAGTTTCTGAGAATACACTGCAAATAAAATTAGGAAATTTTTGTTTGTTTGTTTTTGAGACAGAGTCTCGCTCTGTTACCCAGGCTGGAGTGCAGTGGTGCGATCTCAGCTCACTGCAACCTCTGCCTCCCAGGTTCAAGTGATTCTCCTGCCTTGGCCTCCTGAGCTGGGACTACAGGCGCCCACCACCACACCCAGCTAATTTTTGTATTTTTAGTAGAGACGGGGTATCACCATATTGGCCAGGCTGATCTCAAACCCCTGACCTTGTGATCCACCCGCCTCGGCCTCCCAAAGTGCTGGGATTACAGGTATAAGCCACCACGCCTGGCCAGGAATGTTCTTATGTTACAATATAACATTTCAAAATGCAAAGTCCATATTTTTTATTTATGTACATATATTGTGTATGTGTTTGTGTGTGTGTCTGAATGGGCGGGGGAGAGAAAGAATGAATCTTGGCTGCTAGCAACAGAAACGTGCCCTCTGCTGTTCAGTGCCCCTCACATTTTAATGTGCACATGAATCACTTGGGAAGCTTCTTAAAATGCAGATTCTGATTCTGGAGTAGGTCTCGTGGTTCCCAAGATTCTTTATTTCTAACAACCTTTCATATGACACCGATCCTCCCCGGCTGCCGGCCACCCTTTGAGCGGCAAAGTTCTAGCAAGCCTGCAGGAAGTAAGATGCACCGTCATCCTGGTAACTCCTGTGGCTTCACCGTCATATGTTCTTCATTGCACTTCCCTTTCTGCATCGTCTTATTTCCTTATTTGTTTACAGGTGTGTTGTCTGTCTTCCTCACATGGTGTTAACTCCAGTATCTCCAGTATCTGCCACTAATGAATAATGAGCCACCAGTACTAAAGATCTATTGGTTAAACAATGTATATGCACAAAGACATGGTGTATGTGTGGTGCAGGCTACCAGACAGAATCCTTGTATATATTAATACAAGGCAAAGTGTTACCACTTAAGAACATGGGTACATAAGTGCATTCCCCAGCTGTGACTGGCAGGCAATTTAAAGCCTCATGCTTCTGTGTCCTCATCCATAAAATGGGAGTGATAATAACTGCAGTCACAGTACTGTTGTGAGACCGAACAAGTCACTACATGTGACATAGAAAGGTGACTGCCACGTAATAAACACATTGTAAATGTGAGCTCATACGTTATGTTTTTTAACATTAACAGGTGTTTTATTTATAAAACCTGGAAGTGACTGGGGGTGGTAGCTCACGCCTGTAATCCCAGCACTTTGGGAGGCCGAGGTTGGGGGATCACAAGGTCAGGAGTTCAAGACCAGCCTGGCCAATATGGTGAAACCCCGTCTCTACTAAAATTACAAAAATCAGCTGGGTGTGGCGGCAGGCACCTGTAGTCTCAGCAAAATTAACTGGGTATGATGGCGGGTGCCTGTAGTCTCAGCTACTCCAGAGGCTGCCTGGGCGACAGAGACTCCATCTCAAAAAACAAAACAAAACAAAACAAAAAAGAAAAAAAAAAACCTAGAAGCTTCTTAAGGTAGCAGACATATCCTGTGCTGTATCTGAAAGGGATCAAGACTAGATGGGTAGTTTCCAAACTCTCCTTTGCAGAGATGCAGAGGGTCTGTGGAAATCTCTAAGGCCTATCTCTGAGGGAACAGTGGACAGAAAGGTAGACAGAATCCAGCAATCAGGGCTCTGTCCCCACCACCAATACCGCACAAAGTAGCCCCACCCTCTCTTTTATTACCTGCTGACATTTCAAATAAGCTTCCCAAATAAAGAGATGTGTCACTCTACCTGAAATTAACTTGAGAAGCACAGGACAAGGTAATTTTAAAATCTTTGTTCAACTCTATAATCTATTCCTAGAGACTCAGGCATTCAATACCCCTTCTTATGACTCACTGCAATCTTCAGGTGGGTCTTCAATATACATTAATGTTATGTATTAGTTATAAATTACATATTAAGGTATAGTAAATGAATTACTGATTGAGGCTTGGTAAGATCAGTTTCAGGAGGATGGAGATCATAACTGTTGGTTGAGATGGATTAAGAAGTGGAAGAAATAGAAACTTTGAGCAGCCTCTACACTTTAGAGACAAGTAGGTCTGGAGAAGGAGATAGCATCTGAGGAAGGTTAAAGACCAAAGGAAGATTCTTTCATGGATGCTGTGCAGATGAGGGCATTGATTTTTTTTTTTTTTTTTTTTTTTTTTTTTTTGCGACAGAGTCACTCTGTCATCCCAGCTAGAGCACAGTGGTATGATCCTGGCTCACTGCAACCTCTGCCTCCCAGGTTCAAGCGATTCTCCTGCCTCAGCCTCCTGAGAAGTTGGGACTACGGGTGTCCACCACCATGCCCAGCTAATTTTTGTATTTTTAGTAGAGAAAACAGGTTTAGTAGTTCCACCGTGTTGTCCAGGCTGGTCTTGAACTCCTGATCTCAAGCGATCAAACCGCCTCTGCTTCCTGAAGTGCTGGGATTACTGACACAAGCCACCGCGCCCAACCAAGGGCATTGGTTTTAAAGTACTGAGTACTTAATCCGTTCCAGCAAGTATTTATTATCACATTCAATTAGGTGCTTCTACTTTTTTAGGCCAGTGATTCCCAGCCCTGATGACCCATTAGAATCACCTGGGGAGGTTTCAAGCAGCATCAACTCCCCCATCAGTTAAAACACCATCTTTGCAGCTGAGTCCCAGGCATGGAATGGTGGTGATGGTTGTTGTCCCCATAGCCCCAGAGCTGCCAGGCAAATCTAACATGCAGTCAGGTTTGAAAATGGAAGTTTCATTTCAAATCAAAATGTCTAGGATTTACATCAGTGAGCTTTTAATATGTTGTATTAGTCCATTCTCATGCTGCTAATAAAGACATACCTAAGACTGGATAATTTATAAAGCAAAGAGGTTTAATTGACTCACAGTTCTATATTGCTGGAGAAGCTCACAATTATGGCAGAAGGGTGGAGGAGGAGCAAAGTCACATCTTACATGGCAGCAGACAAGAGGGCGTGTGCAGGGGAACTCCCCTTTATAGAACCATCAGATCTGGTGAGATTTATTCCCTACCACAAGAACATCCTGGGGGAAAGCCGTCCCCATGATTCAATTATCTTCACCTGGCCTGGCCTTGACACATGAGGATTATTACAATTCAAGGGGAGATCTGGATGAGGACACAGCTAAACCATAACACACGTTAATCAAAAAGTATTACATTTACCTCTTTTTTTTTTCTTTTGAGGCAGAGTCTCGCTCTGTCACCCAGGCTGGCACAATCTCAGCTCACTGCAACCTCTGCTTCCTGGGTTCAAGTGATTCTCCTGCCTCACCCTCCTGAGTAGCTGGGATTACAGGCACCTGCCACCATGCCCAGCTAATTTTTGAATTTTTAGTAGAGATGGGGTTTCACCATGTTGACCAGGCTGGTCTCGAACTCTTGACCTCAAGTGATCCACCCACCTTGGCCTCCCAAAGCGTTGCTATTACAGGCGCAAGCCACCACACCGGTCTAAATTTACCTCTTAAATAGTTCTTGTTTACAGGTTTGTTGCTGTTTACATGTAATATGTTAAATCTTGTGATCAAAGAATATTTAATGAACACATTTATAATGAAATTATAGGAAAAATACGTGTGGAAAGTTAAGTGTATGTTTTTCTTTCATTGGGAAAAGATGTATACATATAAATATATATTATATTTGTAACTATATACAATATGAATTCCAGTATATTAATCACATTTTTCAATCCACAACCTGGTAACTGGAGAACGAACTGGAGAATATCTTTCTATGCACACACCCTACCCCGCCCCACTATACTAACCTGTGCTTGGTCTTTGGCAATACAGAAATCATCACTGAGGAGTGGAAGTACTTCAAAAATTGGATCAATCTGGCTTAAATGCTGGCTCTGTCCCCCACTCTCTAGGACAAATTCTGAACTTCTCTGAGCCCAGTTTCTTCATCTAGAAATGGAAATGATGTCACCTATTTCCCTTGGTTCTTTTGAGGAGTAGATGTGATAACTATAAACGACCCAGCAAAGCATCCAGCATACTTCAAAGACAGGTACCTCTTCCACTAACAACAGTACGAGCAGATAATGTCCACTGATCATTTTCTATGTGCCACCACCAGGCTATGTACTCTTTATATATCAATTCATTTTATTGTAATGCAGTGTAATGCTTCTTTTAAAGTAGGAGATGGAAAGAAGAATGGGATTATAAAATGAGGTCAAGTTTATTTCATACCCCGTGGCATAGCAAGGTCAGGGGACCTTATTGCGTGTTGTGAAACTACGATATTTGTAACATAAAACACAATCTCAAAAATAAATGCCTTATCTAAATAGTCACATACACTGTAAACTCTCATTAGCTATGAAAGTATCTGTCATGAATTGTGATATTTATAAAATGAAATATGTTTTCTTACCAGAGAAGCTTGGCTTAATAAATGTAGTACATATAAGAGAAGGTAAAAATGTCCTTCAAACTACAGGCATGTCTTGTTTTCTTGCACTTCGCTTTATTGTGCTTCGCAGATACTGTGCTTTTTACAAATTAAAGGTTTGTGGCAACCCCGTGTTGAGCAAGTCTGTCAGTGCTATTACTCCAACAGCATGTACTCACTTTTTGCCTCTGTGTCACATTTTGGTAATTCTAGCAATATTTCAAACTTTTTCATTTTTATTACATCTGTTATGGTGATCTGTGAGCAGTTATCTTTGATGTTACTATTGTCACTGTTTGGGAATGCCACAAACCCTGCCCATATAAGAAGGCAAACTTAATCAATACATGTTTGTGTTCTAACTGCTCCATCAACTGGCTGTTTCCCATCTCTCTCCCTCTTTTCAGGCCTCCCTGTTCCTTGAGACTCAATATTGAAATTAAGCCAGTTGATAACCCTACAATGGCCTCAGAGTGTTCAAGTGAACACTTACTGTTCAACACTCAAGTGTTCAGGTGAAAGGAAGAGTCACACATCTCACACTTTAAAAACTAGAAATTATTAACAAGCTTAGTGAGAAAGTCATGTTGAAAGTCAAGATAGGCCAAAAGCTAGGTTTCTGCACCAAACAGCCAAGTTGTGAATGCAAAGGAAAAATTCTTGAAGAAAATTAAAAGTGCTATTCCAGTGAACACAAGAATGATCAGAGAGCAAAACAGATGTATCATTGACATGGAGAACATTTTAATAGTCTGGATAGATCAAACCAGCCACAACACGCCCTCAGGCCAAAGTTTAATCCAGAGAGAGACCCTAACTCTCTTTAATTTTATGAAAACTGAGAGCAATAAGGAGGCGGTACAAGAAAGGTTTGGAGTTAGTAGAGATTGGTTCATGATTTTTAAAGAAAGAAGCCATCTTTATAATATAAAGTACAAGGTGAAGCAGTGAGTGCTAATGTAGAAGTTGTAGCCAGTTAACCAGGAGATCTAGCTAAGCTCATTGATGAAGGTGGCTACACTAAACAACAGATTCTCAATGTAGGCGAAACATTCTTCTACTGGAAGAAGATGCCATCTAGGACTTCTAAAGAGAAGTCAGTGCCTGGCTTCAAAAATTCAAAGGATGGGCTGACTTTTTTGTCAGAGGCTAATGCAGTTGGTGACTCATGTTAAAACCAATGCTCATTTACCATTCTGAAAATCCCACAGCCTTTAAGAATTACGTTACATCTACTCTGCCTATGCTCTATAAATGGAACAACAAAGCCTGGATAACAGCACATTTGGTAACACCATGGTTTATCAAATATTTTAAGCCCACAACTCACTGTTGAGACCTACTGCTCAAAAAAGGGATTCTTTTAAAAGCATTACTGCTTATTGACAATGCATCCAGTCACCCAATAGCTCTGATGGAGATGTACAGGAGAGTAATGTTTTCATGCTGCTGACACCACATCCATTCTGCAGCCCATGGATGAAGGAATAATTGTAATCTTCAAGTCTTATTATCTCAGAAATACATTTCATCAGGGCATAGTGGCCATAGATAGTGATTCCTGATAGGTCTGGGCAAAGGAAATTGACTATCTTCTGGAGAAAAAAAAATCTTCATTTTAAGTGTCATTAAGAACATTCATGATTCATGGGAGAAGGTCAAAATATCACCATTAATAGGAGTTTGGAAGTTGATTCTAACCCTCATGCATGACTTTGAGAAGTTCAAGACTTCAGAGGAAGAAGTCACTGCCAATGTGGTGGAAATAAGAGAACTAGAATTAGAGGTGGAGGTTAAAGATATGACCAAATTGCTGCAATCTCATTGTAAAACCTAAATGGATAAGGAGTTACTTACGGATGAGCAAAGTGGTTTCCGGTGGAATCTAATCCTGGTGAGGATGCTGTGAACATTATTGAAATGGCAACAAATGACTTAGAATATTACATAAATGTAGTTGATAAAGCAGTGACGAAGTTTGAGAGGACTAATTTTGAAATAAGTTCTACTGTGGGTAAAATGCTATCAAACAGCATTTTCTACAGATAAATCTCTCGTGAAAGGAAGAGTAAACTGATGAGGCCAACTTCAGTTGTCTTATTTTAAGAGTCAGCAACCACCACCCTGATCAACATTCCACCAGCAAAAAGATTACAACTTGCTGAAGGCTCAGGTGATTGTTAGCCTTGTTAAGCAATAAAATACTTTTAAAATAAGGTATGTACATTTTTAGACAATGCTACTGCACACCTAATAGACTTTAATATATCGTAAACATAACTTTTATATGCTCTGGAAAATGGAAAAATTTATGTGACTTGCTTGATTGTGATATTTGCTTTATTATGGTGGTCTGGAACCAAACCTGCAATATCTTCGAGGTATGCCTGTATTGACTTGCAGTAGAACCCAGACGCAGGCCTTCTGACTCAAGCTACACTGCCTCAAGGCAAGGGCAGGAACTCTTGTTTATTCCTGTAGACAATGTTACATTGAACACTGCCTCTCAATCCAAAAAGCTGTTTGCTATGGGCAGAAGTAACTAAAATGAAGAAAATAAAATACAGTATGGTTTCCATTTAGTTAATGCTATTTTTCCAAAATAACAAAAACATAAATCCTAAAGAAGATGACACTCAAACATTCAATATCGTTTATATTAGTACCTACATAGGGTTGCCTCAGTTACTGACTGTGAACATTTCTGAATCACTGCTTAACCTAATCCTGGTTTTTCCCCTGGTTCAAGTAAATCTAATTCATGCTGAATCTTGTAATTTGAAGATTGAGCTTCCCAAAGCTTATCTGGCTTCTCACCATCTTTATATCCAAAGACACTGCAAGCACTTTTATCCCACCTTTGATTTCCTTAAAAAGTGTGATTGATAGCTACTCCTTATAATTTGTGATGGAAAATATTCCTTCCAAGTTTTTTTTTCTCTCTCTCCCCCTCCCCCTCCCTCCTCCCTCCTCTCTACCTCCTTCCCTCCCTCCTTCTCTTCTTCCCTCCGCCTTCATTTCTGGACCCAGTAAAAAAAAGTGTTAATCACACCATCGCTGTTGACTAAAGTGAAACACGATTTTTCTCTGATTTATGACCTTTCTGACAACTTTCTTCTAAGTTTTAATCAGTATTTTCTATTTGAAAAATTATACAGTTTCCTCTACCCAATTTCTGATCAGTATCTTACAGTTTTTAGAGAACATTATTTAACATGGATTTCTGTCTGTCGTCAAGACTCTGTTAACTGAAAATTCAGCCTATAATAGATCCTAATTCCTTAAAACATACTTATCCAGCACATATTAAAAACCTTCAAGGAATGATATGAGTTGTCTTCTCCATAACTGTAATATTAAATTATAATATAGGATACCTTTTAAAATCATTTACAACATTGTTGTAGAAATCCAGCATTTTTTAAAAATCAATTATTGTGAATCCCTCATGGAGCTAAGAGTGGACGATTCCTCATAAACCGTGCCAGGTGCTATGACTCCACTTTGGCTATTAGGTTGCCAGATGAATATTTAGGCAATAATAATAATAATAATAGCTAACACCTGAAACTGTATTCTGTGCAAGCACCATTCTGTTTATATCTATTAACATTTAATCGAAATAATTCAATGAGATGTTTCCTGTTATAATCTCCATGTTAGTGGTTAAGAAACTGAGAGGCAATAACTTGCCAGAAGTCACATAGTTAGTTAGGCGTAGAGCCAGGATCCAAACCAAGACCACCTCACTCCAGCTTCCTTAACCTTTGAGCAACACTGCCTCAAGGCAATGTCTTCATTCATTCACTCACTCAGTTAGCAAATATTTATTGAGTGCATACCTCATCAGGCCAGAGCCCTGCCCTAATGCGGCAGTCAAATAATTTGAAAAGAGTATGGTATCATGATAGGCATAGAAAATTGGAGATATAAAAGAGCACAAAATTAGTCTAGGGACATTAGAGAAGGCTCCCAGAAAGAAGTCATCCCTAAGTTGGGTCTTGCTATGGTTGGAATATTTACGCCCTCCAAAACTCATGTTGAAATTTAATTGCCATTTTAGCAGTATTAAGAGGGGGACCATTAAAACGTGACTAGGCATGAGAGCTCTACCCTCATCAATGGATTAGTGAGTGCCATGTTGCTGGAGTGTGATCGTTATAGAAGGGCGAGTTCAGGTCTCTCTCTCTCTCTCTCTCTCTGCCTGGGCCTCACTATTGTGAAGACACAGCAAGAAGACCTTCAATCAGATGCAAGTACTCGATCTTGGACTTTGCAGCCTCCAGATATGTGAGAAATAAATTTCTGTTCATTTAAACATTATCCCATCTATGGTATTGTTAGAGCAGCACAAAACAAAGACAGGTCCTAAACAATGAGTGGGAATTAAACAGGCCAAAAGTAGCTACAGGGTGAAGATAAGCTTCCCAAGGCAGAGAGAATAACAAGTGCAGGGGGTAGGAGGGGAGAAAGAGGAAAACATTCTTCAGGTAACTCTTAAGTCAGCATTATGGCCAGGCATAGAGTGGGGTGGGAGTGCATGAGATGGGCTGGAGAGATAGGTAGGGGCCAGATCATGCCTCCCTGAGTCTAATGACCCTATTGAAAGATACTAGGCAGATGTGATCAGGTTCTCTCTTCAGAAGATGACTTGTCTGGCTTCAGTGTGTGCAAGATGGGAAGGTGAGCAAATCCAGGACCAGGAAGACTAGACAGGAGGCTGACCTGGTAACTGAAGCAAGAGATTACACTGATCCGAAATGAGCTGACCATCCCCTGAGCAGTGAAGCTAGCCAGATGATGCAGATTATTATCTTATGATATAAAGCCGTGATGCACAAAAATAATGATGCACAAATACTATATGTCTGATGAAATATATATTATATGTAAATAATATATATGTTTGCATATACAAAAGATATCTATGGAAGATACCTTCTTAAATAAAGTACTTTGGAGAGGTTTTGGAAAAAAGATATACAAGCTGCCAGTAGGTATTTTTCAAAAATTATACAAAACACCCAAGAGAGAAGCAGTCAAAACAAAAGGCATTTAAGAATGAAAAATAAAAAAGAGGATACATCAGGAAGAAATCCTCAAGAATTCACTAAATTGTAGTTTACTGTAAATAATCATGTCCCAGAGGAAATCTCAAGGGATAATATTTTCCTGCCAGAGATAAAGGGAAGGAAATCCTAACAAAAACAAACCAGAAAGGATTGCACAATTTTCTATAATAAAAAAAGAGAGAGCTGACTGATGTGAGGTATGCAACAGGCAAAAGTCACGTAGGCACAGCCCTCAGAAATTAGAAGAACAGGATGAGCACGTGCCAGGAGGCTGCACCCAAATTCCAATCTCCTTTTCTATGAATTTTCTTCCCCCTCCCTTGGCTCATTCCAACAGAAAGAAATCAGAATTCCTGCAATTGATCACAAGTCGTAGGTTTGTCCCATTCTCTATCATCTATGTATCTTCTTGCCCCTTCTCTCCTAAACTTTTGGAATTGTATTTTAAATACTCACAAAACATTGATTTGGGGTGTCCTGTGTTTGTGAGTACCATTGCACAGCATCACTTTATGTATAACTGATCAAATTACCTCAAAACAGGACTAGCTCTTAGCATTTTTCCTGTGTGATTCATATTCAGCCTCACATGAATGTCTAAGAGTCAGTAAAATAATTGTGGCTGCAATAGGCAAAGAAGGACTAACATTTACTGGATTTCTCTTGTGAACTAGGCTCCAAGACAGATGCTTATCATGTTTGATCATACTGGATTAGTCTCATATCCCATAAAGGAGGTGGTATTATTTTCATTTTACAGTTAAGGGCACTATTTTGGTGGGAGGTAGGAGGAGGTGGAGTCTCACTCTGTTGCCCAGGCTGGAGTGCAATGGCACACTCTCAGCTCACTGCAACCTCTGCCTCCCGAGTTCAAGAGAATCTCCTGCCCCAGTCTCCCAAGTAACTGGGACTACAAGCTCATGCCACCACACCCGGCCAATTTTTGTATTTTTATTAGAGAAGGGGTTTCACCATGTTGGCCAGGCTGATCTTGAACTCCTGACCTCAAGTGATCTACCTGCCTTGGCCTCCTGAAGTGTTGGGATTACAGGCGTGAGCCACTGCACCCGACCAAAGAGCACTATTTAGGAAGTTTCCTGAAAGTACTCAGACTTTTAGCATCTGTCAGGATTAGAGCTTCTGTCTGACTCCAAAGTCTATACTTTTTCTACTATGCTACATTCTGAAGTTCTTTAGTCTAATGTCCTTGGAAAAAAGAATGATATTTTCCTCCTTCATACTTCATAAGGACATTGTGAGGATTAAAGAGGAGTTTAAAATACATTTACCCCAAGAAAAGTGGCAAAAAGGAAACCTGAAGGTCACTTCCTTGGAAAATTCCAGCAACTCTGACTTTTGTCCACTTTACAGTTTAAGTAATAAGATATTATTAAAAACTCGATTTGAGAATTACATGTTAACATTCTTGAACAAAGAGGCAGGTGATATAGAGAAATGACAATGGGTTCCATGGTCAGACAGAAATCCTGCAGTCCTGACCTCACCACTCAGGCAAGTTATGCAACCTCCCAGACTATCAGTGTCCTGCTCTGAAAGAGATAGGTAATAGAAGTTGCTTTATATAAATGTTATGAAGATTAAATAATGAAGGTAAAAGGCCTACCATAGCATCCAGGACATTATAGGTGTTCATAAATTATGGGCATAAGTTAAATCACTCGGTTTTTTAAAACCACAGATGATTTTTATGGTAGCTGTATTAGTCAGGGTTCTCTAGAGGGACAGAACTAATAGGAAATATATATAAAATATATTAAGGATTAACTTACACAATCACCAGGTCCCACTATAGGCTATCTGCAGGCTGAGGAGCAAGGAGAGCCAGTCTGAGTCCCAAAACTGAAGCACTTGGAGTCTGATGTTCAGGGGCAGGAAGCATCCAGCATGGGAGAATGATCTGGGAGGCTAGGCCAGTCTCTCCTGTTCACTTTTTTCAGCCTGCTTTATATTCACTGGCAACTGATTAGATTGTGTCCACAAGATTAAGGGTGGATCTGTCATCCCTAGCCCACTGACTCTTTTGTGTTCATCTCTTTTGGCAATAACCTCACAGACACACCCAGGATCAATAGTTTGTATCCTTCAATCCAATCAAGTTGACATTCAGTATTAACCATCGCTGTAGCCAAGTTTAAAAAATGGTAGCCATGCTCAGTGGTTTTAAAAAATACTGATGCCTGGCGCACCCCTCTCCATCAGAAATTCTGATGTAATTGTTCTGCAAAGCTGAGGATCTCTGGGCTGGAACACCGGTCGTGGTAGCAGAGGAAGGCATAAAGTCTCTGCCCCAGTTTTCCTAACAGCCTCAGCACCTCATGGAGAGGCAGCAAGTGATTATCTGTCACACAGGAGGCATTGCTAATTGGTCAGTGTTGGCCGAGTAACTCTAACAACCAAACAAAGGGAGAGATGCAGCTACTCGAATACCGAGAGGTGTAAAGAGACCCCTCGTTCCTTGCTGGCCAGTACGAGAGAGAAGTACGGGTAGCAGGAATGTAGAAATGTGTGGAGAGAAGACCATGTCCCCATTTCTCCCTCCATGCCATAGAGAAATCAAAGGTTTAGCCAGAGCCAAGGAAAAGGGATGAGATAATCTTTGCATCAAAATTGAAATTTTAAAATGAGTAGGACTGAGTTTTATATACTATTCTGATATCGATTGCTATGTAACATATCACTCTAAAAGGTAGTGGCATAAAATAATAACCATTTTGATATGTTTGCCTCTGTGGGTCAAGAATTCAGACAAGCATAGCAGGGATGATCCTCTACTCCACAATGTTTAGGGCCTCAGTTGGAAAACCTGGAGAAGTGGAGGCTGGAACATCTGGAGACTTTTCTCACTGACATATCTGCTACCTGGCCTGGGATGATTTAATGGCTTGACTTTCAACCAGTGATTACACACGGTCTTTCTGTGTTACTTGAGCTTCCTGACAGCATGGCATCCTCCAGCTAGTCAAACTTACTACATGGTTCAGGACTCCAAGAACAAATGTCACCAAGTATATTGTGATCTTACCTTAGAAGTCACACAGTATCACTTCTGTGGTTCTCTGATGATTAAAGCAGCCCCAAATTCACCCAGACTCAAGGAGAGAAAACCTAAACTACCTCTCAATGGTAAAACAGTCTCAGATAATTTGCAAGCACCTAAGTAGGTCAAGCTAATACCTAGAGTGATAGGAAGTTAGAAAATCTGACCGAGATGTTGTTAAGAGTGAATATATCCAACAAGAAAGGAGATGATAAATAGCGTGCAGTTGGGGAGAAAGAAGTCATTGAAACAAAAGTTTTCTGTTTATACCATATCATGTTGAGAATTCTCAATAAACCATTTACAACAATTTACACCATATGCAAGAAGCCAGAGTCTGTGCACTTATGTGAAAGCCAAAACCAAAAATTTTGTCACTCAAAAATGACCTGTTAGTCACATCCTTGCCTCTTTGCTTAAGATTCTAATTTTTTTGAACATGTAATAAGTAAAAATATTTTGAATTTGGTATCTTTTCTACATAGAAGGCATATATATATAATGGTAAGGATTTTTTATTGGCTAATCTCTTTACAAATCTTGTTAGTACCTAATCCTACAAACATGCCATGATGTGTTAGCATAATAGGCCCGATTTCACAGATTTTTAACAAGGAGATTTAGGAAAATATGTTACTCACTGAAGATCACAAGATGAACTTATGCAACACTCATATGTTAGCATATGGCTCAAGACTGCTAAGGCAAATGCTGCTTAAAGAGCAATGGTTACTTCCTGAAATCATATATCTTGTTAAAAATAATTTCAAAGTGTCCTTTGTCACTAGAATGGATACGGAAGCTAAGTGATTAGATGCCCTCCCCATACAGCTGGTAGCTCCGATCTGCTGAAATTTTATTTTCCTAGAGGGATGATGACTGTGAATCATATGAGCTCTTGCTTTGAAAATAGTCCACAGACAACGGGAGTGGATGGGGTTTTTGGCAGCAGTACCCCTCTTCTCCATCTGCCACAGGTGAGTAGCAGGCCACTTTCTTATATAAGCCCCAATGGCTACTTCAAGTACTAGCAGATGACAAACATCATAGCCAACTTAGGACAGCATTAGATATACATTTAAAGGAGGAAGACAGTCCTTGGACTTAGAAGAATTGACACATACTAGAAAACGGTAACCAGTTCCAGTGTCATAAATTGTGCCAACTTTTTATCATTGCATATTATCTAGGAAGTAAGTGGTGAATCTTTCCTTCAGAAAAGTAAACATTACAAATGACAGTCAGATTCTGAAGTATTGCGGTAGCAGAAAACAGTGTAGTACAAAAAAAGGAGGAACATGAAAAAAACACTGAATGAAAGCGCTAATAGGCCAAACCAATTTCAGCCAAGTGTGTGGGAAGATCTACAACCCATAGGCAAGTGAATGTGAACTCCCCCTAAACACCAAGTCCTAGTGCAGGATAAAGTAGGCAATTTTAACTACATGCCATGTAGTGTATGCACACAGTAGGTTGAGGACCAGAGTTGGGGAAAGCAGAAGGAGGAGGAATCATTGCTCATTGGATACAGCACACATCGCTTAAATGACCTCTGGAGAATGTAAGGAAAATGGAAATTCACACATGCCAATCAGAATGTAAAATGGTTCAGTCACTTTGGAAAACAATTTTGCAGTTTTTTAAAAAGTTAAACATATACTTACGGTAGGCCCAGCAATTTCACTCTAAGTGTTTACTCAAGAGAAATGAATGTGAATGTTCATAGCAGAATTACTCAGAATAGTCTGAAATTGGAAACAACCTAAATCTCCTCGAAATGGTAAATGAGTAAACAAAATTTGGTACATTCATACAATGGAATACTACTCAGCAATAAAAGGAATGGACTACTGATTCTTGAAAAATCATGGCTGACCCTCAATATTACGCTAAGTAAAAAAAGCTAGACACAAATGACTATATATATATTGTTGTTGTTGTTGTTTCTGAGACACAGTCTTGCTCTGTTGCCTAGGCTGGAGTGCAGTGGCATGATCCTGGCTCACTGCAACCTCTGCCTCCCAGGTTCAAGTGATTCTCCTGCCTCAGCCTCCCAAGTAGCTGGGATTACAGACGTGTGCCACTACGCCCAGTTAATTTTTGTATTTTTAGTAGAGATGGGGTTTCACCATGTTGGCCAGGCTGAACTCCTGACCTCGTGATCCACCTGCCTCAGCCTCCCAAACTGCTGGGATTACAGGCATGAGCCACCACGCCCAGTCACAAATGACGATATAGTATATGATTTCATTTTATATGAAATCTGTAGTACAGGCAAAGTTATAGAAACAGAAAGCAGACCAGTGGCTGCCTGGGGCTAGGCACAGAAGTGGGAAACGACTATAAATAGGTAGCAGTGAAATTTTTGTTTTTTGATGAAAGTGTTCTGAGTATCCAGATTTTAATCAAAAAGTACTAGTCACACAAAAAAAACAGGAAAGCTTTGAGCTGAATGAAAAATGCAAGCAATAGATGACAGCACTGAGATGACAGAGTCTGAAAAGAATTACTTAAAAATTTTAATAGTACCTTATATATTTTTACAAGCAAAATTTAATAGGACAGTGGTTATGAGAATTTGGAAGTCAAGACATTCCAGTATTGATGTAAGCAAAGACATGTTGTACACTAACTTATTTACCCAAGAGAAATAATAACATGTCCACAAAACAGGCGTACAAATGTTCACAACAGCTATATTTATAATAGCTAAAAATGAAAAATCAACAAAATGTCCATTTATAGGTGAATAGATAAACTAATTGTGGTAAATCCATACAATGGCATACTATTTAGCAAGGAAAAGGAACAAACTAATGATATATGCAACAACATGAGTGAATCTGAAAAACATTATACTGAGCAAAACAAGTTAGATGTAAAAGACGACTTACAATGTGATTCTATTAATAGGAAAGTCCAAGAAAACTAATCTATAGAGAAAAGCAAAATCAGTGATTGCCTGGAGCTAGGTAGGTCAGGAAACTGAATGCATAAATGCTGGAAGACAGTTTTTGGTGTGAAGGAAATGTTCTATATTTTGACTGTGATAGTGACCATTATCTAGTTTGTAACAAGGCCTAGTCTACCTGATTTGTGTGTTGGTTCTGACACTTACTTGGTGATATGGTTTGGCTCTGTGTCCCCACCCAAATCTCATCTTGAATTGGACTCCCATAATTCTCACATGTTGTGGGAGGGACCCAGTGGGACATAATTTGAATCATGGGTGTGGTTCCCCCATACTGTTCTTGTGGTAGTAAGTCTCATGAGATCTGATGGGTTTATCGGGGTCTCTACTTTTGCATCTTCCTCATTTTTCTCTTGCCGCCACCATGTAAGAAGTGCCTTTTGCCTCCCACTATGATTCTGAGTCTTCCCCAGCCATGTGGAACTGTAAGTCCAATTAAACCTCTTTTTCTTCCCAGTCTGGGGTATGTCTTTATCAGCAGTGTGAAAATGGACTAATACAGTAAGTTGGCACCAGCAGTGGGGTGTTGCTGGAAAGATACCCAAAAATGTGGAAGCAACTTTGGAACTGGGTAACAGGCTCAGAAGAAGACAGGAAAATGTAGGAAAGTATGGAACCTCCTAGAGATTTGTTGAATGACTTTTGACAAAAATGCTGATAGTGATATGAACAATAAGGCCCAGGCTGAGGTGACCTCAGATGGAGATGAAGAACTTGTTAGGAACTGGAGTAAAAGTAACTCTTGTTATGTTTTATCAAAGAGACTATGGCATTTTGCCCCTGCCTTAAAGATCTGTGGAACTTTGAACTTGAGAGAGATGATTTAGAGTATCTGGTAGAAGAAATTTCTAAGCAGAAAAGCATTCAAGAGGTGACTTGGGTGCTGTTAAAAGCATTCCATTTTGAAAGGGAAACAGAGCATAAAAGCTCAGAAAATTTGCAGCCTGATGATGCAGTGGAAAAGAAAAACCCACTTTTCTGAGGAGAAATTCAACCTGGCTGCAGAAATTTGCCTAAGTAACAAAAAGTTGAATGTTAATCCCCAAGACAATGGGGAAAATGTCTCCAGGGCATGTCATACATTTTCAAGGCAGCCCCTCCCATCACAGACCTGGAAGCATAGGAGGAAAAAATGGTTTCATGGGCTGGGCCCAGGGTCCTCATGCTGTGTGCAGCATAGGAACTTGGTGCCCTATGTCCCAGCTGCTCCAGCCATTGCTAAAAGGGGCCAATGTACAGCTTTGCCCATGGTTTCAGAGGGTGCAAACCTTGGCAGTTTCCACATGGTGTTGAGCCTGCAGTTGCACAGAAGTCAAGAATTGAGGTTTGGGAACCTCCTCCTAGATTTCAGAAGATGTATGGAAATACCTGGATGCCCAGGCAATAGTTTGCTACACAGGCAGGGCAAACTTTGGAGAACCTCTGCTAGGGCAGTACAGAAGGGAAATGTGGGGTCAGAGACCCCACACAGAGTCCCTACTGGTGTACCACCTAGTGGAGCTGTGAGAAGAGGGTTACTGCCCTCCAGATCCCAAAATGGTAGATCCAACGACAGCCTGCAATGTACACCTGGAAAGGCCACAGACACTCAATGCTAGCCCGTGAAAGCAACCAGGAGGGGGGCTATACCCTGCAAAGCCACAAGGGCAGAGCTGCCCAAGACTATGGGAACCTATCTCTTGCATCAGCATGACCTGGATGTGAGATATGGAATCAAAGGAGATCATTCTGGAGCTTTAAAATTTGACTTCCCTGCTGGATTTCAGACTTGCATGGGCCCCATAACCCTTTTGTTCTGGCCAATTTCTCCCATTGGAATGGCTGTATTTACCCAATATCTGTATCCCATTGTATCTAGGAAGTAACTACCTTGCTTTTGACTTTACAGGCTCATAGGTGGAAGAGACTTGCCTTGTATCAGACGAGTTGGACTGGGGACTTTCGGGTTAATGCTGAAATGACTTAAGACTTTGAGGGACTGTTGGGATGGCATGGTTGGTTTTGAAATGTGAGGATGAGATTTGAAGAGGCCAGGGGTGGAATGATATGGTTTGACTCTGTGTCCCCACCCAAATCTCATCTTGAATTGGACTCCCATAATTCTCACATGATGTGGGAGGGACTCAGTGGGAGATAATTTGAATAATGGGAACAGTTCCCCCATACTGTTCTCATGGTAGTGAATAAGTCTCACGAGATCTGATGGTTATATCAGAGGTTTTCACTTTTGCATCCTCCTCATTTTTCTCTCGCCTCCACCATGTAAGAAGTGCCTTTCACCTCCTGCCATGATTCTGAGGCCGCCCCAGCCATGTGGAGCTATAAGTCCAATTAAATATCTTTTTCTTCCCAGTCTCGGGTATGTCTTTATCAGCAGTGTGAAAATGGACTAATACACTTGGGCAAGTTATTTAACTCCTCTGTGCCTCAGTTATCTCATCTGTAAAATGGATATCATAATAATACCAATTTCATAAGGTGATTGCAATTGTTAAAAAATGAGTTAGTAAATAGAAAGATTGTAAAGTACCTGAGATACAGATATTTCCATGTGTTATCCATTACAATTTTTAACAAAGGATAAAGTTATCTATGTAAATATGTTTGTCAAATAGGTGTTTACAAAAGCAAAAACTGGCTTGCATAGATATACAAGCTATAATGTATATCTTGTATACAACCTGGTGAAATATTATATAGTTGCTACATTGGTGAACATTAGAGAATCTATTATATAACTTCTAGTTTTAGTAGTTCACATAAAAAATCAGGTAAATATCTCAATAAATGCAGAAATGACATAAAATACAACACCCATTTCTGACACAAAGCAAAATAGATCAATTCTTATACTTAATCACATCAAAAGCTAGCAACAAATTTAACAGTAAACTTTCAATTTTTCATTCAAATTTCACAAACAAAACAATGGTGCTATCACAATTATTGCCCACTGTTCTGGAAGTAAAATTTAATGCAAGCAAATAAATAAGGAGAGTATATGTACTAGAAAAGATGCATAACTGTCATAATTTGGAGATTACAGGACTGCATAAAAGGATAAAATAATGTGACTGGTTAAAAATGTTATTTATTTACAAAAATGAGTAGTTTACCTATCTACAAAATCATAATAAGAAAAAAAGGATTAAATAAAACCTCATAACAAGACAAAAACAAATAATTAGAAATCATCTTAGCAGTTAACATACAGGACAAATAAAAAGAAAATATTACAAATTTACTGAAGAGACATAAAAGGAGAATTGAGTAAATGTCCCTATGTAGAAAAACTCAAAACTCTAAAATTATCAAATCAACCTTCAAAAATTCAATTTAAAAAGCAACAGGAATTCAGGAGGTATTTGAAAAAATTGTAATAAGTTCACCTGGAAGATGAAACAGGAAAAAGTTTGGAAAAAATAAGATGAGACAGAACTATTTTTATCAAATATTAAAGCATATAAGACTACAGGAACTAAAGCATTTTGTGGCAGGGTTAGTGTGTTAGTTAATTATTGCTGCATAACAAATTTCCCCAAAACATATTGACTTAAAATAACACACACCTATTATCTCAAAGTTTTGTGGGTCAGGAATCAGAGCATGATTACCTGAGTTCTCTGACTATGGGTGTCTCACAAGGCTGCAATCAACGTGTCTACTGGGGCCACAGTCATCTCAAGGCTCAACTAGGGTAAGACCTGCTTCTAAGCTCACTCACTTGGTTGCTAGAAGGATTCGGTTCCTTGCAGGCTGTTGGAATGATGGCCTTAGTTCCTCCTCAGCTGTTGGCTAGCGATCTTGCTCATTCCCTTGCCACATGGGTTTCTCCACAGGGCAACTCACAACATGGCAGGTGGCTTTAGCAGAGCAAGCAAGTGAGAGAATGAGAGCGAGCGACAGAGTACCAGTAACATGGAAGTCTCAGTTTTTGTAATCTAATTGCAGAAGTGACATCCCATCACTTTTTCAGTATTCAGTTCATTAGAAGCAAGTCACTGGGTCCAGCTCACATTCAAGGGGAGGGGATTACACACAGGTATAAATACCAGGAGGCGGGGATCATCTACAAATCTGCCTGCTACCACTAGAGAGATAAACCAATAGAAGAAAACAAAGTATAGAAATAGACCCAAATTCCTTTGAGAATGTAGTATATCATAAAGATAGCATTCTAAATTAATTATGACAAGCTCTATGAATTATGCCATTGCCAAATCAAATCATGTCCAAATCATACTTTCAAATAATTAGCTAGGCATCTTTTAAAAACCATCTGGGCACCTATCTCTTTCCCAGAGATAGAATAATACTGATATAATAATTCTATTGAAACTACATATAAAATTAAGGCATGGAAAAATACATATATAGTATAATTATCAAAATGTTTTAAATATATATATACAGGGAAGCAAAAGAAACTACCAGTAAAGTAAACAGACACCCTACAGAATGGGAGAAAATATTTGCTAACTGTGCATCCAGCAAAAGTCTAATATCCAAAATCGTTTAGGAACTTAAATCAACAAGAAAATAATTCCATTAAAAAACTGGCAAAGGAGATGAACAGATATTTCTCAAAAGAAGATATACAAGCAGCCAACAAACTATGAAAAAATACTCATCATCACAGATCATCAGATAAATGCAAATCAAAACCACAATGAAATATCATCACACACCAGTCAGAAGGCTATTACTAAAAAGTCAAAAAGGCCGGGCGCGGTGGCTCAAGCCTGTAATCCCAGCACTTTGGGAGGCCGAGACGGGCGGATCACAAGGTCAGGTGATCGAGACCATCCTGGCTAACCCGGTGAAACCCCGTCTCTACTAAAAAATACAAAAAACTAGCCGGGCGTGGTGGCGGGCGCCTGTAGTCCCAGCTACTCCGGAGGCTGAGGCAGGAGAATGGCGTGAACCCGGGAGGCGGAGCTTGCAGTGAGCTGAAATCCGGCCACTGCACTCCAGCCTGGGTGACAGAGCAAGACTCCGTCTCAAAAAAAATAAATAAATAAAAAATAAAAAATAAAAAAAATAAAATAAAAAGTCAAAAAACAGAAAATTGGAAGGCTGCAGAGAAAAAAGAACACATACACTGTTGGTGGAATTGAAAACTAGTTAAGCCACTGCAGAAAGCAGTTCAGAGATTTCGCTAAGAACTTAAAACAGAGCTACCATTCAACCTAGCAATCCCATTACTGGGTATATACCTAAAGGAAAATAAGATCATTATATTCAAGAGACACATGCACTCATATGTTCATCACCACACTATTCACAATGGCAAAGACATGGAATCAACCTAGATACCCATCAGTGGTGGATTAGACAAAGAAAATGCAATACTGACATACCATGGAATACTATGCAGCCATAAAAAAGAATGACATCACGTCTTTCACAGGAACATGGATGGAGTTGGAGGCCATAATCCTAAGCAAACTAATGCAGGAACAGAAAACCAAATACCACATGCTCTCACTTATAAGTGGGAGCTAAACATTGAGCACACATGGACATAAACATGGAAAAAAGAGACACTGTGAACTACTAGAGATAGAGAGGGAGGGAGTGTGGATTGAAAAACTACCTATTAGGCACTATGCTTATTACCTGGATGAAATATAGCCATGTAACAAACCTGCACATGTACCCCCTGTATCTAAAATAAAAGTTGAAGTTTAACCAATCAATAAATAAAAACATATAGAGGGGAGAAAATGTTTAAGAAAAGAAAAAGAAATACCACACATCAACAGTGATTGTGTATAGCTGGGATTATTTTGTATGTTTTAAGTCTTTTATATGTTCTGAATATTGTTAATAAAAATGTGGTACTTTTATAATGGAAAAATAAAGTTTTCTAAGCGATGGTTTTAAAGAAGTGGGAATCTCTTTCAAATGATTTCTTATACAGAATCATAATCATAAAGAAGACACGTAAATAATTTCTGAATGAATTTTGAAGGTTTAAAGTTGAACATATTTGAGAATATCTAATACGGTAAGATAGTAAAATTTCTTCAACATCTCTACAGTAAAATAGATATCACCATCAATCATTACTGGATTTGTTTTAAAGTACATACTCCTACTCAATGCTTTTTAAAAACAAAGTTCTGGCTGCTTCTTTTTATTCTTCACCAAAGAATCAGATTATAGGGAAAACAAATTTGAAAGCTGGAACAGTTTACTTTAAATGTGAAAATAAATAAAAAGTTTAGTTCTAGCTCAAGCTGAACAAGTCTTGTTCTAAAAATCTCTGCGTATAGCCTTCTTATCAGGAAGGCAGAGATGGACATAAATTACACGATTTTAGGAGCTCAGATGGAACTCCAGATTTCTAGAATCTGGAACAGGAGAATAAAGGAGTGTTTGTCTTTTTAAAAATAAATAAATAAATAATGCTAACACCCACCCACACAGCTCTCCACACAGAATGAAAGCTACGTTATAATAAATTCTGTTTCTCATTTATGACTCAATGAAACATTAGAACACTTGACGTACAATATAACTTTTAAAGGAAGGTTGACCAATTTTCTTCTTGGAAGAAGAAATGAAATCATCCAAAAAAAGCACTTTGGGAACTATGACAAAAATGAGGAAATAAGCTCTTCCTCTTATGAATGAAGATTCAGTGTCACTGTATCTAATAGTGAATAGACTGAAAATAGGAGACGTGCAATAGGGAGCTTAATGTCTGTTACTAAAATACTATATAAAAATTAAAAATTAAAGATAAATAAAAATTAAATTATCTGGAAACTCGAAATAGAAGTTCATGTAACCAAAAGACAGAAGTTCGGCCAGGCCTGGTGGCTCACACCTGTAATCTAGCACTTTGGGAGGCCGAGGCCAGTGGATCACCTGAGGTCAGGAGTTCAAGACCAGCCTGGGCCACATGGTGAAACCCTGTCACCACAGAAATACAAAAATGAGCCGGGCATGGCGGCACATGCCTACAATCCCAGCTACTTGGGAGGCTGAGGCACAAGAATCACTTGAATCCAGGAGGCGGAGGCTGCAGTAAGCCAAGATTACACCACTGCACTCCAGCCTGGGCAACAGAGTGAGACTCCACATCAAAAAAAAAGAAAAAAAATTTCTATTAGAAAAAAAAAATCATTAAACAATATGTATCCCACTTTTTGCTATTTTCCATATGTGAACAAAAATCATTATACAGTCAATGGGAAATAGTAATTGAATACTGCATGAAATAAAACTGGACAATTGTTATTTTCGATTAACTCAAGAAATATAGTGTTATAAGGAATTGAAATTAGGACATAAACCAGTTTCCCAGTTTGGAAAATGGTGAAATACGCTTTGTCACCAGAGGTCAAATCAAAGCTTACTAGCTACATTTCCTCACCTTTATCATAAAAATTTTAAAGTATGAGAAATCTTCATATGGACGTTCTTAAGACAAGTGAAGAAATATTTCCCATTTTCATTTTCACCTTGTATAATCAATTTAAATGCGATTTTAAATTTAAAATGTGTTACTATAATTTCCTGTGTTATTTCTTGATGGGAAAAAATATCCCTCAGAAGCACATCCAAGTTCTTCTCTGCCTTGGGAGTGGCCAACCTCAGATTCATTTCCCTGATTAAATTTTGCAAAGCTGCCAGGTGGAGAAATTTTTCCTTTAGAAGAGAACCTAGGGTTTGCTGAAACCAGTAAATGGCTTACTATCAGAAAATCTGGAATCATCATATCAAAAAGATACTTGCACTTGTATGTTTATGGAAGCACTAGTCACAATATCAGGGATATGAAATCAACCTGTATGTCCATCAAGGGATGACCGGATAAAGAAAATGTGATATATATATATATATATGTTTACACACACACACAGCATGGAATACTATTCGGCCATAAAAAAGAATGAAATCATGTCTTTTGCAGCAACATGGATGGAACTGGAGTCTATTATCTTAAGTGAAATAACTCAAAGTCAAATACTGCATGTTCTCACTTATAAGTGAGGCCTAAATGATGTGTATACATCAACATAAAGAATAGTAGACATTGCAGACTCAGAAAGGTGGAAGGGTGGGAAGAGGGTGAGGGATGAAAATTACTTAATGGGTACAATGTACAAAATTCAGGTGACGGTTACACTAAAAGCTCAGACTTCACCACCATACACTATATTGATGTGACATAATTGCACTTGTATCTCCTAAATCTGTAAAAAGTAAAATAAAGAAAAATAAAAGAAAATCTAGGTTTCAGACTCAGCTTATCCTTAGAAGCTTGAGCAAGACATAACTTCACTTGGCTCCAGTTGCTTCATTTGTAAAATCGACAGGCTGTCAAACAGCTGTCACATCCTACAATTCCCACTGGACATCATTATACAATCATTCATCCGAACAAATCCAGGTTCCAGAGAAGATTGCTCTATAACCTGGCTCTTTGTTGTCAATCTCCTCTCAAGATCATTTATGTAAATATTTTAGTTTACTCAAGATAATGGCCATTGATAAACCTATACAATAACTATTTCCTCAAAACTGAACATTCCAATGAATAGATACTCTTTAGCAAAGTAGCCTGCACACAACTAGTTCTTAACATATGTTTGAAAAATGTATTTAAGATTACAGTCTGGGCTGGTTGTGGTTGCTCACGCCTGTAATCCCAGGAGTTTGAGACCAGCCTAGTCAACACAGCAAGACCCCGCCTCCACAAAAAAATTAAAAATTAGCCAGGCATAGTGGCATGCACCTGTAGTCCCAGCTACTCAGAAGGCTGTGGTGGGAGGATCACTTGAGCCCAGAAGGTGAAGGCTGCATGCAGTGAGCCATGATGGCACTACAGCCTGGGAGACAGAGCAAGACCCTGTCTCAAAACAAAACAAGACAAAAGAAAAAGAAAAAAAATCTAAGAGTATAATCTGTACTTTTTCTCATCAGTTTTTTCTTCATAATTGTTAAAAAGCATCAAATAAAAATGTGGTATATTGTCTCTTTCTTAACCTATTTATCATGAATACAAAATTTTAATTGGTTAGAAATCATGAATTTTACATATTCATTGAACACTTCTCAAAACATATTTTAGCATACCTTTTAGCATACAGTCACTCAGACGTAGTAATAGAACCTTCAATAGTAGTAGTAGTATTCTTTTGAAACTTAAGTAAATTAATATTGACAAGACAGCTCAAAATCCCAGGACGAAAATAAAACATATATGGAAATATATTTTGGGGCTTGTTTTTAACATTTGACTGATACTGTAGTGGAATGAAAAGGTAATGAATTCACGGGCCAGTTCTGTCGCTGTAAGCTATAACTTTGGGCAACCGATTTTAACTTGGCTTTCTTATCTGTCAAACGGCCATCACACCCTTCTATCTACCTCACAATCTGATGTGTGGATAGTGGGGAAAATCTATACAATGCCCACTTGACACCGCAAATATTAATGCTGATGGCACAAGGAGCTTGTTCATTTGTTCCAGCCTGAGAGACACAGTTTAGGAATGGCGTTGAACCATTGAAATTGGTTCTTTTGTTACAGTGGTGGGGTGGTTGTGGTTTCAGTGACCGAGTTTGGAGAGAGTGGGAAGAGAGTGGGAAGTTCACTGCGATGTATCTGACCAAGATCTGCTGGAAGGTGAAAGTGTGTAGCTTCTCTGTGCAGCTGTGTTGCAAAAGGGAGACCATTTGCAGAGACATAGTTGAGTCAGGTCTATGCTTAGGAGAGTGGATCTTTCAGTTGTTTACAGCAACGTGCCTAAAATGAGCTCACCCTCTTCAGCTGACAAGATGAATGTCCCTGTGGAGCAGGTCTGAGCTGTTTTTTAGGGGCATGGCACAGGCAAGCTGCTGAGAAATATGGCCTGGTGTGCACAGGATTCCCGGCATAGGCAATTAAGGCTGATGGTCCAGTTTCCAGAACTGTCTAAAATTACAGAGGAGGCTCATGTGAGGTCTGGGCTTGCCTGGCTCTGTCATCATTGCTTCCTGTCTCTCTGGTCAAGGGCCTGGGCAGACACTTGCCACGATGGGCACAGGGAGAGACCAACTTACCTTCATAGTTGGAGGAGGAGAAACATAAACTCAGATGCCTAAATTTTAACCTCATGTATTTCCCAACTACGCTTGGGGGGAGTAAATAAACCATTACTATTTTAATCATTTGACTATGAAAATAATATTTCTGGCTTTCCAGCTGGATAGAGGACGCATCCAAACAGTGCCCTCTGCCTCACGCTCTGTTTGTGAGCAGCGGGTGACCACAGACTTATTTTGCGGTCTCCTAGGGTGGCTTCTTAAAATTTACAGATATCCATTTGAAGTTTCCTGAGGAACATGTTAAAATACATGAAATCTTCTGGACCTCATCTTCCTACTCTCTCACGCACCACCTTTAACAAAACTGATTTATATTTTGCAACTATGAAAGTATAAAAATGCAATGTTTGTGAAGTCTGAGAAGCAGCCTTCCTGAAAGTGCTTACTTTAAAAAATTATGGGTATACAGTAGGTGTACATATTTATGGGGTACATGAGATATTTTGATACAGGCATACAATGTGTAATAATCACATTAGGGTAAACCGAGTATCCATCACCTCAAGCATTTATCATTTATTTATGTTACAAACATTTCATTTATACTCTTTTAGTTATTTTTAAATGCACGATAAATTATTGTTGGCTGTAATCACCCTGTTGTGCTATTAAATATTAGATCTTATTCAAGTGGAGAAAAAGGAACCCTTGTACGCTGTCGGTGGGAATGTAAATTAGTACTAAATTAGAATGTAAATTATTCTCCATAGCCAGTATAAGAATAATATGGAAGCTCCTCAAACAATTAAAAATAGAACTAGAACATGATCCAGCAATCCCACTGCTAGGTGTTTACCCAAAAGGAAGGAATTACTACACGTAATTGCCAAGATTTGGAAGCTTCTCATTTTTTTTTTTTTTGAGTAAATTATTCAAGAATAAGTACATGCCACGGAATCCTAAATAACAAGTAATGGGATACTACCCTTGTTTGCCGCACAATTGTGTATCTTTTGCTCCTTCCTACAACTGCCAATTGTTTAAGGGGAGAGTCACTGGGGTGAACAGCCTGGCCAAAATGGTGAAACCCCATCTCTACTAAAAATACAAAAATTAGCTTTGCAATACAGTGCCCGCCTGTAATCCCAGCTACTCAGGAGGCTGAGGTAGAAGAATTGCTTAAACCTGGGAGGTGGAGGTTGCAGTGAACCTAGATCACGCCACTGCTGGGCAACAGAGCAAGGCTCCTTCTCAAAAAAAAAAAAAAAAAAAAGAGAGAGAGAAAGAAACATAGGATAAATCCATCTTTCAACAGTGTGTCACTTATATTTTTGCTACAGTTTGGGTGTTTGTCTCCCCAAACCCCACATTGAACTTTGATCCCCAGTGCTGGAGATGAGGCCTAAGGGGAGGTGTTTAGACCATGGGAGTGAATTTCTCAAGAATGGCTTGGTACTATCCTTATGGTAATGAGTTCTTGCTCTATCAGTTCCTGCGAGAGCTGATTGTTGAAAAGAGCCTGGCGCCTCCTGCCTCTCTTGCCTCTTCTCTTGTTGAATGATTTCTGAACACACTGGCTTCCCTTCACCTTCCATCATGAGTGAAAGCAGCCTGAGATCCTCACCAGATTCAGATGTTGGTGTCATGCTTCTTGTATGGGCTACAGAAGTGTGAGCCAAATAAACCTCTTTTCTTTATAAATTACCCAGTCACAGATATTCCTTTATAGCAACACAAATGGATTCAGATAATTTTCAAAAAATATAATCTGCATTTCTTCAACTTCCAGTCCCCTTCAAAAATATAATGAATATACTAAGTTTCCTATGCTGTCAGAATTTTTGGACAGTCAATAATGTTTTATAAGTTATTTTTTTCTAGATCAGCAATTACACCCATTATTTTAAATCTAGAGCAAACCCACTTCACCTGAAGGCATATTATTTGAAGATAACATACTGTTTTAAGAAAAGTTTATTTTGTTTCCTGACTTTGCATATATATCTTATAGAATGGGGACTGGAAGACAAACAGCAATAAATTATTTGTCAAGAAATGTAGTACATTAATAATGTAAACTGTAAGTGTGTAAGGTCTTTTGAAAGATGCTTAATACATAAATCTACACTCTAATAATTTTTTTTTTTTTTTTTTGAGACAGAGTCTTGCTCCGTCAGCCAGGCTGGAGAGCAATGGCTAGATCTCAGCTCACTGCAACCTCTGCCTCCCGAGTTCAAGCCATTCTCCTGCCTTAACCTCCCAAGTAGCTGGGATTACAGGGGCCCGCCACCATGCCCAGATATTTGTATTTTTAATAGAGGCCAGGTTTCACCACGTTGGCCAGGCTTGTACCAAACTCCAGACCTCAGGTGATCTGCGCACCTTGGCCTCCCAGAGTGTTGGGATTACAGGCATGAGCCACCACGCCTGGTCAACACTCTGATAACTCTGAGCTCTTTAATCCTTAAAAATTACCAGCCTCACTTGCCAGAATGTGTTGTTTGGAGGCCTCATGCCAGAGTGTAAGCTCCCTAAGGGTAGTAATATGTGTAGGATTTGTTCACCAGGAATTTCCAGTACTTGGAAATGGGCCTGGCACATAGAAAGCATTCAATAAATAATTTTAAATAAATGCTGCCATACATGGAAAGAGGATTCACATGAGTTAGCTACTTAAACAATCAGCAACTCATCTGAATGTTACAGGTTGGGCAAAGTCCCCAGAGCCTCTTGCTCAGGGGTAGCTTGCATAATGAGAATCTCTCTGACCACGAAAACTATTTGGGAATTCTTCCAAATATGTCAGCTTAAAGAGACATCAGTGAGTTATCCTGAACATTCATCGTCTTCTGTCTAAGGAAATATAGCACATTTTGACAGAAAGCCGCCATTTACGATTTCATGACATAACTGACATAATTACAGTTTAATATAAGATTTTCCTGCTTTGGGATAGGTCTTCTCATGCCCAGTGTATTTTTTAAGAAGTTATAAACAGTGAAAAACAAATTCATTGCAATTATATAAAGTATGTTAGCATAGTTCTTTTTAAGAGAAAACCACCCTCATTATAAGTATGTTGCTGTAAACATATATTTATATTGTAAAACCCTAATTCTAAGACACTACTCCTTTTGCTGGTGGAGTAGAATAAGACACTAAAGTGATCTGCCCACCTTGGCCTCCCAAAGTGATAGGATTACAGGTGTGAACCACCGCACCCGGACTTTTGTGGCATTTGTATTGAATAGAATGAATAACTACGCCAATGAATGAGCAAAATACAGTCTTGTTCCAGAAAAGAAAAGAACAACAAATGCAGACCAGGCAATAGATAGGGGAATGCCTGCCCCGAGTTCCCAACCTTCTTTCCTTCGCTTTGGGAGGCCAAGGTGGGCAGATCACTTGAGGTCAGGAGTTCGAGACAAGCCCGGCCAACATGGCAAAACCTCGTCTCTACTAAAACACGAAAATTAGCTGGGGGTGGTGGCAGACGCCTGTAATCCCAGCAACTTGGGAAGCTGAGGTAGGAGAATTGCTTGAACCCTGGAAGCAGAGGTTGCAGTGAGCTGAGATCGCACCACCACACTCCAGCCTGCGTGACAGAGGGAGACTCTGTCTCAAAAAAAAAAAAAAAACCCAAAAACAAAACCAAAAAATGCCACAAAAGGCACTATGTAAAATGTGGAGACAGAACAGAAAACGGCTGGAAATTAAACTTCTCTCAAATCTCAAGTCCCTGTAGGAGATCAGACAAGGAAACTGACAAATGCAAAACGGGATGGTGAAGGGAAGGGGTTTAAGCAGATGTTCCCATGCAATTCTTTTTCCAATAAAAGACCACTGCTTTGGGTGACAATAACCATGTACATATGGAAAAAAGTTTAATGACATTATGTATTATAAATATCTATTCTTTTACAAACTAATAAAAAGAAATAATTACTGGAGGGTTTGTATTACTTTATTAGCAAAGATTGTTTCACATATGCTGGAAATAATTTTGATTTCTGCAAAGAGAAGGAAATTTTCTGATTATTCTATACTGCAATCAGATCTTTTTCCTATTTCAAGTTATTATAAAAAGTTCATTGTTGTCGCAGATCAGAAACACCCATCCTCTTTGACTTTCCAGAAAGTCTAAAAGTCAAGAAAAATAATTTCACCATCTAAGCTATATGTTCCATGAGAAAGACACACTAAAACAGCAAAATGGTCCAAAAACAAATTCACCTGTGGAAAGTGAAGAAAAAAATGTTAACTTTTATAGTCCCTCTTAAAACAAGGAAATAGATGCGTTTATTCCTACATCTAGCTCTTCTCCCATAATCCTCTACTTCTTGAATCTGCCTGGGACCAAGAAGGCCAGATCTCTGCTGATACTGATTCCTACATCTTCTGGTCTGGTGCCAAACCACAGTGATTTTGCATCTGCAAGAGCACATTTGAGAGTCAGCTGAAAGAAGAGCAAAACATTTATTAACGCCAAAGCCATCAACCGCAATCAAAAGATCAATCCAAACAAATTGAGCAATTTGCAGAAGAGCAGACATGGTCTAAGGCAGGAATAAGTGAACCTCAAGGGTGTTAGAATAAAAACAGACCCCATCTCATAAAAGGAATCTTGGCGCAGGCCTTCCCAAATATAAAAATCAAAGAGCTATTCTCCCCTGTCTTCCTTATATAACAGCACTCAAGGATAGGAAAGACAGATTTATGGATCAGAGGCTTCTGTCCAGAGCATGGCCTTTCTCATGAAGTTACCTGTCTAGCATGTGAAACTGATGATCAATGGGACTGTTATTCCCCATACTGGCTTTCTTCCCTGAAAGTGATTACACATCCAACCCATTTCCGAATGACTTGCGGTGCCTCTCCATACGTGGAGAATATTTCTCTGCCATGTTTTCAGGCTTGGCAACATGATGTGTCTGGGCCAATGAAATGTAAGCAGAGGTGACAGTGTGCCAGTTCAAGCAAACACTTTGAAGCATGACATTTTCCAGCCAATTCTCTGTTTTTCTCTCTGCCACAGAAACAGCAGTCTCAAAGCCAGGCACAGAAAGATAAATTTTACAGGTTCTCACTCATATGTGAGACTTAGGAATCAAAACAATTGAACTCATGGAGGTAAAGAGTAAAATGATGGTTACTAGAAGCTGGGAAGAGGACAGGGAAGGAGATGGAGTGCAGACAGCTACTGGGTGCAAAAATGCAGTTAGGAAACAAAAAGAGCAGGTCCCAAATATACATGGCTATATTTCTGAAAGAGAAGACACTGGGAGCAGAATTGTGGCAATCAATGCACAACCATCACTATGTAATGCAAGTGGAAAATGAAAATTTATTGGCGTGAGCCCGAGATTTGGAGACTATATATTATTGCAGTGAAACTGACTAATATATATGACACCATGAAGCAGTAACTTACAACTGCACTGAAATAAGCATTCCATCTCTAAGGGCATCCCATTCCATGAGAGGCTTGGCTTTTATTCTAAAAATAAGCTCAAAGAGATTAGATAGGATTGGTTCAAGCACTATGTCACCTGTAGTCAGAAGGCACCAGGGATAAAAGGTACCATTTTCTATCCTAGATGAACTATGTTGCTGTAAGATAAGCCATAGTTATCCTGGAGGTCACCTGTTCCACAATTCTGGAAGTAGCCATGAAATAGATCAGCCTTGAAGGAGTGGGGCACAGCATAGGTTTATACTTGCCCCACAGCAAACATTTCTTTGAACACATAGTAAGTTCACTTGTCCTCCAGCTCAGGAGTCCAGGGAATAGCCACACACAGTCAGGGCTATTAGCGTCACTAAACAGAAAGTGCTTCTTTTGGCTTCTAGTTCTGCAACTGCTTTTACGGCTCCACCTCTTCCTTTTAATTTGCTTATTAATGGCTCTTTGACAACCCTACTGCTAAGTCAGTGGCCTTGGGGGTATAATTACAAATACTTTAAAACTCAAAGTTAGCATGTTTTTCCAATCAATTAAAAGTACTTAAAAATACCTACAGAAGCCAAAAGCAACCTAGGTCCTAACCACATGCACCAGGCCACAGGAACTCAACAGGGCCTGACAAATTCAGTCTTGCCAGGACCAGCAGGGAGGAGACAAGAACCGTGAGATTCAGAAAATGAGTTGGAAGGCAGCGACGCATGGCTGAGCAAAGGGGATTTGTTCCTAGAATGCTGCTGCCTAATCCAGGAAGGACAGACAGGGCTGGGAAGCAGATCTGAAGCAGAACTATGGAAGGAACACCCCATTCCTTGACAAGCTTAGATCTGGTGGTGGGGCCTGGGGCTCATAAGGATAGCCAGCTACATGCTCACTGGCTTAATCAGAGGTGGTTCCTCCTGCCTCTGGAGTGAGTTATTCTTCAGAAGTGTAGGAGCAAAGAGGATTCATTCTTTGACTAGCCCAGCTTGATTCACTCTTTGGCTAGACTCACCCCGGGTCTTACAGAATCTACAAAAGGATGAGAAGGAACTCACTGGCAAATAAAACTTAATGGGAACAAAACAAGCATTGTCCAACAAGGACGACCTATCACAAGAATGCTAGAACTCCTGACAGGCCAGTCTTCTTTTAAGGGTGGGGAAACTGAGCCCAGAGATGCAAAATGACCCACCTAAGGCCAAAGTCAATGACAGTATGGCAGAGGGAGGGCTCAGGGCCTGACTGATGAATTCCTGACTGATGCTGAGAGCTCTTCTTTAAGTCTCTATGCTAGCCTATTCTGAAATAAATACAAGGACTTTGTAGGGGCCCCTAAAGTCAGAGAGAAGGTGTGACTACAACAGGAAGGGCTTATGAATCTGCAACATTGTTGTTATTGACAATTGATCCACCTAAGCCGTTGACTTTTCCACATGTTTTCACAAAGAATAGGGGCATGAGATACTGTTGTGTGGACATTATCCACATGTGGGAGGAAAGAAAGTCAACCACATGATGTACAAGCCATTGAAACTTCATATTTGAGAATTCTGCAAGTCAACTATTATTGCCAATTGTCAGGATCCTGCCTAATGAGAATTTCATAAAGTGTAAGTATAATACATCACACTCCATTAGGGGCTGGGGTGGGGAACTGCAGGAGGTTGAAAAGGAGGGGCTCAGAGAGGAAGGAAGATGAGGGAAGTGATTAAGAAAAATACTGACAAATACTGAAAACAAAACTTGCCTGGTGTGGATGCAGCTAAATTAAGTTTTTCTATGAGAAACAAGGTAAAGAACTCATTTTAAATGCCTGCAGGTAGACTGAAAGTTGTTTCCAAATACCAGATTGACAAAACGATCTTAGAAATAGACAGAAAATGCCAATGCCTGTAGCTGTTTCTGACCCTTGCCAGTGGTCATGCTTTCATTTCCTCCCAAATCAGATCCTAAGTACCTATTCAGCAAAATAGAATACATGAAATCACAGACAGACACTTTCAACCACCAGAAACACAATTTCACTTAATTCTACAAATATCATCAAACACCAGTGGGAGACGTTCTTTCCCCTGGCATTTGGTTGCATTTGACTTTCACAAAATAGTGAACTTATCAAGAGGAAATGTTTCTCTAGAGCTTGCTGGATTCATTTAGTCACTTCTCCCGACTGCCCCTCAGGGTCCCCGTTATTGCTACTTGGGGTAGACTATGACCAGTTTCTCTTGGCATAAACCGCACAATAACCATGACCTTAGCATAGCTTTGAGGGTTTACTAACCTGTGACACACTCAAACCAGGCAAGCTAAAGGGTTTCAAAAATCCTGAAGCACCTGAAATGCTTCTGAAAATGATTCTATGACTTGGCTGTTAATAGGGATGAAAACAAGTTTGAAAATTAAGAGACAATGAGAAGCTAGATAGGAAGTGCGATTGCATGCAACTTGGGTTCTTTCTCTGAAAAGTAAGGCAAAGCAGACACAAGAGAGGACTTGAGCTTACACTCATTTTGGAGGAAAATTCCTTGTGACGCCACCCTCCCCACATCCCTGGAGCCCCCACCCCAGACCATAAACCTGATCCTTGAAGTAATTAAAACCCACTTCTACAAAAGGGAAAATACTAAGTAGCTTGATTTTAAACCTTCCACAATAATGCAGTATGTATCGGGGCAACAGTGGTGTTGGATTGATATTAGGACAGAAATTCAGTCTTTGCCAGAACAGTGACTTTATAGCCAACTCCTGATCATGTCAACCTGAAATAATCAAAAGGGTCAGATTCCAATTTTAGAGAGTTTATTCAAGCAAAAAGCTGGGAATGGCCATTTCTGGATGTTCCATCCCAGAGAAATGGGGGTAGTGCTCTGAAGTTAAAAGCTAAATTCTCTTTTATATAGGAAAAAGCAAAGAAATTTAACAAGATTACAACATTTTCAATACAGGGCTGGTTTATGAGTTACAACAAATTAATCAGTTACAGTGTGTTTTCTTTTCCATGCAGCTTGTTTTCTTCTCTTTATTGCTCGTTTTCATTTCCTTTTCATTTTAGAAGAGTGTGCTTAGCATTCCATCTTGAGGCATTGAGATGGCCACAAAGTTTTTGTGTGAGAAGAAAGAGGTTAATCTATAATGAAAGTCAACAGTAAGAGGGAAGGGGTCTTCCCTGGCATCCTTCACTGATATGGACAGGAGACAGGGAAATACTGGGTAGAAGAGGGCAGTTCCCAGCAAAGGGCCCACCCTCAAGCCTGAAGACCCACAGCCCTAAAGGAGGACAGGCATTTCTGTTTTCAGGGCCAAATTTTGCCTTTTGGCCTGCCATGCGCCCCCCATCCTGCCCCCACATAAACCCAAGACCTTAGAGGGCACACACACAAGAAGCTGGACATCAAGACCAGCAGACCAGTGATAGTGGAACAATGCGGCAGGGAAAGTGAGAAAAGGAAGGATGTCTGGAATCCTAGGGGAGCTCAGCCAGGGGTGGCTGGAGAAGAGTTAGGCCACTGGATGCCCGACTCCAGGGAAAGACCACCTTCCCACTCCAACCCCACTTCTGGCTCCCCATCCATCTCAGGTACAGCCATTCCATAAAACCTTGCACTCAACCTTCAAGCCTGTGTGTGATCTGATTCTTTCAGGACACTGGACAAGAGCTTGGGATACAGGAAGTTGTCACACTGGCCCCCTGCCCTTACAATAACGCAGAGGGTCCGTTAAGCTGATTAACACTCAAGATGTCTGCAGACAACGAATCTGAAAGAGCTTTGTAACACATGCCCACATGGGTTTCGGGAGTCACAGAGAGCCAACCCCTAGACTCTGTGGTAGGACCGGAGCCCAAAAGTGCTTGTGCTGGCCTCTGCACCTGCCTGTCTGCATGCTTCCCCCTTGGGATTTGAGCTTTGGGGCGACCAAGCAGGCGAGCTACACCTTTCGCACGTCCTACAACCATTTACAACATTTTACAAAATAATGTAGGTAAGGGAAAAGACAATTCAGACAATCAAAAATACTACAAAAAGTTCACAGCTGCCTAGTTTACACTGCCTGTCTTGTGACTGAGGCTCCATAATTCACATTTCCTTATGGCTCAAAATAATTGAGAGTTCTAACAGCTTAGATTTTGAATCACTCCTTTTCACAATCACAAAGCGTAGTAGGAGTGCCAGAGAGAGAGCATAGCTCACACATAATCCAAAAGTCTTTTCTAGCCCGTAGTTTCAAAATCACTCTCCCAAAGAAAGGTGAGGAAAGCTAGTATCATAGAAACCAAATGGGCCCTTCCGAGTTTCATTTCCCACCACCTGAGAGGCAGTGATGAAACACCACACAAGTACTGCTTTGAAAAGCACCTGGATTCCTCAGGTTCTTTCAGACTACCTCATGGGAAATAAAACAGAAACAAATTTAAAACTATAACTGGGTTGGTTTTTTGTTTGTTTACCAGTTAAGACCTCAGGTAGGTATATGCTATGGGCTGAATTGTCTTCCTGCAACCTCCCCCAAATGTATATGTTCAACTCCAAACCTCTAGTACCTCAGAATGTTCCTGTTTTGGGACATGATAAAAGAAAAACTTTAGCCGATTTAAATTTAAAGGAGTTTAGTTGAGCAACGAACGTTTAGCGAAGCAGATAGCCCCCAAATCACAGCAGATTCACAAAGACTCCAGCGCAGCCATGTGGTGGAAGATGATTTATAGACCAAAAAAAAAAAAAAAAAAAAAGAGAGAGAGAGAGAGAGAAATGACGTACAGAATTTGGAAGTGAGGTAGAGAATGGCTGGATTGGTTACAGGTTGGTGTTTGCCTTAGTTGAACACAGTTTAAACCCTAAGCAGTATATGAATGGTTGAAGTATGGCTGCTGGGATTCGCCAGGACTTAGTTATTGTTACAGGTGCCTACTACTAAGTTAGGTTTTCAGTTTTGTCTGCCTATTAAGTTAGGTTACGGTTCATCCACAAGGACTTAAATATAGAAGTAGGGAATCTTTCTCAGGTTGTATTTAGTTTGCTTTCACAGACATAAAGCCTTTAAAGAGGTAATTAAGGTAAAATGAGGTTATTGGCATGGGTCCTAATGTAATCTGACTGGTGTCCTTACAAGATTAGGACACAGGCACCCAGAGGGAAGACAATCTGAAGTCACAGACCTACAAGCCAGGGAGAGGGGCCTCAGAAGTCAACCTGCTGACACCGTGATCTCAGATTCAGCCTCCAGAACTGTGAGAAAACAAATTTTCGTTTTCTGAGTCACCTAGTGTCCTTCTGGCACTTTATTCTGGCAGCCCTAGTGAACTAATACAGTATATTAGCTTCCTCACAGTTTTAGTGCATATTTAAAACTCCACCCTTAGGGAGTTGCTTACTCTTACTAAGCTTACGTTGCTTACTGATCTGTCTCTCACTTTTAATGCTTTGTTGACGTCCACATTGCATTAGAGCCATGTCAGAATAACTGAAATAATGGCACAGCCAGTCTGGAAGTTTTGGCTGTCAGATTCATAACACTTGGTCCAACTCTGTGGACATCATTGACATTTACAGTTTGTTACGATCTCCATTTTACGGATATGAAAAATGGGACTTGAAGAGGCTAAACAACTTGTTCGAGTTCAGCAACTGGCGAAGGGAAGGGCTAGGATTTGAACCTAGATGGCTTGAGTCAGAGGGTGTGCTCTTAACAATTATGGGATACTGCCTCCCCAAGAAGGAAGAGGAACTGTGACATTGAAACTGCCTTTGCAAAATTATGACTGAGACAGTGAAAGAGATCTGACGTAACCAACTTCATCTTCCTTCTAACCTTTAAGCTGTACTTATTCCTTCCTGGGCATAGGTTGAACTTTGGGAGGAACTTAGTTTATAGTTTCCAACAAAGACCATAACAGCCCTTTCCCAAAACAAACCTTCTTGCCTGGGGACTAAACCGTCTTTATAGGATCTATTAGCCACGAGATTTGAAATTATGTTTTAGGACTTATGCAGCTGGAGGCTACAGGATTCTGACCCTCCCTAAACTGCTCATAGGATTAGTGCTTGAGATATTTTGCAGACATTTTGATGGATCAGCTGGCAGCACCCAGACTGATGAACTGGCTCATCTGATCTTGTGGCCTCCCACCCAGGAATTGACACAGCACAAGAGGACAGCTTCAACTTGCCATGATTTCATCTCTCACCCAGCCAGTCAGCACTCTCAATTCACTGGCCTTCCCTCACCCACCAAATTATCCTTAAACACTCTGGGCCAGGCCCAGTAGCTCAAGCCTGTAATCCAAGCACTTTGGGAGATCGAGACAGGTGGGTCACAAGGTCAAGAGATCGAGACCATCCTGGCCAACATGGTGAAACCCCGTCTCTACTAGAAATAGAAAAATGAGCTGGGCGTGGTGGCAGGCATCTGTAGTCCCACCTACTAGAGAGGCTGAGGCAGGAGAATCACTTGAACCAGGGAGGCAGAGGTTGCAGTGAGCTGAGATCGCGCCACTGCACTCTATCCTGGCAACAAAACGAGACTCCATCTCAAAAACAAACAAACAAAACTCTGATATCCAAATGCTCAGGGAGACTGAGTAATAATGAAACTCTGGTCCCCCACACAGCCAGCTCTGTGTAAATTATTATTTCTCTATTGCAATTCCCCTGTCTTGATAGACTCTGTCTAGGTAGCAGGCAAGGTGAACCCATTGGGTGGTTACAATATATCTGAGATTTAGTGACTGAGAGAAAGGTTGAATCACTGGTAGAAACAGAGAAGATCCCAAAGTTTTCTTGTGAGGAGAAACATGATGAGGTGGATGTTAGACCTGTTAATTTCAATGGAGAGCCTTCACACAGAGCTGGGAGATTGATGGCAGGGCCATGGGTGAAGAACTGGGGCTTCTCCATTTAAGGCATGGAAGCAGAGGAGACCTCTAAGCAGAAAATTGCAAAGAAGAGAATTACAAATCCTTCCTTTGGGTGTGGCCACAGTTAAGATGAGAATGAGGGAGAGGCAGCTGCGAAGAAGCCAGTGAGGCCGAGCATAGCCAGAAAACACAGAGTCCTGGGATTCCAGGGTAAAATATGTCAGGGATGTGGTAGTAAACACTCAGAATAGCAAACTGCTGACTGGTGCTGTTAGCAAGCTGAAATAAGCGCTGCATTGAGGGCAGGCAATTGTTTAACTCCAACATACTCAACTTTTCATTATTGAGATATTCTGGGCACCATCTAATAAAAACGAGCATTTTCCAAAAAACTTAATTCTCAGTGTTCACTTACATCGTGAAAAAAAATTGTAAAATACACAGAAACAGAAACATATGATTGGTTTTGCAAATAATCATAATGATCTGAATACTTGAGAATACTGTAAAATCACTTCTTAAATTCAGAAAATATTCAAGCATTTTAAAAACCAACAGAGATAGCTACATGTTGACAGAATAATGGATATTAGTAATGTAATTGTCTAGTGATCTCTTAACAAACTGTAAAAAATAAAACTGTAATATAGTAAGAAAGAATTAGAAACCCCATTGTTTGGCTTAATCTGTGAAAAGGTATTTTAGTAATGTTGTTGAAAATGAAAAAAGTGCATATAGCCCAGATATTTATTATTATACAAAAAAGTAGACTCACTCTTACTACCCAATATAGAATCTTTGAGTTGGAAAGGCCATCCAAGCTAAATCACTACACTAAATATATAGACAGAAATGTTCCCTACAACATGCCTAATTTCTGGTCATGCAATAGTCCTGATATGGCTTGGCTCTGTGCCCCCTCAACCCAAATCTCATCTCAAATTGTAATCCCTACGTGTCAGGAGAGGAACCTGGTGGGAAGTGGTTGGATCATGGGGGTGGGTTTCCCTCTGCTATTTTCATGACAGTGAGTTCTCACGAGATCTGATGGTTTAAAGCGTGGCACTTCCCACCTTATTCTCTCTCCTGCTGCCTTGTGAAGAAGGTGCTTGCTTCTCCTTTACCTTCTGCCATGATTATAAGTTTCCTGAGGCCTCTCCAGCTATGTGGAAGTGTAAGTCAATTAAAACTGCTTTCTTTATAAATTACCCAGTCTCAGGTAGCTCTTTATAGCTGTATGAAAACAAACTAATACAAGTCTATATCATTGTCTTTTATTAATTATAGAGAGCTCTTCTTGAGTTTAAACCTTCCTCTCTATAACAGCAGAATACTTCCCTTGGGACTGAATAAGACAGTCTATTATAATAAAATAGCCTCTCTCTTATTAACCTTCTCTTCTGTACACACCTAATTCTTCCATTGGACTTCCTAGTATGTGGTTTTTAGACCCTCCCTGCTGATCTATCATTATTATTTGTGTGCACTCCACATTAACAACTGACCATTAAAGTGTAACAGACAAATTTTAATATTCCTGCAAAGACCTGATCATTATAATTGCTACTGAACAAATAATTAAGAATCTACCAAGCACAATACATTGAGCTGAACACTGGAGATAAAACACGTAGTTTATGGAATGCAGATCTTCAATATCTGCAGTGACTGTCTCAGCTTTTGGGGACCATGTGGTATTTCAGTCTTAAAGCAAATTCATAATTAGTTGATTTGTTTATGTCTTATTTTTGTTTTTACAAAAGCTGCTGCCACAAAGATCTTCAGATCTTATATCTTATCATTGTAGAATTGCTCTTTTCCAGCTGACAATAGTAACTTACATATTTCATGCCATTTCATAGCCAGTTATCCGACCTGGTAAGATTACTTAGAATTTTCATCTTCAACTAGAAGAAGGAAAAAAAAAAAAAAGTTCTTTTGGCTAACCTGGCAGCTTTTTGCATTATAAATTTTTTAATTTGATAAATGTGGCTTTTATGTTTATATTCAAGTCTCTGATAACATTTTTCACAGAAGTCCAAGAAAAAAAGAACTAAAGAAACTTCTTTTAAGATTGACCTCCCTTGGTTTATGCCCTTTTTGTGTGATTGTCCAACTACTTAAAAATTCATCTGGAGCATCAAATGTAGCCATCCCACATGCTTTTATCTTGCTCATAAGATTATTAAAATAGGCTTTATTCAGGTATAATACAATAATAAAGGTTGCCAGGGGTTCCTTTGTGCTGTTTATTGTTACTTTTACGGAAAGAAGAAAAAGAAGAACTGCACAGATATCTAAAGGATAAGAAGGCCAAAGGAGGAACCAACCACAAAAACAACAGCAGAAACTGTCTGTAAGGAAACCACAAGACCCAGATAGTGGGACACACCACCAAATCATGTGCAAAAGGTCATGACAATGAAGAAATCCTTATCCCTTATCCCTTCGAAAACTCCCATGTTTCTAGGCAAGATGCCTCTTCACTCTGCTAGGATATTGTGGAAATGTTCAGGGTGCATGGAAGGATAAGTACATTATAGGATGCGGTAGACACCATACAATGATAATAGAGATGGAGGCCGCCCACTTGGGTCATGGAAGACGAAGCCTTTGAGGACTTAGAGTTGAGATCTGACCATTCTTTTTGTAGACAGTCTTGAGACCGGTCCTTGCTAATTCATTTGAATTTGTTGGTTACTTTATCTTATTCCATGTGGATTTTGGCCCAATGATGACAACTGGTGGGTGGGGGAGGGGTGGTCCCAGAACAAATAAGTGAACATTTTGTCTGCTACTTTATTGTGATCAGACAATCTAGGAAACTTAGAATAGAAAGAAAATCAGAGTTTACTTTACCTGATCTATTTGAAGGAAATATATATCAGTCCTGATTGATTGCCATCTTCTATTCCAAATGTGCAACAATGATCTAGCTAATAAAAAATTCTGAGCAAAGGATTTCTCAGATACACTTTTTAAATATTTGCACATTTCCAGCCTTCTTTCATCTCTGCAGTTCCCTACTGTCTCTGACAACACATCCAGGAGACCTTTATACCCTGAAAAGTAATTTACCTAATACTGGGGGTATGAGCACATTTAAAATGTCTTCAGGTTCTCTTACTCTTTATTCTCCAATACTGAGCTTGACGTTAGAGTGGGAAGAAAACAGCTTTAAATTAAGACAACCACATACCAGACTCCTGGTTCAGCCACTTATTAGCTGAGTTACTTTGGGAAAATTATCAATCCTCCCATACCTCATTTTGTTTCTCTATTAAGTTGAGGATTCCTGTTAATTCACAGAGTTACTATAAGGGCAAAATGAAAATATGCAATCAAACAAAATTAATTGAAGATATTATTCTCACATTACAATTTTTAACTTTTCCAGTTGGAATATCATATCCCTTAATGCAGAAGATTTCATCTTCACTCCATAATTATTGAGTACTTACTATGTACCAAGATAAATATGAAAAAGATACAGTCTCTGCCTGAAGCAGGCTTAGACAAGTAAAATATAAGAAGTGTCAAACAGTGTACACAGGATATTTTGAGAGTACACAGGGGACTGAGATGAGGAAGGTCAGAGAGGCCACCAAAGGAGCTTACTCTTGGATCTTTTAAGCATGTCTTGTTCAGGAGAGGAACTGTGACAAGGGAGAGTACCCTGAGCCTAAAGAACAATTTGTGCAAAGGCACAGAGATGAATAAAGTCTTGGTAAAATAAACTCAATGGGTCAGGATGGCTGGAGTACAAAAACAAGAGAGTGGCAAGATGTGAAAATAGACACTGGCAGGGGTCTGATCACAAACAAACAACAGTAACAGCAAATGTGCCTGGGAGTTTATTCTCTATCTCAACTACTGCAGAAGGCCTCTGCTATGCTCTGTTTGTTTCCCCCAAAATTCATATGGTGAAATCCTAACCCCCAACATGATGGTATTAGGAAGTGTGACCTTTTGTGGAGTGATTAGGTCATGAGGGTAGAGACTTCATTATGGGATGAATGCCCTTGTAAAAGATGCTTCAGAGAGCTAGCTTGAGCCTTCCACCATGTGAGGACACAGCTAGACGACGTCTTCTGTGAACCAGAAACAGACCCTCACCACACACTGAATGTGCTGGCATCTTGATCGTCGACTTCTCAGGCTCTAGAACTGTGTGAAACAAATGTTTGTTGTTTATAAGCCACCTAGTTTATGGATTTTTGTTATAGCAGCCTAAAAGACTAAGGCGAACTCTAAAGGATTTTCATGAGAGTGAGGGGAAGATAATATTCCTAGAATCATACTTTTAAAATATGGCTTGGCTACAACATAGAGAATACTTTACAAGGAAGCTAAAGCCAAAGGCAGAAAAATCATTTAGAGGTTTCTGAAATAATCCTGGACAGAAGTAAAGGGAATCTGAACCAGTGCAGTGCAGATAGGTTGGAGAAGATGGAATGCCTCCTAGAGATATTAAAAAGGCAAAGTTACAAAACTAAGGCACCAGTTCGGGGGTTAGGGAAAGGGGGTAGTGAAGTACCCCAGTTTTTGTCTTGGATAAGTGAAATTTGAAAAAGAATGGTATGTAACAGCAAAAGGAATTGGAAGACAGATGATGAAATTCCTTTTGAACATATTAATTTGAGATACATCGATTTCAAGATCTAGAGGTCTTATTGTATTACTTTGAGATAAAATCTAATTTTCTTGGAATTCTATCAACTGAAAATTTCTATTATTTAGGACTGACTTGATTACCAAGATCAGGAATGAAAGAATACATGACTACAAACCCCATGGATGTGAAAAAAAGATAATATGTAAAGGCTACAAATAACTCTATACACACACATTTGACAACTGAGATAAAATGGAACAATTTCTCCAAAATCAATAAATACCAAAGCTTACCTAAGATGAAATAGATAATCTGGGTAGTCCTAAAGCTATTAAAGAAATTGAATTGATAGTTTAAAACATCCGTAAAAGATATCTCCTGGACAAATTATTTCACCAATCAGTTCTACCAAACATTTAAAAAAGAAATAGCACAAATTCCACATAACCTCTTCCTTAGAAGAGGAGGAAACACTTCCCACTTTATTTTACAAGACCAACATTAGCTAGATACCAAATAAACAACCTAATCTTAAGGAGAAAAAAACTAATGCAAACAAGAAACAGAAGGAACATTTTCTTTAGTTTTCTTTTTTTAAAAAAATCTTTATTTTTGTTGTTTATTCTTTTATATGACTCAACTGCAGTAAAGAAGGAACATTTTCAAAAGAGCTTTGAGTAATAGGACAAGCTTACAATAGCCACTCGAATTTGACAAAATGAGAGCACAAAAATTAGAATATAAAGAATGCTGTAATATGAAACAGGAAAACACTACGCTTAGAAAACAAAATAAGAACCAAAATAATGTCATCAAAAATAAGCAAGCTTAAATCACAAGTTAAAAATGAGTAAGATCAAAAGAGCAGAAAACAAAATCAATATACTTACATTTAGAAAAAAGATTGTGATAATTACACAGTAATGCAAATAAACATGAGGTGCTTAAAGAATCATAGAGAAACTGCTAGATATGGAGGACAAAAATAGAGAGCCCAACAAATGTTAATTGATGCCTCAGAAGAAAAAAATAATTCAACAGTGGAATAAGAAAAGTATTACAAAGATATATCACAAAATAAATAACAGTCCTGAAATGAGAACTCAATTGGCACAGTGAAAGAACATGAAAATTAAGTATGGAATGCTTTACATTTATATAGATCTTTGTTAAGTTATTGAATTATAAGAATGAAAAAACAATTGTTCAGGTATCAGAAAGCTAATCACCTACAAGGAGAAAAAAAAAAAAACATGCGGACCTCAGACTTCTGCAAAGCCAAACGCCCAGCTATAAACGAGAACTATCTGCAGTGTACTGTTCAATATGACAGCTACATCTGTGCTTCTGAGCACTTGAAATGTGACCAGTTCAAACTGAGATTCGTTCTGAGTGTAAAATACATCCTGAATTTTGAAGACATTATGAATGAATAAAAAGGTAAAAATCTCATCAACACTTTATGTTGATTACATGACAAAATATTTATATATATTGGGTTAAATAAAATATATTAGTAAAATTAATCCAATTTAGAAAAGGGCAAAGGACAAGATTACATTATTTTCTATGCCACGGTATTAACAATATGACTTAACTCTTGCTCTTTAACTCTTTTATAACCATGTATCACAAAACTGGCAAGATTGTTTTTCTTTAAAATAGTCATTGAAAAATATTCTTACCCAGCAAGATTTCATTTAGAACTGAAAATTTTCAGGGTATAAAATAAGCAATTGTGTTACAATTATGATCTGCCATATGAGGTTCGAGCTTCTCCAGATTTTGACCCTGTTCGTGCTATCTCTGCCTTTTCTCCAAGTTACCTACTGCTTTCCTCTACAGCATTAGCTATTTTAAAAAATAAGCTACTATTTTTGTTTTTCAGCTTAGGCTCTTTGGTCAACTGAGGTCAACTATCCTGATACCGTGAGATCCCCATTTATATCATCTCACCCTAAAAATATATCCCTCCAAAGTCAAAGGATGTCTTTTTCTTTCTGAGTCATTGTATATTAGTCCATTCTCACAGTGCTACAAAGACACTACCTGAGACTTTTGTTTATAAACAAAAGAGGTTGAATTGACTCACAGTTCCGCATGGTTGGGAAGGCCTCGGGAAACTTACAATCATGGCGGAAGGGGAAGTGGAAGCAAGATACGTATTACATGGTAGCAGGAAAGAGATGAGCACGCAGGGGATATTGCCACTTATAAAACCATCAGATCTCATGAGAACTTACTATCATGAGTACAGCATGGTGGAAAGCGCCCCCATAATCCAATCATCTCCCACTAGCTCCCTCCTTCAACACGTGGGGATTACAATTCAGATTATAATTCAAGATAAGATTCGTGTGGGGACACAGATCCAAGCCATATCACATTGTGACAAGTATCTGACTCTTGAAGAATTGTAACTACTAGAATTTCAGGCAGTAAGAAAGCACTGGGGTGAGAAAATCCTTTTGTCAAAGTACCTGTATTTCTTGCTATTTCTGCTTCAGTTTTTCTCCCGTGGTTAGAAAAGAGATTTTCCAGTCTTTGGGGTGGAAAGCTGTCCACAGAACACAACAAAATTGAAAGGGGCTTCCCAGTTATCTGAGAAAAGCTTTATAAGAAAGTGCCAGTAACTCACAAACAACTCAGATATTTTTTACAAAGGAACTTAATTTCCAAAATGATAAATCCGCTGCCTGATACTGATTCACATATGAGCACAAACCATCTTAACTCTTTATTAAATGCTATCTTTCAGTATTTCTTTTTTTTTTTTGGATACAGGAGACTTTATTGATGGTACACAAGGTGGGGCTCCCTAGACCCCTCCCACTTCAGGGTGTTTGCCATGGAACCAGTGAGGAGAGGAGATTCTCACTGTGGTGGGGGACTGAGTGTGGCATGGACTCCCCAGCAGCTGAGGGCCTCTCTTTTCCCTTTCATGCCCTCGCTGGGGCTGGCAGTCTGGGTGCCTTACTCCTTTGAGGCCTACCACCCTATTGCTGTAGCCATATTCATTGTCATATCAGGATATGAGCTTGACAAAGTGGTTCTTGGGCGCAATGCTGATCCAGCATGGAAAGTGGAAGAATAAGTGTCACTGTTAAAGTTGGAGGAGAGAGCCTGGTGCTCAGTATAGCCCAAGATGCCCTTGAAGGGGCCCTCCAATGCTTGCATCACCACCTTCTTGATGTCATATTTGGCAGGTTTCTCCAGATAGAAGGTCAGGTCCATGATCGACACATTGGTGGTGGGGACACAGAAGGACATGCCAGTGAGCTTCCTGTTCAGCTTGGTAGATGCAGCACCAGTAGATGCACAGATGATGTTCTGGAGAGTCCCATGGCTGTCACACCACTGTTTCCCAGAGGGACCATTCCCTGGTCTTGTAGGTGACAGTGATGGCATGGACTGTGGTCATGAGTCCCTCCATGATGCCAAAGTTGGCATGGATGACCTTGGCTAGGGGGGCGAAGAAGTTGGTGGTACAGGAGGCATTGCTGATGATCTTGAGGCTGTTTTTGAACTTCTCATGGTTCACCCCCATCATGAACATGGGGTCATCAACAAAGAGGGCAGGGATGATGACCATTTAGACTCCCCACTCTCAGTACGCCCCAGCCTTCTCCATGGCAGTGGGAGTAAGATGCCAGTGGGCTCCACAATATAATGAGCACTGGTATCACCCCATTTGCTTTTGGTGGGATCTTCCTCCAGGAACATGGTGATAAGATTTCCACTGATGACAAGTTTCCCATTCTCAGCCTTGACAATGCCATGGAATCATACTGGAATATGCAGAGCACGTAGTTGAGGTCAATGAAAGGGTCGTTGATGACAACAATAACTACTTCCCAAAGTTAAAAGCAGCCTTGGTGACCAGGCACTCAATATGGCCAAATCCATTTAGTCTGACCTGCACTTCCACCATGGTGTCTCAGGGACATGGCTGACACTGCACGAGAAAATATGGCTGTCAAACCAGAGGAGCAGAGAGCCTAATTTCCTTTTAAATACCTGCGTGGCTAAGATACCTTAAGCAGGGTTGCCAATCATTCATTAAATGACAAACATTTCAGTTTTACTACTTTTAATAAGTTCTACCATGTGTTTAAATATTGATCTAAATATAGTACTTTGGGCTTAAAAAGAAAAAAACAATCTTTTTCACCTGAATGATCTACACTATGCTTCACAAGTAATCTCATGTCAATAACCATCTGTTTTCTGAAACTCACTAACACTGTAATGGAGTCAGTTTATTGCCAAAAAGGAAAAGAAAAAATGAAGCCCTTTGTACTCTAACAATTATATCAATTTTCTTCTGATCTCAGCATGGCTCTTAGGCTGTGCCGTCTTGGTGGCATGGTAAATTATTGGATATTTTCATGACAGATACATTTTACTCAAAGTCCATTCAAACATTAAAAAACTAATTTTCTCTTGAAGAAAAAAATCTATTCTGGACCTCAGATAGGATAAATCTCCAGCTTTCCTTAAATAGTAAGATGCGTCATCAAACCCAAAGCGCCACACACTCAGGGTCCCTACAGAAATAGTCATTTTGTTTGTTCAGCTGCACATAACCCCACATATCTCAGCCCCATGCATGCTTGGTATATTTAGTAACCGTTCAAGTTGCTTATCTTTCTTTAGCATATTCTTTAATAATCCTAAGTAAAAAGCTTCTGCTGCTCCAAAAACACATTCCCATTTTGCTCATGGTCAATGAGTCTTGTGGTTTGAGATTCTTTCGCCCACTCTTACATTCAGGGAAGATTATCACTTCCCCACAAAATTCCAATACAGGAGCTTTGATAAGAGATGAGATCATATTTGCAATGCAGGAATCACTGGGCCTCTGCATCCACAAGTATAAGCATTGTGGTTACCACCCGCAGAAGGTATGACAGTCAAAACAACTGGGCAGATGGAGCCTGTTGTTTTGTTCCATCCAGTATGTCTTGATTCTTACTTCTTGGTTGGTGATAAGGAGAATGAATGAGCAGGGTGACTTTGTATCAGTATATCCAAAATGGCCTGGCCCAGTGGCTCACGCCTGCGATCCCAGCACTTAGGGAGACCCAGGCAGGCAGAGCACTTGAGGTCAGGAGTTCAAGACTGCCCTGACCAACATGGTGAAACCTTGCCTCTACTAAAAATACAAAAATTAGCTGGGCATGGTGGCGGGTGCCTGTAGTCCCAGCTACTTGGAAGGCTGAGGTGAGAGAATTGCTTGAACCTGAGAGGTGGAGGTTGCAGTGAGCCAAAATCATGCCACTGCACTCCAGCCTGGGTGACAGAGTGAGATTACATCCCAAAAATAAAATTAAAATAAAATAAAATAAATTCAAAATATTGGTGGTGCTTTCCAGATTTTAAGGAAAAGGGGTATATACCAAATGATTTCTAATAAAGCTTCAACTTATATTTCTAGGAAGACCAGAAGGAGGTGGCTGTATTTGTTTTTTGTTTTTTTTTTTGCCGTCTTTTTTTCTGTGAATAAGGAAGGAAAACAGAAAGAAAGGTGTTTAAATAACAACATCTGAGATCTAGATTCAATTCTGGAAGGATTTTTAGACCTATCAGTTAAATTTAGAGGTATTTTACTGAGTGAGACTTTTATCTTCCCACATGGCAGGGTTCTAAGAAGAACCTGAGTATTCATTAGAAAATAATGATTTACTTTAAACTCACAAATAATTGCTTTAAAAAAATGGACCCAGAAACTTCCATCTGTCTTCTTCATTAGTATTGATAGGTTATCTAATATTATGGTTAAAAATACAGACTCTAGAGCCAAACTACCTGAGCTCAAATCCTAGCTCGACCAGTTTTGAGTTTGGTCAAGTTATTCAACCTTTCGGTGACTCAATTCCCTCATGTGTAAAAAGAATATTCATAGCATCTACATCAAAAGGTTGCTGTAAAAAGTAGATGTGTGAATTTAATGTGCCTGGCACATGGGGGGCACAAGATGTGATTGCTGCTAGTTTCAATAAACATCTTACATTTCACTTCTTATCAGGATATTTGTTTAAATTTGACTTTAATTTATTTATAGATGTGGCCTAGAAACACGGTATAAAGACAGAGAGAGAGAAACTTTTCTCTTTTTTCGGGTCTTACTCTGTTGTCAGGCTACAGTGCAGTGGCGTAATCACACTTTATTCCAGGCTGGCACTCCTGGGTGCATGTGATTCTCCTGCCTCAGCCTACTGGGTGGCAAGGACTACAGGTGCATACCACCATGCCTGACCCAGGGGAACTGTGAAATTCTATTATTCCTACTATTATGGTATTTCTTATTATCCACCCATTTTACGTATTCACTCATTCATTCATTATTTGGCTTGTATTAAATGCCTGTTATGGACCCTGCAAAGTGCAGGACCCTAAGGACGCAAAGATAAAATATAATCTTCAGGAAGGAAAAAGGACTCATGAACACAATGTAAGCACACTAGTGTCACGGGTCTTATGGTTTAAAACTAAACAGTGTGTGGAAGTACCAGTGAGGAAGAGACTAATTCTAATCTGGAGAAAGGTTTTAAAAAGTTCAATAGAGAAGGGGATGCTTGGCTGAGTATGAAAGATGAGCAAGGTTGCCCTGCAGTCTGGTTGGTTTGACGACAGAGTGTTCCATGTAAAGGAGGACATGGGTATAACCACAGCAGGTAACACAGAGGCCCTCCAACAATCTATTGGACTACACTGACACCAGTTCTCCCACGTGCTAGATAAAACAGCATAAGGAAAAATAGTTGAGATTGAAAAAAGAAAATGGAAACAAACCCATAGGTTTAAGCAAGGAAGAGGGAAATTAAATACGTGCTAGTAAATGGAGCTGGTGTAGCAGCCTCTCAAGGGGCTGTCAGGCCTCCTTAGCAATACAGCTGAGTTTTCATGTCCTGGCAGGAAGAGGGTAAGGACACTGACCCACGTGAGATGTGAAGTGGAGAGCTAGAGGGGAAACCTCTACATTTAGCCAGGCCCATCTGTGAAAAGGAAACTAGAAATACTCCACCCAAAAGCCTAGAGAAGTAGCAAGGAAGTTTGCCATCTACTCGCGACTCAGTAGGGAAAAAATGAGAAATTCCAAACCTAAGGCACACAAGCATGTAAGGCTCCAATTTATACTGTCCCCATGCTATCAAAATCCCAAGTTGGGACATTAACATAGAGTTTGTCTAGGACCCATAAAGCCACTAGGAAACTAGCAAAACTGGTACTTCTACTACCTGGGAATGGGAAGCGAATCAACCCCTGCTGAAAATGATCTCACAATAAAATAAGCAAATAAAACAAAACTCACCCACACACGGGCACACTAGGAAAAAATCCATCTCTACCACCATGAGAGTCAGTAAATGTTAACAAGTGGAGAATTCACCTGACTGTAAAATATGGTTTAAAAAATCAGGGAGATAAAGAAAAGAGAAACAACAATGAAAGAACAGGACGATGATGGAAAATGACTACAGAAGTTCCTGCAGTGTGGTCCATTTAGATAATTACTTGTAATTCAGCATCTATAAAGCAGGTAGGTGGGGTGGAAAGTGCAGGGGTATGGGGTAGTTGTGCGTATTGGTGGCGGACTGAGGGGAGAATGGAGAAGATGCATCAAGAGATAAGTCGTGGAAGGCCAAAAGGATCAAGTTAAGGTCTTGGATGCCATCCTAAAAAATTTTAATCCCTTAGCAAGGGGAAGACTTTGAAGACTTTTAATTAAGAAAGTAATAAACAGATTTGTTTTGGAACATTCTCTTTGGCAGGAATTAGAGAATGATTGAAAGGAAACATGAACAGAGGAATAGAGACCATTCAGAAGATTTTTATAGTAGACCATATGTCTTTAGTTCCAAGCCGCATTTATAGGCCCAAGAAATAGTCGAATATATTTATTAGAGTTCCAAACTTGGGTTTCACTGAGAACATCAGCAAAACCCCAAAGCTGAAGGGCTATTCTCAACTTTACAGTTAGGAAATATTGAATATACATGGAGCATTTATGCTGTCAGCTGGTGCACACATCGGGCATACAGACATGAATAAAATATGGGTTGTGTGTTTTCTCATCTCCAAGTGCTCACAAACTAGCAGGATAATCAGACATGTAAACAATCATTACACAATGTGATGTGGATAGGAGAATTATGAGCAGAACAGTGGGGAGACTAGAGGAAGTGGGATGTTGACAAAGGCGTTACAGAGAAGGCATTTGAACTGAATCATGAAGGGAGAATAACAACATTCAATGTAGGAGGAATTTTGTAACTGCAAAGACGCATAACTGTGTCATCAATATGATGTAATTCCAGGAAAATCTCATAAACCATATCTTGATGATATGCTGTCATATGAGTCATTATGTGAAATGAGAGGAGTCCAAAACTTGATCCTCAGGGAGCTTTTAACATATAACAATTCTTTATTTTGGAATATCATAATAATTTCAGAGGCATTTCACGTATGCTTTTTTTTTTTTTTGAGACAGTGTCTTACTCTGTTACCCAGGCTGGAGTGCAATGGCTCAATCTTGGCTCACTGCAGCCTCTGCCTTCTAGGTTCAAACGATTCCCCTGCCTTAGCCTCCTGAATAGCTGGGATTATTGGTGTGCACCACCATGCCCAGCTAATTTTTGTATTTTTAGTAGAGACGAGGTTTCGCCATGTTGGCCAGGCTAGTCTCAAACTCCTGACCTCAAGGGCTCTACCCCCTCAGCCTCCCAAAGTACTGGGATTACAGACATGAGCCCACTGCGCCCAGCTGACACGTCCTCTTAATCCCCACAATAACTCCATGAGGTTGATCTTATTCTATCCACTTTGAGAGGAAGGAATTTCTTCATAAAATAGTAACTAAAAACAAGACTAACCCATGAGAAATAACAACCATTAGAGGTGAAGCAGTGTGTAACAGCAGTGGTAGGTCCAGAGTTGTTCAATCGCACAGGGAAATTCCCAGCTGTTCCAATCAGTTGCATCTAGGCCAGGACACCATGTTTTTCTTTCATGCTTTCTGCCCTGACAAGGCAACCAAGAAGCCTACTTTCTGTTCAGGGGACAAATAAGGACCCAACACTTTTAGATGGTATGTTGTCCACAGGCACTGAGTCACTGAGGGCAAGTTGATTTCAAGCACAGTGTGGCATTGACTCCTTCCACTTCCTGGCCCTCCTTCCACTTCCTGGCCCTCCTTCCACTTCCTGGCCCTCCTTCCACTTCCTGGCCCTCCTTCCACTTCCTGGCCCTCCTTCCACTTCCTGGCCCTCCTTCCACTTCCTGGTCCTACTTCTACTTCCTGGTCCTCCTTCCACTTCCTGGCTTCACTCTGAAAAATCTGTTGCCTCCACACTTTTCTCTCATATCCCAATCACCCCCCTTCCATCTTCTCATGGTCTCAGCCTCAGGTTCAGGTAGTCTTTACAAGCAACCATCTGAAATGCTTAGATCAATGTGTAATTAGTCTACGGGTGCCCCTGGGTTCACTGAAGGTAAGAAACAGAAGGAGAGGGAATTACACAGAGAACAGATTAATAGCCAAGATAATCCTGCCATATGTGCCCCAGCAACTTGAGGTCAGAGAAGAAAGAGCTAATTTAAACTTAGAAAACGTTCCAAGTCAGAAGGGGCTTGCATGGAAAAGATGCATTTGAAAGGAGACAAAAGCTAATAAATTTGAGGACTGCTTGGGACCTTGGAGATCTTGGAATCTATCCTCTAACACCCCTACATCCTTTTGGGAAGAGCAGTATATGCAAAGATCCAACCCGGACCACATGGAGCCCTGTGAGGAGATAGACCTACCAGAGGAAGTCTTTAATGCCAAGAAATGGTGGGGAAACAGGCATCAACTCAGGAGGAGGCTGATAAATATACACCTGTGAATAATGAACACTTCCTTTGACAGGCAGAGCCAATATTACCATTTTATTGAGCATATAATTCTTGTCCATTAAAGAGTCCATTCTCTTGATGACCTCGGAGACCATGGGGAACAGATTGTTCTTAAGCATGCACTATTTTGTTGAACAGCTGATATTCATTGTATCTTCCCACTCACAAGTATATTAGAATTAGAGAGGCTTAACTTGCTTCCTCTTAGTAGTAAATTACACATCTTTGATTGAACATCAGATCTTTAGACCACTAGCAAACTATTGAGAAGATTACTATTCCACCACAATATACTATCATTCAACTATGTAAAAAGACTGAGTTCTGCCATACACAAATACACTCTAGATATGAAACTAAGTCAGTAAATCACTCTTAGTTTAGTACAGGAGAAGCTGCAAACTAGAACCCTAGACACAAATCTGTGTGCCATCTGGTTTTGTAAATAAAGTTTCATTGGAACGCAGCCACACCCAGTCATTTACAGATTGTCTATGGCTGCTGTCCCGCTACAACAGCAGAGTTAAGTAATTGTGAAAGAGTCCAGATGGCCAAAAAAGCATAAAATATTTTCTCTCTGGCCCTTTACTGAAATAGTTTGCCCATTCCTGGATAGCGTTAGTTTTCTTGCCTGTAAAATGTGATCAGAAATGGATCCTAATCTTACCTATTTCTCTCTATTCAATAAAAATATATTGAGCACCTACTATGTAACAGGCACTTTGGAAGAGGGGTAACAAAGATGAATAAGACATAGTTTCTTCCGAGAACATTGTAAGGACTAAGAGGTAACATGGATAATTTTTTTTTTTTTTTTTTTTTTTTTTTTTTGAGACGGAGTCTTGCTCTGTCACCCAGGCTGGAGTGCAGTGGCCGGATCTCGGCTCACTGCAAGCTCCGCCTCCCGGGTTTACGCCATTCTCCTGCCTCAGCCTCCCGAGTAGCTGGGACTACAGGCGCCCGCCACCTCGCCCGGCTATTTTTTTTGTATTTTTTAGTAGAGACGGGGTTTCACCGTGTTAGCCGGGATCGTCTCTCGATCTCCTGACCTCGTGATCCGCCCGTCTCGGCCTCCCAAAGTGCTGGGATTACAGGCTTGAGCCACCACGCCCGGCAACATGGATAATTTCAAGGTGCATATGAAGTACTGAGATAAGGGTACGCATTAACACTATCAAGTCAAAATACGAGAACTTAGTAGAAACTGGCAAAGGTATTATGGAGAGATGAGACCAGAGCCAAGTGATAAAGAATGAGTGGTATTTTTTATGTTGCATAACCTAACAATATTGTATTGTATACTTACAAACCTACTAAGTAGATTTCATGTTAAGGATTCTTATCACCAAAAATACAATAAATGAAGAGGATAGATGGAAACTTTCGGAGGTGATGAATAGGTTTGTGCCATAGACTGTGGTGATGGTTTCATGGGTATATACTAATCTCCAAACTCAGTAAGTTGTACGTTTTAATAAGGTATGGCTTTTTGTATAGCAGTCTTACCTCAATTAAGTGATTTTTTTTTAATGAGTAGGAATTAACCAATGAAAGTGTTGAACAAAAATTGGGAGGATTCAAGGGACTTTTTTGCAGCCTAAGGCCAAAAGTTGACTCTTTTTGCATTTCTGCTGAAACAATCTTTACTAAGTTCATGGATGCCCCCGGCTGCAAGGAAGTGGGAGGAGTGTCTTGTATATTACATGCTTTGCGTAGTTTACTTTATAATGAGAACTTGCTGCTTAAAGACTAATGAAGACAAAGAAAATAATGAAAAACTTCAAAATTAAACTTGTGTGAAAGCTTTAGTCTCCATGAAACTCTCATCATTTTTAAAAAGCCACTTAGGACTTACTGATAAATAATTCTACTTGCAAATAGTAGAAACATCGTATATTAAATCTGGACAGTATCTACTATGTAATAGGGTGTGAAAATGTTTCCGTTACCTTATTTTTGGCTGAACCCCCAAAACTAATTCAATAGATGTCAAATAACCTCCTAGAAGGAATTCTTTATAAGCTTGTCTATGTGGTGTGAACTGAAGAGAACAAAGAAGGTTCTGACATTCCCTAAGTACCTCTTCTATGGGCATTAGAGGCAATCTTGTGGATTCACACAGTAAATTTCCAAATTTACTGTGTACACTTGCCTGTCAGGTGTACATTTGGTGCCTGAGAGATATCACATAAGAATGTCTTTTTTTTTCCGCCACTAAGAACACTATTGGGAATTTTTCTTGGCAGTGAGTAGAAAGTAAAGCCCAAAGGCCTGGGACGAAAGACACACAAATGTCAGGATATACGAGGCACGGGAGATCCAGAACATGGTAAATGGCATTGGAAGATTGAAATGGAGCATATGGTATAGAAGAAGGATCACAGGACAAATAGGAAGTGGAAAGACTAAGGGCTTGTTTTCCCATACACAGGTGTGTCTAAGTATCTGTGTGTGTGTGTGTGTGTATGTGTGCCTGATGTGTATGTGTGTCTGTGTGTATACATATGTGTCTGTATGTGTGTATGTGTATATGTCTATGTGTCTGTGTTTCTGTATGTCTGCGAGCACATATCTATGCCTCCATGTGTGGCAGGAGCAAAAATGCAGAGGGTTACAGGGAAAGGTAGGTAGGATATTGCCAAAGAGAGGAGATCAACTCTTTTGCATGAGTGCATGAGAGATCAACTTCTCCACATTTCAATGTCTCTTTATCTGTTTTCCAAAATCATCTTAATTCTATAATTGAAATGTAAATATATCTAAATCCCATGAAGGTATTTCCACATATTAGTGTGCATCGTGGGCTATTCTGAGGTGATTCATGCTTAAGAGAAGATGAATATTCGTGGTTTTTTTTTTTTTTGCATTTTAGTACGGAGAGGTTAGGAAGAATATTTTAAATGTATTTATATTCCTTGTTCTTTCTAAATCACGTACCTCACAATTTTGAGATTTCTCCAACCAGAGACAATTAGCTCGGTGGAATTATCGTGGTGTACCATGTTTCAAAACCTAAAGAGAGTGTTAGAATATCTGTGCATGATTTGCTAAGAGGTGACTTGAACCTCATCTACTTCACCTTCCTTCAGCTTCCATTCAGGAGGAGTACAAAGATTAATAGGGATTTATTTGTATGTTTGTTCCCCCGCCCCGGGAGAGCAGCTGGAGCACTTCTCTCCCATTCTTATATTGCCTTAGTTAGTTCAGACTGCTATAACAAAAATATCATAGGCTGAGTGGCTTAAGCAACAGAAATGTATTTCTCCCAGTTCTGGAGGCTGGAAGTGCAAGACCCAGGTGCAGGATGAATCAGTTCTTGGTTATGTCCTCACATGGTGGAGAGAGAGGAAACAAGCTCTCTCGTGTCTCTTAAAAGGGCACCAGTCCCATCATGAGGGCTCCACCTAATTACCTCCCAAAGTCTCCACCTCCTAATACCATCATCTTAGGGATTACAGTTTCAGCATATGAATTTAGGCAAGGTGGGGAACACGTGTTCAGTCCATAGTGCATGCCAAATGAGAGTCTTCAGAATAACTGCTTATAGAGATTGCGGTGTCTGGCAGGAAGGGAGTAAGACAGCTTAGACTTCCACACCCTTCCCATCATCCCCCACGCCTAGCCAGCTGGTGCTGGTTCTGGGCCTCAGCAACAGCATGGGCCCTGAGAGGAACTAGAGTTTCCTGGACTTACAGGGACACAGGACAGGTGCCCGATTCTCACCTGACAAAGTCTAATGAGAGGCTGGCTAGAGCTCCCTTCTAAGCAAAGTGAAGAGAAGCTGCCTACACCCTCAGACTCTGTCTGAGGCCAGGTGCTGAGTGCTCTAGGGGTTAAATGGAGACTATGGAAGGTAACCATGTTGGGAAGACTTGAAAGGACCATATAGAAGGCATCTGCCTGACAGGGCAAAGCAACCCCTAAAGGAGAGGCTATAGGAGACTCTCCATCAGATGAGGTCGCTAAGCAAAGCTCATAAGCAGTCATCTGATCACATAGCTTACTCAAGCGATATCTCCTTTTAGTTTTGATTTGTATCTCTCTAGTGACTGGTAATGTTGAACACCTTTTCACATGCTTATTGACCATTTATATATCTTCTTTGAAGAAATGCCTGTTCAAGTTCTTTGCCCATTTGAATCAGGTCATTTGTTGTTGAGTTTTAGGAGTTCTCTATATATTCTGGATACTAATCAATCCCTTCTATGAGTGCAAATGTTTTCTCCCATTCCGTGGGGTGTCTTTTTAGCCAGTTGATATTTTCTTTGATGTCCAATTTTAAAATTTTTTCATGAAGCCCAATTTGTTTATTTCTTCTTTTACGGCCTTTGCCTTAAGTATAATAGCTACCAAAAGATCATTTTCAAATCCATGTTTTAAAACTTTTGCCCTCTGTTTTTTCTAAGATTTACATAATTTTAGGTTTTACATATGGATCTTTGATCCACTTTGAGTTAATTTTTATATACGATGTTAGGTAAAGATCCAACTTCATTATTTTACATGTGAATATTGTTTTCCCATGGGCTGGACTGTTTAATATCTGAAAATGGGATCTTTAAGATGAATCTATCCATAGACATGAAAGAGAAATCTGAAAGGGGGTTTGAAAGAACAAGACTGATTTCTACTTGGCCTCCTAAGTCCAGCCCATTCAAAAAATTGGTTATATAACCAAAGCACAATTATCAAGTAATGAAACTGGTTTCCTGTGTGGTATATAAACCAATCCTGAAGGAAATACTTCAAGAAAAAATAGTTTTAAGAAACTCCATTAGCAAGACATTTAAAAAATAAAGAGCTCAAAGGGAGCATTGTGGAGGCTATCACATGTACTAGTTCATTGTCTAAAGGCTTGGCCAGTGGTATGATGACAGGTAGGCAGCGTGTGCCTCAAAAAAATGGGTCTCCTTATTTAGACTAATCTCAGATTTTAAACATCAGAAAAGGATAAAATATTTCATCTTTTTATTTATCACAAAATAAATCAAAGGGCTCAGTAAAGTCATTTAGAAAGAACATAAATCACAATAGAAGAGAAGATCTAGACGTATGGCACCAGCAATGATTTCACCTCCTTCCCTGTGCTCATAATTTCCTCCATCTTTTTTCTATGTAGAAACCTGCCTCACAGACCACATGTGTGAGGATATTTTGGACTTTATATCAAGCATTTCTATGACTCATATAACATCATCTAATGGACCACTTACATCATTATTTCCGAGAAAATAATCTCTAAGGAATGGCACTAAAAATTCGTTCTCATCTAAGGTATTAAAGGGTTTTTTTCTATGTATATAAACTAGAAAATAGTATTAAGACATAAAAATAATGCTTTAAATTTTATGTTAACACCATAAAGAAAATATTCCTAAGGTTGCATTATCCAACCGTGTAGCCACTGGCCACATGTAGCTATTTAAACTTAAATTTTAATTAATTAAAGTTTTTTTAAAATAAACATTCATTTGATAGTAGCCACCACATTGGACAGCATATACATAGAAAACGTTCATCATTACAGAAAAGGTTTCTTTTTTTTTTTTTTTTTTTTGAGACAGAGTCTCACTCTGTTGCCCAGGCTGGAGTGCAGTTTCATAATCTTGGCTCACTGCAACTTCTGCCTCCTGAGTTCAAGCGATTCTCCTGCTTCAGCCTCCCGAATAGTTAGAACTACAGGGATACACCATCGACCCCAGTTAATATCTGTATTTTTAGTAGAGACGGGGTTTCCCCTTGTTGGCCAGGCTGGTCTCGAACTCCTGACCTCAGGTGATCCACCCATCTTGGCCTCCCAAAGTGCTGGGATTACAAGCATGAGCCACTGTGCCCAGCCTATTACAGAAAGTTGTTTTGGACAACGCTGTTCTGGAGTTTCACAGCCAATCACTTTGGGAAATTAGAAAATAACTCATGTTTTCTGTGCATCACTAGGTTCTTAATATCTTAATGCTCAGTGAATTTGAGCTTTTGTAAAGTAAGAAGCTATGTGATGTCACAGGCTTGTAAAGGCAGAATATTAGTCCTCAATTTAGAGGCAGGCTGAGCTCCCTTGATACTTTATTTTTAAATTGCTGTATTAAGGCCAAGAGACAGGCAAAAATTCAAAGTTGCAAAACTTCTTCCTAGAAGCCTGAATGCCCTTCAGATTGCTTACAAACCATGAAAATTCAGCAGAGGGATTTAAAATGTTGAGTTAGTGACCTCATGCACTTAGTTTTTTCACTGAAGTTTTCATGGTTTCTCAACTAAACACATAATGCACTTCTTTGTATCACATTTTTCCCCATATTTGTCATTTTCACTTCCCTTTTACATGATTCATCTTTTAATGTATTAAGGCTACATTATTTACTGGCCATGCATAGATATTTGTGACAGTATTGAAGAAGGGAAAATTTACAGGAACTTTTTTTGAATTCTGTTATCTAGAAACTCATTATTTACTTGGAACAAGGAATATTATGAGTTTTGAATCATTGAAATTTTATCATTCAGCTCCCCTTTCCCACCAAAGAACGAGTTGAATAAATCTTTGTCAGAATTTAAATTTGTCTTTAACTGCTTCCTCCAGAAACATGCAGAATATTAGATCATCAAAAATTACATTCATTTGTCTAAAGAAAGCATGTTCAAATCTCAGAAGTTTTATGTAATGTCTAACCAGAATACGTGATTTCATCTACCTACAGTGGAAAAATCTATATGTAGCCTAAAATTTCTCATTATGATATTCTTAAAACTATCCTAGGGAGACTGGAAGGAGCAGGTACAGTGTCTTTACAAGCAATGTGGCTACCAAACCCCAGCGACACCTCAACCCCATCCTGGAGCAGTGACGCCGTTAAGGAAGCGTCTTTGCTAGAGAAATCTGTACATGGGGTTTTTGGTGCTTATTTCGGCTATCACTGTATGGTTCTGACAGTCTGATATCTGAAACTATTGTGTCTACAGCCACACCACTCTGCACGTGCCCAATCTCATCTGAAATTAAACTATTGTGATAATGAATGTTATTTTTTGTATAGGCAGAACTTAGATTTTTAACTCTTAGCAACTTTATTAAATGGAAAGGGATTATTAACACACCCAGCCCCATACCCTGTCCCTTCCTATAACTAAAGAAAGACCTAGAGAGACTGACTTTGGAAAAGTAATTGACAGTTCCTATGTTTTGAATGTCCCTACAAAAACTCATGTTGAAATTTAATTGCCATTGCAAGGGTATTGGAAGATGGAGCCTTTATTTAAGAAGTTAACACTATAAAGAAAATATAGAGTCCTTTGTAGGGACTTGGATGCAGCTGGAATCCATCATTCTTAGCAAACTATCACAAGAACAGAAAACCAAACACCGCATGTTCTCACTCATAGGTGGGAACTGAACAATGAGATCACTCGGACTCAGGAAGGGGAACATCACACACCGGGGCCTATCATGGGGAGGGGGGAGGGGGGAGGGATTGCATTGGGAGTTATACCTGATGTAAATGACGAGTTGATGGGTGCAGCACAGCAACATGGCACAAGTATACATATGTAACAAACCTGCACGTTATGCACATGTACCCTACAACTTAAAGTATAATAATAATAAATAAATAAATTAAAAAAAAAAAAAAAAGAAAATATAAGAGCTCTGCCGTCACGAATGGATTAATGCCAGTATATTGGAAGTAGGTCAATTATCACAAGAGTGGGCTTCTGATTAAAGCCTAAGTTCGGCCCCTATTTCTGTCTCTATCTCATGGGCTCAATCCCACCTTCCACCCTTCCACCATGGGATGCCACTTGCCAGATGCCAGTGCCATTTGGACTTCCTAACCTCCAGAACCATGATCTAAATAAACTTTTCTTTATAAATTCTCCATTTTGTTACAGCAGGAAACAGACAAAAACAGTGTTGAACAATTTATGGAATTTTTAAATTTTTCTAAAGTTTACTGTGGTCTTCTGAGAAATTTCCGAGGTCCAGGCATAATATTGGCATAAAATAAACCACATATAATGTTAGAATTCAGAGAAGGAAAAGAGGAACAAAATTTCGATGGAAGTGAATGGTAAAGATTATGAATTTTCAGGAAGAGAAGTATTGCAAAGAATTCCAGTTGGGGTAGGCAGCAAGAGAAAGGAGGTAGAAGAAATGAGCTTAAGATATGTCAGGAAGAGGAAGAATGCAAAAGGCTGCAATCAATGCTTTTCAGACTTGAACCTGCATAGGAATCACATTTTGCTACAATGCAGCTTTAGATAAAATGAGTCTGGATTAGGGCCTGAGACTGCATTTCTAACAGGCACTCAGGTGATTGCAATGCTCTGCTTTCATGGGCCACATTTTGAGTAGCAAAGCTGCAGTCAACTTGGTTACCATAATCACTGAATAACTCGCATTTGTGTTGCTCCTTTGTTGTATAGGACGGTCCCTCACATAATTTACCTCTTTCGATCACTAGATGAGTAAAACAGGATTCTGTGAAATGTCCAGTCTTATTTTATCTATGTTATGGAAACACAGGGAGGCTTTGAGGACTCAGCATCGCACCACATTCCTGGATTTTTAAGAAATCCTCCTTTTAACAAGTTCTAAAGATCATCTCAAATGTTCTACACTTGCCTTTCCCCAAACTGGATGTGATTAGATATGCCAGTGATAAAAATGTTTCATGCTCAAATAAGTTTGAAAATGTAAGTTAAACACAGTTAGATGTTTCTTTACTATAAGACTCTCAGTGTTTGATAGGAATGTGCATCAGAAGTCTTTGAGAGATTTGACCACAGACATGCTTTCTTTGTAGTAAACTGATTAACACCTGCTGGAGAAACTTCCCTACATTGTGAACAGTGAGGTTTTGACTACTAGTTCTGAGGTCTCATTGTTCTTAACTTCATAGATACTACTTTGACCCATGTAATCAGTGACCTATGCTTAAATATAAGTCATTGCTAAGAGAGTTTTCAAAGCTGGCCAGGGCATCCAGTTAGATACAGCAATCACCTTTGCACCAGTCGATTAGATGGGGTTGAGCAAAGAACAGCTACTGTAGAAAATGCTGGAAAAAGCATCATGCTGAGAATGTACAAAGGACATATAATACAATTAGGATATTGAAAACCATCATTTTAAATGGTGCACCACAGCTGTAAACCTTAAGAAAATGATATTGACAAACAGGACCAGTCTACTCTGCACCAAACAAACGGAATAGCTCATCATAAGCAAGCAGAGAAGTGCCCAACCCAAGACTGAGGTTGATACAGCAGTTTTCCAAGCACAACCCATAGTGTCCTGTAATGACTGCCTTTGTGAGTGAAGAGCAAGACCAAAAACTTTCCAGCACAAGACTTCGGAAGTCTGACCTCGCCCTTCCCCACTATGATGACTAGGAGAAAAGTTTCTAACTATATAAAATATATAAAACTCAAAGCTACAAAAAATACCTCTCTGACCTTTCTTTGGACTGGTTATGTTAAAATAAAGTGTGAATTGAGGTTTTGCCTACAACAAATGGACATAGAGCAATGACAAGCTACTCTCTATAATGAATTCTGAGTAAGCAGAAATGAACTCCTTTTTTTTTTTTTTTTTTTTTTTTTTTTCATTTTCTTTTTTTTGAGACGGAGTCTCGCTCTGTCAGCCAGGCTGGAGAGCAGGGGCGCGATCTCGGCTCACTGCAAGCTCCACCTCCCGGGTTCACGCCATGAGTAGCTGGGACTACAGGCGCCCGCCACCGCGCCTGGCTAATTTTTTGTATTTTTAGTAGACACGGGGTTTCACTGTGTTAGCCAGGATGGTCTCGATCTCCTGATCTCGTGATCCACCCTCCTCCGCCTCCCAAAGTGCTGGGATTACAGGCGTGAGCCACTGCTCCTGGCCGAACTCCTTTTTTAATATAAAAAATAAAAAGAGTTTTAACCAAACTGACTTTCTCCTTTTACACACAGAAATAATTGATGCTTTCAAAGTTTAGGAGAAAATTCTAAATATGCTGTCATGATAGCTAATGAGTTTCCTTGATATCTGTATTAGTCTGTTCCCACGCTGCTAATAAAGAGGTACACGACACTGGGCAATTTATAAAGGAAAGAGGCTTAATTGACTCACAGTTCCACGTGGCTAGAGAGGTCTCACAATCATGGTGGAAGGCCAGTGAGGAGCAAAGTCACATCTTACACCGCGACAGGCAGGACAGCTTGTGCAGGGGAACTCCCATTTATAAAACCGTCAGATCTCGTGAGACTTACTCACTACTGCAAGTACAGTAGCCGGGAAACTGGCCCTATGATTCAACTATCTCCACCTGGCACCTGGCAGGGGTTCTTACAATTTAAGGTGAGAGTTGAGTGGGAACACAGCTGAACCATCTCATATCAATATCAACGTTCCATCTCATAGAAAATTGGTATGCAATGGTTCTCAAAATTCAACTGCATCAAAATCACCTAGAGAGCTTGCTGGGATCTACCCTGGAGTTTCTGATTCAGTAAAACTCGGACGGGGCCTAAAGATCTGCATTTCTAACAAGTCTCAGGTGATACTGATGCTGCAGGTCTGAGGGCCACAATTGAATACAGCTGGAATGGGATGAGCCTTAGCAATCAGCTGTTCCATATCTTTACCTTACAGATGAGGAAGCAGGGCATAGAGAAGAATTTATCACTGAAGGCAAGGCCGGCAAAGCTACCTTGAACACCCCTGCACTCTTCTCTGTCCTTTTCCATTGTTTCAGTCACGTGTCCAGGGTCTCAAAATGTTATACTGCTTCTCCCTATACTCTCCTCTCCATTCCCTTATCAGGAAAAACTGTGAAAACTTTACTGCGGTCAAAAAGATTACCAGGACTCTGTCTATCTATCCTTCTAGTGTATCTTTGCCTTTTACTCTCTTTCAGCTACTTCACTACTCTCTATATTGTCAGAAACTGATAATAACACAAATGATGCTTGCCTGAAGAAATGAAAGTGAATTGGGCCCTGTGAAATACAATTGATTATTGGGCTGTAGGTATTAACCCAATATGCCTGTAAAATGATTTCAGCATTCTCAATTCCCTCTGTGTGTACGTGTATTTAATTCTCTTTTGAATGTATAATATCTTAATATGCTTCACAATAAATAAAGAGTTAAATAAAGTCTTTGGCGTGTGTTCATTTACTATTTTTATAACTTTTGTATCATGGTTTATGTTTTTTACAAAAACTTATCTTTTAATATCCTAAAAAAGGGAGTACTTCTTGAATGGTACAATAAGGACCATCAAAAATCTGCTCATCCATAAAAGTAATGAAATCAGTGGCACAAATTGTCAAAATTAACTTTCTCAGAATTCTGGAAGTTAACTAAAAGATTGCAAAATGTCAAGGAGTGTTTAGTCAGGAAAAATGGCTGAATCTTGGTAAGACCAGTGAGCTGTTTTGTGGCATTTTAACTTGACCTAATCCCACTCCCCCACCCCAATGCCATGGTAACATTGAAAACCAACAGCCTCGCAACTATGGTAGCTATGAAAACCAGCAGGCTGGCAGCCACTGGAGAGGGTCAAATGGATATGGATATAAAACTTCCCCCAAATCTCATAATTGTTAAGACTTGACCTGTGTGGCAATTCACTGAAAATATCCATTCTCGGGGCTTTTCTATGTTTGACCTAACCCAGAATTTGCTCTGTGCCAACAGCCCTATCCCTAGGGCATTTGTTTAAAAAAAAAAAAGGTGCCAATTAGTTCACATTGCAGCTGCCTGAGACAATGTTACTGGTTGGAACTAACAGGAAACTGACCAAAATACAACAACCAAGAAATTAAGATGTCGATAAACAACTTTGGAAAGCAAACACATATTCCTGCAAATACAGAAGGTCACTCACATGTGCAGGGCTATGTGTCTGCACAGGAAAGACCTGAGAAGATCCTAATTCCTCACCTCTGTCTTACCTTAAGATTCCACACAAACAGGAAGAAAGCTTAAGGCAAAGTTGTAAACTGCCTGTAGGAATATTAAAGATATACCCCAACCCACACATGTATCCCATCACCCAAAACTGCGAAACTTATTGGTTCAAGGAATGTAAGGAAATCTCTGTCTAATCGTTAGCTGACTACCAATCTAACCAGGCAGAGACTTCAATGGCTGCATATGAAAGAAGAATATAGACTTTACAGAATTAGTGCAGGAAAGTCACTAAACAAATGAATAAAAAATAATAATAGTAAGAAAAAATAGCAACAATAACAACAAACTTTGGGGAGAAGAGAGCATCCGATTTCCCAAGTAGACATATTATTTAAAATGTCCAGTTTTTAACAAAAACAGACACACACACACACACACACACACATACACAAAGAATGTCCCATGCAATAGAAAACAAGCAGTAAATTCTCCTTGACAAAGTCCAGACTTTGGATTTAGCAAACAAAGATTTTTATTTTGCTTTTTGTTTTATAGTTTGATGTTTTATTTTAGACTCAATGGGTACATGTGCAATTTTGTTGCATAGGTATACTGTGTGACACTGAGGTTTGGGGTATGAATGATCCTATAACCCAGATAGTGAGTACAGTACCCAATAGTTGTTTTTTTAACCCTTGGCCCCTCCTTCCCTTCCTCTTCTAGTAGTCCCCAGAGTCTATTTTTGCCATATGTGTGTCCATGAGTACTCAATAAACAATGACTTTTAATCATCTAATGAACTAAAGGAAATCACATTTAAGAATTAAAGCAAAGTGTGAGAACAATGTCTCCTCAAACAAAACTATCTATAAAAAGATATAAATTATTGTTTTAAGAGAACAGAAATTCTGAAGTTGAAAAGTATAACTGAAATTAAAATTCACTAGACAGGATTAACAACAAATTTGAACTCATAGAAGAAAGAATCAGTGAACTTGAAGATAGACCAACTGTGATTATCCAGGACCAGAAAGAAAAAAGATTTAAAAAAATAATAACAAGCTTCAGAAACCTGTGGGACACTATCTAGTATACCAACATATGGCAGTCCAAGAGGAGAAAAGATTGATAAAAAAGACAGAAATATCATTTGAAAAAATAATGGCCAAAAATTTTCCAAACTTGGTCAAACATATACATAGTCAAGAATCTAAATAAATTCAAGTAGGATAAACTCAAAGAGATCCACAGTCAGTTACATTGCAATCTGACTGTAAAAAGACAAAGACAAAGCAAGAATCTTGAAAGCAGCAAGAGAGAAATGGCTTACCACATACAAAGGATTCTTAGTAAGATTAACTGTTGGCTTTTCATCAGAAACCATTGAGATCAGAAGGAAATGGGAGTTAATATATTCAAAGTGCTGAAAGAAAAAGATTATCAGTCGAGAATTCTATATTAAGCAAAAATGTCTTTCAAAAATGAAGGAAAAAGTAAGATATTCCCAGATAAACAAAAACTAAACTAATTCATCACTAGCAGACATGCCATATAAGAAATACAAATCACTCCAATTACTAAAATCAGAAATGATAAAGAACAACATTAGGATGTTTAAAGAAATACAAGGATTATAAGAAAATACTACAAACAATTGTGTGTTAACAAATTAAATAACCCAGATGACATAGCCAAATTCCTAGAAAGAAACAAACTACCAAAACTGACTCAAAAAGAAACTGAATATCCGAATGGACCTATACTAAGTAAAGAGATTGAATTAGTAATCCAAAAACTTATCACAAAAAGTCCAGGCTCAAGTGATTTCAATGATGAATTCCACTGAACAATTTAGAAAGAATGAAGATCACTCACAGACTTTTCTGAAAAAGTGGAAGAGAAAGGAGCATTTCCCAATTAATTCTATGGAGGCCATATCACCATAATACCATAATCAGATATAGATATGAAAAGAGAAAAAACCACAGACTAATATATCTTATAAATATAGATGCAAAAATCCTCAACAAAAGTGTAGCAGGCCATAATGAACAACATATAAAATGGATTATACACCATGACTAAGTAAGATTATCCCAGGAATGCAGGGTTGGCTCAATATAAGAAACTATCAATGTACTATACCATATTAGTAGAATTAAAGATAAACCCACGTAATCATCTCAATAGATTTTCTTAAAGCAATTGATGAAATCCACCCCCCACCCCCACAGCAAACTAAGCATAGAAGAGAAGTTTCTCAACCCAATAAAGGGCATCTATGAAAAACCTCTAGCTAACATCATGTTTAATAGTGAAAGACAGTTCAGCAACAAGATAAGGATGTCTGCTCTCACCACTTCTAGTCAACATCATATTGAAGGTCTAGCTAGAGCAGCTAAGCAGAAAGAAAGAAAGAAAAGGTAAGCACACACATATCCCATCAGCAAAGACTGGGAAACTTAGTAGTTCAAAGCATTTAAGAAAATCTCTGTCTAATAATTAGCTGACTGCTAATCAGATCAGGCAGACACTTCAGTGGCTGCACATAAAAAAGAACACAGACTTGACAGATTACAAAGGAAGAGGTAAAATTATTTCTATTTGCAGATGATGTAATCTTGTATAAATAAAATCCTAAGGAAAATCTACCAAAAAACTATGAGATTCTAATAAACAAGCATAATAAGGTTGCAGAACACAAGATTAATATATGGAAATGAATTTTATTTCTATAAAATAGCCATAAACAATAAAAAATACAATAAAAAATTTTGTTTGCAAAAGTATAAAAGAAAACCTCAGGAGTAATTTTTTTAAAGTAAAAGACTTGTACAGTGAAAATCTATAAAAGATAATTGAAAGAAATTAAAGAAGATCTAAATAAATGGGAAGATATCTCATGTTCATGGATGAGAAGACTTACTTGTGTTAAGGTGGCAATATTTCACAAATTAATCCACATACTCAACTCAGTACTTCTCAAAATCTCAGCTATGTATTTTCAGAAATTGACAAGCCAATCCTAAAATTTGTATGAAAACTCAAAGGAACCACAATAACCAAAACAACCTTGGATTGTAGGACTTAGGCTTATCAGTTTCAAAACTTATTACAAAACTGCCGTGATTAAGACAATGTAGTACTGGCATAAGTATAGACATATAGATCAACAGAATAGAATTGGATTCAGAAATAAACTCTTACATTTATAGGTCAAATTATTTTTCAGCAAAGATGTCAAGAAAATGTAATGAAGAAACAGTAGTCTTTTCAACAAATGGTGCTGGGACAACTAAATATCCATATGCAAAAGAATAAAGTAAGCCCTACTTCACACCATATACAAAAATTCATAGACCTAAACATAAGCGGTAAAACTATCAATGTCAGCCATAGACCTAAATACAACAGGTAAAACTATAAAAGTCTTAGAAGAGGCCGGGAGCAGTGGTTCACACCTGTAATCCCAACACTTTGGGAAGCCAAGGCGAGTGGATCAACTAAGGTCAGGAGTTCAAGACCAGCCTGGCCAACATGGTGAAACCCCTTCTTTACTAAAAATATAAAAACTAGCCAGGCATGGTGGTGGGCACCTGTAATCCCAACTACTCAATAGGCTGAGGCAGGGGAATTGCTTGAACTCAGGAGATGGAAGTTCCAGTGAGCCAACACGGTGCCACTGCACTCCAGCCTGGGTGACAGAGTGAGACTCTATCTCAAAAAAAAAGTCTTAGCAGAAAGCATAAGAGTAAATCTTCCTGACATTGGGTTAGGCAATGGTTTCTTAGATTTGTGAATCCAAAGGTACCTGAGACAGGTCTCAATCAATTTAGGAAGTTGATTTTGCCAAGGTTAAGGATGCACCTATGACACAGCCTCAGGAGGCCCTGATGGCATGTGCTCAAGGTGGTCGAGTACAGCTTGCTTTTATACATTTTAGGGAGACATAATATATCAATCAATACATGTAAGATGTACATCGTTTCCATCTAGAAAGGTAGGACAACTTGAAGTGGGGCTTCCAGCTCACAGGTAGATTTTAAAGATTTTCTGATTGGCAATTGGTTGAAAGAGTTAAGTTATTATCTAAAGACCTGAAATCAATAGAATGGAATGTCTAGGTTAAGATAAGGGGTTGTGGAAACCAAAGTTTTATCTTGCAGATGAAACCTCCAGTTAGGAGGCTTCAGAGAGAATAGATTGTAAATGTTTCTTATAAGACTTAAGGTCTGTGTTGATGTTAATGCTGGAAGGCTTTTCCTGAATTCCAAAAGGGAAGAGGATATAATGAGGCACTTCTGACTCTCCCTTCCCATCATGCCCTGAACTAGTTTTCCAGGTTAACTTTGGAATGCCCTTGGCCAAGAGGAGGGATTCGTTCAGATGGTTGAAGGGCTTAGAATTTTATTTTTGGTTTACAGACTGATACTGTTTGGCTGTGTCGCCAGCCAAATCTCATCTTGAATTGCAGCTCCCATAATTCCGTTGTGTTGTGGGAGGGACCCAGTGGGAGACAACTGAATCATGGTGGGAGTTTCCCCCATACTGTTCTCACAGTAGTGAATAAGTCTCATGAGAGCTGATGATTCTATAAGGGGAAACCCCTTTTGCTTGGAAACCCCTTTTGCTTGGCTCTCACTCTTCTCTTGTCTGCCACCATGTGAGATGTGACTTTCACCTTCTACAATAATTGTAAGGCCTCCCTAGCCACATGGAACTTTTGAGTCCAATAAACCTCTTTCTTTTGTAAATTGCCAGGTCTCAGGTATGTCTTTTTGTTTTGTTTTGTTTTGTTTTTGCTTTTGTTTTTGTTTGTTTTTTGAGATGGAGTCTAGCTCTGTTGCCCAGGCTGGAATGCAGTGGTGCAATCTCAGCTCACTACAACCTCCACCTCCTGGGTTCAGGCTATTCTCCTGGCTCAGCCTTCCAAGTAACTGGGATTACAGGCATGCGCCACAATGCCCAGCTAATTTTGCGTGTTTGTGTGTATTTTTAGTAGAGATGGGGTTTCACCATCTAGGTCAGGCTGGTCTTGAACTCCTGACCTCAAATGATTCATACACCCTTGGCCTCCCAAAGTGCTGGGATTATAGGTGCAAGCTACCATGCCCGGTCATGGGTATGTCTTTATCAGTGGTATGAAAAGAGACTAACACACAGATATAACACCAAATGTATAAACAACAAAAGAAAAAGTAGATAAATTGGATTTCATAGAAATTTAAAACCCCATTTCTTTTGTCTGTTTGTTTGTTTGCTTTTGTTTTTTGAGACAGAGTCTTGCTTTGTTGCCCAGGCTGGAGTGCAGTGGCATAATGTCTGCTCACTGCAAGCTCCGCCCCCCTGGGTTCATGCCATTCTCCTGCCTCAGCCTCCCGAGTAGCTGGGACTACAGGCGCCTACCACTCCCGGCTAATTTTTTTGTATTTTTAGTAGAGACGGGGTTTCACTGTGTTAGCCAGGATGGTTTCGATCACCTGACCTCATGATCCACCCGCCTCGGCCTCCCAAAGTGCTGAGATTACAGGTGTGACCCACCACACCTGGCTTAAAAACCCCATTTCTAAGGACATAATCAATAAAACAAAAAGACAACCGAAGAATGGGAAAAATATATTTGCAAATCATATATGTAATAAAAGACTGAACACACAATGCAGAATATATGAAGAACTCTTAGAGATCAACAATAAAAAGACAACCCAATTAAGAAATAAAGAATTTGATAGACATTTCTTCAAATATGTCCAAATGGCCAATGAGTACATAAAAAAATGCTCATCATTAGTCATTAGGGAAATACAAATAAAAATCACAATGCGACACCACTTGACACCCACAAGTGAGGACAGCAACCAGTCCTTACTCTCCTAGGAGGTATGACTTTTCATTCTGTTCCTCACCAAGACCATCACTTCCCACTGCTCCACATTTTCCCCTGCCTCTCCTCTGTTTTCCCATCCCTGGTGATAGGAATGACCCAGGCAGTTGCTGGAAATTGAAACGGGAAAGTTTCCTGATTCCCCTTGCAGGACATGCAACAGAGGTGTGGCTCGTCTGTTCAGTCAACACCACTGCTCAAAACCCTGATGGGAAGGGAAACACACAGACTGACAGGTGTAGGAGCCGGGGCGAGTAATTTGGGCTCCAGCCACCCGGTAGTATCTAGGGGTGCGTCCCTGCGGCCCCTTTCTGCAAGGACAGAGGACCAGTATGGCAGCTTTCTGTATCTGAGCTCTTGCTCAGCATCCCAGAAGAATCAGGTGACACATGGGCTTGAAGGATGAATGTGGGGTTTTATTGAGTGATGGAGGTGGCTCTCAGCAGGATGGATGGGGAGCTGGGAGGGGGATGGACTGGGAAGATGATCTTTCCTGCGGTTTGGCTGTCCAGCAGCCGAACTCCCCTCTAACCACCCCCAGCTGAGCTCCCCTCGGTGTTCAGATGTTCATTCTCTTCTGTCTTTCTCTGTTGCGCTGTTTGTCTGCTTGTCTCCTCATCTGCTCATCTGCTTCTGGAGCCTGGGGTTCAGGGTTTATATGGGTACAGGATAGGGGGGCACAGTGAGCCAAAAGGCAACTTTTGGGGCACGTAATGCCTGTTCCCACTTAGGGCCATGGGTCTCCAGGCTTGAGGGTGGGGACTTTGCCGGGGAACCACCCTCTTCTACCCAGTATTTCCCTGTCTTCTGCCCATATCAAAATCACCTTCTCTCCTCCACAACAGAAATCAGGGTTTTCCCCTCTTCCTTCCCAGACTTATCTCTGCAGCAAGTATTTTTCTCTCCAGAAGTCCTATTCTCATTGCCCAGCCAAATGGCTAAAGGAACATCACTCCACCAGCTGTTAGAACCCTGGTGAAGGATGGGAAAACATGTCCCTGGTAACCAAACGGGAAAGTCAGCTGAACCTTCCCCACAGAAACAATATTACACACACCTCAGCCATTTGGGTGTAGGATATGCTTGAGTGGATAGTCTAGCAGTCCTAACAATCATCAAGGATGTATACGTAAAAAATGGAAACGGTTTCACTTTCAAACAACCAGCTCATAAATGAATGTTTGGATCAGACCCATTCTTCTGTTTTTCAGTCAAATAATTTTTTATTTTTTGGTATCTAACCTTGTTTCTATTCTTGTTGTTGTCAATCAAATCAACGCTGCATTCCTCCAGAAACCGGTGAGTATGTTTTGAAAACTTCGCTCCTGTGACCCAGGACCTTGGCTAGAAAGAGTCATCGTAGCACAAGAGGAAGATGGAGCAGGGGTTTTCCTGAGGGTGTGGCAATAGCAATGACTCATGCTACTTCCTTTTTCTAACCCCTTCCATTAGTGGGGTGGGGGAAAGTCACAGTCCGACCTGGGGAAAGCCGTCTTTATTTAGAGGATGCCTCTAGTGTAGTGATGGCTTTTTGCTTTCTTTTTGCCACAATGCAAAGCAGGGAAATAAAAACGCACAGCAAGAGAGCGAGAGTTTAGAACTCTAACTATAGGACAGCCAAAAAAAAGTCATTTATAAAATAATGCAACATACACTAACATTAGTTCCCTAGTGTATGCAAAAAAGAAAGTCAAATTCAGCACATTTCTTTTTGTGTAGTCAGGTACTAAATGACTCTTGCAGCATATGAAGTGGATAAAGAGAACAAAGACAAAGAAGAAGAAAGAAGAGAGAAGAGTGCAAAGAAGAAAATAAGTGTAGACATAAATTAGCTTTTCAGTGTGGGTAGTCTAGATACTATCTTAGTTCCCCAAACAATGTTTGCTTTGTGATTTCATTGCACGACTCTTTCAGATGTTTTCTCTCTGAACGACTAGAAATCAACAGTTCTAGACCCTAACTCTGTAAAAGCAAAGGACTCAAGTCCTCTTCAAGTCTTTCCACTTATAAAAAGGGGAATACATGAGAGTTTTATACCTTGTGAGCTTTTTAAAGCATTTCACAGAAATCAAACATCAGTGATTACATAAAGCTATATATAACTTTTCAAACTGAGGGGAAAGAAGTCAAGTTATTGAGGAAACCATAGCCAAAGAAGGACAGCTGTTTAGTTCCCTGAACCATGCTTTTGAAATACTATAATTGAGATCATTCAGTGAAACTTGTTTGCTTAAATTTTTTTTTTCTTATTGAAAAGAGGGGCTGAGAGGAAGAAAGGCATGAATTGTTATTTCACAAATTAGCATGATTATATCCACCGTATATGGTATTATGAAAATTAAATTTAAGAAATTATAGTTAAAACACCTAGCCCAGTGTCTGGCATCTGTTAAGGGATTAAAAAAAGACTCAGGTGTCACAGTTTTTATTATTATTGCTGTTATTATCATTGTGATTATTATAGAGGGGGATCTGTGAGTTATAAAGAGATTGCTGGTAGTTGGATAATTTACCCAAATCATTCCAAATGCTTATATTGTATTTCATGGACCATGTACAGAAAATAGAATGACAGTACCGTTTTTGTGTCAAATTGTAATTAGTTAATGCCATGCCCTCAAAAGAAACCTTGATTTTTATGTTATTATCCAAAATGAATTTCATTGCCAAACTCTTGAATCTTTGACCTGTAGGAGATAAAAATATGTCTGTTTGGCATAAAGATTATTTTGAACTGATGATTTTGAGAAACTGCAGACACAGGAGAAGCTCTGAAAACAGCGTAAAAGTTACCCTTATGTGAGAAAAATTTATATCTGTAAAGGAAATCTCCATTTGTAAGTGTCTTCCTCTCTGTACCAGGATGAGAAGGATGACTAAATCATCAGAGACTCAGTGGAGAAGGTACCAATTTAGATCTGCATAACAAACTTTACCTATGCTTACTGTGTTCTCCTGGGCATCTCACCATAAATGGCCTTCCCCTCACCCTTCTGTCTTTGTTTCAGTGGAAGATAGAATTTAAACCTGAATTCCAAGCCATGTCTTTGAGATTTGCTCATTTCTCTAAGTTTCTCCCAGGTATACAGAAGATATACATGTTATGAAACATCGGTTTTTCCCTCGTTAATCAGTCTTTTGTTGCAGGAATCTGCCCCAGCTAAAAGATATGCAGAGTAGAGAGAAATGTTTCCCCCTACAGCCCCCAGTACTTAATTTTATTCACTAATTTCTGGATCTTGATTTATTAATCATTAAAAAGGTGCCAGATGCACCAAAATCACCCTGATAGAGAAAGAACATGTAGAGAAAAAGGGTGAAAGACTTTGTCTCACTCATCCATCTGGGTTATCTGTGCCTTTGTTTGCCTCTGACTGGTCTATTTCACAACTCTTTAGACACAGAAGTTACGTTGGAGAAAATTGATTGGAATGCAAATAATCTCTGTCCATGAAAATGCAAATTGGGTTTGTGTGGATATTGACCAGTTTTGCCAGTTTTGCATGTGTTTGTAAATGCATTTCACATTCCTTATTTGACCATAAATGTGTGGTTCTCTTTTGAACTCCTTGCAACATCTATTTATCACCGTATTAATTCCTGTGTTAAATAAAATCTTTAACACCTGTTTATTTTATATTGCATGAAAGTTGTAATTTTATCCTCATTTAAAACATATTCTTTAATGAATATAAACAGCAAACTTACATGATTCATTGAGGAACACATCTGAAATTCAAACATGTTCCTTTCCTTGCAAGTTTTCTCTCCAAGGACAGAATTGCATCCTTCCTGTGTCATCCATATAGTCATTGTCAAAGAATCAGTCAATCAAAGATGGCTTTGTAAGCTTGCTGAGTAAATAACAGAGTCCTGGACATTTTTGAATAGCTTTTTCTGTTCAGCCAAAAACGACTTGCAAGCCAAGGCACGATGGCTCACGTCTGTAATCTCAGCACTGTGGGAGGCTGAGGTGGGCGGATTGCTTCACCTCAAGAGTTCAAGACCAGCTGGGAACATGGTGAAACCCCAACTCTACCAAAAATACAAAATAAAAATAAAAATTAGCCGAGTGTGGTGGTGCACGCCTGCAGTCCCAGGTACTCGGGAGGCTGAGGTGGGAGGATCACTTGAGCCCGGGAGGCAGAGGTTGCAGACAGCCGAGATTGCACCACTGCACTCCAGCCTGGGCGACAAAGTGAGACCCCGTATCAAAAACAAAAAAACAAAAACAAAAAACAAAAACAACCTGACAAGCTTCTAAGGCAACCTGTTGTTCCCAGTGGTTACTCCGATTTACTGGTGGTGAATCCATAGGCGTCTGCAGCAACTTCAATTCTTGCCTCCAGAGAAGAAAGAATTCGACTGAGGGGCATAAAGCAGAAAAATAGACCAAGGCAAGTTTTGGCACAGGAGTGGAAGTTTATTTAAAAGTCTTTAAAACAGAAAAGAAAGTTCACTTGTAAAAGACCCAAGAAGGTGCCTGAAGGTCAAAAAGAGAGCTTTAACCTTGATCCTAGAGCTTTACAGGCTTGCCTCTTTCCCGTGATTCTTCCCTTAGGGTGGGCTTCCCGCATGCGCAGTGGCCTCCTTACGTCTGGGAACTGAGCGCACAGGGAGTTTAGGAAGTTGTATCCAGGCCCTTCTGATCCTGCCTTCCTTTTTTTCTGGTGGAGTGTCCCCGGAAGGTCATACTCCGCCAACTTGTCTCTTTGTGTACAGGCCCAGGAAGCTGCTTTCTCTGGCATCTGCATTCAATTAACACTTTAATGTTAACAGCTGTGGATCATCAGGAGCTTGTCCCTCCCTGGCGCTGGCTGCTGAATTATCATTGCTAGAGAGTCAGTGTGATAATTGTCAAACCATCCCCGGACATTCCTAGTGGGTGGGGGAAGAGCCCTCTCCTGCCCCACTTATGCCTATCTAACTACCTGTAACAATACAAGTAAGTTGCTAACACTTCGTAAGTAAGCATTACCAAAAGGAAAGTGAGATCTGTTTAGGGGGCTTCTTGGAGAGAAGACTTGCGAACAAAATTTGGTTTAAAAGAGGATAATATTAGTTCACCTCATCAGAGTGTATGCAAAACAAACTCTTCAATGTTTTTATTAAAATTTGACTAATGTCTTTTGAGACACCAAAATTTTGAAAATTTTAGTTTTTAGTTTTTATTTTTACAATTGTATTTTAAAAATTATAGGAACACAACTGTTCAGCAGCTTTTCTCTAGAGAGTATGTTGCTAAAATTTTAGGCCTTTCTTTTGACTGAATTTAATTTTATGTAATTACAGACTTTAGTATTTTATAGCTATAATACCATTCCAGTTATGTAAGTAATATTTTATGTAATTGAAATAATTATGTGGGAGGAATTTAGTCAACTCAACTGTATGACCATTCATGTAGTTTATAGAATGATAAAAAAAGTTTTAGACGTATTTCTATGTGAATGTGTAGTGTTTTGGCAAAAACAGCACCAAACTATAATCATGTAAGTAGCTGAAGGTTTTAATGATTTAATGAAGATTTAATTATTTAATTTAATTTAATAAATAATCTCCATTTAATAAATATGACTAATGATGTTTGTGGTAGCAAGTATAAGAATTTGTGTTTGTTGGCCGGGTGCGGTGGCTCACGCCTATAATCCCAGCACTTTGGGAGGCCGAGGTGGGTGGATCACCTGAGGTCAGGAGTTCGAGACAAGCCTGACCAACATGGAGAAACCCTGTCTCTACTAAAAATACAAAATTAGCCGGGCGTGGTGGTGCATACCTATAATCCCCGCTACTCAGGAGGCTGAGGCAGGAGAATCGCTTGAACCCAGGAGGCAGAGGTTGCTGTGAGCCAAGATGGTGCCATTGCACTCCAGCCTGGGCAACAAGGGCAAAACTCCGTCTCAAAAAAAAAAAAAAAAAAATTTGTTTGTTATCAATGTGATTAGTGTGGAACATTTAATAAAAGGTTACAGAAACCTAATGAGAGCTTATTAGGATGAAATACGTGTGTTTTACAAACTATTAATATTTCTCTTACTTGTGAATATGTTTCATGCATTGCCTGTTATTAACCTTATTAGAAAATGAGATCATTTTCATCAATCACCACTCAAGCATCATCTCCTTCCAAAGCCACCCTTGATGTCCACAAGACAGAATTAGATGCTCCCTCCTGTCTGTTCCCACAGTGAATCTGCCATAACTGCATCATAACTATTGTTTATCTGTGAGTACCTATCTATAGGTGTGGTAAATGGAAACAAAATAGATGTTGAAGTCAAACCAGATTTGAATTTCAAAATAACCAATTGCTAGTTGAGTGATCATAGATGAGCAAATAAACATTGTGAAATTCAGCAAGATGCACATTAAAATCATCATGGTATATACCATAGTATTATAGTATTGTTGTGAAAATTAAGAGAAATAACATATGTTGCCACCTGGAACACAGTAGGTGCCCAACTTTATTATATAAACATTTCCCCCTCTTCTTAGATTACAAATAAGCTATTTATATCTGTTTTATTCCATATTTACTATATAATGCTAAACATATGTTATAACAGAAGAGAAAGATGAAAATTACAAATGCCGTAGAAGTTAATAACATTTCCCACACCATCACATCTTGTTTTGATAAGTCATCATTAGTTTTCACTTTTCCCTCAACTTTGCTAGACATGCTGTTTTGACACCAGTGTTTTTTTAAAAAATGCAAACATTGAGCAATGTATGACCCTTGCAAAATGCTCCTGGTGTTTCTTCTTCACTATTTCCAGAGAGAGACTAATGTTCAAGCCTAATTAACTAGGTAAGGATAAAACGTTGGCCCAGGCAGAAAGATCTAGTTCTGCTTGTTCACAAAGTGTGGCCAAGGCAAAGGGGGCAGGGTGCCCAGAGACTGAGGCTTTGGAACATATGGAGTCACCAAGCCCTACCCAACCCTCTAGTTGGGTTTCTCACCACCCTTTCACACTCTGGCCAAACCAGACATCAGCCAGTCTCTGATCCTGCCACAGTCTCACCTTTTCATTTAAGGTTTCTTCTACCAGAACTGCACCTCCTCATATTTTGTCTTGTGATCTTTGTAACTCAACTCAGTTCTATCTTTTCCAGAAAACATTTCCCAAACCATTTACCTTTCTCTAATACCTCCATTCCATCCCTGAAAAAATGAAAACACAAAAACAAAAGCAATCTCTTACGGCCCCAGTTCTTCTCATTCAGGGTTGATAAAATACAGGATATCCAATCAAATTTGAATTTTAATAAGCAATGAATATTTTTTGGTATTAGTATCTCCCAAATAGTCGATGAGATATATACATACTATTTGTTGTGTGTTCTGCCTGAAATTCAAATTTAACTGGGCATCCTGTATTTTTATTTGCTAAATATGGCAATCCTATTCTCTTGTCTTGTGTTGTAGTACTCTATTATGTCACATGTCTTGTATTACACCGTTATTCACAATTGTTACTAGACTACACGTTCTCTGAAGCCAGGAACAGTGTTCAATTTTTTGGTTTCACCACAACCTTTACCTCACCCTTCGTGATGCCCCCTTACCGAATACTCAGCTCAGTGTCTTAAATGTTGTTGGGAGTACAGGAATCAAGTCCTCATTCATTCTTTCATTCTCTCTTTCACGTAGCAAATATCTACTAAGCTTGCAGTTTCTGGGGATATGACTTTAAACAAGAAACAGCTATTGTCATGAAGGAGCTCCCAACTCATTCAGGAAAACAGACGTGTCAGAAAGCAATTTCGTTTTATGGAGCCTCACTCTGTCGCCCAGGCTGCAGTGCAATGGCACGATCTTGGCTGGCTGCAACCTCTGCCTCCTGGGTTCAAGCGATTCTCCTGCCTCAGCCTCCCAAGTAGCTGGAACTACAGGCCCCCACCATCATGCCCGGCTAATTTTTGTATTTTAAGTAGAGACGGGGTTTCACCATGTTGATCAGGCTGGTCTCGAACTCCTGACCTCGTGATCCACCCGCGTCGGCCTCCTAAAGTGCTGGGATTACAGGTGTCAGCCACCGCGCCTGACCAGAAAGCAATTTATATCAGTGACATAAGTTCTAGAGTAGGGTGACATGAGAACACAGGGGAAAGGCACCAAGCCCAGTCTTTAGGGGTTAAAGGAGACTTCTGGGGAGGAAGTAACAGCAAGACGGAGACCTAAGAGTTAACAGGAGTTATTAATAATAAGGTGATGGCAGAGAGCGAAGACATTCCACACAGAATAGTTGGGAAAAAAAAACACTTGAAATAGAAAATGTGGCATTAATATTTGATTGATTAATCATATCTTCCTTTTAGCTCAAGCTTGTTCTGACTCATGCATGCAATGTCTTTGAGGCCTCGAGCCTCTTCACATTTTTTTCTCAAGGAATTCAGCAATGACAGTTCTTATTTCCCTTGCCACATCTGCCTTCTCTAAGCTCTAGGCTGGTTTTTATCCCCCATCCTTGGTGTAGTCTAAACTACTTCTTCAAGAATTTAGAGCTGAATGTGACCAGCTGTCTGGGCCCACCTCACCCTTCTCCTATTCAGTCTCACTCTGTCTGCTCCATCCAGTATTCTCCTGATTTTTTCCTCAGTTTACTCCTTCCAACTCCTGTTGCCTCACTGAGGCTGATGTCTATGACCATTGCTGCTTTCTGATCCACTCTTGTGTCACTCACTCAGTCTTCTGCATTTCCTACATGACCAAACCATATTCCACATAGTAGTGCTGATGGCATTCATAGGCTTCCAACTTTAAAAGTGCAATCACAAGAGAAAATAAATCACATCTCTGACAAGAAGGACTAAAAGTATAGGAAGAAACTCTCAGATGAAATCCACTTTAAAAAGCTGCTTCTAAACCAATGTCCTGCCAGGGGCACTGGCTCACGCCTGTAATCCCAACACTTTGGTGGGCTGAGGCGGGTGGATCACCTGAGGTCAGGAGTTCAAGACCAGCCTGACCAATATGGTGAAACCCTGTCTCTGCTAAAAATACAAACTAAGAGCTGGGCATGGTGGTGAGTGCCTGTAATCCCAGCTACTAGGGAAGCTGAGGCAGGAAACTCACTTGAACCGGGAGGCAGAGGTTGCAGGGAGCCAAGATCGCGCCATTGCACTCCAGCCGGGGCAATAAGAGCAAAACTCCATTTCAAAAAAATAATAAAAATAAAAATACTACAATGTCCTTTGTAGTAATCAGTCATTTGTAGTCATCTTTGCAGTCCTAACCTGTGCCTAGCATGAAGCAACCACCTAATGCAAGAATTTACATCTAATTAAATCTTTCGTTCTAATTAAACTTTGTTCTAATTAATCTTAAGTTATGGCCAGGTGTAGAATTAAACAAACGATGAACAGTAGCTAACTTTCTGTACCAAGTATGAAACCAGAAATTTTAAGTGCTCTACAGAGTTGTGACAACAGGAGATCTGCGATACCTTAATTTCATGTGTCAACTTGACTGGGCCACGGGGTCCCCAGGTATTTGGTCAAACATTGTGGGTGTTTCTTGGGGGTATTGTTGAGTGAGATTGGCATTTCAACAGGCAGACTGAATAAAACAGATTGCCCTTTCCAGTGTGGGCGGGCCTCATCCAATCATTTGAAGGCCTGAATAAAACAAAAAGACTACTGTCCCCTAAGTAAGAGAGAATTCTGGCTGCCTGGCTACCTTCAAATTGGGACATCAGCTCCTCCTCGGTCTTGAGCCTGCCAGCATGGGTCTCTAGCCAGGCTTGCTGACTCACCTCCAGATCTTTGAACTTGCCCACTTTCATAATCATGGGAGCCAGTTCCTCACATGTAATTCCACTCACTCATTCTTCTGCATTTCCTACATAACCAAACCATATTCCATGTAGGAAATTTATATACATCCTATTGATTTTGTTTCTCTGGAGAACCCTGACACTGATAATAGAGTAATGCAGGAAATAAAGCAATCAGAAGGTACTTTGATTCGAATACATGCCTTTAATTTGCCTTATAAATCTTTTACAATCCAGATATATACCATCTCCCTTGGTAATTAGTTCATCTGTGCTACATGTGAATGACTTAATTCTTACAGGTCATTTTTTCATATTCAATCTTAGGATCTTTGAAGAATACTCTCAATTTATTGATACTAATCCATTGGCTGCAAATAGCCACACAAATGTTCACCACATGCATATACAGGACTATGAAGCTTTGTATGATATGGGGTTGTATTAGGTTAAGTCAGAAAATAGGGAAAGGGGTTGTGAGTGCTGATATTCAGAAATAAAAATGGAAAAAACTTAGGTTAAAGCCAATTAATTCTCATCAGACCCTGTCGTGTTTCATAGTGTTGTACATAAGTAAAGTTTTGGAAAAAAACAGAAGAGTTGGGGACTTGGATGGGGAGGGGAGGAGGTAACAGTTTTGTAAGGAATTCAGGGACATCAAAGTACTAAATGTATGATGTTGAGCAGCATCTGCATCCTAGCTCTGCTACCTGTGCAGTTACACAGAGTCCTGCACTCAGGAGGACCCTGAATTGGCCTTAAAGCTCTGTCACTATCTTGAGATTCTTAATATTTTTTTAAACAAAGGACCCCAAATTTTCACATTGCACTGGGTCCCGCAAATTATGTAGTTGGTCTTGCCGCTAAGTAAAACTTTCTTAAGTTTAGTAACCAATTAAAAGTCAAAAGTAAATGTTTATTCAACTTTCTACCTAATGATTACTTTGATGTCCTAACAATAGCAAACCAGACTGAGGCTCCATACTCCCATGCTCTCCCTGCATATGGAAAGAACAGTTGGCAAGAGATGGCTGAGCAATAACCATCAAGAGCTTTGGATAAGTGGTTCTTGTACAGAACTTGAGAGAACTTGAGAAGACAGGCAAGTTCCTATCGTCAGTTCTTATAAGAGCGTGGATAGCTGCTTCTGAAATCAAGGACTAGACCTCTTATATTATACTGACATTGCCCCTAGATTGAAAATCCCCGATCTAGGAACTGAGGAAGGTTATTTGGCACTATTGTCAAAACTTTTCTTTATCATCCTTCACCCTTGACTCTGTCTAGTATAAGAAAAAGGAAATGCCAACAATTTGGGAGTTTATTACTTGCTGTACAAAAGTAATCACCATTACTCCAGGGATTAAGGTAGACCAAATAGCCTGTTTCCATGTTTTGCGCATGCGCGCGCACACACACACACACACACACACACACACACACACACAATCATATAAACACAAACATATATCAATGGACAAAGTGCTATTTATAGAGATATTATATTTAAAATAATCTGGATAGATAGTAAAAATGAAGGAATTTGGAAATGATTAGTATCTTTCATAAGCTTTCATCTGATAGGACAGAGGAAGGCACTATACTCAATTTGATAAATGGAAGACCTAAACTGCTAAAATGACAATACTCTTGATCAGCTCCTGAAATAAAATACTGCACCAACATTATTGCTGACTCACAACTGCCCTGAATGACTTGAACTCCACTCCTGCAGCAAAGTCCTTTAGCTCCACTCCCATACATTTCACCCTGTATACTCACTCTCTTTCTTCCATACTAAGTTCCAGACAATAGGATTGTATTAGTCAGTGTTGTCCAACGAAACAGAACCAACAGATAGAGAGGTGACTGATGACTGACTGATATAGATAGATAGATAGATAGATAGATAGATAGATAGATAGATAGACAGATATCAATATATAACAAGGAATTGCCTCATGAGATGATGAAGGCTGACAAGTACCAAAATCTGCAGCCAGCAAGCAGGAGACCCAGAAGAGCCATGGTGTAGTTCCAATCCAAAGGCTAGCAGGCTCAAGATCCAGGAGGAGACCAATATTTTAGTTTGGGACAGAAGGCAAGAAAGAGTCCATGTCACAGGGTCAAGGCAGTCAGGCAGGAAGAGTTCTCTTTTACTTGTAGGAGGGTCAACCTTTTGTTCTCTTCAGGTCTTCAGTAGATTGGATGAGGCCCACCCACATTAGGATGTAAAATATGCTTTTCTCAGTCTGCCAATTCAATTGTTATTCACATCTAAAAATACTCTCACAGACACATGCAGAATACTGGTTGACCAAATATCTGGGCATCCTGTGGCCCGGTCAAGTTAATACATAAAATTAACCATTTCAAGCATGTAACTGAAAGTATCTTGTGCCAGCTTCCAAGACAGACAGCCACCCCACTGCTTCAGACCCTTCTTTGTTCCTTCCTCCTCCGGTTGCCTGGAACATATATGCCACCATCTTGGACCATGAGATTAAGGAACATTGCTCAATCACGGCAAAGAAGTTTGAGGCCCTGGAGATTTTATGGAGAAGAGCCTCTATTTCAGCCCAGGACTACACATCCCAGTCTTTTGCATGAGAGAAAAGGAAACTTCCACCTTGTTTAAGTCACCATTATTTGGCAGGTTTTTGTCCTTCACAAGTAATTCTAATCCTAACTCATGTAACTCCCTTTCACTCCCACTGCACACAACAGGGTAGAATTACAGACTGCACAATAAATTAGATAAAATACCTATGATCAGAAAGGGAGAAAATTGTGAAAAGCCCATCAACTCTACAGGGAGGGTAATTTGTATCCTCACGGTAATATTTGCACAGTCTTTCACAACATTACTTCATTTCTTGCCAAAACTAACCTTGAGAAGCAGACAGAGCTAATGTTTTTATCCTCATTTTTCTCTCTGAATAATCTAGGATTGTCCCTGCTTAGATGATAATTTGGTTTTAATTGATTCTTCATATTAAGCTAAGCAAAACCAGTATCAAGTGAACAATGTAATAGCTTATTAAATACAATGCTATTACTTTGCAAACATTTATAGAGAGCTTTAAAACATCTTTATAAATATAAATTTAGTCTTAAAGCAAGATTATGAAGTAATAGTAAAATTTCACTTTAACATGATAGACACCAAAATGACTTTTTAAAATTTAAACTGCATTTCAATGGAAACTTATGGTTACAGTGAAACAGAATATTGGGCCATTTCTTTGTTGTGACGGTTTTTAAATAAAGCAAGGAGAAACACTATTATTGTTGTCACAATGCATGTTAGCATTAAGTCCCAGGAGAAATCCTAAAGCTGTGAGAACTATTTAGCTTTCTTTTAATCCAGTGTTTTTTAAACTTCGACTATGAAACAGTGTTTATCTTTGTTTGTTTGTTTGTTTGTTTGGAAATACTTAACACTTCAAACATTTGTGTTGAAAGAACAAGGTTTCAGAAATGCTATACCATATTCAAGTTCTAATTCTAATATCTTTAGTGAGAAGGAATTACCATATCTATAAAAATACGGGTTGCCCAGTTAAAACTGAATTTCAAATGAACAACAACTCTTTAAGCATAAGTATATCCTGTGCAATATTTGGGATATACTTACGCTTAAAGAATTGTTGTTCTTTATATCCCAAATATTGCACGGGATATACTTAAAAAAAAAAAAGTTTGTCTAACTTCTGAAATTCAATTTTAACTGGGTGCCTGTCTTTTCCCTGGCAACCCTACTGTCTTAGTCCATTTTGTCCTGCTATGATAGAATACATGAGACTGGGTAATTTACAAAGGAAAGAAGTGTATTTAGTCCACGGTTCTACAGGGTGGGAAGTTCAAAAGTATGGCCATGGCTTCTGGTGAGGGTGTTCTTCTGTGTCGTAACATTGCAGGACAGAGAAGGTCAAAGGGGAAGCAGACAAGTGAGAAGAGAGAGGATCAAACAAGAACAGGAACCTTGCTTTATAATAACTCACACTTTAGGGAACTAATCCATTCCCACAAGAACTAATGCAGTCTCATGAGAGCAAGAACCCACTACCTAGAAAACTGCATTATTCATAAGGCCATGCCCCTGGCCCAAACACCTCCCACTAGGCCCCGCCTCTCAACACCACCATATTCATGATCGAATTTCAACATGAGTTTTGGTGGGGACAGACAAGCCATATCCATAGGACCTACCTTTGATCCATTCCTAGGGACAAACAATTGCTAGTGCTTCTGATTCAGATTTCCTGACATTTAATGGGGCTTTACCACTAGACAAGATCCCATTATTAACATCACAGGCCTGGCCAGGTGCGGTGGTTCACACCTGTAATCCCAACACTTTGGGAGGTCGAGGTGGGTGGATCATCTGAGGTCAGGAGTTCAAGACCAGCCTGGCCAACATGGTGAAACCCCATCTCTACTAGAAAAAAAATACAAAAAATTATCTGGGCGTGATGGTGCACGCCTGTAATCCCAGCTACTAGGGAGGCTAAGGCAGGAGAATTGCTTGGACCCAGGAGGTTGCAGTGAGCCACCACTGTGCCAGTGCATTCCAACCTGGGTGACAGAGCAAGACTCCATCTCCAAAAAAAAAGTCACCGACCTGGCCATCCTGCTTTCTTTTCTGAAGCATTTCCATCTCTTTCGTTTGTCCATGGTCTGTACCCAACACTATCCATGTTCCCCTGCAGATCCATTCTCCACCCTTTCACTCTGCTCTGTACTCTGAAAGACTGGTTGTATGGACCCCAGCAACCAAGCTCCCTTGTTCTCTGGTTTGTACGTGGGCTTGGCCAGTGGGAGCCACCAGGAGAGGATGGAAGGACAGAAGGAGAGAGAAATTTTCTGCTAAGCCCTAGGTCAGCTGTGGCCCAGGTCCCTCACCAAAATACAAGTTTGTGAGGACGTCAGTGGTCCTTTGCTTGCCCTTGAAAGCCTAGGGAAGACTTCCTGAAGTAGTCACCCCAAGGACCTCATCAACCCTTCTTATTTCCCTTAACTCTTCCTCTAACTTTATAATAATCCCTTCATTACGTTCTCTTTTTATCACCCCTTCTTAAGGGTGCTCCTCTTTCCTCCCAAGATCCTGACTAATGCAGCGTAAGACTGAGATTCAGGGTAAATGGAGATTCCCTACTTGAACCTTAATCCTGAATCTCAAACTCACACCTAGTTTTGACAAACAGTCCTACTTGGGGAGTTTTAACACTTGACTAATAATAAAGAGGTCGTTCGTTTCCCATTTCTAGATAGGCTACTTAAAGATCAACAAAAGCCATTCAGTAGGCTTAATATAAACTATTGTTATTACCAGCACTTGTGTTATTTGGAGGTGGGAGTCAGCATACTTAAGTGCTGTTGACACTTACCTCTCTCTACTTTATAGAAAAGGAGATCATATAACCAAATCCGTATTTGCCCGCAGATCACAGTGACTCTATGGTGAGCCTTGTGTCTTGCTGTCTTTTGTTTCTCATTTTTTGGGTTTCTTTGCCTGGGATCTGAGATCTGACCAGCACGTTCATACTGTTAGTTTCCAGCACTCACAAATCCCTAAGATTTATTTGGCAAACTAGATATTGTCAGAATACTTAGGGTGAGATACAATAACCATTTAAATGATAAACAAAAACAAACAAAAAAGAATCCATCCTAACTTACCCAGGACCAATTTCTTGCTGTTATTTTCCCAGCTATTTTTAAATAATCAAATCACTGTAGTATCTATGGCATTTTAGAGATTGCAAGGTCTGTGAGTCATATCCTTATTTACAGGAATGATGGGAGAAAGTCAGCTTGTTCAGCATTTACTCCATTTATGAGAAATGTGCAGGCAAAGAAGAAGCTGGGGGAAATGCTGTTTCGTGTATCATTTCACCTTGTCCTACAATCTCTTTCCCTTTCACTTTTCAGGACTCAGACCTGAGAGAACAGTCACTGCCCAGACATGTTCAGTGACAGATACAACAGTAAAATATTTTGCAAAAGCAAATTCCTCCTCTTTTGCTGTAGAAAAGCTTGGTTTCTCCTTCATACACACTGAGTCCTTCTGCTCATAATGCTGGTCCTAAACGCCTTAATCCAAAAGCAGCCAATAAGAAGTTTTTAAAAGTCCATCTCCTTAGGGAAAAACTTTGTTTTCCAGTTTGTGTGACTCAGATCATCAGCTCATGGTCCTTGTCACAGCCCCAGTCATCTACGTGTCAGCACCGCCCCTTTTATCTCCGTCTTCAGCACTGCCTGAGAAGTACACACAAACGACTGAGCAGAGACATTTTCCAAGTTTCAGAGAAAAATGAAAAGATACGATTTTAACACTGGAACTGAATACTCCCTTAAGCATGAATTTTTCTTCTAAGGAGGATTTGTTTGTAATTATGAGAAATTAAGGAATATATTCCCAGTGAATTAAAACATAGGAGATTAGAACTGGAAGGGTATTCAGGGAATCTAGAAGTTCATGCTATCTGCTTTGTGAGTGATTTCATCTCTCACTTTGTACATTTCCTTTTCTATGTTCATGTTTGATGCGAGCTGCATTCCCAGCTCCGATTATTCTCATTCTTTAAAAATAAGAGGCGCTGGGCGCGATGGCTCATGCTTGTAATCCCAGCACTTTGGGAGGCCGAGGCGGGCGGATCACCAGAGGTGGGGAGTCCAAGACCAGACTGACCAACATGGAGAAACCCCGTCTCCACTAAAACTACAACAAACTAACTGGGCATGGTGGTGTGTGTCTGCAATCCCAGCTACTCGGGAGGCTGAGGCAGGAGAATTGCTTGAACCCGGGAGGGGGAGGTTGCAGTGAGCTGAGAACGTGCCATTGTACTCCAGCCCGCGCGACAGAGGGAGACTCCATCTCAAATTAAAAAAATAAAAAATAAAAAAATAATAATGATAGGCCAGGTGTGGTGGCTCATGCCTATAATTCCAGCACTTTGGAAGGATAAGGCGGGAGGATTGCTTGAGCCCAGGAGTTCAAGACCAGCCTGGGCCAACAAAGTGAGACGCCCATCTTTACAAAATATTTTTTAAAATAACTGGGCCTGGTGGTGCATTCCTGCAATCTGAGCTACTTGGGAGGATCGCTAGAGCCCAGGAGGCCGAGGGTGCAGAGAACCGGGATCACACGACTGCACTCCAGCCTGGGTGACAGAGCAAGACCCTGTCTCAATAGATAGATAGATAAATAAATAAAACAGAGAGGTGAAAAATACGGTTTTAAGAGTTCTGTTTAAGAGTATTCTGTTCCCATATGGAGTTTGTCAGCTCTAAAGCGGTAAAAAACAAGACGGATTGTAGACATTTTCATAAAAAGCAGGATTATTTGGTGTCACCCAATTAAATATGTTAATGGTCACAGCGGAGGCCGACTCAATCTGCCTTTTATTCTGCCAAGCTATTTGATACTGCTGAGGGCTTACCTATTTCCTGAGGAGAAAAATAGTCATTAAAATGACCTTACAAAGACAATGCTTGCAGGGATCATTTCTATAGCCCACTGCTAGAGAAGTTTCCCTGAACATGTGGAACACCAGAAACCACAGGCGGCGGTGCAGCGCTCTCTCCGGAGGCTGACACTGGCTCTGGGAGCTGCTTCACTGCAACTCCATTTGCCATTGAGAACCGTTTCGCTCTTCCTCTGGGAAAGTAAGAGAGAGAGGATGCAGTCTGAGGGGGTTCCCTTCTTGTGATACAAAATAATAACAACCATTGAGGACATCGCAAGTAAAATGTGTGTAACAACCCCATCTAAACAACCCTATCATCTTTCTACTATCGGTCTACCTAAATATGTATAGTATGAATAACCCTAGATAGCACTCTAATCAACTTAAGTTAGGTAACTTAGAAAACGCTTTTTTTTTTTTTTTTTTTTTTTTTTTTCCTTTTGAGACTGAGTCTTACTCTGGCGTGCTCAGGCTGAAGTGCAGCGGCGTGATCTCGACTCACTGCAACCTCCACCTCCTGGGTTCAAGTGATTCTCCCATCTCAGTCTCCCAAGTAGCTGGGATTACAGGCACACCACCATGCCCGGCTACATTTTTTTTTTTTTTTTTTTTTTTTTTTTAGTAGAGATGAGGTTTCACCATATTGGCCAGGCCAGTCTCAAACTCCTGACCTCAGGTGATCCATGCACCTTGGCCTCATGAAGTGCTGGGATTACAGGTGTGAGCCACTGCGCCCAGCCAGAAAACTCTTAAAACATGCTATCCTAGCAAAAAATATGTTACCCCTGTAATATGCTTAAAATTCTCCAATAGCTTTTCTTTGCTTTTAGGCCAACATTCTTAATGCGATCTTCAAGTTCTTGCCCTATTCTACAACTGTACCTTATACTATATTCTCCCTACCACTTCATGCTCAGCCATCCTGGCCTTCCTTCAGGTCTTTGAGCATGCCCCAGGGCCTTTGCACGTGTTTTCACTCTGTCTATGTTGTCTTCCTCCACCTGCCTTCTTTGCCTCTTTAGTTCTTACTCATCCATTAGATCTTAGCTCAGTAGACACTACATTAAGAAGCCATCCCAGACTCCCTCATCTCAGTAAGATTCCGTGTTTGTTTGTTTGTTTGTTTGAGATGAAGTTTCACTGTTCTTGCCCAGGCTGGAGTGCAATGGCGTGATCTCGGCTCACTGCAACCTCTGCCTCCCGAGTTCAACCGATTATCCTGCCTCAGCCTCCCAGGTAGCTGGGATTACAGGCCCACCACCACGCCCGGCTAATTTTTGTATATTTAGTAAAGACAGGGTTTCACCATGTTGGCCAGGCTGGTCTTGAACTCCTGACCTCAGGTGATCCACCTGCCTCAGCCTCCCAAAGTGCTGGGATTACAGACGTGAGCCATCGCGCCTAGCAAGATTCTGTTTTTAAGGTGCATTCATCAACTACATTTTGTCACTTATCTCACTTATGTGGTTGTCTTCATTATCTCTGGCTGCAAAACAAATCACCCCAAACTTAGCAGCTTAAAACCAGTATTATTGCCTCAAATTTCCTGAGAATTGGCAACCAGGGGCAGATTAGCTGGGTGGTTCTGACTCAGAGACTTTCATGAGGCTGCACTCAAGATGTCAGCCAGACTGCACGTTTGAAGTCTTGCCTGGGACTGGCAGATCTGCTTCCAAGTTCACTTATGTGGCTGTTGGCCGAAGGTGTCAGTTCCTTACCCTGTGGCCTTCTCCGTGGCAGCGGGCTCACCCCAGGGCAAGTGATCCAAGAGAGAGCAGGTGGGAAGGAAGCTCCAATGTCTTTCATGACCTGGACTTAGAAGTCACATGTTGTCACTGCTGCTTGATTCTATTTGTCAAAAACATGTCTTTAAGTCCAACTGACATTAAAGGGGAGAGAAATGAGGTTCTACCTCTTATGGGAACTTTTTGGTATGTTTTAAAATGACCCCATTTGGGTATTTAGATAAATAGCTACCTCGCTTACTAGACTAAGGGTTCCTTGAGAAACCAATAGAACCCTTGTTTCTAGTGTTCACTTTTGTGTCCCTGGTATCTTCCAGGATGCCTGGCAGAGTGTGGACATTCAATAAATATTGACTATATGAATTAATGAATGAATGAAACTTTGCACTTGAATCCCAGCTCTGAGAACTTTCTACAAATTATACAACATTAGTTTCTGGTTTTGGAGAAAAGGAATAATCACAGCTGTCTCTCGGGTGGTTAAAACAATACAGCCTATACAAAGCACCTAGTATAGTCTGGCACAGAAGGGGGTCATTCTTTCTCTTCCTCTTCCTTGCCTCAATCACACATGCAATCCATCTGAAGCCCTGCGGAGCCTACTTTCCCTTATGTCTTTCCCATCCCTCTTAGTCTGTTACTCCCTTTCAATTGCTGCTGCTCTTAGACTTGCCTTGCACATGCTTTTCTATTAGCCTTCTATCAGTTGCCTGTGCCTCTATTCTCTGTCTGGTACAATCCATCCCTAAATGTGCTAGGGACACATCATCTTTGTCATTTTTACATCTTCTATTGCTGTTGCTCTGCCCCGCACTAGCTAAGTGTACAATAAATTTTTGTTGAATAGAATTTCAGTTCCACATCTCTTTTATTTAGTTCCTTACTTGCACTAAGTTAATCATACACTCAAACCCAGGTACCAGGATGAGATAGAGATACATGCCCTGCCCATACCAAAGGTTATAAATTTTCTAGCTACGTGTAACCACATTCTTCTCATGTCTACACAAAATAAATGGCCCATAAATGGCAAATTCTTCAGTAGAGCGATTACAGAATATAATGTGAGTTACATTTTCTCTTAATTCTATCTCTAAAGCAAGCACTTTCATCCTAATACTATACTACTACTAACACCATAATACTTCTGTGCTCGTTTTTATGCTCTATAATATTGTCATTATTGCTAATAGCAAGAATATTGCAAATATAATTGAAGATAGAAAATTCTTAAATGGTCCGCATTATATAGATAATACGCAGTGGTAAATAAGATTAGTGGAAATTTGTCAAATTAAAGAAAAAAAAAGACAGATAACATAAGAAATTCCATCTTCTGACATAAGATTTCTCTGACATGCTACAAAAGTAGATGATATTTTCATGTTCTAATGAATAAAAATCTGCTTAAAATATATACACCTAGGGAAATGCTTGCTTTCGAGTCACAAACATATATCTTTTGGAGACAGTAAAAAGTCAAGCTAACACCAGCAAAGATAAGAAAACTATCAGTGACTCCTTAATGTAATAATAATTGTGCTCAAATATTTTTACTTTGTTAAACTATTTTCATTCTGGTAAAGCAAAGAGATTTTGGAGCCATATTTCCCAGCTTCCCATTTTCTAGAAGGGACTGTGACTGCTTGAATTCTGTAAATATATGCAATTGTCTTCAGATGAGCAGTGTCCAAAAACTAATCTTATGTTAAGGATGAGTAATTTACCTTTCTTCCTCCCATTCTGCTAACTTTGTATTTGTATTAACTTAGTGAACAAATCCTCCCTTATACTGGTGTTTATTAGCGTTATACTAAAAAGAAGAGGCAGGTTACCGAAACAGAAGGTTCTTCCAGAATACTAGAGACTTCCACCTTTGGTCAAATGTTAAAGCAGTGTAAGGGTGAATAGGCTCACATAACCTGAAAACTTTGAGGTCTATCGAAAAGCTTCATTTCACAAATGAGGAAATTGAAGATCAACATGCATAAGGGCCTCCCAGCTCTGCACCACGTGGCAAAAAACCTGTGGCCCTGCACCGTGCCTCCCTTCACATTTGACCAAACTGTCCCGAGACTTGTCTATCCCACAGCACATCAATCTCAGCACTATTGTCACATTGAGGCGTACAACTCTTTGTTGCAGGTGCTGTTCTGGGCAGGATGGTTAGCAGTATCCTGGACTCGGTCCTCTAGATACCGGTAGCACCCCCTCATGCTAGCTGTGGCAACAAAAACTTTTTTCCAGACACTGTCAAAGGTCCCCTGGGGGCAAAATCACCCCGTCTGAAAACCATTGGTTTATCTGAGGTCGTCCTGTTTTAATGAATTATTCCTTTTTTCTGTTTTTTGGGCAAGTATCGCAAGATACAAATGCATCACATTGAGTATTGAAGCTCTGAGTTATTTATATGAGAAATCACAGTCTTTCTAAGAAATGGGACTTTAGGCCAGGTACGGTGGTTCACGCCTGGAGTCCCAGCACTTTGGGAGGCGGAGGTGGGCAGATCATCCAAGATAAGGAGTTCGAGACCAGCCTGGCCAACCTGGTGAAACCCCGTCTCTACCACAAATACAAAAATTAGCCAGGCGTGGTGGCAGGCACCCGTAATCCCAGCTACTTGGGAGGCTGAGGCAGGAGAATTGCTTGAACCTGGGAGGCAGAGGTTGCAGTGAGCTGAGATCTTGCCACTGCACTCCAGCCTGGGCGACAGAGCGAGACTCCATGAAAGAAAGAAAGAAAAGAATGAAAAGAAGGAAGGAAGGAAGGAAGGAAGGAAAGAAGGAAGGAAGGAAGGGAGGGAGGGAGGGAGGGAGGGAGGGAAGGAAGAAATGGAACTTCGCTTCTTTTTTTTGGTATATGCAAATACAGCTAAGAACCAGTTTCGGACCAGGGCTAGGTCATCCCAACGTCTAGCACAAAGGAGGTGAAGAAAAGAGCAAACTAGAAACTGTCAGTTTTGATCCATGTTTAATGAAAAAGAAGTTACATGAATAGAAATGGACATAAAACAAAGAATTCAATTTGAGAAAATGTGGTGATAGGGAGAACAAGGAGAAATCGTTTTCATTCTGAATTTACTCGCATATTCCTATTAGCTGTTACTGATCTAAAACATCTCCTTAAATCCAAAACAATAGTTACAAGTTCACTGATGTTTTCAAGGGCACTCACCCAAATAATGTCCAAACAATCTTTTCCCATGTCCCCCTCCCCCCAGAACACACAGGCAAAGGCAGAGATGTTCACTGTAAGGTCACATGGCGTGAAGCAAATGCAACCTTATCTGTCTATTATTACAACAGCTGGTTAGCATTGGCAAATGTGCTTTGGTTACAAACACAGTTTCTGCTAATAATTTCATGAAGAAGCTTTTAGGATATGTGACCATTTATTCTCAGTACAATCAATCATTGAAGAATAAAAATCAGAGTACAAAAGCTTATACTCTGGTGAATATAAATACATGCGGAGAAGTTTCTGAGAGTTTAAATTTGAGCATATTTGAAATATTAAAGGCATGAAATTTTAAAAATACACATGTGAAACTACAGTGAACATGTTACGGGTTTGTTGCGTGGCTTAACTCTGCTCAGCCCATGATTCTTAGCTGGGTCAGTCAATATTCTATTTTTATCGTTTTCTACCCTGTTGTACGGCATGATCATATCTTCCTAAAAAAGAAAAATATATATATCTTTGGAAAAGAATTCTGATCTCCAAAAACATGTACTAGTAATAGTTTCACATTAATGATCTCATTTAAAATATCCCTTCTCTCAAGCTAGAAGCTGGCAAGCAGTAAATTCATCATAGACAGTTGCCATGTGGGTAACACAGAGAAGCAATAGATCTGACTCGTTATTCGTTTAAAATAAAAATCTTTTGGCCAGCACAGGGCAGTCATCAACCTCGTATGCTCACACTGAAAAACTGAAAGTTAGGATGAGCCCTGCCTCTTCTGATACTGTATTCGAAGTTTCTCCAGTTGTTCCACACATTGAGACTGGGCCAACCTCAACGTCCGATTCTCCTCCGTCAGAGCCTCGAATTCCCGAACCAGCTCAGCAGCATCCACCTTCTCCTTTTCTGCCTGATCCAACTTGGCAATGAGCTCCTTCCTGAAGATTCAGGGTACAGGGCAGGAAGAAGCACAGAATTCAACGCAAACAAATTAAATTACTCAGTAATAGCATGACGGAAGTAGAATGATTCATTCTGTTCTTCTGAATTGTTTCCCATCCTTACTTGCCTCCAATGACTTTTATTTGTCCAGCTTTGCAAGTTTTATGTCCCATTTATTCTAGTATCTCTACTAGACACTTCCAAAATACTAACTATACACCAAAAGTCCTATAGGTTAATAGTCAAAAACATGATCATTTTAAGAATACAAAAAATTGTGAAAATAATTTAGAAAAAAATCTGTGTATAATTTTTCATAATTTAAGATGCTGCCTGTTGTCTCATAGGGAGGACAACTATAGTTTTCTCTCGGCTGAGTCTTTGTCCCCCAAATTCATTGTTATCTTCCTTTGTTTCCTATATCGGAGTTGAACAAATCTCCAACAGACTTCTTTGAACTACAGAATCCCAACTCTGTCCTTGTAGATATTACCTCCTATGTCTTTCCCTAATCCTTACACACATGTTGCAGCCCAAATTAACAAAACGATGTGTCCACATTTGATGCTGGCCTGACTCTAGAATTGAGGAAGCAGGCTGAAGGTACTGTAGGAAAACTGTAATGACAACACTTTAAAGAAACTCAGTTCTTAGTTAATATTTGTAAATAATTCATTGAGGTAAATACACACAATAAGAACTAAAGGCTGGGCACAGCGGTTCACATCTGTAATCCCAGCACTTTGAGAGACCTAGGCAAACGGATCGCTTGAGTCCCGGAGTTTGAGACCATCCTTGGCAACATAGCGAGACACCATCTCTACAAAAAATTAGGAAATCAGCTGGGTATGATGGCTGACAACCGTAGTTCCAGCTACTCGGGAGGCTGTGGCAGGAGGATCACTTGAGCCTGGGAGGTTGAGGCTGCAGTGAGCTGTAATTGTGCCACTATACTCCAGCCTGGGCAAAAGAGTGAGATCCTGTCTCAAAAAAGTAAATAAATAAGTAAAGTAATGAGTTAAAGATCTTCAGTCCGTGTGTAGATTTAATAAACATGACAACTCAAAGGATACCAGGTCTGTCTCCCGTATGGAGGTCAGGTAATCCTAACCTAGACAAAATCTAACTGAATTCTCCTTTGCCTCATATTTCTTCCTCCTCTGTAGGGCAAAAAACAGTTGGTAAATGTCCTTCAGATACAGAGTTTTCTAGATGGGTTTTCCAAAGGGAAGGTTTTGCACTGCTGGTGTTAACGTTAGATGACTGTAGGTTGTACTGAAAGCTTTATTAGATTTTTGAATTGAATTAAATAAATGTGTATTTTTAAATACAAACCAACACATCTAACCCATGACTTCAAAGATCTTATGCCCTAAAAGGAGGCTAACTAGAAGAAGATCTACGTAAAAATGACTCACAAAAACAGTTGGAGTCAATAATAATGTAGATGTGGAAGTATCTGGAAGTTACTTCATGATCATTCACAGAAGTTGTACCCAAATGACCAAAGCTTGGGACACACTGCCACCAGTCTCAGTCCCAAGCCTTCTCCTCCTAGGCTCCCCCTACCCTGCAAAGCTCCTGAGGTTTTATGGTTGTGTTCCTAGGCAATGGTTTTGAACCCTTGTTTTAAAGTAGTAATAACATTGCCTTAGCATAAAATACATGCAAATACTATCTTCCTTACATTCTTTCATCACTACAGTTGGCCACATTTCTAAAAGCCTCTCCTCTTCCTTCTTCCACTGATCAGATACTGATCTGACACAACATAATATGAAAAGAAGAAAGGAAAGTACATACATTCCCGAAAAGCAATAATATTCAAGTTTATGTTGGAAATAAGCCTGTGGCCACTGGGAACAAGGGGCAGTGGGGGTTGCTCATCAAAACACAGCCTGTAATGTTTCAATAATCCAGAGCTAGAAAACAGCCTGACCATCTCATTCAATTGGGTTTCCAAACATGTTTTATTATAGAATACTATTAGTTAAAAAAAAAATTGAACACAAACCCAGACTACTTCTACATATGTCTGCATATTCATTCATAAATTATATACCTGCCAATATATTACATACATTATAAAGCATACCCAAATGTAGATATATAACAGGATAAGACTGGATGCTAAACCTAGGGGGTGAAAGTCTTATGAGGAACAAAATATTTACATAACCTCAGCGTATCCCACAAATTACTTAATTGAAAAGTGAAATCAGTGACAAAAAATGGAAGGCCACTTTCATCAAATGACCAAAGTTGACACTGCTAGTCATGAGATAATGGATATCACACGCACTGTGAAACACACATCATTTCTGTGGTATTCCTGCCAAAAATGTACAATCTATATCTAATCATACAGACAAAATTAAATTCAGGGAAATTCTACAAAATTGCTAACCTGTATCTTAAAAAATGTTAAGAACTCCTCCGTATTTAAAGAAACCAAAAAGAAATGACAACATAGGCAATGTGCTATTCTAAACTGAAAAAAAAAATAGTTTTGAAGAACATTATTGAGAAACTGATGTAATTTGAATATGAACTGTGAATTACATAATAATACTGTATCAGTGCTAAATTTCTTGATTTTAATTATTATACCATGGTTAAAAGAGAGAATGTTATTGTTTCAGAATATACTTACTGAAGTGTTTAGGGCAATGTGGAACATGATGGTGTGTGTATGTACGCATATGTATATACACACATATATGCATACACATACATATATGTATTTGCACACATGTATACATACACATATGTATATATGTATGCGTGTGTATATGAGAAACAGAGAGAGAGAAAGAAAACCCCAGTACTGTCGTGAGGAAGAATAAGGCACAACTGGGGAAAGTTTTAGTAACTGTTGAATCCAGTAAAGCATATATGGGAATGTGTTTTTTTGTTTTGTTTTGTTTCATTTTTGTTTTGGTTTTTTTGAGATGGAGTCTCGCTCTGTCACCCAGGCCAGAGTGCAGTGGTGTGATCTCGGCTCACTGCAACCTCTGCCTCCTGGGATCAAGCAATTCTCCTGCCTCAGCCTCCCAAGTAGCTGGGACTGCAGGTGTGTGCCACCACGCTTGGCTCATTTTTGTATTTTTAGTATAGACGGGGTTTTACCACGTTGGCTGGGCTGGTCCTGACCTCAGGTGATCTGCCTGCCTCAGCCTCCCAAAGTACTGGGTTTATAGGCATGAGCCACTGTGCCCAGCCAGGAGTTCTTTATACTACTTTTGCAATTTTTCTCTAGGTTTGAAACTATCAAAATGCAGTTATCCTGAAAAAAAGACAAGGAGTAAATAAGGATAAAAGTTCTAGTATTTTCTTCCTGCACGCAGTGGCCTGCCTTGGATACCCACTTTGGTGTCCACTGAGCAAAACCAGACCTTAGAAAGTGTCCAATCAGGGAAAACTGGAAGATAATGTACATCACTGATACGCATATAAACAAAGTTCCTTTGGGCTCTTACTGATTTTTGAATCTTCCACACTCTTTAGCATAGAATAGGCTCGCAATAAATACTTACTAAATAAATAATTGAAGAAAAATGTAGCTCAGAGATAAATACAGTAATTTATGTTTTAAAAATGAGGAAATAGAAATTGAAAGTGTTCCATTTAATGGAAAAAGTCACACAGCTAATAAGAAAGAGTCAGAAATCCAGCTTATCTTCTGATCAAATGTTTAGTTTTGTGTCCCTAAGCATAGCTTAGGTAGTAAATGTCAATAATTAAATATTGATTAGTAAAATTCCTCATGTAATTATTTTTAAAACATTAATGAGTAAAACCAATTTTAAGAAAAAAAAAAAAAAGGCCAGGCTCAGAGGCTCACACCTGTAATCCCAGCACTTTAAGAGGCCGAGGCGGGCGGATCACTTGAGGTCAGGAGCTCGAGACCAGCCTGGCCAACATGGTGAAACCCCGTGTCTACTGAAAATACAAAAATTAGCCAGGCATGGTGATGTGTGCCTGTAATCCCAGCTACTCAGGAGGCTGAGGCAGGAGAATCGCTGGAACCTGGGAGGTGGAGATGCAGTAAGCCGGGATCGCATCGCTGCACTCCTGCCTGGGCAACAGAGTGAGTCTTCATCTCAAAAAAAAGAAAAAAAAAAAAAGAGAGAGAGAGACATGCTTTAAATCCCCTATCCATCAAACAGATCATCTATTCTGGTTCTATTTTTCCCTTCAAATTGCTTGTGTCGTATAAACGATTTAGGTGGAGATAGAGTTTTGCTTTCAAATCACGGTCTGGGAGGTGGTGGTAATGGGGATAACAATGGCTATTTCCCTGGCTCCATATCTAACCTCATGTAAAACTCCTGAAGCTACCTGTCATTAATTTTGACTGACAGAGGTAATAAATCACAAAATCATAGATTTTTACAATTTGAAAGAATAGTCTAAATTGTCTGGTCTGATCTTCTTGCATTGGAGAAAGTCAATAATAATTTCTTCTTTACTGGAACTCAGAAGACTCAGTGGATATGTTTCTAAATTAGTTTCATGTATTTGATAAGCAATTATACAGACATCCAATGAAAACTGTCACAACGTCTGTTGCTTCCTGTCCAGGACCTATTTATATAGATATATTTATGCTCATCCATTAGCAATTCATAATTAAACCCTGGCACATCAAGCTACAAAAACAATCTTATAAATAGATGATCTGAAGAACAAATCAATATTTATTATAGGCTAGAATGTGGTTCTGCCTTTGATTTATTGGTTCTATTTGTATCGTTTCCTTGAATGTAATGTAATATGGGGGTAGAAGACAATAGTTAGAGAGACCGTATTTCTGCAGCCACGAATCTGTAACATAGCTTTCCACATGATGCCATTCAATAGCCTAAAAGGTCATAACTTTGGAGTTCACCATAGCTCATCTGTTGTCCCCATCCTAAGCCACATGCCTGGAAAGGTTTTTAGTTGCTAAAACAAACAGGGGAAGAGAAAGTCCAAGTGAATTGGTTAAGAAAACTTTCAAACTTTGTGGAAATTAATTCCAAAATTAAGGAGATTCTTTATGTTGCAGGAGTCTGAGATGTGGATTCATCACTGGAAGAAATATTTCTCTGTGCTAAGGAGACCACTACTAGGGATCTTGGCACTGTCAAAGTTAACTAAGGACTTTTATTTGGGAAAGGCAAAATTCTAGACAGTTTGGCCCCAGTGAGCTAAAGAATTTGGGGCAATAATATAATAAAATATCTTTATCATAGGGAGAATTTTATTTTTAAATAGGGATTTAGACTGTACTGTTGGTGGATCTTGAGAGATTTATGGCCAAGTAAAAGCATTCATACACAGGAGAGAAGGAGTCAATGCCTTAAGATGACAGAAAGGATGCCAAAGTCGACCTTCATTTTATCCAGGTGGAGGAATAATAAATGATATTGAACTGAGATTTCCAAAGCTCAGTCTAGACTATGTTGTTGAAGCCATACAAATGCTTTAATGCATGAACAAATGTACTAATATCTATTGGGAAGCAAAGGGCAATACGGCACCCTTGCAGGAGGAAGTCAGACTTGCTCCAAAGCAGGATTTCTCATCCTTGGTACAACTGACATTGTGGGCCAGGCGATTCTTTGTTGTCGGGCACCGTGTATACATTGGCATTGTAGGAAGTCTAGCAGTAACCTTGGCCTCTACTCACTAGATGTCAATAGCAAACCCACCCTCACCCCCAGTCATTCCAGCCAAAAATGTCTCTAAGTATTGCCAATGTAGGGTGGGGCAGGTGTGGAGAATTTCCCGGTGAAAAACCACCACTCTAAAGGAAATGGAGATTCCCACTATCAATCACCCTAAAAAGAATTAATCCTGGGACAGGAAGAAAGTGGACGGCAAAAGGTTTCCTCACTCTGCTTCCCCAGACATTGGATTGGAGCCTCTTGCCTCAGCAAGGGAAACCTACTTAACGGAGCTCTCACTGAGAAGAGTAAATATGCTGTCCCTTCTAACCCTCCTAATGCCTGAGGTTGCAATTTTTTGAATTGGGAAAATCAGACCTTGGCAATGACCTTGAGCAGTAGGATATAAATAACTCTCCCACATTGAGTGTTCCAATAATGGAACACTAGGCATAAGTTTAATATAGTTTTGGGCAGACAATTAGGTGTAGAAATACTTGGGAATGAAATACCCATTAAATGACTGGGCTGCACGTAATTATGTGGTGTAAAACACCCAAATCATTATGATTGGGGCATTAACAGAAAGCGTAATCTCACAGCCTGATGGCATCTGGGATATTGAAATTTCACAAAAAATTAAATACTAAAATGAAAGAATACCTTTGGCTACATCTCTGTCTCCATACACAAAGTAAAGAACCGAGGCAGTCCTTTGCTCTTCTACACATTTGCTCAGCAAGTATTTATTGAAAGTCTGTTACAAGCCAGCCACCGACCTCTATTCTTGCTAGCCAAGTCAGTCTTGGGAAGCGCATCTCCACAGCTGGAAAATGAACTCAAATCTCATATCTTACCCAGAAGGCATCTGACTCGTATCAGACATCGTAGGAAAGAGGAGATAGAACTTTTTTCCACGTTACTATATATCCTGCAAACACTCGTGGAGAAATATCTCCATTTACCTTATATTTATGATAACAAAAATGTAATTTCTGGAGGCTGAGTAAATATTTAAGAAAAATATCTTAGGTATATAAAAGTGAGGTTTGGTTTTCAGTGTCACCTTCCTGTGGAATCCTTTTTCAAAGAAAGTCATACCCTGAAGGGATGCAAATAAAACAGATAAAATTGGTCCTTCTCTGGTTGATCTGGGTACAGTCCCCTGCCTGACACGCTCTCCCTCCTGAATCCATGAGAGACTCCTCAGAACACACTCTAAAAGCTTCTGCCTTTGGGAATATCCTTAAGAAATAAATGCTTCTGGTTAAACATTTTAAAAAACGTTAAAACCTCCTGTTATTAGAAATCTCAGATAAATATCATGACTAAAAACAAACCAAAATTCCACGAATTTTAGTTTATGCCTTTGCAAATTACACATGCACCCTTTTGCCCCATCTTGATATGCTCCCCTAGATGAAATGTTACTCCCCTAATCATCATTTTATACTTTTTAAAAAGACATGAGAATATAAGTCACACATTGATTTTGATGGCCTCATATGAAAACCCCTTTCTAATATTTTGCCTGAACACACTAAAATTACGTAACATTTTTCACCTCAGAAACAAAAAGACAACCAAATTAAAAAACAGGCAAAAGATCTTTAGAGTTATTTCTCCAAGAAGCCATAGAAACGGCCAATGAAGCACAGGAGAACCCGTGCAACATCATTAGCCATCAGATAACTGTAAATCAAAACCACAATGGCACATTGTTTCACACCCACTAGAGATGGCTAGAATCTAAAAGGCACAGGAAGTGTTGGCAAAGATGTGGAAAAATTGGAACCTTGATACACTGCTGGCAAGAATATAAAATGTCAACCCCTTTGAAAACAGTCTGGCAGTTTCTCAAAAGGTTACACATTGAGTTATCATATAAGCCAACAATTCTACTGTTAGGAACCTACTCAAGAGAATTGAAAACATATGTCTACCTCAAAAATTGCACACAAATGTTCATAGCAGCATTATTCACAATAGCTAAGAAGTACAAACCAACCCATTAAATGTCCATTAGCCTATAAAAGAATAAAATATTGTATATTCATACAATGGAATATTATTCAGCAATAAAAGAATAAAGTACTGATGCATGATACAATGGGGGTGAACCTTAAAAACATTATGCTAAGTGAAAAAAGCCAATCACAAAAGATTGTATATTATATGATTCCATTTGTATGAAATGTCCAGAATAAGCAAATCCATAGAGACAGAAAGTAGATTATTGTTTGCCAAAGTCCAGAAATCAAGGGTCAATGGGGAGTAACTGCCAAAGGGTGCCAGATTTATTTCTGCAGTGAAGGAAATGTTGTAAAGTTGGTGATGGTTGCACAACTCTGTGAATATACTGAAAACCACCGAATTGTAATAGCCAGGATATAGGATCAACCTAAGTGTCCAAGTGTCCCTCAGTAGAAGAATAGATTTTTTAATGTGATATATCTATACAATGAAATACTATTCAGCCATTTTGAAAAATGAAATCTTGTCATTTGCAACAACATGGATGAACCTGGAGGACATTATGTTAAATGAAATAAGCCAGGCACAGAAGGACAAAGACCACACGATCTCACTTCTATGTGGAATCTAAAAAAGTTGATCTGATCTCATTGATGTAGAGAGTAGAATACTGATTACCAGAGGCTGGGGAGGGTGGTAGGGAGAGGGGCATGGGATGGGGTTATTCAATGGGTACACAGTTACAGTTAAACAGGAAGAATAACGTCTGGTGTTCTCCTGTACAGTAGGGTGACTGTAGTTAACAATGATGTACACTTCAAAACAGCTAAAAGAGAGGATTCTGAATGTTCTCATCACAAAGAAATGACAAATATTCGAGGTGATGAATATGCTAATCACACTGGTTTGATCATTACACAATGTATGAAAACATTACGCTCGACCCCATAACTAAGTACAATTACTACATGTCAATTAAAAACAAAATAAAACTGACCAGGCGCATGGCTCACGCCTCTAATCCCAGCACTTTAGGAGGCCGATCACTTGAGGCCAGGAGTCTGAGAGCAGCCTGGCCAACATGGCGAAACCCTGACTCTACTAAAAATATAAAAATTAGCCCAGAGTTGGGACACACACCTGTAATCCCAGCTATTCGGGGGGCTGAGGTGGGAGGATTGCTTGAACCTGGGAGGCAGAGGTTGCAGTGAGCCAAGATGGCACCGTTGCACTCCAGCCTGGGTGACTGAGCAAGAGACTGTCTCAGAAAAATAAAATAAAATAAAATAGTTTATAAAAAATACATAACCTGAGGATGCAAAGACATAAGGATGATACAATTGACTTTGGGGACTCGGGAAAGGGTGGGAGAGGCGTGGGGAATAAAAGACTACACATTGGGTGACAGGTGCACCAAAATCTCAGAAATCATCACTAAAGAACTTACTCATGTAACCAATCACCACCTGTGCCCCAGAAACATATTGAAATAAAAACATCAAAATGAATAAATAAAACATTCTTCAATCTGACTTTTCTGAGAGTGTCTCTTTTCCTGACATTTAAGTTAATCTTCTAAACACCAAAGTACCCAATACAATATTTCATACCAAAAAAAATAAATAAGTGGTTTCTCTACTGGACAAGATAAAATGCTTTATCTGGAACAAAGCAAACTTTACAGCTGATTGCAGTTTAATAATATACTTTAAAAATTTTCTGTCAAACAATTTGGTAATAGATCTCATTTTTAAATTTTTTTTCTAAATTTGGTGATAGATTTCAAAAGCCATAAAATGTCTATATCTCACTTCAATGAGTTTCATATTACATACACAAAAAGCTATGTATGTTGTAGAAATATGCTTATAATATTTACGGGAAAAAATCATTTTATACATTCCATGTTAGTATATATGCAATTATATTAAAATGTCTCTTCACGTGAAAAAGGCCTCGAAATAATTAGATTAAAATGATGGAGTTCTTTAAAGATATCAGAATTTTTGGTAATTTTTCAAAGCTTTCAAGAAAGTCTTTCCCATCTTTTTTTACACTGAGAAGAAAAAAAATCAATAAAAATATAACAAACCTCTCGTACATCATTGGTCATAAGCCAGAAGTGATTCTTTAAATTGGATTCAGCCAATGCTGAGTTTATAATCCTAGAAAATGTTTGACTCTCTTTCTGCATCCAACACATATGATTTAAAATAACAGTTTCAGCAACTCTTCTCATCATGCCTCTTCAAATTCTCTCAAACTTGATCCAGGGAGACCTCCTCTGGAGATGAGAGAGAAGTTCAGTTTGGAGTTCAAACCTTAAGCAGTGTCTGAATGACTCCAATAAAGAAAAACTCTCTCTTAAAATACCTTAGTTAGCGTCTCTTTGCATCTAGCTTATGCCAGCCAAGGTAGAGGCAACACAATCAGCTACACTTTATGAAATGATGGGAAAGAAATTCTCAACAGAATCATCAAAAAATGGAGAGCTAACTACTTGGGTCAAATTCATTTGGCCCAATATATCTTGCTTGAAAATAAAGACTGTTCAGGAAAAGATCTGTTTGAAAATGAATTTCCACTTCAGTAAAGTCTTAACAAAAATAACGATCATTAATAATCCTTGGAAAACCAAGCTCTTGTATTTATAAATATAAGATATTACCATATTTCCCAATTTAACAATTTATCCTAGCTGTTCTTTTGTTTTTGTTTTTGTTTTTGAGATGGATTCTCACACTGTCGCCTGGGCTGGAGTGCAATGGTGTGATCTAGGCTCACTGCAACCTCCACCTCCCGGGTTCGAGCAATTTTCCTCCTAGCAGTCCTTCATTGCTGATATTGACTCTGTAATACCAGCACTTTGGGTGGCTGAGGTGGAAGGATTGCTGTAGGTCAGGAGTTTGAGACCAGCCTGGGCAACACAGCAAGACGCCATCTCTTTACAAAAATTTTTTTTAATTAACAGGGCATGCTTGCATGCGCCTGTGGTCCCAGCTATTCAGGAGGCTGAGGTAGGAGAGTTGCTGGAGCTCAGGAGGTTGAGGCTGCAGTGAGCTATGATTGCAGCACTGCACTCCAGCCTGGGTGACAGGGCAAGCCTTTGTCTCAAAAAAAAAAAAAAAAAAAAAAAAAAAAAAAAAAAAAAGGAAGAAAGGGCCCTGGTAGGTTAGGCCAAGAGCTTGGTGTGAACAGGGGCTCAGTGACTGGAGGACCCACCTCCTGCCCCGGGAGAAGTGAGGAGGCCAATGTAGCTGAAGTTGAGGGATGAGATTGGAAGTTCTACAGAGGTTCCAAGGCATCCCCAGGTAGGTCCTGAAATCTAGCCCAGAACTGGCTGTCATTTTCTAGCAACAAGAAACCCTAGGCAGGGAAACTAGTTACAATATTGCATCAACCGAGATCTCAAGTAATAAGTCCCAAGCCCAAATGGTAGAAGTGAGAATGAAGAAAAAGGAATTAGAAACTTTATGAAAAAGAAAAAACATATATAACGAAAGAATTTGGCCTTGGCCCTATATCTAGCCAATTATTTTGGGAGAAACTTCAAGTACTTTGGGGAAGGGAACAAGATGAGTTCTACAGAAACACACACGGGCATATAAGTAATTAACGAGGGGGTCTGGCCCACTTGTGTGTGGTCTGGAAGTTTGTATAAAATACCTCCACTAGCCTGCTAGCCATGTTATTTCTAGAAGCTGACTTTTCATTTTTTTATTTTTTGTTTTTATTTTTTTGAGACAGAGTCTCACTCTGTCACCCAGGCTGGAATGCAGTGGCATGATCTTGGCTCACTGCAACCTCCGCCTACTGGCTTGAAGCAATTCTCGTGACTCAGCTTCCTGAGTGGCTGGGATTACAGGCGTGTGCTACCTACTACTCTCAACTAATTTTTTTGTATTTTTAGTAGAGACGGGGTTTTGCCATGTTGACCAGGCTGGTCTTGAACTCCTGACCGCAGCTTATCCGCCTGCCTTGCCTCCCAAAGTGCTGGGATTATAGGTGTGAGCCTCTGTTCCTGGCCCCTTTTTTCATTTTAATATTGTTGTAGTGGTACCCAGAGTTATCACTGCTTTCAATGCAAACAGCAAGGATATGTTTCAAACATTAGATAGGAGTTGCTCTCGTGTCATTATCCTACCATATCTTTCTTTTTTTTTTTTTTTTTTTTTTTGAGATGGAGTTTTGCTCTTATTGCCCAGGCTGGAGTGCAATGGCGCAATCTCACCTCACTGTAACCTCCACCTCCTGGGTTCAAGTGATTCTCCTGCCTCAGCCTCCCAAGTAGCTGGGATTACATGCATCTGCCACCACACCGGGCTAATTTTTGTATTTTTAATAGAGACAGGGTTTTGCCATGTTGGCCAGGCTGGTCTTGAACTCCTGACGTCAGGTGATCTACTTGCCTCAGCCTCCCAAAGTGCTGGGATTACAGGTGTGAGTCACCGTGTCTGGTCCCTACCATATTTTTTTTAATGCAACATAAAAAAACTTACAGAGCATGTAATTTAGGGGATGAGTATTGCATTTCCAAAAAAAGAAAAAAAGCTACACATAAATTTAATTTAAATAACAAAGTCCTCCAGTACCTTCAGTCTGAAGAGTTTACAAATAGAGACATAATTACTGGAGATTTTTCTATCATACCACCACACTTCACACACATACACACACCAGAAGATACGTTTACAGGCTATTTGTCATACAACTAGTCGTCTTTGACTTCAATACAGGTCACGTGATTAATAATCTTCAATTCCTTCATGAAATTTTTTGTAGGACTCCAACCATGTGTTACCATGCAATCTGAGTATTCCAAGCAACTTTGTCAAAACTCTTAGAACAAAAAGAAAATAGTCAGACATAGGAGAGAAAAGTTTTGTTTGTGACCTCCTAATAAACATCTTTTAATCCCCTGTAGCCGAAAGTTTAGATATGATTTTATGTTTGAAGCATGGCAAAGCAAGGAAGGAAGGAAGGGTTTGTAAGGTACTAACTGAGGTCTACAGAAGTCTAGCTCCAAAACCCATACTGTCCACCATCAGGCTATACTGTCTGACCACCATTCTGGGAGTCTCAAAAATTCTAAGGATTTCACAAACTTCTCAACACAGAATGTATTTCATTCGCTTTCTTGTAAAAATTAAATTTCGTGTGTGTGTGTGTGTATTTTTATTATACCACCACACTTCACATACACGCACCAGAAGATATATTTATTTACAGGCTATTGATCATATAACTCTTCCTTTGACTTCAATACTGGTCACATTATTAATAATCATCAATTCCTTTATGAAATTTCATATCTATATTAATGAAAATAATAATCATTAATAACCTTGGAAAACCAAGCTCATGTATTTATAAATATAAGATATAACCATATTTCCTAATTTAACAATTCATCTTAGCAGCCCTTTATTGCTGATATTGACTCTGTAATCCCAGCACTTTGGGAGGCCAAGGTGGGAGGATTGCTTGAGGCCAGAAGTTTGAGACAAGCCTGGGCAAGATAACAAGATTCCATCTATTAAAAAAAAAAAATTTTTTTTGAGATAAGAGTCTCACTCTGTTGCCCAGGCTGAAGTATACTGGCACGTGATCTCAGCTCACTGCAATCTCTACCTCCCAGGTTCAAGTAATTCTCTTGCCTCAGTTTCCCGAGTAGCTGGGATTACAGGTGCCCGCCACCATGCCTGGCTAATTTTTGTATTTTTAATAGAGACAGGGTTTCACCACGTTGGCCAGGCTGGTCTCGAATTCGTGACCTCAAGTGATCTACCTGCCTCAGCCTCCCAAAGTGCTGGGATTACAGGTGTGGACCTCTGTGCCCGGCCCCCACAAAATATTTTTTAATTAGCTGAGCATGGTAGCATGTTTATTTCTTCTCCCCCTCCTTTTATTGGGGTGACACGTGATATATAAGAAATAAACAATCACAATATGTTTGTGTTCTGTTTCACACATTCAACAATAATTTACTCAGCCTCTAGGTGCCACATATCATACCAGGCTCCAGGAATCTGATGGTGACAACACCTGACTACCTGTGTTTTATGGCACTTACCACCTAGTAGGAGATGTAATCAAAAGGAGATCTAATCAAAAGATCCTAGTAATCAAAATATCTCATTAATAAATGGGAAATCCCAACCAGCCAGTACTGTGAAGGAAAGGTGTCTACTCTGATGCTTTGCAAGTATAAAAGAATGGGATTCACTGGGGTAGGCACTGGCGGAATCAAGTGCAGTTAAAAAGAAGGATTCGGAAACAAACAGTTATGAGTGAGTAAAATCAGAGTGCTTGAATTAATAGAACTGTATAATTCTCTACCGCAGAACTGTAATAGTAATAAAAGCTATCAAGATAAAAACTTACCCGACTATAAAATGTAGTCAGTCAACTAATACATTTACGTCATTTCGAAGAGCTGTCCCAGTGGCTTCTTCGCGTGATGTGGGAACACCATCATTTAAGCAGAAATTAAAATTTACACCAAGCCACAGTGTTCTGCGGCCTCTGGGCACATTTACGGAAAACATAGTGTGGTTTTGGGTGGTATTTTGGCATTTTTAATTTCCTGAACTAATATTTCTTATTTAAAAATTTAAGTTTTGAGTAGGAAGCATTCCTGGTATTCCTTCTGCTACTCCATAAAGTAAAGCACTTAATCTCCAATAGCACCACTTGAATCATTGCTATAACCTCCGTCTCATCCTCACACTCAGCCTGTCCCCTGCCCACCGCCCTTGGTCCTTGCCCAGTAGGCAGGACCTACTCAGATGTAGAGTGTGGGGGGTGGGGGGTAGGTACTTACTTTCTTTGCTCAAGCAGGGCGATTTCCTTTTTGACCTCATGGTATTCTTCTGCTATTTGGCAGTGCTGTTTGAACACCTCCATGGATTCCGCGGAGTCATGACAAGGTGGCAGGGGCTTCACAAACAAGAAGATGAAATTAGTCCATTTCTTTGCATCAGGATAAATTACCAACCATTTTGCTCTGCTGATGTTCTTTAAAGGAAGGTTTTTTCTTTCTTTTTTTTTTTAACATGAGAACAGCATTGTTAGTCACCATTCAACAGAGTTCAGCTGATTCTATTTGACTGAAAATAGAGAGGTGGACAGATAGTCCCCACATTCGTCTCCCAGTGTCATTCATGGACATCTCTGGCCTAAGCCAGAGCCCTGAAATCCATTACATGTCAGTTACCTGCCACGTGATGGAGTAAAAAGAAGTCTCTCAAGGATTCTACAGTACTCCCTCGAAATCTTAGACTCTGCTTTAGAGAAGAGCAGTGGTGGGGAAACAGTTCAGTTGTCTGTTCAATTACCCCTTGCTTTCTGTTCCTGTAGTCAGGAGGTATAATCTCATCTTACAGAGTAGAGAAGAAAAGCTCTCTTCTGAGAAATGCATCTGACCTAAAGAAAGATGCTGAGCCAGAAATAATGCTTGCAAGGATTAACAAACCTGTAAGAAAGGCCAGATCTCCCTCCCCCTAAAAAAAAAAACCATCCGTGTAAGATTCATGTCTCTCTTTTTCTCCCATCCATGGAAGAAACAAAGATCAGCGCGGCAAACCTTTCTGACTGCAACATGGTGAAAACCCTACTTCTAGGAATTATTTTTAAAGAACGAGTTTCCCCCAAGTGTATTATTCTAATTTCTTGTTTAGCAATGCGTGATTAAAAGTACCACTTTTAGGCCAGGTGGATCGCTTGAGGCCAGGTGTTCAAGACCAGCCTGGCCAACATGATGAAAACCGATCTCTACTAAAAATACAAAAATTAGCCAGGCATGGCGGCATGCACCTTTAGTCCCAGCTACTTGGGAGACTGAGGCAGGAGAATTGCTTGAACCCAGGAGGTGGAGGTTGCAGTAAGCCGAGATCATGCCACTGCATCCAGCCTGGGTGACAGAGTAAGACTCCATCCCAAAAGGAAAAAAAAAAGTACTACTTTTAGGAATACTAGTTAAGAGTTTTTTTAAATCACCCTTTTCAATTATATGTAGAAAAAAATGTATATAAAATCTGAGAAATATCAGTTTATTGTGAAATAGGTTCTTCAATCTTATCCTTTCTTCAAAATGGTATATTATATATATATATATATATATATATATATATATATATATGTAGTATCTGACAAGGTCATATTGTCACTAATTTTATATAAGGAAATGGAGAACTAATGAAGTTTTTACTATTTGTTCCTCTCATTATATTCTTCAAGGACACAGATTTCTGTGGGTGTCATATTTAGTGATCCTTCCCACGATATAATAGAAATTCAATAAACTTTACTGTCTGATTGATAGATAAGATGACCTTCCTATTTATCATGAGGCCTCTGAGTAGAGATGTTTAAAGGAAATAAAATTCTAAATAGATTTTGATCAAATTTACCTTCACGTGGAACATCTGTTACATCCTAGTTCATGGAAAATCTAATAGTAATCATATTAGGCAGCATCTTTCTCTACTGCCCATGAACACATTCACAGGATAAACTCAGCCTGTTGGAACCATTATCCCTTTCTATACAGGATTAAATTGAAAAATAATGCACAGTAGTACTACAGTATAACTCTCCCCATGAGATAAAGCTGTTGCCAAAGGAATTCAGAACTCCTGGCTCCTCCAGTCTGTGCCCCAGAAATCGCTACCCACTCATCAATTTTCACCTGTTACACTGGCAACTTACCAGGTATAACAGTAAGGGGAATGAAAGCAATTTATTCTGGGCACCATAGCCAAGCTGTTAAATCATCTGTGCCCTGTTAAAGGATTTGTCTCCTGGAAGGTCCTAAGACTACACATCAGATCCTGTCCTTACAAACACCACACGGGGCTATACTCAGTTGAAACAAGAGCTCAGTACATGTAGGTACCTGAACCATGAATTCAGTACAGTTAACTATGTGACAGCCAAAAAGTTCTAGAATTCTGCATGAAGGATTCACAGCTTTAAGAGAACATAGAGAATAGCCATGTAAAGGGAGGTATGTCTTTTGCTGCTATAATTTAAAAGGAAAACTGAAAAGTACATTAATAACTTTCTTAAGAAGACAGAGGCCTTCCCTTCCTCACCCCAGCTTGCCACCTGTAATGCTTTTCACTAAGTGGGAAATGTTGTCATTTGTTCTTTTTTTATTATTGGCATCTCTTAATTGTAGGAAATTCAAAGATGTTATTATCTGTAGGTAGCGTGATCATGCCACTAATGGTATGTAATGATACATATTTCAAGATACCCACATGTGCTTTCAGCAGCACGATCATGCTATCTATACATAATAATATTTTCAAGACTTCCCATCATAAAGAAGGGACAATCAAAAAAAGAATAAGCCTAAAATACTTTGTATCCAGTTTTCAGAGAGTACAAAGATTCCAGGGGTCATTTCAGCCTCTGGATCCTGAAAACGAAGCCTTCAACTTGACATACAACTCAGCAACACTTCAAATGCTCCCAGTTTGTATGAAAACATTAAAGAGTAATATAGATTTCTCTTTTTTAAGCAAAGAGGAAGGTTATATTGCATAACCCACCAAAACATTGTAAAATTCTCTCATTAGTTGCCAGAGGAAGAGGGAAATAAGGAATTGTTGTTTAATGGGAATAGACTTTCTATTTTGCAAGATGAAAAAGTTCTGGAGATTGGTTGCACAACAATGTGAACATACTCAACACTACCAAACTGTACACTTAGAAATGGTTAAGATGGTAAATTTTATCATATGCATTTTTACCCATAATGAGAAAAAAATTAATGCAAAAAATTATTTCATTAAACCTTTCTGCTGTCTCTAGCCCATCGTCTTCTAAGCAGTGCTGCCAGGGTTACCTAGGAGAATCTGACTCCACTTGTAGTCAATCTTCCTCACTTTCCCAAATTTCTCCCCAGAGAACTTCAAATTTCTCACCCCTTTATAATCTCAAGCCATTCACTGGTAACCCCAAACACGTTTTTTGCTGCTGGGATATTGGATATTCCAGCAGCCAAATAATAATGGATATTATTGCCATTGTTTGGCAAATCAAAGTGCTCTTGGGTCAACAGAATCCACTGTTCTTAGAAGGCAGTTGACATCATTAGCCATTTACCCCAGCCCAGGAAACTGACCAAAGAATTTGCTTAAATATATATGGTTCTCGTCCCACCAGGCTAGTGAATACAAGTATCAAGATAGTCAGGTTTTATACCTAATACAAAAAGTGGCACTGTAGAATAATCTGATGTGTTGTTCTGTGGGGGACAGAGTAACTCTCATTGCTTTGTGATATAATGTGTGTATGTGTGTTGTATCATCAGGTCCTGACTGAGGGCAATCCTCTCTTACCTTACCTTTTGAGAGGTAATCCCTCAAAATAAGAGACAATATATGGCCAACAATATTAATCAAACATAAACTTCTGCCTGAGGAAATCGATTCCTAGAATTCAAGAATCAGGTTTTCAGTTTAAAAATGGAGGACGAGTACGCTTAAGTAACATGACATGTAAAACACTGGCACTCATGAATTAATTGACTCTACGTGGGTTTATGTAACACATGCTCAAATTAAAAACTGAAAAATAACTTAAAAGAATACCTGTGGGTAACTAGATGAAAAAACATCTATTAACTTCTTGCAATAAAAGTGACACTATTTCAGTTCTCATTGCTTGATTTTGACTGTTCTTGTCAGAGAGATTTTCATAGTTCTAAGCCCATGCTGGGAACGGATGTACGATAAATAAACTCTTAATGTTGTTAAATAATTTTTTTCCAGATCCGGAGGAAAAAAAATTCCCTTGTTATTCTCTCCATAATGATGCTACATCCTCCCATTTTGGATACACTTAGCCCACCTTCCTGCTTAAAGAATGAAATATTGCACTTCAAAGAAAAGGAATCCAAAAATAGTTCAGTTGACAAGTTGAAGAAAAAGATACTACTGATGTACTAGAGCACAAATGCTGTGTGGTCACAGCAGCAGCTTTTCAGATGCACTCACTGCCATCGTATCTGGTTTACTAAACAACACAGCCAGTTCTAAGGAGGTGAAATTAAGACATTCTCCTAACAGTGCCTCAAGCCAACTTTGAAACACATGTTTCCAAGACACAGATTGGGGCTAGGGTGAGGTCACAGCCCAGGAGGAGATACTTCCTCCTCACCCCCTTTTCCTCCATCTCCGCCTCCTCCTGCTGCCGCCTGAGGATGGAACTTGCAAGGGCTTAATATTTCATGGCAGTGCAGTGTGAAGGAGCTGCTACTATCTCTGGTATCCGCCCCAATTATCAGGACCGATTTAACAAGATGAAGTAAGAGAGAAACCGCAGGGTCCCGTTCCAAGAATGCCGGCTTGAGCCACAAGGTGCTATTCTGCTCTCTGCCTGAGCCGCCGGTTCATAGCAAGCTCCTCCCGAAGTGGATTCCACTCCCCGGAACAGGCCCCATGGGGAAGGACGCAGCCAAGCCACCCTGGGCTAGGAGCAAAGCCGGCTCAGGCGTTTCCGTTTTCTACTTGGCTTCTGCGAATGCTACTGGCCCCATCCTCTTCAAAAATGTAAGAATTTAATTTTCCTATCCCAGCTTCCCACACAGGAGATATATTTAGGAAGCTAAACATTCTACACTCGCTGAACAGTCTTTGTATTTATTCCTTGATTCTCAGGATTACCTACTTTGGGGAAAGATGGGGGTGTCCGATTTAAATTTACATTACATTGTAATGTCTTACAATTAACAAGCATCGTTTGTTAAAACTGAGAGGAAAAACACAGTCCATGCTGATTTCGATATTTAAGAACTCTATTATCTTAGAACTTTAAATATTTTAAGAACTGACATTTATATAGTATCTACATTACAGTACAAGTTAAGCACTGTCAATTATACTACAGAACTTATATATCATGTTACATTGGAGTAAAGTATATTTACGTCATTTCTGTTGACATAATATCAAAAGGAGAAAGAACACAAGAGTAGCAAACTTTTTGAACAAGCCGTACCCAAATGACAACTGAGCTTCTCAAAACAAACAAACAAAAAAAAAAATTAAAAGCATTATTGAAAAGCTCCAACGTATCTATATATGTTTTCTGTGTGGACACAGCAGTCAAAGAAAACTTGCAGTATAAGATACTTTTCAATGTGTGTATGACAGAAAATGTCGGCTATGTCTGGTGCTTTCTATGAGAATACATCCTAACCACATTTCCAGATGGATGTTAAAGACCAGTGTAGCAGAATCCTGGAAGGCTAGACTTCTTCATTTTCTATCATTTTCATTTCCCAGATGTCAAGCGATATATTGATGCAAAACCTAACAGAAGTTTCCGGAGAGGCTGCTCGGATAACAGGATATTATGGTACACAACTGAAGCTACGAAATTGTTTATTTCTGGAGGTGACATCAGTTTCTGGACTTATCAGACTCTGTTAGTTCAGTGTGTACCACAGAGACACCTGTCACTGTCAGATTAGATAGGAGGACTTTAAGGAGGGATTGAAGCTATTGCTCAATTTGGTTAAAAAAAGTCCTATTGTTTTCAAAGCACCTTGGCTTAATGAAAAGAAGAGGGTATCAGAACTTCTATCCCTAACTTAAAATCCCAAGGAGATGCTTTTATTTCATTTTACATGAATAAAAATAAATTACTTATTCTTAAGTATTTTATTCAATAAATAATTTCACCAGAGAATGAAATTTACATTAATTGAGCAATGATTTTGTCAAGGTCTGTGCTAGATCTACTCATTACCATATTTAATTCCCACAACAATGTGAGATTGATATAGTTATCTCCACTTTGCAGTTGAGAAGTGAGCTTTCAAGAGAGTAAATAACAAGCCGGAAATCACAAATTTAGCTGAGATCCAAATCCAGGCCAACCCAATGCTAATGCCCATGCTTTGGTCATTGTCATTCTCATTAGGATGTTTTTAATTACAATCTACTAGTCATCATGTCCTCTACCTGACAATAGAACATATTTCTCATTCCAATGCAGTTAAGACCACGTTGTAGCATAGTTTTGGATCATGTGTAAGTCAAATCATGGTTCCAAAAACATAACACGCTTAAGCAGTAAGACAGGCTTGGTCTTGACCCAAACCCTGGGACCATGAAAGGATTCCACCATCTTTTAGAACAGAGAGAGACAGGTCAGACAGAAAGAAGCTGAGACCTGAAGAAAAGTAATGGCTAGGTGTGTTGGTTCACATCTGTAATCTCAGCACTTTGGGAGCCTGAGGTGGGTAGATCCCTTGAGCCCAGGAGTTTGAGACCAATCTGGGCAACATGGCAAAACCCTATCTCTATGAAAAATACAAAAATTAGCCAGGTGTGGTGGCATGCACCTGTGGTCTCAGCTACTCAGGAGGCTGGGGTGGGAGGATCACCTGAGCTCAGGGAAGTCAAGGCTGCAGTGAGCCATGATCATGCCACTGCACTCCAGCCTAGGTGACAGAGCAAGACTTTGTCTCAAAAAATAAAAACGAAAGAGAATAGTGATTTTTCATTCATTCTTAGAAATGGACATAGAATTGGGCCTCCTTTCTTCTGACTATATCATCTACATTAGCTCTACTCAAATACTGCCCCTGATGGCCATGGGAAATTTAGAAATCTAGTCCCAAGAAAGGAATCTGCACAAATAGAATTGACCTTCCACCTACCCCTGGATGGAGGCCCAAGGCCCACAAATGAACATTATAAAGAGATGTTCATTTTAACACCTACCTTCTCCTGCGGTCTCTTGCTCAATATTTTGCATTAATAGAGACATCAAGAGAAATGTTTGTCACTGCTATTCTTGCACAAGGCTTTTTTTGGCTTCTGTGAAAATAGCAGCACTGCGAATTACATGCTCAAACATGTCCACATTCTTGGCAAAACAACAGAAAAATGCTGGGGGTCAAATTAGTGATCGAGTATCTACCAAATAGCTATTTTATAGCAGCATTTTATAAACTACCAACGCATGTGTAATGGATATCAGAAAGTCAGAACAGATTTTACAAGGTTATTCTATAACAACATTATGGCAACCTTGCAAAACAGAAACAAACAAACAAAAAAAGTTTCCACCTATCAAAGTAATTTAAGCAGCCTGTATGTTCCTTAAAAAGCGTGAGGGAAAGAAGGGAATAGTAAATGTATTTAGACCAAAATTTGGCCTCAAGTTTCTCATCTGTAAAGCGGAGACATAATAGTTAGCGTACTGATTAACGTAAGGATCAAATGAGATCATATGTAGGGAAACATCCCTTGCCTAATAGGTACTCAGTGTGCTTTGGTGGGATTTAAATCCGAGGTTTTGCAGAGAATGGGGCTGGCAATACCTGGCATCATTTATTTTCCACCAAGAAAATGTTTAAATCTCTGATAGAGGTCATGAAGACTCAGTTCATTCTTAAGCAAATAGTTGCAACCACAAAGCACTTCATATGCCTCTGTAACCCAACTTTTACTCTTCCATAGTGGATGATGATAGTGGACAAAATTCCAAGAGCCATTACTGTGTGATGAAAGCACACGAGACTGACTGTAAAGGTGGCCCGCTCCGTGTAATAGATTGTTCTTTTTGTACATGAAGCATTTGCATTGCTTTCAATACAGAGACTTCCTGCTACAGAAGGCATAAATGTATATGCTTATGCTAAGCATAGAAATAAACATTTGCTTTCAGATGTCATTTTCTGTTAGATTTCTCCTCCCAACCATCACCGTCTTGCTCTTTAGTCACTCACGCCCTGGAGTACAGAATAAAGATAACAGGCAACAGCTCTAGACAGAGGCAACCCTACCCAAATGCCTTGACAACTGGTGAATGTTTGTAACACTCACTCCTATCCTTCACTCAACAAACAAGCACTTACTGAAATGTGTTTAGTTGTATTGCTGGTAACGCTCTCTCCATTCACAAAGAGATAAAGCACTATCATACTTTAAGGGGAAAAAAATCAAAACCCTGAGCCAGAAACTACCCTCTCAACTGCCTAATTCATTAAAGATCAATGAAGATGAAATAGTTTCATTAGAGTAAAATAATTAAATAGACTTAATTTCTAATATATGTCAAGTGGAATTAAAGCTATAAAATTCAAATGGACCTGGCAATGCTTTAACAGAAAAAATTATCTGGATAATTGCCAAGGCTACTGTGAGTCTTGTGGAGAATGATCCATGAGCCAGAGAAGACCATTAAAGTTCCCAAAGGAAAAAATTTTGTTCCAACACAAAAAAGTAGAATTAATGATCCATAATTTGAGGAGAGAACAAGAACCTGAATATGCTTTTAGTGTTTTATTTCCAAAACATGTTTACTCCTTATTTTCACCTAATTTCCATGATAACAAAATAGCTTTGATGTGACCACAGAATAAAGAGGAAAAAATGTGACTAGAGGAAAAAATAGCTATTAGGCTGGTGCAAAAGAAGTTGTAGTTTTTGCCATTACTTTCTTTTATATTTTTTTTGAGACGGAGTCTTGCTCTGTTGCCCAGGCTGGAGTGCAGTGGTATAATTTTGGCTCACAGCAACCTTCAGCTCACTGCAACCTCCGCCTCCCAGTTTCAAGTGATTCTCCTGCCTCAGCCTCCCTAGTAGCTGTGACTATAGGCGCGTGCCACCACACCTGGCTAATTTTTGTATTTTTAGTAGAGATGGGGTTTCACCATATTGACCAGGTTGGTCTTATCCACCTGCCTCAGCCTCCCAAAGTGCTGGGATTACAGGCGTGACGCACGGCACCTGGCCAATGGCATTACTTTCAATGGCAATCCCAATTACACCACCAGTAGCACATAGACAGCCCCTGTGTGAGAACAGAACCTAAGCAAGAACCATCATTTGCAATGTGAGCACATCAGAAGAAAATGCAGGCCAGGCGTGGTGGCTCACACCTGCAATCCCAGCACTTTGGGAGGCTGAGGCGGGCGGATTGCTTGAGGTCAGGAGTTTGAGACCAGTCTGGGCAACATGGCAAAATCCCGTCTCTACTAAAAATACAAAAATTAGCCAGGTGTGGTGGCACACGCCTGTTATTCCAGCTACTAGGGAGGCTGAGATGGGAGAATCGCTTGAACCCAGGAGGTGGAGTTTGCAGTGAGCTGAGATCACCCCACTGTACTCCAGCCTAGGTGACAGAGGGAGACTCTGTCTCAAAGGAAAGGCAGAGGGAGGTTTGAATTGTTCTTCTTCATGCTGAAAAGAAGAGATACTGGTGGGGGAAGGGGAGGGAGAGACCATAGTTAGATATTAGAAGCCAGGAGAGCTGGGTTGAGAACCCTGCATGGAGGACAGAAAAAAAGGAGACATGATGGCTGATAGCTAGAGAGGAGATTTTAGGGATGACAGAGCTCTTTTGACAGCTGTGTGGTGATCAGCGTAACCCTCCAATCTCCTATACTATTTTCAGTAATACCTACATAGCTATACTGCTCTGTTGAGCAGCTTTCTGTTGGAAAACTGAGACAATACCCAGGACTGCTGCAAAGGTGAGAATGAGGACTCCTCCAAGCGGCCAGGTCACACCTGAGTCGCCCTCAGTTGGTTTTTTAGAGAGCACCCTGGCAGTAGAACACCAGCTTTTCAAACCTGACCCAGGTTTTTAACACAGTGCCTGTGTACTGAGGTAAGAACAGAAGCAAACAAAAGGGAACACTATCTTGGCTTGTGGAAGGGCTCATTCTTGGTTCTTCTTCCACCTCCGTTGAGGGCTGTCCAGGAATAAGAATCCCAAACTCAAATGACCTTAGGACACAAGGCACACCCACAAATGGGAAAAGCTGCTGTGTGTAAGATAATAGGGTATGTCAGGGCCTGTTGGGAACTGGAGGTTACAAATCCCTTCTAAAGGCTTTCAAAAATCAATATTTAGGAGAAAAAAGTGGCGACCAAGAAATGTCTGTGTACAGGATTCAAGACCCCTACTGGACTTGTCCAAATGTGACTACAAAGTTAAGTATTCAAGTCAATGGCTGGCCCAAGGGCAGTATCCAGGTATTTTAGACAGAACCTCTTCCAAAAGCCATTTTTGCCTGGAATCACCATGGATAATCTAAAGAAAATTAAAATGTGATAAATGAGCTCCTTTCAAATAATTCTGGTGTATTAAAATATCTTTCGACAGATCATTCAGAAACTACATATACAAAATAATTTTTCATGGGTCCAACAAGTCAATTTTCAGAAGGTTTAACTTAAAATAATTATATTCCATTAAAAGTTGTCAGAGAACTGGGGAAGGGGCAGGGAACGGAGAAAGGAAGGTTATTCCAAAGTCTTGGCAAACATGGTAAGTTTTCTCTGCGGAGTTGATCACTAAACCACTAACCCCAAACACAGCCAAAACTGCAATGGCATCGAGACAGCCATACCAAAGTAGAGCAGGGACCCGTCCTTTTCCCAGGCTCCAGAACTCCTTAAAAATAGGAGGCAATTTACACTATAAGCACTTGATGTCCTGGTGCCATAGCCAGATAACCAGACAGGGGCACTCCATGAGGGCTTCAGCCTGACTTTGGAGCTCTAGAAATGTAATCCTTGATGACTTCAAAGCCCCACATTCTGTGTCCAAGTCAGTCTCCCCTAGTCAGGCCACTCTCTGCCCAGCTCGCTATACTTTGACACTAAGGAGGAAAGAAGAGAGACTTTAGAAAAATCCTTACCTGTAGCTGCTGGTCTAATTCTGGAAATTCCAAAGGAATGGAGTCTTCAGGGGGTGTATCATCTAAAACAAGAACATGAAATGATTCTTCACTATGGAGCTCTTTCTTGTAGGAGAGGTGCCCTGTTGGGACCGTCCTTGGACTCCCCCATAGTTAGACCATCAGTGTACACTGTTTCAGTCATTTTCATCACTTCAGTTGGGGACAGACAGAGTGTAAAGGACAATTTTGCTCGTTTTCTGTACGCACAGATGCGTGGAGAGCTTAGTTGGCCCGAACAAAATTTTGCAAGCAAATATCAGAATCCTCAAATGTCCAGGCTGGTAGCTCTCCAATTAAGAAGGACTGCTTGTCTTTCAATACTCTTACATTGGCCAAAACCAAAAAATATGATATGAAACAAAATGCTTTAATAAGGTGCTAATGAGGTGGCCAGAAGGACTTTAATGGGACAGGAGAACATGTTAGTGAAAAGTAGAGGCGTTCGTTCTGCTCTGAATGACTCCAAGTGCTGCAAGCTGTGACAGTATTGCTGTCTGCTCCTACCACAAACCACACTAACAGGCAGTTAACCAGAAACTCGTTCTGGGTTACAGTGAGAAACAGGCAGCAACCCAAATGGGGCGTTTCTTTCCAATACACCAGGCAGCACTCCTACCCTGTGGCAGAATTCACAGCTTTGTTAGAGAGCGCCAGAGCCCAGAGAGTCCCAAAAGACCTCCTAACTCGTGCTTACGTTGACTGGTTGGCAATAGGCAGCTGTTGCTGGATCGGAAGATGAAGTTCTAAGAAGCATTTGAGGAAATCTGAACAAAATATAGGTCAGAATATCCAAGTCACCCCCAAATCTCTTCAAGAACATAGTGCTGACCCAGCCTTGGTGCTACAAAGCAGAACCTCTGGTATCTCCAGGTACTCTCCGGCTCTAAGGGTTCATTGGCCACTCATTTCCAATCCCTACCCCAGTATATATACAGTACACATATACATACAGTACAGGTACAGTAGATACATATACAGTACACATACACATACAATACAGATACACATACACATGCATATATAATAGAGATACAGTACAGGTACATACAGAGTACACATATACATACAGTACAGGTACAGTAGATACATATACAGTACACATACACATACAATACAGATACACATACACATGCATATATAATAGAGATACAGTACAGGTACATACAGAGTACACATATACATACAGTACAGGTACAGTAGATACATATACAGTACACATACACATACAATACAGATACACATACACATGCATATATAATAGAGATACAGTACAGGTACATACAGAGTACACATATACATACAGTACAGGTACAGTAGATACATATACAGTACACATACATATACAATACAGATACACATACACATGCATATATAATAGAGATACAGTACAGGTACATACAGAGTACACATATACATACAGTACAGGTACAATACAGATACATATACAGTACACATATACAATACAGATATAGTACACATACACATATAATAGAGATACAGTACAGATACATATACAGTACACATATGTACAATACACATACAGTTATATACAGTACACATACAGATACAGTACAGATACATACATACACGGTACACATACATATACACATACAGTACACATATATATAATAGAGACAGTACAGATACATATACAGTACACATATATGTACAGTACAGGTACAGTAAGATATACACAGTACACATACAGATACAGTACGGATACATATGCAGTACATATACATATGTGCAGTACAGTACATATACATATACAGTACATACACACAGTACACATATACAGTGCAGATACATATACAGTACAGATACAGTGCATATACTACATATACAGTACACTTATACATATAGTACACATACATATACGGTACATATACATAGTACATATGCATATATACATATACAGTGTACATACACATATACAGTACACATACATCTACATATACTATACATATACGGTATGTATGCAAAATATAAGGTGAAAAAATAATTTAAAAACCAAAGCTATTTTAAATTATAATAAAGCAAGAAAAGATAATAGTTTTTATGTTTTCATAGTCATCACCAAATTTCTTGATTAAAAACTGGTTGATGTTCTTTTTGAACTAGAGGGAGTGGTATGGGCCACACACAACACAGAAACAAGTATCCTCTCCCAATGCGCTGATAGTACAGTCCAGAATAAAATGTAGTACACAAGGCATTTCTGGCATCTAAGGCATTGAAGGCATCGAAGATAATCACCAGAAAGATAATTTAAACAAGCACGGTATTCACTTTGACCAAAGCCCTCAAGGGTCATATCACTTAATAGTCTCTGGTATATTTTAGTCAAGAGTAGTATAACAATACTTCCATATAAAAGTAGTTTAAAATAATGACAGTGCATCACCACATTTGAATCTGTTTTGTATCTGCACCTATGCTAGACAATGGCTATCCTCAGATTCAGTGATATCACTTAACTTTAGCTCACAGAACAAGTAGAAACTGAGAAATTTCCCAAGCCCCTTGCTGCAGGTTAGAAGACAGGCTTCAGAGGAATTGGGATTCAGTCCCCAGGCCCTTTGAATGCTCTACTTAGACTAGAAGTGACAAATTCTGCCCATTACTGTGCCTTGTTAAATCCACCCCAACATTTGCAAAGAATTGGATAAAAGGCAGAAATAATGCACTTGTCACCACTGACCCTTTAGAGGTAGGCTTCATTATAAAACCTATGCTTTGTGAAACTGATTTTGGTCTTAACTGCATTTACATTCACTGCAGTACAAGTTTAATAACCTAGACATCACAATCATTTTAGCTCACTGGGTCCAAGGCCAGAATGATTTGGCAAAGGTAAATGGGAACATATTCTACTTGTGCATCCCAACCCTAATAATCATAGACAAGCAGGCACTTGTTGGAAGGAGAAACCACTTCTGTAAAGTATGAGAGCAGCTAAGACATTCTAGAATTCTAGAAGACAGCCAGGAATGAACCTCAAGGCTTCCTGAGACTTAATCCGCCTTGCCTCCTGTGAAGTCACACTCCTTCCTGCTTAATTATTTAAAAAAAAAAAAAAAAAATCTTCATTTACTTTACTACAGTAATGTAAATAGCAAACACCTGGTATCAACAGAATTAATGAGGCCCACTGTGGAAATCTACATCCTTATTTATAGTCACACCATGTCCAGTCAAATATATGTGACCATACTGATAATTTTACAGATAAATTAAGTAGCTTCAAATTGGACTCCTTGAGTTGAAATAAAAGTCTAATTGATTAACATAGAAATCAACATACAATGGATGTTTTAGAGAGTCGAGCAAAATAAAAAGTAAGACTTTTGTTAAAGAATGGATCAAGCTGGATTAACCCAAGCAGGAAATAGCAGCGGAAACAAGAAGACCAAAGACAGATGTACGAAGCCTACCAAGTCTGAAAGCCAGGCCTGTATTTCACTGTTTGATGCCATCTGGTTTAGCTGGCATCCCTAGCAGCCAGAAATTTCAGGGCTTGCGAAGCTGCTTACAAAGCTGCCCCAAGTTGATGTGTGGTGTGTTTACTTTTAAACAGTGGCTGCCTTCTTTGACTGGTTTTAAAAATAGGCAAATATTCTAAAAGCAGGATGATGAATCACTGGATTGGGCCAAAAGGAAAGAAGGAAAATGACTCAGGCTGACTAGTAGCACAGCTGTTCCAAAAACATTTGGCTGAATCGTTGTAAAACATTTTGACAGTGATACCGGATCGGAGTTCCTGACAGCAGTTAAGTTTGTTTTGACAATTCCAGAAGCATAAAGTAGACTGTACAGTAGCTGTACAAGAGACCCTCTAGCAAATTTAGCTTTTTTCAAAAGAAAATAGTTGCTAGATATGTTTATAATGGGACAAAATCACAGCACAAGTATACTTTTATTAAAATCTATTTACCAAATATTTATTGTGCAAGACTGGGGCTGAGACTTACGCAAAATGAGCAAATCACTTTATCATATTTTTAATGCATTAAGGAAGTAATTTGAAGGCTTCCTCTTCAAAATGGCACTGTAGACTTACCAGACCAAGCAAAATGTATCCTAAGAAAGTTTTTAAAGGATGAAATATAAAGGAGAGAAGAGGAAAATTTTTTATATAAACAGATGTTCACTGCTTGTTTGGCAAATACAATGTGACGAAGCCAATGTCCTTAAGATAGAACTTTCCTATTGACCACCTAACCGTTGTGATGTACCATGGTACATTTGACGATGGGCTCTTTTCAACATCTATTGAGCAGCTGTTGTGTTGGTTTCAGGATTCTTTTGTTTGTAGATTCCCTTCAATTGTCTTCTCTGTGTTTCTCCATAACTTGAACAAATAGGACACATTGGGTCTGTAATCCAAATCCTCCCTGTTATTTAGCAATGAGAGCTAGCAATCAGTTAGCGGAGAATATTGAAACTGGAAAGGACTAGGCAACCGTCTGGTCCAGCCCCCTCAGAGTAGAGCTAAACACAAGGACCCCAAAAAGGGAAAGAAGCTACCCAAGACTCTGTGATTCGTGGCCATGTAAGATTAAGGGGTGTCCCCCAGCCCTGGGCTCTTTCCACCATCCCACTCCACTCTTCTGCACTTACTAGTCCACAGGTTCTCAGACTTGTATTTCATGAACCAGTAAAATTTTCCCTAAAATATTCTGGCCAGGCACAGTGACTCATACTTGTAATCCTAGCACTTTGAGAGGCCCAGGCAGGAGGATCACTTCAGGTCAGGAGTTCGAGACCAGCCTGGCCAACACAGTGAAAGCCCATCTCCACTAAAAATTCAAAAATCAGCCTGGCATGGTGGTGTGTGCCTGTAGTCCCAGCTACTCGGGAGGCTGAGACAGGAGAATCACTTGAACCCAGGAGGCTGCAGTGAGAACCGGAGGTTGCAGTGAGCCAAGATCAAGCCCCTGCACTCCAGCCTGGGCAACAGAGCTAGACTCCATGTCAAAAAAAAAAAAAAATCCCTAAAATATTGGGAATTACATCTTAAGAGCATCCAACTATTTCTTTGGCTAGTGAAGATGATTCAAAAATGACCACCGAATATCATTAGTATCCCTTTATGATAGAGAGAACATTTCAACACCAAAATCATAAGGCAATCATAGAGTAAAGGAGTGGCCATTATATTTAGCTTTACAGATGAAAATAAACATATACCCAAAATACCTCACTCTCGTACCTTTCTTTCTTTCTTTATATCAGAGGGGTGAAAACTTCATCAAAGCCAGACTGGGTTTTGAGAACACTGTTCTAAACAACATCTTCACTGTGTTTTGCAGTCAATCATCTCTCCTTCCCACTGTGCTCACCATTGTAGACATAACTGGGGTGTAAGTTGAGAAGCCCTAAATCCTTGTTAAAAAGTGTTTAGGCTGCCACATGGAGAAGACCTCAGGAGAGGGGAAGCCATGCCCAGAGGACATTCCCAAGCCCACTGCACTCCCCAAGCAGAACACAAGGGGAAGCCTTGCCCAGGATCCACTGAATTTGTTGACATTTCTTGCAGTTACAGCTGGCTTCATGGGCACTGGACCTATGTGATCACACAGAGCCCTCCCTCCAGTTGGGCCCCACGCTTAATTTAATACTCTGCTAGAGTGTCTTGAATTTCTTAATAATTTTTGAATGAGGAACGCTGAATTTTCATTTTGCACCATGCCCTGTAAATTATGAAGTTAATTCTACCTGCAGTATGACCTCTGAGTGCTGGTGTCCTGTAAATTGTCCTGCAGGTCACCAGGGACAAACTGACACTTACAAGGCAGGTGAATCTGGGTAGTGGCTTAAGTGCTGAGGCTCATACAGAAACTTTCCTGGGAACTGTTTGCCTACGAAGGCTCCTAACCACTAAGAACACAGCAGGTCAGTACAATGTTCAGTAGGACACAGACTTGAATTTGAATCTCAGGTTGGCCACTTTTTAATTGGTGAATGTAAACAATTGGCATAATCTTCTTGAGACTCAGTCTCCTGCTCTGCAAAATGGCAAGGGTATTACCTGTCTCTGAAACTTGCTATTGATAAAGGAATGTGTATGTGAATCACTATCCTAAAGCCCAGCACCCAGAAAATAACCAGTAATAATAATGAATGCTTAATATAATTAAGTTCACTTTTCATTCTTTTTCACCATCAACCTGACCAAAGGGGTAATGTGGAGACAGGGCAGCTGTGTGTGTAGATATGTGAGTAGTGGCAGGAGATGGGAAATTATTATTATTCATCATCTGAATAATATAAAGGCAACACACAGGGTTAAGGTCACTGACTCTAATTACTGAGTTCTCCCTCTGCCACTTAAGGGAGATTTCCCTGATGCAGCTATAACCTCAGGTCTTGTGGATTTACTCTCTTCATTTAAATGTGAATTTAAGGATCTCCTGTCTAGGCACAGTGGCTCATGCCTGTAATTCCAGCACTTTGGGAGGCTGAGGTGAGAGGATTGCTCCAGTTCAAGAGTTTGAGACCAGCCTAGGTAACACGGCAAAACCCCATCTCTATAAAAAATACAAAACAATTAGCCAGGTGTGGTGGCACACACCTGAAGTCCCAGCTACTTGAGAGGCTGAGGCAGGACGATTGCTTGAGAATAGGAGGTGAAGGATGCAGTGAGCAGAGGTCATGCTACTACACTTGAGCCTGAGTGACAGAGTAAGAACCTTGTCTCAAAAAAAAAGAATTTACTTACAAACACTTTTCATATGAAAGACTGTAAAAAAAAAATTTATGCATGAAAGGTCTTTGAGTACTGTCATTTTAAATCTAAATGTAAATTAATATTTTATTTTTAGGAATAAAATATGTGACAAAAAGTAACCAATGCACATTCCTAATATATCCAAAAAGTTTAATTTCTAGATACCTAAGTCCTTGTTAGAGTATCACATAGTTTTAAGACACATCAAAAGCTTTTGAAAACTTTGCTTCCTGCTTATTAAATGCTAGAGATGTGAATCCTTTAATATACATCGGATTTTCAGGACCCATAAAATTACAAGTATAGCTACAGAGATGAATGTGAATATTAACGCAGATATGGATAAAGGTAGAGATTTGGTATGGCAAAGCAGATTTTCAGTTCTTTATAAATTAATAAACATGATGGTATCTTAACCAGTACCTAAAATTGTCAGACTAATAAGACCATGCATCAGTAGACTGGTTTTGCTCAGCAAAAAGAGACTTGATTTAGTTAAGGACAATTTCTTTTTTTTTTTTTTTTTGAGACAGAGTCTCACTCTGTCACCCAGGCTGGAGTGCAGTGATGCAATTTCGGCTCCCTGCAACCTCCGCCTCCTGGGTTCAAGCGATCCTCCTGCCTCAGCCTCCCGAGTAGCTGGGACTACAGGCACCTGCCACCATGCCCAGCTAATTTTTTGTATTTTTAGTAGATATGGGGTTTCACCGTGTTAGCCAGGATGGTCTCCATCTCCTGACCTCATGATCCCCCCACCTCCGCCTCCCAAAGTGCTGGGATTACAAGCGTGAGCCACCGCGCCCAGCCAAGGACAAATTTTATGTTTCTTGGAAACACCTATTCACAATTATTGTAGCTATCATTTTGTGAATGTCATTGATTTATCCTGTTGTTAGAATATTTTGACTGGCTTAGGTTATAACATACTCACTGTCTGAAAAGCACCTGCCTCAAGAAGAGCTTATCGGGGCCAGGTTCAGTGGCTTATGCCTGTAATCTCAGCACTTTGGGAGGCCGACATGAGTGGATTGCTTGAACTCAGGAGTCCAAGCCTAGCCTGAGCAACATAGTGAGATGCTGTCTCGACAAAAAATAAACAAGAAACTGGGTATCGTGGTGCATGCCTGCAGTCCTAGCTACTTGGGAGGCTGAAGTGGGAGGATAGCTTGAGACCAGGAGGTTGAGGCTGCAGTGAGCCAAGACTGCACCACTGCACTCCAGCCTGGGCAACAGAGTGAGACCGTGCCTCTAAATAAAGAAATAAATAAGCAAACAAACAAGAACCTACTGGAAGTATATTTATCCTTTAGCACACCACCAAATAAAATTTACTCCTTTTTTTCTTCTCTCCTACCACAACATACCAGAAGTAACCTTCCTCCATCAACCCCATGGCCCTTGGGAAGCTATTCGTTGTCAGGAAGCTTTGAGCTTTCTCTCATAACATGAACTCTGCCTCTAAATGGGCAATTAAGTAACAGTCCTGAGGACCTGGCTTTGAACTCTCCTTCTATTTATTAATTACATGATTTGAAGCAAGTCACTTCATCTCACTTAGCAAACATTTATTTCCACTTCTGTGAAAGCGAGTGGAATAGCACCTTCCTGTGGGGCTGCAGCCAATATTAAATTGATGAGAAGATGCCAGTAAAAGCACTACTCCTAAGTATTCAGTAAACATTCACCTCCTTTCTGGCCTTTCTTCACAACTTTAAGTAATACATTCCAACCAATAAATCCCATAGGATCTCAGACTTTTCATCAGACACCAGGATAATGAACCCCAAGTGGTTACAGATAGTGCATTACTGATTTCATAAGTGTTTCATAATTACGTTTCTACTATAGTTCTCAACTCTGTGTGCCATCAGAAATGTAAATATAGGAGACACCCACCTTCCACCCTGCCCTTAAGGCACTTTTGACTGAATGTTGTCACTGCATGCTGAGACAGCTTTAAATGTAAGCTCATGTTGGGACAGAAGGTGATTCGAGAGAGTTCATAGTGACTGTCTGAGCCTCGGTTTCCTGCAAATTCCTGGTTCCTGGTGTCTAAAATCCTAGTGGGAACTTTACCCCTTAACTTCCTACAGAGTTCCCTGTGAATATGGAAAAAAAAAAAAAAAAAAAAAAGCCAGAGAGGGGGCCTGGGTGCCGTGGCTCACGCCTGTAAGTCCAGCACTTTGGGAGGCCAAGGTGGGCGGTCACCTGAGGTCAGGAGTTTGAGACCAGACTGGCCAACATGGGGAAATCCCATGTCTATTAAAAATACAAAAATTAGCTGGGTGTGGTAGCGGGCGCCTGTTATCCCAGCTACTCAGGAGGCTGAGGCAGGAGAGTGGCTTGAACCCAGGAGGTGAAGGTTGTAGTGAGCCAAGATCACACCACTGCACTCCAGCCTGGGTGACAGAGTGAGACTCCATCTCAAAAAAAAAAAGAAGAGAGGAGAAAATGGTAAACTCAATATTCATTTATAGCTTAGCGTGGATGAGGTTTTCTAGAGTCATTCCAGAGAACAATGATTAAAAGTATGGAGAGAAGAAAGTACTAGAAACCCTTAGGATCCTGAGGAGGACAAGGAGAATAATACTGAAGGTGGAAAAGGTTGAAGGAAGAGGACAGCAACAAAAGACACTTGGTGGCTGGTCCGAGTACAATGGTGTTTACAATTAATTAATCACAACCAGCTATAGATTTCTTTGTTCCTTCTTTTCTCTCAGTGCTTTACTTGACTAGCCTTAAAAAATAACGATAAATAAAAAGACACTTCACCTGCACCGCAATTTTGCTGAGAGCCAGTTTTATAAGTGTACACAAAAAGATTTCACATAACACCCAACTTGTTGCATTAGATTCAAAGGTAGCTATTGCAACCACTCCATGTAATTCTCCCTACCACACAAAACATCCTGATATTTGAGGAGAAAATTGTATTATTTAAAAGAGACACCAATGGTATAGGTTCTGGATTAAAAAAAAAAAAAAAGCCGGGCGCAGTGGCTCAAGCCTGTAATCCCAGCACTTTGGGAGGCCGAGACAGGCAGATCACAAGGTCAGGAGATCGAGACCATCCTGGCTAACACGGTGAAACCCCGTCTCTACTAAAAAATACAAAAAAAAAAAAACCTAGCCAGGCGTGGTGGCGGGCACCTGTAGCCCCAGCTACTCAGGAGGCTGAGCCAGGAGAATGGCGTGAACTCGGGAGGCGGAGCTTGCAGTGAGCCGAGATCCGGCCACTGCACTCCAGCCTGGGCGACAGAGCGAGACTCCGTCTCAAAAAAAGAAAAAAAACTAAATGTCATACAATTAATTCATATCCAGATATAAAAAATTTCTAATAGCCTGAAAGAATTGTTTTTGAGATAGGGTCTTGCTATGTCACCCAGGCTGGAGTGCAGTAGTGGAATCGTGGCTCATTGCAGCCTCAATCCCCAAGACTCAAGCAAGTGCCCCGGTAGTTGGGACTGCAGACATGCACCACCACGCCCAGCTTATTTTTTTATTTTTTTACAGAAATAGGTCTCATTATGTTGCCCAGGCTGGTCTTCCCTGGCCTCAAGTGATCCTCCTGGCTCAGCTTCCCAAAGTGTTGGGATTATAGGCATGAGCCACCGTGCCTGGCCAGAAAGAATTTTAAAAACAAAATATTAAAAGCTACCAGCTTGAGCTGATACTAGTATTCTTGACTCTTTCTAAATAAAACAAAAAACTGCTCTAAAAAATGCAAAAGACAGAGAGAATTCCAAAGCCAAGGTCTAAATTTACAAGGAGCATGACAGATTTTAGCTTAGCTGAAGATGAATAAAAGTCTCAAATAATTAACAAGAAATCCTAATGTCTGTCCAACTCTAAATTCCCTCTAGCTGGAGAAGGGCCAGTGATTCTTGAATAACCCAAGAGGTAGGATTCATATTTTTCTTCTGCACTTTTTTCTATTAAGAGAATTAATTCCATGAAGTTTCCAGTTTAGGAAGTTTTAACTCTTTGAAGTTCCCAGTTTAGAAATCATACTGATTATCATTAATATCATTAGCTCATTAAAGACAGGCATCACTGCCTCTGGAAATTACCATTAGCTAAGTATTACTTTAAAAACTAATATATATATATAAAAATATATATATATAAAATATATATATACTTGACTAGCCATATATATATATATATGCTCCAAAACCTTGCTTCCTTTATTTAAGGACCCCTGGAGGTCCATGTTCTATTCAAAGTCTTATGGCTCATTCTGCTATCACTGAACAATGACCAACTCCTCATCTACCAGGGCCAGTCTGTCACCAAGTCCTTTCAACCCTTCTTTCAAAATGGACTCTGATTTCAGTCATCCCATTACAGTATCTAATGCAGGCTCTCATCACTTGGTACCATTATAAAAAGCCTCTTCCATTCTCCCATCTCTCCACATTCCAGACTATTCCACCAAACATTTACCATTTTCATCATATTATTCCCTTTTCTAAGGACTTTTGACATTTCATCACTTTTGATCAAGTCCAAACCCTTTTGCTGAACTTTGAAGATTGACTTAGTAACCCTAGTCTATTGCTATCTAAACAGGTACCCTATGTAAGTATCTAAAACAATGCCCGGCTCAAGCAGGGCACGTAGACATGTTACTCTTCCACAGTTCAGACCTCTGCTCCAAACGACTAGTTTTAGTCTTTTTTGAACACACCATGTTCTTCCTGACTCTTAAGTTTTGCTCCTGCTTTCTGTTTAGAGGGAAAAGAAAGAAAACTGGTTACAAGATATGTAGCCCCCTTTTTTGTATCTAGTACCCAGGAATGGCATCTGTCCTGTACTGCTCTTCTATACCCTACCTGCCCTCAAGCCCAGTTTGACTATCACCTCTTCCAAGAAGCTATTACTAACTGCTCTGGGTGACACAGACTTTTCTCCAAACACCTCTGCCTTCCAAAGCCCATGGGAGGTCATACTGTTCTCTTTTGCACATCCCACTCACCTTTGGCAGAGTGCTGGAAACACTGAAACCAAATAAATTCAGCTAATTGACCAGAGGAAAAATAGGACATGAACAATCTACTAACTGCATAACTAGTCCCCAAATAACTGCCAGTCAATAATACTATAAAATCTACCTTGACGTCAAGCAGAAGTGTGAGATGTAGGTGAGACACAACTACTCAGTGGTATACATTTCCCTTGATACTCCACAGTCAGTTATAATTTCAGGGATAAGTTTAATGCTTAATTTGTATCAAGCACTCTGCTAAATACCTTACCTATAAGGTGTCATTGGCTTCTTATTACAACCCTGTGAATTAATACTACTATTCGCATCTTATAGGAAACTGAATTTCAGCAAGGTGGAATGATCATAAAAATAGTGTTGGAGGTAGGTCTAGAAATCATGCCTCTCTGGCTGTAAAGCCTATGTCCTTAACCTCTACACGAAATCATCTCAGGAATATATAGTCCTGAAATGACCAGATGAAATGAGCACTAGACTAGGCTTATCAGAAATCAACATGTTGGGCCGGGCGCAGTGGCTCATGCCTATAATCCCAGCACTTTGGGAGGCTGAGGCGGGCAGATCGACTGAGGTCAAGAGTTTGAGACCAGCCTGGCCAATGTGGTGAAACCCCGTCTCTACTGAAAATACAAAAATTAGGCAGGCGTGGTGGCAGGTGCGTGTAATCCCAGCTACTCGGGAGGCTGAGGCAGGAGAATCGCCTCAGGGAGGCAGAGGTCGCAGTGAGCCAATATCACACCACTGCATGCCAGCCTGGGCGACAAAGACTCTCTCTCAAAAACAAAAACAAAAACAAAAACAAAAAGAAAAGAAAGAAATGAACATGTCAATATTCACAAGCAAAGATGTCTCCTTTTCTCATGGACTCTGCTTATTCATCAACAATAAATCCAACAATATAGAATCACTCCCAAAAAGTCCACCTAATGCCCTCATTTACTATGAAAGTCTAGGGGGTTTTCCTTTGTTTCCCCCTAAATGTGTGGTTTGCAGGCCACATGCACTGGAATTCAAAAGGCATGCACAGCTCGCTTGATGGCAAGTGTTTTCCTGTGTGACACTCCACATGTTCCTTATTCAAGAATTCAAAAGGAGTGTCCCAAATATCTGCAAAGCATCTTTTTGGGCACTCAGAGCCGCATGTATGTGCAAGAATACAGAGTCCTGGGCCCCGACTATTCTTTGAAATCTTGCATTTGTGATATGCATAAAACATAGGAGGGGGTTTTCTTTTCCTTCTTACAACAATAATGGGTCTCCTGAATCAGAATATATAGGAGTGGGGGCCTTAGAACATGTGTTTTCAATGAGTGCTCTCAGGTGATGATTTTAATCAGGCAAGGCTGAGAAACACTGAACCTCAGCTCCTGCCCTAGGTTCTCCAGGTAGGTGCCCTTTCTAGAGATATGGGGACACACTGACCATAAGATTAAAATACTTAATTTGGGGAGTTTTTTTCATAAGCATCTTTTGGTGGGGCTTGAGGGTAGGAATTATTTAAAATAAATTATAATCCCTTTTGGAGGCTACCTATTAAAACCCATGTATTTTGAAAGTGGGCATTCTGGAGTCATTTGAAAGAGAAGAGAAAGAGACTGGAACAAACCAATATAAATTGATGGATGAGAAACATCTGCGAGCTCCTAGTCAGAGACCAAGAGAGTTCCAACAATGGTGACAAATTAATTGCAAGTTGTACATCTCGTACTTCAAGAAAGGTTATTCAGGCAAACCAAAGATGGAGATTTCACCTCTCCATGGCTCTTTTCTGTAAATAAATTAAATTTTGTTACAATGTTGACAAGGGAACAGTACATTTGGTCCAAAATTATAATGTAATAATACTGCTTGAGATAAATAAGCTTTATATACTGAAATTTTCTTTGTGAGGCTGTTGATTGTAACAGGGCTTGTTCTGCTCACATGAAGCATGACCGAAAAAGAAAGGAAATTATACATTTTCCTTCCCTCTGGATTTTGGGTTTGCATGCGTGTGTCTTGAGAGCTAGCCACTCAAGATGCCATGAAAAGCACTGACTATTCCTTGAAATCTTGCGTTCATGAAATGCATGAGAACAGAAAGGGCTTTCATTTTTCCTTTTGGAGAAGCAGCATGGAAAAACAGAGAAAGTTCAGACTTCAAGCCTAGGGCCCTGAGTTCAGAACATAACTCCATTACTTACAGTGTGGTCTCTGGGCGGCAATCTCTGTCTCTGTACATAAGGAATACTAATACTAATGCCTACGTTGCACGGTTTTTGTGTGTGTGTGTGTTTTTGGGTTTTTTTTGTTTTGTTTTTTTTTGAAACGGAGTCCTACTCTGTCACCCAGGCTGGAGTGCAGTGGCATGATCTCCGCTCACTGCAAGCTCCACCTCCTGGGTTCGCACCATTCTCCTGCCTCAGCTTCCTGAGTAGCTGGGACTACAGGTGCCCGCCACCATGCCCAGCTAATTTTTTTTGTAGTTTTAGTAGAGACAGGTTTCACCATGTTAGCCAGGATGGTCTTGATCTCCTGACCTCGTGATCCACCTGCCTCGACCTCCCAAAGTGCTGGGATTATAGGCGTGAGCCACTGTGCCCGGCCGCATGGTTGTTTTAAGGATGAGAGATAATATAGGTGAATGCTTATTATGACAGAGAAGTATAGTTAATGGCAGTTGTCATCTCTATGTTGGGGTGGATTGATTTGCCTGTTGGGAGGATTTCTTCTTACCACTGTCTTTCAGAGTGACCCTGAGTGAGGACACAGTATAACGGCAGATCATGGAAAGACGTTTAGAAAAATAGATTATGAAGAGTCAAGCCTTCACCTCTTCCTACTAGGGAATACATCTCCACTGGAGGCTAACAGTCTAGGAAACACCAGGTTAAATGTGTCGCCTGGCATAGTAACCCCGAGCCTGCAATGGTTGTGTGACATCAGATTTCACAGAGCTCCTTACTTTGCATTATTTTGGAGTGATCCTGTCCCTTTTCAATTATTACTTTTTTTTAATAGAAATGAGGTCTCCCTGTGTTGCCCAGGCTAGTCTCAAAACTCCTGGGCTCAACGGATCCTCCTGCCTTGGCCTCCCAAAGTGCTGGGATTACAGTCGTTAGCCACCGTGCTTGGCCAATCATTACTTTTTAAAGCATCATCCCTACATGGGCGTTATAGGAACAGAGAGAGACAGAGTCCTCGAAAGACCCAAAGTTTAAATGGTAATGTTGTTTAAGCATGTGATTTTAACAGATGACATTAAGCTAAGAGCAATGGTGGGCGCCAGTGGAAGAGAGCCAAGCCTTCCTTTCCTCAGCACTGTGACCTCCCACCACATGAGGTCCTTTGTTCAAAAGGGGTGCAATTCAATATGTGTGTTAAGAGGTCACTGAGGGGAGCCATGACGAAGGGCTCTAAGTATGGCAGTTTCACCTCAGACCTTACTATTTAGAGAGGCTCCTCCTCACCTGTCCCATTCATCATTCCTGCTGAAGTCTGTTGATTTAGCCAGAAGTGTAGGAGCACCAGTGAGAAACCAGCATTTCAAACTTAGGCTTTAGCAAATGTTGCTGGAAACGGAACAGTGATATTTTCATATTACCTAACCAACTGCCAGCTCCTAATAAATGTTTCCTCATGCAGTTTTAACAATAACACACTTTGCTATTGTTAGAAATTGTTATAGCTCAATGAATTTTATTCTAAAAGAAAGCTAGAATGAGGAGGGAGGAGAAAAAAAAAATGAGTTTAAATGACCCAAGGACTCAAGGTGGAGGAAAGCATCACTAGAGGCATTTCTGGAAGCCACCATCTAACGATGCATGATGAAATATCATGATGAAATTCCCCATCATCAGGTCATGCGAGCATGCAACTTTAAATTTCCCACAGAGGCGTGGTATTGGAAAAGATGCTGGAAAGGTGGGGTACGAGGGAGACAACGCTTCTTCCAGAGCAGAGTATACCTGAGGCGTCATTGAGGCTAAAGGCGATGCGTACAGGCTTGTCAGCAGGTACCCTGGCTGTGCTGATCATGTGGGCACCTGAGCCTCTGCCTTCTCCTGGGTCTTCCAGCTGTGACAGCAAGAGAGAGCCATTGTCACTTTATCCAGCATCATCCCCCTAAATACTCAGAGGCCCTTGGAAATTACAGGTGAAGTTATTAAGCTTAGTAAGCATTATCTGCTTATTCTAAAGATACTCCTAGTTTTGAGCTTTCTTTTTCTACGTCAAAAGTATTTGCCTGCCCCATTTAAATCTTTTTTTTTCTTGGCTCAAGAAAAAATTGCTTTTGCAATATACATCTAGAATGAATGAAATATTGGAAATATCTCTACCTGTCTTACTTGCTCAGAATCCTTTCATACTGACCAGTTCAATCCTGCCCCATTAAGGTCATATAAAGTATTTTACTTTCAACTGAGGAGGATAAAAAGAGATATAGTCTTAATAAGGTATCAGATGGCTTCAAATTAGACTAGCTTTTCGTGTTCAAAAGCCCAAATTAAATCTGAATTATTAATCTGAGAGTGGTAAAGAATGAGTTTCATGGACTCATTTAAAGAATACCAAAAGTCGCTGGGTGTGGTGTCTCACGCCTGTAATCCCAACACTTTGGGAGGCCGAGGCGGGAGGATCACTTGAGGTCAGGAGTTCAAGACCCACTTGGCCAACATGAGGAAACCCTGTCTCTACTAAAAGTATAAAAATTAGTGGGGCGTGGTGGCAGGCACCTGTAATCCCAGCTACTTGGGAGGTTGAGGCAAGAAAATCGGTTGAACCCAGCAGGCAGAGGTTGCAGTTAACCGAGATCACACCACTGCACTCCTGCCTGGGCGACAGAGTGAGACTTGTCTAAAAAAAATAATAAGTAAATAAAGAATACCAAAAGCCACTTTAAAATATCTGTTATATTACGAATATCATGTGCTTTAAATATCTGATTACCTGTAAGCCTATCAAACATTTCTAAGGTTGCACATCTTAATCTATAAAAGCAAAAGACAAGACTCAAAAATATCCTATAGATATTCTACTCCACCTATCAAATCATCATTTAATTAATTAACTAAGGTAGAATGAAGGGCAAAAAACATCCTGCAGATAAAATGGAATAGGCAAAAACACATGAATATTTCTGATTATAATCAGAGAATTTAGCCCAAATATATTTTAACCAAGATATTTGATAATTTGATGTCTAGAGGGAACTAGGAAAAGATAGTTACAAATACATGATATCTCTGTTATTTAAAAACATATATTTAACTTTTCTATTTTTAGTCCTGCCTCCCCTAAACCCTCTACTTTCCTTCTCATGTAGACAGTAAATCAAAAAACCTGAATGATATTTTAAGGGAAATATCTCTAAAAATGGCAAAGTATAAATAATCTCTTTAGCCATCCTTAAAGAGATTCTGGGAAATGCTTAGCAGGACATTTTCTCACAGCACGGTTTCTGACTTTTTCCCATAACTTTCCTCTATCTAAAAATAGTGTCCAGAACACTGAATTTTGTTTTTAAAAGTATTTATAGAGCCAAAGCCAATACATATATATACACATGTATATTTAGACATACATACATATGGAATCATCTTACCCAGCATATGAAAAAAGATCAGGCTTATATTAAAACCCTAGTATAGCTTTGGAGAAAAACCAGCAACTGTTTATCATCTAGTTAGAATCATAATTTGACCCGTTTATTTAGCACTACAAGTAGCAATGCACCAAAAAGCTCTCCACTGTCCATATCATGTAATTCTAAGTTAGAAAGAAACAGTAACATGAAACATATAATTTTAAAAATGGGTAATATAAAATATCTGTTATTTGATTCAGGATTTATTTTATCTTAACTCTGCCACTCTTCTGTCCAGTCTTATCTGCTTAGAATCAAGCATTTTGTTAGCCACTTAGGGAATGGCATGGATTATCTCAAATTCAGCAGAAGAAACTATTAAAATTCCCTTAACATTTTAGCTAAAAAGAAAAGTTTTACTGTTATGCATTGTACAATCACCGAATCACTTTAGCATAACATCTAAGGATGGAAAGTTGTACTCCTCTTTAGGCTAAATCTCCCAACACTTTCCCGCACCAAGAAATCAAGCACAAGAGGTAGAAATTTACCTCAAGGATTTTGTAAATAGTCCTCTGGTATGGTTTCCAGCTACAGGAAATGGAATTAATAAACACAGCTAATTAGAGTCCCTCCCGTCTGCTCAATGGAGAACATCTGTCTACCTGTGAAAGGATGGTGGCAAGACTGAGTAGACTTTGAGTTCCACACAACATTGACCACAAGAACCCCTACACCAACTTGCCTTTTCATCACACCGTCTGGGGAAATGAACCACAGGTTCCTTCTCTCGGCTACAAGCTGTAACAGAGCTTTGGTTAAGTTGCTGGTGATCCGAGCATTTAGTTCAGTTTTCACACCTGTTGGCTTACCTCACTTAGTTGAGTGTCTGCACTTGTGTAACCCAGAGCCAGCCACTGCCTTGGCCAGTCGTTGCCTTTGTGGAGTAGAGACTCAGTGAGAGAGCAGGCTGCACCTGCTGCATAGCAGCCACTGACAATCTGAGGAGTGGAGACAGCTGTCAGGGCAGCACGCTGCTACCTGCTCTGCCCCAGACCCCAGCGTCCCACGGGACCTCCCTTCCCTTCCCTTCTGCTTCCCTCCACAACCCCTCTCTCCTTTCCTTGCCTCTCTAACAGCCAGGATGTTGTCATGTTTCTAGAAAAAGCAAGAGCAAAAGAAAACCCTCCTCCTGTCAGAGGCATTGATAAACAGCAAGTTGTGGAGAGTCCAAATGTTTTAATTCATTAGTCCTGGCAAACTTAAAATACAAACAGACTTGCTTCACAAGACAGGAATGTCTTCAGCGTGACCCAATCGGTGTCTGTGTCTATTCCAGCAAACTGGCAAAGATAGCATGACTCCAGTCAGCAAAAATGTCGGCCGCTCCAATCAGCTCAGCCAGACCCAGCCAACTTGGACAGGCCGCAAGCTGACTCTCAAATGATAGCAGCGATGATCCTGGTTAAGAATGTGAGGTTTGAGGTTGAGCCCGTGTTGGGCTTGATGACTTGATTCATTCTTCAAATGCAACCAACCACAAAAGGAGTCAATGGTAAATAAGAATGGAGCATTAGGATTTGTCAACCTTTTTAAAAACTGTAAACCTGGATGTCATTGGTACTTAAAAATAATTGGATTGTGACTTTGAGGTTAAATAAGTGAAATAAATATTAGGAGAAGGCAAAGACAGCCACAGACTAGAAGAAAATCTGCAAAACACATATCAGATGAAGGACTGGCATCCAAAATATACAATGAACTCTTAAAATTCAACAACAGAAAAACAACTCAATCAAAAAATGGGCAAAAGATCTGAAAGATATCTCACTACAGAAAATATACAGATGGCAAGTAAGCATATGAAAAGATGATCAACATCATATGTCATTAGGGAATTGCAAACTAAGACAACAATGAAATACCACTATACACCTATTAGAATAACCCAAATTCAAAATACTGACAACATCAAATGTTGGTGAGGCTGTGGAGCAACAAGAACTTTCATTCCATGCTGGTGGGAATGAAAACATAAGAGTACATCCCACTTTAGGCCGGGCGCGGTGGCTCAAGCCTGTAATCCCAGCACTTTGGGAGGCCGAGGCGGGTGGATCACGAGGTCAGGAGATCGAGACTATCCTGGCTAACATGGTGAAACCCCGTCTCTACTAAAAAATACAAAAAACTAGCCGGGCGTGGTGGCGGGCGCCTGTAGTCTCAGCTACTTGGGAGGCTGAGGCGGGAGAATGGCGTGAACCCGGGAGGCGGAGCTTGCAGTGAGCCGAGATGACACCGCTGCACTCCAGCCTGGGAGACACAGCGAGACTCCGTCTCAAAAAGTAAAAAAAATAAAATAAAATAAAATAAAATAAAATAAAATAAATAAAAAAAAAAGAGTACATCCCACTTTAGTAAACAGTTGGGCAGCTTCTTACAAAAGCAAACATACTTTTACCACGTGACTCACAAATCACACTCCTTGTTATTTCCCCAAAACCCGCATACAGATGTTTATAGCAGGTTTATCCATAATTGCAAAACTTAGAAGCAACCAAGTTGTTCTTCAACAGGTAAATAAATCCTGGCATATCCTGACAATGGAATATCATTCAGGGATAAAAAGAAAAACTATCAAGCCACAAAAAGATATGGAAGTACTTAGGTGCATATTACTAAATGAAAGAAGCTAATCTTAAAAGGCTACATGCTGTATAATTCCAACAACATGACATTCTAGAAAAGGCAAAATTGTGGATACTGTAAAAAGATCAGTGGTTGCCAGGGATTCAGGAAGAGAAAAAGGAAGGATAAATTCCTTTTTTATCCCCAAGGTGGAGCTTGGGGATTTTTAGGGCAATGAAACTATTCTGTATGAGACTGTAACGGTAGATACACGTCATTACACAATTGTCAAAACTCATAGAATGTACAACACAGAGTGAACCCTAATGCAAACTATGGACTAATAATGAATAATAATGTATCAATATTGGTTCATTAATTGTAGCAAAGATGTTAATTAGGGGTTAGAGAGATGAGGAAATACATGGGAATTAACGTACATTTCACTCTGTTTTTTTCTGTAAATCTAAAACTGCTCAAAAGGTATTAAATACACAAGTAAAAAGACTCAGCAGGTTTTCTTAATCTAATGAATGGAAGGCTAATTTGTTACGATATATACACAATACAGCTGTATAGACTCAAATAATTAAAACATTCACATATAAGATTATTCTTTTCAGGAATTAATATTACTGTTTTAATATTATTTTATGGTTATAATAAAACTTACTAATGCATTATAATTTATCAAAGTGAATTTCTTATTCATGATCTCATTTTAATCTTCCAGAAGATCCTACACAATAGTCATGGTCAGTATTGCCATCCCAATTTGACAGATGAGCAAACTGAGGCACAGACAATTCAAATAACAGGCTTGAGGATGAATGACCATAAGAGAATTAAGAACCCAGATACAATCCAGATTTTCTAATTATTAGTTCAAGCTGCTTCCACTACACCAGGATGCACTCTATAGCAAAGATTTAATTGGCCGGGCGTGGTGGCTCACGCCTGTAATCCCAGCACTTTGGGAGGCCGAGGCAGGCAGATCACGAGGTCAGGAGATAGAGACCATCCAAGCTAACACAGTGAAACCCAGTCTCTACTAAAAATACAAAAAATTAGCTGGGCATGGTGGCGGGTGCCTGTAATCCCAGTTACTTGGGAGGCTGAGACAAGAGAATGGCGTGAACCGGGGAGGCGGAGCTTGCAGTGAGCCAAGATTGCGCCCTACTGCACTCTAGCCTGGGCGACAGAGTGAGATTCTGTCTCAAAAAAAAAAATTTTAATTGAAATTTTCAGTTAAGAATAAGTCCGACTCTCAGCTTTTGTTTGGAGGAGACAAAAGTATCACTTTCTTCAGTGGTCCAGCATCCAGGTTCATCTGACACTAGCCATCTTTATCATGACACCCAAGTTCCACCCCAAGAAAATCAAAGTTCTGCATCTTATGTGTGCTGATGGGAAAGCAGATACCACATCTGTGCTGTCTCTCAAATTGGCCCCCCGGGTCTGCCTTCAGAAAAGCTTGTGGTGACAGACATTGCCAAAGCAATTGGTGACTGGAAGTGGCCAAATTCTAGTGAAACTGACAGTTAGAATGGATAGGGATGAAGTAGCACCTTCCTTTTCTGCACTGACCATCAGGCTCTCAAGGAACCATACAGAGATAGAAAGAGACAGTTACATGTTAAACACAATGGAAATACTGCCTTCTATGATACTGTCAACAGCTCCTGACCAACACAGCATAGATCTTTATCCACAGAACTCTCTGGAATCATTAAAGTGAACCTTGGAATTGCCCACTGTGCGAGCTGCAGCATTGACAGCTACATCCTCATGACATTAAAAATGACATCAAGAGAGGTGTGGTAGATGCCCAGTTGGTAAAGGGCTACAAAGACAAAGATTTCATTAAAAGATAATTTGACAACAATGAGAAAGGAACAAAAAGAATATGTCTAAATTGTCTAAATGTTCTCTTTCTGAATCTGATAACATAAATTCAAGGTTTTCACAGTCACAATTAATATTTACCAGCTCCTCTGTTCCCATATGAGCAACGATGTGTTTCTTGGCTCTTTATCCAAACACTTTCAAGAGAGTAACAAATCTGAAATCCAAGTGAAATCCCTTCCCATAACTAAACCCAAAATAACTACATGGTATTTTAAGAATTTAATAGAATTATATAAATTCAATCCAGAAAGGATGTGTTTCTGCATCAATATATAAACAGATTAACAGTATGTTTCTTGGGGGTGGCAATAATGTATAATTTTTATTTTATTCTTTTCAGCAACAAATGTGTTTTTACAGTTATTTGGAAAGTTATTTTCAATAATACTCAAGGAGTTTTTCACATACTGAGCTCTAGCCTTGCTTCTGAATTATGATCAGTAATACACTCCTACCACAGACTATTGTCACAATTATGTAATACCGATTTCTCAGTACAACTCGATATGTATGTTATGAAGGCTTGGTATGTTCCAGGCTAGTGTTTCTCCAAAGTACCTGATTACTAGGTACCTTTAAAAAATACCTATTTCCAGGCTTTGCCATAGTGACTCAGTAGTCTGAGTAGACTCTCATTCTGGAAATTTTAAAAAAGAAACTTTAATGGCTATTCATAGCATTTAGAGAATAGTTGAGAAGACATTTTCCCCAACATTTTAAAGTCAGCTCTGTATTGCTATGTGACATATGCAGCCGGTAGTCTCCAACAAAGAAATATTCCATGATGGCAAATCAGTCTTCCATTATATCCAGAAGTCAGCAAAATTTTTCTCTAAAGGGCCATATTAGAAATATTTTACACTTGTGAGCCAGGTGTGGTGGCTCACATCTGTAATCCCAGCATTTTGGGAGGCCGAGGCGGGTGGATCACCTAAGGTCAGGAATTTGAGACCAGCCTGGCCAACATGGTAAGACCCCATCTCTACTAAAAATACAAAAATTAGCCAGGCATGGTGGCAGGCGCCTGTAATCCCAGCTACTCCGGAGGCTGAGGCAGGAGACTCACTTGAACCCGGGAGGTGGAGGTTGGAGTGAGCCAAGACCGCACCATTGTACTCCAGCCAGGGCAACAAGAGCAAAACTCCATCTCAAAAAAAAAAAAAAGAAAAAAAGAAAGAAATATTTTACACTTGTGAGGTCTTAAGGATCTCTGTCACAACTACTCATCTCTGCCTCTGTAGCATAAAGGCGGCCATAGACAACATGTATAGGAATGGATGGGCTCTGACTTTATTGACAAAAACAGGAAACAAATGTACATGGCTGTGTTCCAAAAACACTTTATTTACAAAGAGAGAGCAGCCTGGATTTGGCCTGCAGACTATAATTTGCCAACCCCTCCTGATTGAACATCCAGTGGACAGCCTTATCCTGATTGAACATCCAGTGGACAGCCTTATCCTGATTGAACGTCCATTGGACAGCCAAGCCGCAGCTCCCCACACAGTGCCGTATGGCACGGGCAGAGTCCTCTGGGAGAAAAGTAACTCTTCTTTTGCTGCCACTTTCTTCAATTCATTCTTCCCAACTCCATCCCCATAAAAAAAAATTTTGTCAGATTTCTCAGTTAGTAAAGCAAAAGTCCCAAAGTTACGTATTAACCCTGCTTTTCTATAAAGCACTGATACGTCTGTTTGGAAAAAAAACAGTGAATAAACACCTCTTCCAATTGGTCATGAGACTGCATGTGCAGGCCACGGTGAGAAAGTGCCACAGGGACCTGTTGCATATTGTGAGCTAGTCTTGTGCCGTTGTTCTTTGGAGGAGCCTCTTCCTCTGCTCCTGACCCCAGTGAAACGTCAGGTAAGGTTTCCCAGGCTCCCAAAGAAGCCTTCTTGCAGTGCTAACTTGCAGTAATGTTGTTACTCCTTCTCAAACCTTCTTGTAGGGCAATGCAATGAAAAACCACAAAGCAAGGATCAAGGCTCAATGACAAAAACAAGACAGCACCTCCCCCAGGAACTTCTTTTTATTTTAATTGACAAATAAAAATTGTATGTTTCTAGTGTAAGGATTTCTGATCATATACTGTCACAGTCTTTGATTTTAAGGGTAACTGGGAGCCGCTTTTCCTAATCCAAGTTCACTTCAGGCTTAAGATAGCAGAATGATCAACTCTGTATCATTGTGCCCCCAAAGCTCAAAAGAGGAATGACAGGGGTTAGAACCACTGAACCACTCAATGGTTTCTCTTTCACTAGCTTTGTGGTTCCCTTACTGAAGGAGACAGAGCAGTGTGCAACATTTAAGTCAGGCCACCTGGGTCCCCAACCCAGCTCTGTCTCTTACTCATATAGGTCTTTGGTTAAATTCCTTAATAAATTATATGCCACAACTTCCCCACATATAAAATGGGGGATAATTATAGTACCTGTCCTACAGGTTGTTATGACAATTAAAAGAATAATACAAGTATGTGCAACAATGCCAGAAATAAAACAGACACTATGTAAATAGAAATCATTTTTTCAAGGGGCAAAAACATAGGGAAAAAACCACACCCAAAGGATACCTAGATTTAGAAGACCTAGATTTGCATGGTGATGCTGCCTTCAAAAGCTGTGGAAGTTTAGATCGGACACTTCATACCTCCAGGACTCAGTTTTTTCATCAAGGTTAACAAACTTTTTTTGTAGAGGGCCAGGAGATAAATATTTTAGGTTTTTCAGGCCATACACTTTCTGTTACAATTACTCATCTCTGCTGTTCTAAGTTGAAAGTAGCCATAGACTATATGCAAATGATGGATGACTCCAATAAAACTTTATTTACAAAAACAGTAAATAAATGTGCATAGCTGTATTCCAGTAAAACTACAGACACTGATATTAGAATTTCATATGATTTCCAAATGTCGCCAAAGATTATTCTCCTTTTGATATTTGTCAAATATTTTAAAATATTAAAACCATTCTAAGCTCCTGGGCCATACCAAAACAGGCTGTGAGACAGATTTTACCTGATGCCCAGAGTTTTTGGACCCTTGATTTGTATAGCCAGCAAGCAAGCATGGACTAACTCAGGGTTTCCCCAGATGGGAATAACGTGATGTGTGTGTAGCCACTGTTTTGCCTTTTTAACTTGATTTAGCTATCTATTTATCTAAATGGATTAATCTTTTATCAAATATTTTATTCATAAAAACTTAAATGGTTTTATACTATTTGAGTTTACCATATAAAGTTAATTAAATGTGACATATGTGTTTGTTTGTTTGTTTGTTTGTTTGTTGTTTGAGACGGAGTCTCGCTCTGTTGCCCGGGCTAGAGTGCAGTGGTACAATATTGGCTCACCACAACTTCCGCCTCCTAGGTTCAAGTGATTCTCCTGCCTCAGCCTCCTAAGTAGCTGGGATTACAGGTGCCCGCCACCACACCCAGCTAATTTTTGTATTTTTTAGTAGAGATGGGGTTTCACCACCTTCGCCAGGTGGGTCTTGAACTCCTGACCTCATGATCCACCCACCTCAGCCTCCCAAAGTGCTGGGATTATAGGCGTGAGCCACTGCTCCTGGCTTGTGTTCCTTTTTCTATAAATACCTAGACAGCAGACTCTTGGAGAAAGAATAAATTTCCTTTAATATTTTTGACTGTATGAGAAAATAACGTTTATCTTATATTTTAATATTTATATCTTTTCCAAGAATATAACCTAGAAAGACTAACAGCACCAAATTTTAAAGCTTGTTATTATAGTATAGATAGATTTACTTTACCTTCTTGATGTCATCCTAAGGAAAACATAAATTTCTCATCATCTGTAAATATCCCAGTGTGTACTCCAAAAAGGAAGTGCACTCTCTTCTTTAACACAACCAAATAGCACCATCACACCAACCACCACCACCACAATAATTCCCCAACGTTACCCATCATCAGACAGGATTCAAACCTCCAGTTTTATCACAAACATTTTCAATTGTTTTCTCCATTAATTTTTAAATGTTTAATCAAGATCCAAAGTCTGGACACATGATGGACTGCTAAGTTTTTATATTTATAAATCTATAATTACTCTTCCTCCCTCTTTTTTTGCAAATTTATTTGCTAAAGAAACTATAGAGTTCCCAAAGTTGCACCTCTATAACGTTTTTTAATATGCTTCTCTGTTATCTTTGTCCATCATAAATTAGCCATTGGATCTAGAAACTTGGTCAGATTCAGATGTGACTATTTTTTTGTATTTTTTATTTTTGCAGTACTACTTCAAAGACAGTGAATAACATTTATTTAAAAGATCGGTCAGGTGCGGTGGCTCACACCTGTAATCCCAGGACTTTGGGAGGCCAAGGCAGGTGGGTCACCTGAGGTCAGGAATTTGAGACCAGCCTGGCCAACATAGTGAAACCTCATCTTTATTAAAAATATACAAAACTAGCCAGGCATGGTGGTGGGCACCTGTAATCCCAGCTGCTCCAGAGGCTGAGGCAGGGGAATCGCTTGTACCCGGGAGGCAGAGGTTGCAGTGAGCCAAGATTACGCCATTGCACTCCAGCCTGGGCAACAAGAGCAAAACTCTATTTCAAAAAAAAAAAAAAAAAATGATAAAATATTCTCCAGTATTGACTTCATTTTGAAAATAACATTACTTAAGTATAAGCATAAAACTATATATAATCTTTTTATAAAACTCTTATAAAATCAAATCTACAAAGCTCTTATAAGCCAATTTTATAATTTAAATTCAAATGAAGTGACAAATTTAAAATACAATTGATAAGGACAGGAGGCAGGAAAATACTGGGTAGAAGAGGGCAGTCCCCAATGAGGGTGCCACCCTCAAGCCTGGACCCATGGCCCAAAGTAAGAACACGCATTCCTCTTTTCCTACTTGAATGTTGCCTTTTCCAAAATCACCCTGGCCTGCCCTGTACCCCATCCTGTACCCAGAAAAACCCCAGCCTCCGCTGGCAGCAGAGTGGCAGAGAAGTAGAGAAAAGAAGAAGCAGCTGGACGTCAGTGAAAAGCAGCTTAACTTAAGAGGGACGGCTTGATGGTGGGACCTCGAAGAAGAGTTCAGCAGTGGATGGCCAAACTCCAGGGAAAGACCACCTTCCCACTCCATCCCCTTTCCAGCTCTCTATTCCACTAAGAGCCAGTTTCATTGGCAAGAAAATCACCCACATTTATCATCTTCAATTCGTTCATACAACACGATTCTTCCTGAACACTGAATGAGAGCTCAGGATACAGAGGGCTGTCACATTGAGCTGTTAAACACTTAAGTCATCCGTGCACAGCAAAGCTAAGACTGCAGTGTAACACATGCCCTCTAGGGCTCCAGGGGTCATGGGTACCCCCCCAGATGCTGCCACAGAGCCGCACAAAATTCTGCTCCTGCTGACACCCAGAAGCACTCATCCTGTCCCCCGTACCCACTTACCTGCACGCTCCCTGTCCCATGAGGGGTTGAATGCTGTGGGCTAAGTAAACAAGCCACCCCTTTCACAAGTCCTGCTAAGGGGTCAAGGAAGATTTGCTGTTTTACAACTCAACTACATAAATTTAACATGAGGGAGCACTTTCCAGAAACAAAACAGGTGCACAAACGTAAACATGGGACACATTCTGTAGTGTACATTTGGTTTGAGTTCCTCCTCCCCATGCTGATGACTGAGTCCTCGTAGGACTTTCCCTCTGTGGCCTGCTTTGCAACTCAAATTTGACTGGTGCCTGTGACATCCTTGGTCTTCATGCAGCAAGAACACATTGTGAGGAAAGTGCTGAGTGCCTGGTGTTCGGAAATGTTGGTCTCTCTTTTTTTCCCCAACCACAGCTACATTTACCCATGAACACAACCCTCTTAAAATCAGAAGGCCTACGAGATGTAGCCTAAGTATGCTTCAGACATTTCTCAAATAAGCTTCAGTGTTAAGGTCATATATTTACTGAAATTATAAAGGAAACTCATTGAAGTATTTCTAAAAATCCCAAACACTGAACTGCATGGCTTATTAAAGATCTGGTTCACTACCTTTTCGGTTTATGTCTTTACTTGGAAACCCTCCTACTGCAAGAAAGGACCAAATGCCAACAAACCTCCCATGTGAATGTGAGAAAAGAAAAAAGAAGTTTAGCTCTGAATGAACCTATATTCTTTTAGTTGCAGGAGTCAAGAACCAACTTAACATTAGCTTGAATACCAACAGGTAATTATTGGTTCACAAAACTAGGAAATCCAGGGGCCTATTTTTTTTAGACATTGATTTACCCAAAGGCACAACTGATAGCCATAGGGAACTAACTTACTCCACTTCATGATCAGTTTTCTTTACATTAGCTTCATTCTCAGATGGAGTTTTCCCATGAGTTGGCCACCAGCTGCCTACATTTATGTCCTACCAGCTTTACAAACCCATGAAGAGAAGACCTTTTCCCTCAGAATTCCCAGGGAAGACAGTCATTGCCCAAACGGGAGTGCCATTTCCCTCACCGTAGATAATGGGTAGTACTTGAACACGTGAAGCCTGCAATAGGGGCTCATGAATGAAGTTGGGTAGGGAAGGCATTATTCCTCATATATATATATATATTTGATACAGGGTCTGACTCTGTTGCCCAGGCTGAAGTGCAGTGGCACAATCACAGCTCACTAATGCCTCAACCTCCCAGGCTCAAGTGATTTTCCCACCTCAGACTCCCAACTAGCTGGAACTACAGGTGTATGTCACCATGCCCAGCTAATTTTTGTATTTTTTGTAGAAATGGGGTTTCACCATGTTGCCCAGGCTGGTCTCGAACTCCTGGGCTAAAGCAATCCACCCACCTTGGCCTCCCAAAGTGCTGGGATTACAGGCATGAGCCATTATGCTCAGCCTATTTCTCAAATTGATTAAAGAAAGAAAAGGAAGGAAGGACGGAAGGAAAAGAGAGAAAGAGAGAGGGGGGGGGGGGGGGAGAGAGAGACACAGAGAGAAAGAAAGAAAGAAAGAAAGAAAGAAAGAAAGAAAAAAGAAAGAAAGAAAGAAAAAGAAAGAAAGAAAGAAAGAAAGAAAGAAAGAAAGAAAGAAAGAAAGAAAGAAAGAAAGAAAGAAAGAAAGGAGGGAGGGAGGGAAGGAAGGAAGGAAGGGAAAAGAAAAGGAAGGAAGGAAGAAAAGAAAGAAAGGAAAGAAAGAAAGAAAGAAAGAAAGAGAACGAAGACTCAAACATTCTATGCTAATACCTTCATGAGTAGAATGTCAAAGTCCCATGAAATATTCTCATTTTAAGGTGACGAGAAATGAATTATGTGGGGCAAATACTATGTGCCAGACACTCAGCTAAGCCCTTTTCATACCCATGTTGTAATTTAATGCACAAAACACCCCTTTAAGATAGCTACTGTAATTCCTGCTTTATACAGGAACTGAGACTTATAAAGTTTCAATGATTTGCCCAAAGTTCCAGAGCTCATAAAGTGTAAGAGCCAATTTGTTTGCCAAAATTAAATCTCTTCATTGACGCACCAAAATCCTGTTCATGGTATGTGGCTCAAATTGCCTTTGTAGGAGATACCTTTTCATTGGTGCCAAAGATACAAATATACAACGATACAAATACACAAATAAACAAAGACACAAAGATATCAATAGATTGGGAGACTCCATCTCAAAAAAAAAAAAAGAAAATTCCCCAAACTGGAAACAAAAGATCAAGTTTCCAAGGAGGAAAAGCATAAGATCTCATAAAAAAATCAGTTACCAGAAATGTTTTCATATTTCTCCACAACAATTCTGGAAACCAGTAGGAAATGGAACTAATCTTCAATATGCTAAAGGAAAAAGTATTTCCAACCTAAAGTTCCATATCTGACCAAACTATCAATCAAGTGTTAAGATTAAAGTCCAGGCATGGTGGCTCATGCCTGTAATCCCAGCACTCTGGGAGGCCGAGGCGAGTGGATGACCTAAGGTCAGAAGTTCAAGACCAGCCTGGCCAACATGGTGAAACCCCATCTCTATTAAAAATACAAAAAAAATTAGCCAGGGATGGCAGGTGCCTGTGATCCCAGCTACTTAAAAGGCTGAGGCAGGAGAATTCCTTGAACCCAGAAGGCGGAGGTTGCAGTGAGCCGAGATCACGTCACTGCACTCCAGCCTGGGCAACAAGAGTGAAACTTCCATCTCAAAAAAAAAAAAAAAAAAGTTTTAGGATTAAGGTCTTCAACAAAATTTTTATATCCCATGCACGTTTTTCAAAAAGCTACTGGTGTAAACAAGGAAAGAGAAAGCCTGGAACACAGGAAACACAAAGGCCCAACACCACACTGGGTAAAATGGCCCTTCGGGACGGCAATAAAAGGGAATCACAGTGACCCTGTGTGCCAGAACTCACAGAAGCAGGTCTGAAAGCCATAGGAATGGCTCCATTAGGAATAGGAAATGGTTAGACTACTTGATTGATGTCATATTGAGAAGACATTTAGGCAACTGGCAGAAGCCCAAAGACCTTTAGGGTTGAATCAGTGATGAGTACATGGAATAAAAAGGCAAGCAAACAAACAAAAAATTTAGCCTGCCCTCCAGGCACAGGGCTGAAACTGTACTGTAAAGTAAAAATAACCACTGTTGACTATTTGCCTCAGCTGTGAATACATTTACAGCAGCCTCATATTGTCAATATTGAATGTTGATCTAACAAAAATTACACTGTGGAAAGGAGGTGGCAGAGAAAGGGTGTTTGTGTGTGCGGTGGTGTGGGGATGCAGGGAGAGAGCCAGATCCTCAGCCTGCATGGGGAGAAGCCAGTAGATAATGGCCGAGACTGGAAAAAGCAAGAAATAGTCATGCAAACACATGTCATAGAAGTGGGAGGTAAAGACCAGCACCATCATCTAGACAATGTTTACCTCTGGAATGGGGAAAACAGGAAGAAGGAGGGCTGAGCCCTCTTGGGTTTTTTGTAATAAATCTTGCAGAACTATTTGACTCTTTAACATATGTGCATGCAAAACCTAAACAAAAATTAAAATGTTTAAAGATCCATTTGTTGGCTCACTCTTGCCTAAAGAATCACGTCTTTAGTTTAGCATCCAAAGCCCTTCATAATTTGTCCTCCTTTCCTCCATACCCATCTCATGCTCCCACCCTCCCTACAATGGGGTCACACTGAACTTCTCTCAGTGTTTTCGATACTATGGCCTCGTTGTCAACTTTGTGCCTTCACAGATCAAGGCCCTCACTCCTGTCACCTCCTCTGTGTAGTCATTTCAACCCCTGTCCTCCCAAAACCCTTTGATCATTCTCCTGCTAATGCACTGAGTACCACATTGTGTTGCTTCCATTTACCCACCCCACTGTCACCCCTAATTCAACCAAAGACACATGGTCAGTGCCTTGCCCTTAGCAGGGCCTCAATAAATATTTCTGGAACTAAATTGAACCTGGGATGCAAATGCCTAATAGTGAAGGAACCCATAAAATCAGGGAAACATAGAGAAAAGTTAAGACACATGGAGAAAAATTAAGACACTTTGGGAGGCCAGGGCAGGCAGATCACCTGAGGTGAGGAGTTCAAGACCAGCCTGGTCCACTTGGTGAAACACTGTCTCTACTAAAAATACAAAAATTAGCCAAGTGTGGGGGTGCACACCTGTAATCCCAGCTACTCAGGGGATTGAGGCAGGAGAATCGCTTGAACCCGGGAGGCAGATGTTGCAGTGAGCCAAGATCGCACCACTGCACTCCAGCCTGAGCAACACAGAGAGACTCTATTTCAAAAAAAAGAAAAGAAAAGTTTAGACATCCTAGTTTACTTTGGCAATATCTGTAGTTTTGTCTACTGCCAGACCAGGTCCAAGTTAACCTTTTAACTTTAGATCTGTTTTTGTGAAGAATCAATATCCCAAACCCACAGGTATGGCCAAGTGAATTGAGGCATCCTTGCCCCCAAAAGGCATGTAATAAGAACACGCATGCTCATAGTTTACCACAGGCTATTGTTTTGCTGGTGGGAGGTGGGGGAACATATATTCTTCAGGCCACAGCCGAGTGGCTACAGATAATAAAGGGGATTTTAAAAGCTGTGTGAGGTGGCCAGGTGCAGTGGCTCACGCCTGTAATCCCAGCATTTTGGGAGGCTGAGGTGGGCGGATCCTAAAGTTAGGAGATCGAGACCATCCTGGCTAACACGGTGAAACCCCATCTCTACTAAAAACACAAAAAATTAGCCAGGTGTGGTGGCGGGCGCCTGTAATCCCAGCTACTCGGGAGGCTGAGGCAGGAGAATGGCGTGAACCTGGGAGGCAGAGGTTGCAGTGATCTGAGATCATGCCACTGCACTCCAGCCTGGGCGACAGCGCAAGACTCCGTCTCAAAAAATTTTTTTTTAATTTAAAAAATCAAATTAAATTAATACTCTCTAAAGTTTCCTGTAATTCTAAATTCCTTAATTTTAGTAGGTGGAGCCAGCCCCTGAATAAAAAAATAATTATCCACAGAATTTCTTCTCTGGTTTTGATTCTGTAAAGATTCAACTGGTTTGTAACCAACCAAAAATACATTTTACAGCAGTAGTCGAGAAAAGAGCAGAATAAAGATAATCTCTTCCTCTCCCTGTGGAAGGCAGTTACCAACACAACCCTCAATTTTACTGCCAAACCCATTTAGTCATCAGATATTTGGTACCCGAGTAAAATCCATTCAGTCCCTGATCACACTGTGAAACCTGAGGACATTCAGAAAAGTGACAAGAAAGAGATCATGTTTTGTTCATAAAAGCATTTTTCAAATTAAGCCATCACTTCCTAAAATAGTAGATTAAAATCACCCAGCAGGACTTCTTCCTGAAAGCATGCAAATGCACAATCCTTGTTTAGAAGTGAGTGTCAATTACTTGTGCACACACAAAAATGACTAATCGCTGGGGCCTAATAAGACACCTGTCAATTTTCCTTTTTTTAGCTTAGCTACTTTCAATTCATAGAAGTTGTCCAATACAAACAGCATTTTGCTGACAGTTTTGTGTGTTCTTCAGTGGTGACAGCATTCAAACTAAAATGGAGCATCAGATATTTCTATCCACTTCTTAAAAATACATTTTAAGAATTACAGTATTAACCACGAATGAATGGCTGCCCAGCCTCACAAATGAGACACAGAAATAGCATTGTTAAGTCCATCAGAGAAGGAATAGCTTTCCATCGCCGCTCCAGCTAAATGGGAATGAAGATTTCCTAGAAGAGTCCACAAATAGAATATGACATTTTCCTGGAACAGAAAAATTCTAGTGAAGGACAGGAGATTATCTTCTTTTGAGATTTTAGGATCTTATAATTTACATTAATTAAATTAAATTATGTCAAATAGAAGAAATATATTGATAAGACAGATTTCACAGATGCTTTTGTGTCTGAAATAAGAGTATGCATTATTAAACCACAAAAAGCCTTACTCAAGGTGAGCATGACAATAATTAGAATCAAAGTGATATTTCACAGGTTGCCAAATTAATCTGAACAATTCAAATTAGACAAGTGTGTTCTGCAGGGCCCTTTATGGCCTGAGTACCATGAAAATGGAAGTTATTTATATATCAGGAAATCATTCCTGAACATGAAAAAGTATATTGCTTTAAAAAGCTTTTTGGACTAACTATAGCTGATTCACACCCTGAATGATAAAATTATTTATATATTCAAATTTTTGAAGAACTCTTTGAAGAGCCTAATTAGCATGCTTTTAGTATTCTTTTTCCAAATTTAGATTCTGAAATTCAGAATGAACAAGAATGACATTCCCTGTTTATCAAGAAAAAGTAAATGAAGATGAATCAGAATACAGACATAAGTTTGTACTCTCTTTGGGTTTCTTAAAGGAAGACTTCAGGAAAATTTTATCTGCCATTGACCTGAGATATTTTTAATAATTTTCTTTAAGGACACATTAGGAACAAAAAAAGTAGTCATTTTAACGAGATATTTCCATTTGTGGCTACATGGGCAGTAGGAAAGAATTGAGGCTCATGTGATTCTGTTACTAATGTTAGAGCTAGGAGACTTCTTTCAGATCATCTAAATCATCCTCTGATTTTACACGAGAAAGCTCATCCATCATTTATAGTTACATTTATATTTTTTACACATTTGTACTGACAAGTTTTCTTCATGTGTTGATACCAAGATTCTGGATGTCATTTCCTTGACTCTTCTAAATTCATATGACTTAATAAGGTAAGAATCTCATGGCTTGTTCAGTGACAAAGTTAGTATAGCTTAAGATTTATTCTAGCCTGCTACAGCACTGGAAATACAAAGAAATAACAAATTAAAACAAAACTCATGAAGTACCCATTGCCACTGTTTACTGTTGCACATGGGATATAGAAAAGCATTCAAAAATGCTGATTGGATGAAAGAGCTTCACTGAAGAAACCACTAGAGTATACGTAAATAAACTACGCAGAAAGCCACGGAACAGATGGAATCCAAGGCTTCCTTTACCACCAATTCACTGTGTTATACTCTGAGCTAGTAACAATTTCTCTGCTTCCCAGATTACTCCTCTGTCATTTTTTAGATTTCATTAATGTTTACATAGATTGCATATGTGCCAGGCAGTACATTAAGGGCTTTAAATACAATAATTAATTTAGTTCTCACAATGATCCTGTGAGCAGGGCCAGCGTCCTGGCAAGTGTCACAGGGCCCACGCTCAGAGGGGTTCCACACTTGGTATGATGTTATGCTGCTGCCATCTTGAAAGCTGAACAAGGGGCCTAGCATTTTCATTTCATTGAAATTCGAACAAGAATCTCTGGAAGCTATGTAACCAGTCCCACCTATGAGGCAAGAACTATTATCACCCCAGTTTTACAGATGGGGAAACGGAGGTAAAGGGAGGTCAAGTAACCTACCTAAGGTCAAAAAGCTAGTCATTTTTTAAGTCAAGTTTCACATCCAGGCCATGGCTGTGACCACTCTGGCCCCCTGCACTGAGGGATAACTCTGGAGGCCTTTATTGCTAAGTTCCCTGATATTTCTGCAATTCCAACGAAGGCCCTCTACTAAAAAGCATGTTGATTTCACTCGTTCCTCCTTCCATCAATGCTTTTTATAGATGCAGAATTGCAGTGAATAGAGAAAAACACAAACAAGCCAAATTTGAAAAAAGAACTGCTTAGCTAAATGAAAGGTGAGATGATTTTAAATGGCCATGGCAGGGGCTTAGCTATTTAAATGACAAGCTAAACAGGATACCTTTTGGGCTATTTCAGACTCTGATCCTCAAATTAGAGTTTTTAGGAGTGGGATCCAGAGCCCTACATGGGGAAGACCAAGTTAGCCCGGCATGGTGAGGCCACAGCAGAGGCGGGACACATCAAAGGAAGCACTCTGCACTGCCTTTTATAGATGTGAAAACAGCCCAATCCCCCTGCTGTCCAATGGGCAAACATAAATAAATGGCTTGCATCAGCTGAGGATCAAATACTAAAGAAAACAGTCAAGATTTCCTCAGGGCTCTGTGTCACAGGTCAAGTCTCCTGTAGAGAGAAGCATCTGGCCTCCTGTGGCTCCTAGATTTTCTTGTCCAAGTCTTTCCACACCCACCTTCTATCGAAAGTAACCTTGGGTGACTCACTTGGACTAGAATATTTGAGCTCAAGGGGATGGAATGTAGACATTCCCATTAATCCAGGGCCTGGTCTACACCATACAGTCTCTGAGAGTTTATTATTATTATTATTTGCCGTCATTTAGGGTCCCATCTACACTCTGCTTTTGAATTTTAAAAATCATAGCCGGCTGCAGTGGCTCATGCCTGTAATCCCAGCACTTTGGGAAGCCAAGGCAGGTGGATCTTTTGAGCCCAGAAGTTTGAGACCAGCCTGGGCAACATAGCAAGAACCTGTCTCCACAAAAAATACACAGCTTAGCAAGGTGTGGTGGCTCACACCTGTAGACTCAGCTACCTGAGTAGCCTCAGCTACTTGAGAGGCTGAGGTGGGAGGATCAATTGAGTTCGGGAGGCCGAGGTTGCAGTGAGCCATGACTGCACCACTGCCCTCCAGCCTGGGTGGCAGAGCAAGACCCTGTCTCAAAAATAAATAAATAAATAAATAAATAAATATAAAAACAAAATAAGGCCTGGCGCAGTGGCACACACCTATAATCCCAGCACTTTGGGAGGCCAAGGCAGGCAGATCAATTTTGACCAAGAGTTCGAGACCAGCCTGGTCAACATGGTGAAACCCTGTCTACTAATAATACAAAATTTAGCTAGGCATGGTAGTGCACGCCTGTAGTCCCAGCCACTTGGGAGGCTGAGACATGAGAATCTCTTGAACCCAGGAGGTAGAGGTGGCAAAAAGCTGAGATTGTGCCACTGCACTCCAGCCTGGGCGACACAGCAAGACTCTCTCAAAATTAAATTAATTAATTAATTAATTTAATTAATTAGAATAAAACTCTCCTTTTATTTGAGTTAACTCCCAAATGTAGATTAATGAAAAGGCACCCCAGATTTGGGCAGAAATGATGCCTCTAAAAAGAACCACAGAAGCTACTATTCTAAACCAAGCACACTCCTTCCTCATTGCCAAACGCCCTTGCCCAGTGCAGACCAGAACCATGTAAGCAGCACTGAACAGGCCAGCAACTGATGCTTAAGTAGGCATTATATGGCCAGGTGTGGTGACCAAGGTGGGCGGATCATCACCTGAGGTCAGGAGATCAAGACCACCCTGACCAACATGGTGAAACCCCATCTCTACCAAACTACAAAAATTAGCTGGGCTTTGTGGCACACCTGTAATCCCCGCTACAGGGGAGGCTGAGGCAGGAGAATTGCTTGAACCCGGGAGGCAGAGGCTGCGGTGAGCCGAGACTGCGCCATTGCACTCCAGCCTGGGCAACAAGAGCAAAACTCCATCTCAAAAAAAAAAAAAAAAGATACAGATAGATGGATACATCAATAGATAATATATATGCACAGAGACACATAAATATATCTTAATAATATATGATAGAATAATGATATAATATTTATGAATGTGTTTTTAAATGTTAATAAGTTAACACTTATTGAACTGTGAACTAAGTACTGTTTTAAATATTTTTCATAAAGTGACTAATTTAACTCTCACAAAATTGCTGTCAGGGGCCAGGTGTGGTGGCTTGCACCTATAATCCCAGCACTTTGGGAGGCCAAGGCAGCCAGATCATTTGAGCCCAGGAGTTTGAGACCAGCTTGGGCAACATGGTAAAACCCTGTCACTATAAAAATTACAAAAAATTATCTGGGTGTGGTAGTGTGTACCTGTAGTCCCAGCTACTTGGGAAGCTGAAGTGGGAGGGTCACTTGAGCCCAGAAGATTGAGGCTTCAGTGAGCCGTGATCATACGAGTGAGACCCTGTCTCAAAAATAAATAAATAAATAAATAAATAAATAAATAAAAATTCTATGAAGATGGTACTAGTGTTAACTCCATTTCCCCAAGGTGAAAACGGAGGCACAGAGTGATTAAATAACTGATCCATAGTCACAAAATCAGGAAATGGCAGAGTCAGGATTCAAATCCAAGCAGTCTGGTTCCAGATACAACGTTTCTAAACACACTATCCAAGGATTATTTTCAAATAGGAACCCTTAAAGAAGAAGCATCCCAGAAGAAGAAATTCTAATGGGAGTACAGGATCGAATGCTCTCAACTATTTTGTCGAGGTATTGGAGATGAGAGTCGAATGTAGGGGTGAGAAAGATGTAGCATAAAAGTTCCAAAGGTCAGCCGGGCGCGGTGACTCACGCCTGTAATCCCAGCACTTTGGGAGGCTGAGGCGGGTGGATCACGAGGTCAAGAGATAGAGACCATCCTGGCTAACACGATGAAACCCTGTCTCTACTAAAAATACAAAAAATTGGCCAGGCGTGGTGGGGGCGCCTGTAGTCCCAGTTATTTGGGACGCTGAGGCAAGAGAATCGCTTGAGCCTGGGAGGCGGAGGTTGAGCTGAGATTCCGCCACTGCCCTCTAGCCTGAGAGACAGAGAGAGACTCTGTCTCAAAAAAAAAAGTTCCAAAGGCCTCGTTTGCTGGGAGAGAAGGCGGAAGAACGAGGAAATGTATTCTGACGGAGGGAGAAAGCATGAAGCTTAAAGGACATCTGGATTACGGAAATAATTGTAATCTTGTTTTCAAAAATCATAAAGAAATGTCTATGTAATTATGAGAGACAAGGGAACACAGAATGGAAAAATATAGTAATTATCAAGGGAAAAGAAACCAATTGAACTTGATCAAACCTACCAAACAAAGGGAAAAAGAAAATAGCATATAAAAATGTATAAAATAAATAGCAAATATAAAGATATATGAAAAAATCTAATATAATACATCAATCATTAAACTACAAAGCAGAGACTGGGTTTAAAAAAAAATCCTAGGTTAATACTAATTGCAAGGAAGACACATAAAACAAAATGATAAAGAAAAATTTGCTGCCATAAGGATTGAAGAGTGCATGTAATTTCAATCCTTCCAAAAACTATAATGAAAGTTTTTTTTATGTGTTATTTTATTTTATTTTATTTTTTTGAGACACAGTCTTGCTCTGTCACCAGGTTGGAGTGCAGTGGCGTGATCTCAGCTCACTGCAACCTCTGCCTCATGGGTTCAAGTGATTCTCCTGCCTCAGCCTCCCAAGTAGCTGGGACTACAGGCGCCTGCCACCACACCTGGCTAATTTTTTGTATTTTAGTAGAGATGGGGTTTCACCATGTTGGCCAGGATGGTCTCGATCTCCTGACCTCAGGTGATCCTCCCGCCTCGGCCTCCCAAAGTGCTAGGATTACAGGTGTGAGCCACCGCACCAGACCTAACAAAAGATTTTGCAGTGAAAGAAGACAGAGCTTTAAGGACATGGAGAATTGGAGAGGAGGCAACACAAAGTCGGGGTCTGGAAAGCAGGCATAAGAATGAGAGCTGGCTTAGCACATCAGAGGGTTTAAGTCATCCATGGGAAAGGTGAAGAATCAGCTTGATTTGCAACACAGTATTCTCCAAAAGCGCAGGAATGGGAGGCACTAGGTACCTCTGGAAGTGGGGGCAAAGTGAGAAACTAAAATAAGGATGGGTTGAAATCTGTGTAAGACACAGTCAGACTCTTCAATCCCTTTCTACTCCACACTCCTTTCCTCACCCCAGAGTTAGGCTTTATTCTTTGGGGAAGGGGGAAGAAAGGCTGTCTCCCTGCACCAGCCTGGACTTAAATGGGATTAACTGAAAACACGTAGATTTCCAGTCCTTCTCAACATCCACAGTTCGAACAGTCAAGCTCTTACCCTCCAGGCAAGAGACTGAAGACTCTTCTCAGGGGACTTGGACAAGAAGATAGATCTAAACATGTGGATGTGGTGCGGTGGGAAGGGGGACAGTGGAGGGGTAGGGAATAGAGCTCCTCACAAATCCGAACAGTGGGGTCACTCTGCATTCCACAAGCCCACCTAACACACCCAGAACACCAGCCAGCCTCTTAGCTCCCCACTCTCAAATAAGAACAGACAAGTAAGATGACGAGACACCCAAGGAACGTTTTTTGTTTGTGTTTTGCTTTTTTTGTTTGTTTTGTTTTTGTTTTGAGAAGGAGCCTCACTTTGTCCTTCAGGCTGGAGTGCAGTGGTGTGGTCTCAGCTCACTGCAACCTCCAACTTCTGGGTTCAAGCGATTCCCCTGCCTCAGCCTCCCGAGTAGCTGGGACTACAGGTGCCCGCCACCACGCCCGGCTAAGTTTTTGTATTTTTAGTAGAGACAGGGTCTCACCATGTTAGCCAGGATGGTCTTGATCTCCTGGCCTCATGATCTGCCCGCCTCAGCCTCTCAAAGTGCTGAGATTACAGCCGTGAGCCACCGTGCCCAGCCCCCAAGGAACGTTTCTCACATGGAAGACAGGGACCAAAAACAGCAATTAGAGAGACTGCTGAGAGTAAGAGAACTCTTTTTAAAATATATACATTGAGATTTAAGATATTGTATCCATGAAATAAGAATAGAATAGCATTTTTAAAAGAAACATTCAGAGAACAAAAAGAAGTTCTTCACAATTAAGAACATGAAAGCAGAAACTAAAAATTCAATAGAAGGGGTGGGACATGAAGTTTAGGAGCTACTAGCAAATAGAACAAAAAGGTATAGAGATGGCCGAGAGTGGTGGCTCATGCCTGTAATCCCAGCACTCTGGGAGACTGAGGGGGAGTGGATCATTTGAGGTCAGGAGTTTGAGACCAGCCTGGCCAACATGGCAAAATTCCATCTGTACTAAAAATACAAGAATTAGCTGGGCCTAGGGGCACACACCTGTAATCCCAGCTACTGGGGAGACTGAGGCAAGAGGATCACTTGAACTGGGGAGGTGGAGGTTGCAGTGAGCCGAGATCATGCCACTGCACTGCAGCCTGGGCAACAGAGACCTTGTCTCAAAAAAAAAAAAAGATACAGAGATAAAAAATGGAGCAACAGGATGATAAGAACTTTAGACCATTAGTCCCCCAAGCATCTGAATATAGAAATTCCAGAAAGTGAAAAAGTAGATGTACCTCAAAGATAATGACTTTAGTCAAAATTGTAATTGATGTGAGTGATGGAGGGATATAGCGGCAAAGAAATATGAATATATGTTATGATAGTGGATGCGTTTTTTATTTATGGAAAATAGATTAATTTTGTGTTTGAAGTAAAATGGCTGGTTGCTGTAAGATGTAATAGAAGATAGTAAAAGAAAAAACTTGAACGGTTAAAAGTTTTACAAGGCTTGAAGTAAAAATATGCTCAAATTTACTAATAGTCAAAGAAATGCAAGTAAGTACACAATATCATACCACTTTATACAGCATTGTACTCATAACCTTCTAAAGATAGATAGCATCTCTTGTTGGCGGGTTTGCAGGAGAAACTTACTACACATTGCTAGATCGCTAGATTCATGTCTTCTTGGAGAACAATCTGACAATAATAGAAGACAAATTTGACATACCTTTTGACCCAGAAATTCCACTCCTGGGAGTCTACCCTATGTAAAAAAAAAAAAAAAAAAAAAAAAAGGCAGCAGCAGCAGAACATAAGATATAAGTAAAAGATAATTTATTAGACCATTTTATAATTTTGCCTAGGGTCAGCTTGAGATATAACTGTTTGTATAAGGTTTGTATAAGGTTGCAGTGAGCCAAGATCATGCAAGAGAACCCTAAATGCAGAATAATTATTACTTATAGACAATCATTACTATATCAGCTCTGTGACAGGGGGAATAATGTGCTATTTACATTAAATGTGCAGTTTATAAATCAAAAAATGGATTTCAGTAGAGTAAAATATTTATGGAATTGCTGGTCAAAAGTTATTCCTGTATCTATGTCAACAACTCTTAACAAAGACAACAATTGAATGCTGAGATGGGGGTTTTGCCAGAAGTTTCACACTTAGTGAAATACTTAACACCTCCTGGCTGAGCATTTTTTAAAGCTCTCTCTGATTTCAACGAGTTGGTCTATTTTTCCACTACTAATGAAAATCAAATTAATTACTAGAAGAAATAGTGATCATGGCATTAATTAAATGGGCATAAAATAAGCATTACCCACATATGCACTATCTGGTTGTACATACAGAATTTCTTCTTCCTTGGAGCTCACAGCACTTAACACTTACCCATCCTGCCCTGTGTCCATACCTGCAGTTCACACTGGTGGAAAAGGCATTAGGGAAGAGGAAGAAACAAGCATCTTCACTCAGGCCCAGATGGTCTTCATAATTTGGAAATGAAATGATGAATGAGGTTTCCCTGATAGGATCCAGGAAGGTTAAGAATGTCAACCTAGTGGGAAGATAATTCTGCAATGAGGAAAGGGAAGTGCATAGACTCTTTGGAGCTACTTTTCTTTTTTTTTTTTTTTTTTTTTTTTTTGAGACGGAGTCTCGCTCTGTTACCCAGGCTGCACTGCAGTGGCCGGATCTCAGCTCACTGCAACCTCCGCCTCCCGGGTTTACACCATTCTCCTGCCTCAGCCTCCCGAGTAGCTGGGACTACAGGCGCTCGCCACCTCGCCCGGCTAGATTTTTGTATTTTTTAGTAGAGACGGGGTTTCACCGTGTTAGCCAGGATGGTCTCGATCTCCTGACCTCGTGATCCGCCCGTCTCGGCCTCCCAAAGTGCTGGGATTACAGGCTTGAGCCACCGCGCCCGGCCTGGAGCTACTTTTCTACATTCAGAACATTACTTGGGTCCAGCCGACATTGAATTCGGATTCAAGTTGACCTTCGAGACTGTAACCAAAGCATTCGTGCATTTCTCAGTTTGACTAATTTTCACACCGTTGGAGTTGACTGAACACTGCAAAATTATTTTTGATTGTTTCATTTGACCTCCTAAACATTCTACAGTTTATTCTACTGAGGCAGTGAGATGAATAACACCACCACCAATACTTATGTTTTCCTTTACAGTTTGCAAAACATCTTCTCATACTTCATCTCATTGGAACTCCCAACAGTGCTGTGAGATGGCACCAACAAGACAGGGATTATCATGATGCTAATTTGACAAATGAGGATACTGGGACTCAGAGAGGGGAGTGGTTTGTCCAAGCATACCCAATGTTGTAAGGTATACTGCAATTTAAATTCAGTTCCTCTAAGGTTACATTCAGTACTGGTATAAGCACAGGGAAATATGTATTTTTTATATGCTACTGGTGGGAGTGCCACTGGTATAATGTTTCTGGAGGACAATTTGACAGTAGGTATCAAAAGCTTTTTAGTCAGCTTAGGCTGCCACAAGAAAATACTATAGATTAGAGGGCTTAAACAACAGGAATTTATTTATTTCTCACAGTTCTAGGCTGGGAAGTCCAAGATCACGGTGCTAGCTGATTCCATTCCTGGTGAGGGCTCTCTTCGTAGCTTGCAGACAACCACCTTCTTGCTATGTCCTCACATGACCTCTTTTTTGTGTGCGCATGGAGATGGGGCTATCTGGTATCTCTTCTTACAAGGACACTAATCCTATCTGATCAGGACCCCACTCTTACAGCTTTATTTAATTAGGTCTTAAAGACCTTGTCTCAAAATACAGTTACAATGAGGGTAAGAACTTCAACATATGAATTCTGGGGGGAGACAGACATTTAATCAATAACAACATGCATACTCTTTAAGCTTGTAGTTTCTCTCCTAAGAAATTAACTCAATAAAATAATTAATCCCATTTATCAAAATATATGTAAACAAGTATGTTCCTTGCAATGTTTTTGGGCAAAATACTTTACATTTCTGAACTTCAGTTTATTCATATACAAGAAGAGAGATAACAGGAATATATATTGCATAGAGTTGTCATGAATATTATGAAGTTGCAGCACAATGCCTAGCAAACAATAATTTCCATATCAGTTATTTTCACTAACCGTTAATACTCAACAACAATAGTTTAACCAATGGACATTTGTCCTCTCACATAACAAGAAGTCCAGAGACAGGATTGATTAATGTAGCAGTTCAATAAAGTCAACATTTTGTTTTAGTGTCCCTATTTTTTCATAACTTTGTTTGTTCATGGTCTCAACGTGGCTGCTGCAGCTCCAGGTATCACATCCCCACGTGACAACTTCCAAAGGCAGGTGGGGGTGGCGAGGGAAGAAAATCTTTCCCAGAAGCTCTCATTAGACTTCCCTATAACTAGGGCACAGGCCTACCCTAAATCATTACAGAAAGAAATAGGATTATCATGATTCACTTACACCACTTTTCCTACCGAAACAAAATAAGAACACAAAAGGGAAATCACTCTTGGGTGGGCTGCCAGCAGTCTCTATACTGTCGCTTTCTGTTCCTGAGAGTTCATCCTCCATCTTAGATCAATTTTCTTTATAAGTCAGACTTTTTTTTTCTTTCTTTCTTTCTTTTAGATGGAGTCTCGCTTTGTCACCCAGGCTAGAGTGCAGCGGCGAGATCTTGGCTCACTGCAACCTTTGCCTCCTGGGTTCAGGCAATTCTCTGCCTCAGCCTCCCAAGTAGCTGGGACTACAGGCGTCCGCTACCATGCCTGGCTAATTTTTGTATTTTTAGTAGAGATGGGGATTCACCATCTTGGCCAGGTTGGTCTTGAACTCCTGACCTCATGATCCACCCGCCTTGGCCTCCCAAAGTTCTGAGATTACAGGCGTGAGCCACGGCACCTGGCCTAAGTCAGACTTTAATACACCCCAGGCTTTGAATGCCAGCCATCTTTCTTCTCTTAGCAGTCAGCCCCAAAGCTCTACACAGGCCTGCCTTCTTTCTTCCCCAACAAAAGAATTGGACAGAATTGCAGCTTGGACAGAATTGGACAAAGCTATCAGGGCAAGATCCTGTGCTTAAAGGACTGGCAGAATAGATGAGTTTTCATGATGGAGCTCGGGGTGGAGAGCAGGGCAGAGAGAGTTCTGCTCCAACAGCTTGGCCACATGATGCTCTGTGCTCAGAACCACAACAAGGTAGAAACTAGTCTGGGACGCAGAGATAAAGCCCACTGCTCAGAGCTAGGACATCAGGCCAGAGAGGGACTAGTGGCAGCAGTGACTCAATCCTAAACCTTGCAATACTGAACTCATGTCTGATCCTTAAAACTCTCTGCCCAGAGGTCATGTTCCCGAGCTGCCACACATGGTTGTACAGATTGTGATCAGTGCAAGGGCCCCAGACTGAGAGAAGTGGATGGGGATAAAACCCAGCTCAGCAATGCTCTCCAAGCCATAACCCATTAGTGGATTCCATCTTCCTAAAGAAGTAGGTGCCTCTTTCTTCAGAAGTGCTGCCTTTTTTGGGCAGATCACCTGAGGTCAGGGGTTCGAGACCAGCCTGGCCAACATGTGAAATTCTGTCTCTACTAAAAATACAAAATTAGCCGGGTGTGGTGGTGCATGCCTGTAGTCCCAGCTACTCCGGAGGCTGAGGCAGAATAGCTTGAACCCGGGAGGCAGAGGTTGTGATGAGCTGAGATCATGCTGCTGCACTCCAGCCTGGGCAATAGAGCAACACTCCGTCTCAAAAAAAAAAGAAAAACAGTGCTGTTTTCTCAGTACTCTCAAAGGAGCCTTATCCTTACCATGCCCTGGACCACATAGAAGATGTCTTTTCCTGATTTGTGTGGAAATTCCATATAGGTTACTTATACCCCAGTCTGGCTTGATCTTAGAGCCTGGGGATTAGTGTGAGCCTACAGATGAGAAGACAGGGAGGTTCACGGGGTCTCAATTTTGCGAAGAAAAGGCCAGGAACCACGCAAGACCTGGCCAGGGCTTAATTTTGTAGAGCTACCTTCAGCAACATTTTAAGAAAAAGAATTCATAAGGAGTAGAACTTTTTTCTGTCTCCCTCTATGTAGCCCTCTTCCAACAGTCAGAGTACAGGACCACATGCATTTTTTTCTATCCAAGCAGCAACTCCAGACAGGACCCACCTTAGTCCCATGCAATGTGGGGAGGAGATTTAAAATGCTCTTGAATGTCACTGTCCCTCTTCCCCCACTGGCCCTTCCACACAGAGCTTCTAGGATGAGATTTATGAAAAGACCGTTTCTCTGAAGAAACTGCTTATAAGCTCTTCTCCATATGGTTTCATGGCCCTGTGCCTCTATCTGGTATGTTTTTTCCTACTGCCTAGAATCTCTTGCCCCCATCCCACTTCTCTAGATAAATAATTACACACTCCTTCCTCAAGGATCCCATAGCTCTTGAATGTCCTTTAGATCATTAATCACACAGTACTAGGATTATTCCTTTATAGGTATAACTGGATAACTAAGCAGAAAGCTCCTCCCCGAGGCCAAAGACCTCATTCTTATCATCTTGGTTTTCAGTTCAGAGCTCGAGAGGCTCAGGGGAATGAGGAACAGGATGAAGGCAGGGCAGAATCAGATCTGTTGAAGGTTAATCATCAGCATGGCATGCGAAAGGGGAGGAAGAGAATGAACGATCACCTGTAGGAGGACTGAGAAAGATCAGAGAGCAAGGTCTTCCTTCAATATAGCATTTCCCAGGGCAAGCTCCACTTCCAGTGATGGGCTCATTGTAGATGGAAAGCAAAAAATGAGGAACTGCCCAGAAAATGATCGGTGATCAGTGATTCGGTCCCTCCACTAACTCAGAGCTGGATTCTTGGGTGGAAATCAGATAGTTCCTGTCATTTGAATGTTAGGGGGCTTCCAATGAGACTTTCTTCCCTTCTTAAGAAACTCTTACCCGTGGCTTATCTCCAGTTCCCTATGCATGGTTCTTCAATAATTAGAACCCTGCGTTTCTCCAGGAGAGCTGGTGATTCATGAAAAACTATCGAATGGATCTGGTGGGGACAAAGCTGGCCTGTGTGTCCAGAGTCTTAGGCCAAGGCATGAAAAGACCGCAGGAAGGATACCATTTCGAAAAGAGGGTACATGTAGAAAGAGAATCCACCTCAGCTAATGAGGATTAGCCGAAGGACACGCTGCGGTTCATAGCAAGCGCACTTTTGGGGTGATGCTTCCTGGAGTGCTGTAACTGGAGACAACCGCACACACATTCTGCCGTTCAGGCAGGTCAGCAAACACGCAGCCTTTCCTGTGTGTGATTCCAAATACTCCAGCTCAGGACAGTGTCAGGTTTCTATGGAGGACTTTTCTAATCCAGACAAGCTTTCCCGGCTTCGGCAAAAGAGGTTCTCAAATTCACGGCATGTGCGTAAGGCTGGTTAGCGCAGAATTGAAAACAGCAAAGCTTGCCTCCACGTGGAGGATTTGCTTATTGTTCTGTCCACCATGCAACTGGAAATGAAACGACTACTGCAGGCATCACCAACCCAGGCCACGAACTATGGGATGAGAAGTCAACTCTTTTCAAGGTAGGGAAAGTGATTTTTTTTCTGCAGAGACAGCAGTAGTTCACATGTAAACCACAGCTCTTGCTGAGAGGAGAAATGGAGAATAGTTTTGAAATGAGAACAGAAAAAAACCCTGAGGAAAAAAAATGTCTGTTGTTTTTAGAGGGTTGTCTGTGCTGGTGCTGATGCTGCTGGGACCAAGGACCACCCTTTGAGCAGCAGAGCCTCATAGGACACAAGGCCTGATACTGATTTGCAAAAACCCAACCAAACAAAAAACACACAAACTACAACAAAACAAATATGTATCAAGAAGGGGAAAAAGTAAACAACATCATGGCAAGAGTTTGTGTTACTTGGTGCTCTCAACACAAATTAAACCATTGTCAGTTTCCTCCATATTAAATATCTACTGCTGTGCAAGGAAAAAAAAAATTACTCCAAAAGCTTAAAACAGGAATTGCCAAACTTTTTATTTCAGTTTAGTTTAGTTTTGAGACAGGGTCTCAGTCTGTCACCCTGGCTGGAGTGCAGTGGAGCAATCACAGCTTGGCTCACTGCAGCCTCAACCTTCTGGGCTCAAGTGATCCTCCCACCTTAGCCTCCCTGAGTAGCTGGGACTACAGGTGCATACCACCATGCCTGGCTAATTTTTTTTTTTTTTTTGGAGACAAAGTCTCACTCTGTCACCCAGGCTGCAGTGCAGTGGCACGATCCCGGCTCACTATAACCCCCGCCTCCCAGGTTCAAGCAACTCTCCTGCCTCAGCCTCCCAAGTAACTTGGACTACAGGAGCATGCCACTACGCCTGGCTAATTCTTCTGTACTTTTAGTAGAGATTAAGGGTTTCATCACGTTGGCCAGGCTGGTCTCGAACTCCTGACCTCAAGTGATCTGCCTGCTTTGGCCTCCCAAAGTGCTGGGATTATAGGCATGAGCCACTGCATCTGGTTGCAATTTTTAATTTTTTCTGTAGAGATGGGTCTTATCATGTTGCCCAGGCTGGTCTGGAACTTCTGGGCTCCCGTGATCCACCTGCCTCAGCCTCCCAAAGTGCTGGGATTACAGATGTGAGCCACCGTGCCCAGCCACAAACTTCCTTCTGTAACATACGGCCAAATGGTAAACATTTTCAGCTTTGTCGGTCACGTAGCTGCTATCACAATTACTCAACTGTGCTGTTGTAATGGGAAAGTAGCCATAGACACTATATAAACCAACAGACATGGCTTTGTTCCAATAAAACGTTATTTACAAAAACAGGCTGCAGACTGGATTTGGCCTTGGAGCAGTACTTTGCCAACCCCTGGCTTGAAATAACAAACCTATTACCTCTCACAGTTTCTATGGGTCAGGAATCTGGGAGCAGCTTAGCTAGGTGGTTCTGGCTCAGAGTCTGTCCTGCAGTTGCAATAGATCTGTTAGCTGGGGGCAGCAGTCCTCTGAAGGCTTGACCAAGGCTGGAGGATCTGCTTCTAAGATGACTCACTTTTACGGCTGTTAGTAGGAGACCTCAGTTCCTCATTACATGGACCCCTCTATAGGGCTGCTTGAATGCCCTTACCACATGGCAGATTCCCCCAGAGTACATAATCCAAGAGAGAATAAGAAAGAAGCCATGAAGCATTTTATGACCGACTCATACCTATTCCGTCATATCTTATTCTTTAGAACTGAGTCATTTATCCAGCCTACACTTTAAAAAAGGGAACTTAGTCTCCCCGCTTTTGGGCCTAAAAAGATGAAAACAAGAAGGTCATGGAATCAATTCAATTTCAGCCAGGCACAGTGGCTCACGGCTATAATCCCAGTACTTTGAGAGGCTGAGTAGGGAGTATCTCTTGAGCTCAGGAGTTCCAGACCAGCTTGGGCAACATAGCAAGACCCTGTCTCTTAAAAAAAAAAAAAAAAAGAGAGAGAGAGAATAAAGTCAGTCTTGATGTCTTGACCAAATGTGTGATCTATGTCTTAAAAAGCTGAGATTTAGCCTTATTTCTGAGGCTTGTTTCCACCATATACTTAATTTTTCTGTTTCTTGAGCCTTGGTTAAGTCAACTGACTTGAAATTCCAAAAAACAGCCTCTTTGTTAATGGGAAGCCACAGGTCTGCCATGGATCATTGTACCTTTTGTGCACTGCACAAGAAGAGGCACAGATGAGAAGTGACTAAAATCCAACCTGCACTCAGCTCACCACACTTTGTTCCCAAAAGAAGGAGATAATCTTTGTCTTTCTCTTTTTTTTTTTTTTTTTTTTTTTTTTTTTTTTGAGATGGAGTCTCGCTCTGCCGCCCAGGCTGGAGTGCAGTGGCGACATCTTGGCTCACTGCAACCTCTGCCTCCCAGGTTCAAGCAATTCTCCTGCCTCAGCCTCCTGAGTAGCTGGGATTACTGGCGCCTGCCGCCACACCCAGCTAATTTTTGTATTTTTAGTAGAGATGGGGTTTCACCATGTTGGTCAGGCTGGTCTCAAAGCCCTGACCTCATGATCCACCCGCCTCGGCCTCCCAAAGTGCTGGGATTACAGGCGTGAGCCACTGTGCCCAGCTAATCTTTGTCTTTCTTCTGCCCAGAGAGGGCGCCTCTGCAGGAATCCCCACAATGTGATTCATGTGCCAGCAATGCCCCTGGGATGTTGATTGTTTACATGATTCAGCCCCAATCTTGGTACTTTCTTTAGATCCTAACTGTGACATCCACCACATTCTCCATCTCTCAGTCACTTTCTCTGTTGGTGGGTTTTGCACACCCAGAGAGTATATAAGAATCCTTTGGGGTTCAGATGAAAAAATAATGGAACTTCTATTTGTAACTTTTTAGATCTAAAGCAGGAATGAAAGTAAGCCTCACTATTAGTTAATAGATTAACACTGGCATATGTGTTAACTTATAAATAAATATATGTATTTGAAGTGAACACTTAGAAGTTTTTACTGACACATAATCAAGAAATATTAGAGACTATCGTTTTATATCATCATCTAAGTCACTGATAAAAATGTGAAATGTGGCCGGGCGCGGTGGCTCAAGCCTGTAATCCCAGCACTTTGGGAGGCCGAGGTGGGCGGATCACGAGGTCTGGAGATCCAGACCATCCTGGCTAACACGGTGAAACCCAGTGTCTACTAAAAATACAAAAAATTAGCTGGGCGTGGTGGTGAGCGCCTGTGGTCCCAGCTACTCGGGAGGCTGAGGCAGGAGAATGGCGGGAACCCGGGAGGCGGAGCTTGCAGTGAGCCGAGATCGCGCCACTGCACTCCAGCCTGGGCGACAGCGCGAGACTCCATCTCAAAAAACAACAAAAATGTTAAATGAGACCAGGCTGAGAACAGAGCTTTCAGGTGAACACTGATGCAATAATCTGTGTTGGTGACATTACCACTTGACCCAGCATCTAATCCCAAATCAATCATTATGGAGCAGATACTCTGTGCTAGGCAGCCTGGAAAATGGTCCCCAATGATTCCACCTCTTTTCACACCCACGTAAATGGCATTTTGCATGACCTATCATGCAGCTTTGTAGTAGATCCTGAGCCTGAGGTATCCAGCTAAGCCACACCCAGATTCCTGACCCACAGAAATCGTGAGATAAAAAATGTTCGTGGCCGGGCGTGGTGGCTCACGCCTGTAATCCCAGCACTTTGGGAGGCCGAGGCGGGCAGATCACGAGGTCAGGAGATCGAGACCATCCTGGCTACGCGGTGAAACCCCGTCTCTACTAAAAATACAAAAAATTAGCCGAGCGTGGTGACAGGCGCCTGTAGTCCCAGCTACTCGGGAATGGCGTGAACCCGGGAGGCGGAACTTGGCAGTGAGCCGAGATCGCGCCACTGCACTCTCCCAAGGGCGACAAGAGCAAGAGACTCCGTCTCAAAAAAAAAAAAAAAAAAAAAAAAGTTTGCGGTTGTAAGCTGCTAATGTTGGGGTTATCTGTAACACGGTAATAGATAGCTACTACATTCTTCCAGGTGAGGCTTAATCGATTGCAATAACCAACAACTCTGTGATCTAACTACTATCAACTTCATTTTACAGAGAAAACGGAGACTCAGAATATTTACATGACTTTCCCAAATTCAAAACAGCTAGTAAATGACAGCACTGGAATTTAAATCCAGTGTAGCTCTGAAATCCACACTCTAACTAGCTGTATGACTTTGGGCAAGTTACTGCAACCTCTTGGTAGTCAGTTTCCTCATCAGTAAAATCAGGGACTGAAACAAAGTATTCATCTCTATTTTTCTAAAATTTCATACCCCTCCTCTGCTTTATCCACAGCCCAAAAAGCAAATTGAAATGATATTTATACTAAAAAATGTGGAGTGGGGAAACAAGGATTTGAAGATTACTCAACTGAGATGAAGAAATGCGGCCATGCAGAAAACCAGTGAGGCTAGTGACTCTCCAGGGCATACGTGGCTGATGCTGACAGCTTCCTATTAATCCTGGGGATGCCACTCAGAGGATAAAGGTGGGAGGAGGAGATCTATTTCTTTTTTTTTTTTTTTAATTAGTCTGTCACAGAAGATGGAGATCTGTTTCTTAAGAGGAAAGGAAGAAGAGGTTTCTAATCTACTCTGACCAACTGTTATGTTGCAATATCTTCACAGAGAGCCTTCCAGCTGCAATAAACGTAGTAAAAGGAATACAACATACTTTAGCTACAACTCAGTACAAAGACTCTTAAATACAGTGAGGCCAGGCAGATGGAACATGTGGAGCAAAGCAGGGAAAGGGTGTAATAACCACGATAACCGTGGCTGTACTCATATATATTGAGATGTTTTATTTTATTATAATTTGTTATTATTATACTGGCTTTTTGTGTGTGAGCTGTTTTGAATCTTTCAACTCCTTTAAACGCTTTCAAAATCTAGTATTTTAGCTGGGTGCGGTGGCTCATGCCTGTAATCTCAGCACTTTGGGAGACTAAGGTGGGAAAATGGCTTGAACCCGGAAGCTCAAGCTTGGGCAACATGGCAAGATCCCGTCTCTACAAAAAAAAAAAAAAAAAAAAAAAAAAAAATTAGCTGGTAACTGGGTACAGTGGTGCACACATGTAGTCCCAGCTACTTGGGAAGCTGGGCTAGGAGGATTGCCTGAGCCCAGAAAGTCGAAGCTGCCATGAGCCGTGACTCCAGCCTGGGCGAAAGAGCAGGCCCTGTCTCAAAAAAAAAAAGAAAGAAAGAAAGAAAAGAAAGCTAGTATTTTAAACTGTGCCTCAGATCTAAAAATGAGTGAACTACTGCCTTAAATCGTGGAATACCAAGCCGAACTTGGTTGGGAGGAGACCCTTTCCATATGGGGTCAAAGCTCTACCTGCCACTTTGGCACCTTTCAGAATTAAAAGAATAGAGACCTTCAACTTCACCCTGAGAGGACTGCTATACTCATAACTGAGGAGGCAAAGTCCAGATAAATGAGCAGATAAGGTAGAGAAAGATACAATGAATTTCTCTCTTCCTCAAAGGAAAGAAGCCCAGTAACAAATCTCCTTCGGTGCTTAATAATGTTTGGCGAGGTAGACTCGTTGAAAGCTTAGGACTTGGCTGTTTAATCATCCATTCACTTCTTCAAAGGGTTTGCCACTTACTGGGTAGGTGAACACAGGCTAGTTATTTGCCCTCTCTGAGTCTTAATTTCCACCTTTGCAAAAAGGAATGATAATACCTTCCTTTTCCTTTATTATTGTAAGGATTAAAGAAGATCACTTTTTTGAAAGAACGGTGCACAGTGGCGCAAATAATAGAAATTCAAAAAATATTGTGTCCTTCTTTCACATTCCTTTTTTTTCTCAAGACATTTAAAACCAGTATATGTTTTTAAAAAAGTCATTCTAGCTGCTCCATGGAGATCATATATAAGTTGAAAGAATGGAAATAGAGAGGTGAGTCAGGAGACTATTGAAGTCCAGATGGGAGATAAAAATGGCTCAGGCTCAGAGAGTAACAGTAGAAAAAAAGAGAAGTGAGGAGATTTGGGACGTATCTTAAAGATAGAGTTGACCGTGCTCACTGTGGAGCACATGGAGAGAAAAATCCCTCTGAAAAATTTTATTTAGCTTATTTCATTCCAAAGAACGAGGACTGACTCATTGGTGCTGTGTAGATTGCTGCTCTCCAACAGAACTTTTTGTGATAATGGAAATGTCCTAGATGGTTGTTGTCTAATATGGTAGACATGAGCCTCCTGTGCCTCTTGGCACTTGAAGTATGGCTAGTATGACCAAGAAACTAAATTTTTAATTTTATTTCATTATAATTAATTCAAAGTCATATAGCTATCATATTAGACAGTGCAAATCTAGGTAATATACAACCTAGATTTTTTTCCCTATAATTCCTTCAAATGATACAGACACAATGGTTTATAGAATGTACAGTTTGCTCCCACATACATTTTTTATGATGTTGTCCAACCTTAACTGTTCAACCAGTTTATGTTAATTGAGCTAAAATCTGGGTGGGGGGGAGAAATCAACATTCTTTCTACTTCTATTAATCCCAATATTATACCATTAATCAGTAAGCCATTTTTGACCAATTAAAAACATTATATAAATTATATCTTTGCATGTTTTCATTATGTTGCTCCTTGGCCTAATTTATGTGAAATCAATTGCTATGATAACTACATATCGTGTTATTTGACCATAATGTCTACAGGGGAAATGACTAATTAAAAAAAAAAACTTATAAGGAAGACTATGTAGCAAATCTGACTATCTATTAGCCTAGGAACTGAAGTAGTCATTACACCTTAGATATTTAAAAGGCATATCAAGGTTGACGTAAGGGGAATTGCAGTGACAAAAATAAAATTTAAAATAAATTTTCATTTTGTTCTACCTCCTATGTTTTATGAACAATAGTAATATTTTTAATTTATAAAAGCTCTTTTCTCTTTTCTTCCTCTCTCTTCTTATTTTCCTTTAGATAATAAGTTCTAAATATCTATCTGCTACCCTATAGTTTACAGATATTTCATCAGTGTCTTCAAAACTAAACTTACCATCTATGCTGCAGTTAGGAAAAACCATGCTTACCATAGTATGCATACTCCCTCCAAATTCCTACTAGATACTCTGAGTGAATACTTTTGGGTTCTGCCTGCCCAGTATTATGTGTCCCTCTTTTCCTGATAACTGCAACTCCTTTCCCCAGAAGGTAGTATCCTTTACCCCTACTTGTGATTTTGGTGGGACAGCCAATCACAATACTCCTCTCATCCCCCAGCCACAATCGTTAGCCTGGGATTAAACGTGGTGCCCTTCCAAGTTCCTATCAGAGTTCTTAGCCGAGATTTTATACCTATTCTGAAAGAAAGGTGACCTTTTTTTCTTTTCAGTTGCTAAACTGGGTTGCTGTAAACCTTGAGCTATCTGTAATCATACTCTATCATTTCCCAACCATATGAAGGAAGCACTCCTGAAATGGGGAAGAATAAGAGCCACACATGGAGGGAAGTAGAAGAGAGGAAGAGAGCAAAGACATGATCGGATGATTTCATTTCTCTGCCTGAGGCCAGCTCCACCCAATGGACTTCCCAGTTCAGTAAACCAACAATTTCCCTTTTATACATAAGCTTCTATGAGTCGGCTTCTGGCATCTGTAATCAAATGTGTCCGGTTGAATCTAGTGCCTCTCCAAACTCATAGCCATGCTCCCCTTCACTCTTCATGCTCAGCCATACTTGAATACTCTCTGGTCACTGTGCTCTTTCATGCCTGGGCCTTGGAATATATCATCCCTCTGGCTGGAGCCACAGGCTTCAGATCTCAGCTGAAACATCACTGTCTTAAGGAAGGCCTACCTGACTTTTAGATGTAGGTCATTCACCCGCTATAAACTCTTTGTGCACTTTGTGCTTTCCCTATCATCAACCTCACCGTAGTTATTATTATTGCCTCTTTGATGTTTCTCTTTACCACTAGACTCTGAGCTTTGTGAGATCAGGGAACTGCATCTGTCTTATTCACTGATATATTCCCCAGCACCTAGAATAGTGCTTGGCCCAAAGTACACACCTAAGGAATACATGAACGGTGTTTTCTATGCATATCGTTAATATATTTTCAAAACTTAGTATACATTTTCTTTTTTTTTTTTCTTTTCTTTTTTTGTTGTTGAGACAGAGTCTTGCTCTGTCACCCAGGCTGGAGTGCAGTGGTGTGATCTCGGCTCACTGCAACCTCCACTTCCTGGTTCAAGCAATTCTCCCGCCTTAGCCTTCTGAGTAGCTGGGACTACAGGCGCCTGCCACCACACCAGGCTAATTTTTGTATTTTTAGTAGAGACAGGGTTTCACCATATTGGCCAGGGTGGTCTTGAACTCCTGACCTCGTGATCCACCAGCCTCGGCCTCCCAAAGTGCTGGGATTACAGGTGTGAGCCACCACGCCCGGCCTAGTATACATTTTCAACCCTACTTCCTAGCAGAACTAAGCTGGTAGACACTAAATTTCCTAAGATTCCACAGCTCAGAAGGCCAATTACCAGGCTGAAAATATGACTTTCAACTCTTAATCCAGCCTACTTCTCACTATAAACATCTACTTCTAAAAATATTTTTCACACAAAAAATAAATAATAAGCTTCTCAGTTGCAGCCAGGGTTAAGTACCACTGTTTCAAAATCACCTTATTTTTCCTCTTTGAAACTGCTGATACTATCAAGTGGCATTGCCCTAATTGCTTTATGTTTCTCTGTATATTAATTCTAATTCTTTTAATGAAATCGTTAATTCCTTGACACTTTAGTCTTGCTACTCAAAGTGTGGTCCCTGGACCAGTAAAATCAATATCCCTCCAGGAGCTTTTCAGATATGCAGAATCTCAAGCCCCATCCCAGAACCTATAGAATTAGAAACATTTTAACAAGATCCCCAGATAACACCATGTACAGTTCTCAACCACTGCTCTGGAATAGTCAGTCACAGCAGATGTTTTTGTGCCATACCATTTGTATTCAAGCACATAGGTTGGGAGACTGCAGGTGAAGGAAAATACTTAATACCAGCTTTTGAGGAATCAGATGTTGAGGTGGTCAGTTAATTCAATGAGCCAAACTGAGAGTAACAATCAGACCTTTCTTCTCTACTACAACAGTGTGGGCAAGAGGCAAAAGAGGACGCCTCCAGCTCCCCCACACCTTATCCCCATGGAACAGCTCTAGGTGAGGATCAGATGACGTGGAGAACAGACAAGAAAAATGAGCCCAGGCCCCACACGAAAGGCTCCTGCCTCTTTATAGCCCACAGGCTGGGAAAGGGGAAAGGGCTAGGAGTAGAAAGGTGCGGAGTCAAAGTGGAGGAAAGTGCCTCAGCCAAGGCCCCCAACAGGCAGCCTCTGAATAGAGACACCTGGGCTAGGCATACAGACATGCACACATGCGGTGCAGGGGTGTGAGGGAGGGGTGGTGGAACTGAATCTTTTTTTTTTTTATTTAATGTATGAGCCTAACCTTCCCTTCCCCTCCCCTCCCCTCTCCTCTGCTCCATTCCCCTCCCCTTCCCTTTCCTTTCATTTTTGAGACAGGGTCTGGCTCTATCACCCAGGCTGGAGTACAGTGGCAAAATCTCAGCTCACTGCATCCTCCGCCTCCCAGGCTCAAACCATCCTCCCACATCAGCCTCCCAAGTAGCTGGGACTGCAGGTGCATGTATTTGTATTTTTGGTAGAGATGGGGTTTTGCCACGTTGCCCAGGCTGGTCTTGAACTCCTGGGCTCAAGCAATGCTCCCGCCTCGGCCTCCCAAAGTGCTGGGATTACAGGTGTGAGAAGAAAGATACCCGCCTGAATCCTTGAATGCAACTCCCTAGAGGAAACTGTAAGGCACTGGCTGTGCACTGAGTCTGCTGTGGGAAGGGCAGCTTCTTCCTTCCATGGAGCTTGCCAGGCAAAGCCTTGTCATTATCTCAAATCACACATCGATCACACAAAGGATTTTGGCCTAGAGTCAAACTTCTCAACTAGTTGATATAAACTTTGCACCATTTAATAAGATACTACTTTGCTCAGTAGGCTAAGCAAAGTAGTCTATCAAAGCGACCCGTGCGTATTGAAGGATTTGTCTCCAGAAATGGTTCTCAAAGGGCAATGTCTGGACCAGCAACATTAGCATCACCTGGGAACTTCCTAAAACTTCAAATTCTTGGGCCCCACCCTAGACTTTCTGAATCAGAAAATGTCGGGATTGAGTCCAGCCATCTGTGTTTTGATACTTCCCCTGGGTGACTCTGACAGATTCTAACATTTGAGAACCCACTGCTCTGTAGCAGGGTTTCTCAAATTCAGCACTATGGACATTTGAGGCCAGATAATTGTTGTTGCGGGAAGCTGTTCTGTGGATTGTGGGATGTTTAGACAAGCCTCTGGCCTCTAGCTACTAGATTCTTGTACCATATCCCTGGTTGTGACACCCCAAAATATCTCCAGCCATTGCCAAATATCCCCTGGGGGACAAAATTGCCCCCAGTTGAGAACCACTGCCCTCGAGTAATAACTATGACCTAGATTGGTCCAAGCCTAAAACATAACATAAAAACACACAAAAATGATAACATACATGCACTTAAGTATTCACAGATACATGACAATGTGACATAAACTAACCTCTAAATAGTTTACAGTTTACAAAGCACTTTCACATATTGGTCATTTGTTCCCCACAGTAATCCTAGAAGGAGGGTGATTATCATCATTCTCATCTTAGTGGTAAGGAAACTGAGATTCATACAAGTTACTTGATATGACCAAGGTTACTGCCTGCTAAATAGCAGAGAGGGAACTTAAACTTAGGTCTTTCTTTTTCATAAAGAGAATTACCTTATTAAATGAGTTATGGAGGGGTTATTTCTAGTCTTTAACAATATTATTGCTCTTGGAATAAATTCAGTATTAGCTGAGAAATAATAGTTGTCGGGATACTCTAATAGATTATTCAATATGAAAAACGGATTGTGCATCCAAAATAAGGGAAGCCTATCTATAGATATTTACACAAGTTATTATGTGAGCTATTATTTGGAAATAGAAGTCTTATGATAGTCAGCTGGGTGCAGGGGCTCATGCCTGTAGTCCCAGCATTTTGGGAGGAGGAGGCGGGCGGATCACTTGAAGTCAGGAGTTTGAGACTAGCCTGGCCAACATGGTGAAACCCCATCTCTACTAAAAATACAAAACATAGCTGGGCATGATGGTGCATGCCTGTAATCCCAGCTACTCAGGAGGCTGAGGCAGGAGAATCGCTTGAACCCAGGAGGTGGAGGTTGCAGTGAGCTGAGATCGTGCCACTGCACTCCAGCCTGGGTGACAGAGCGAGACTCCTTCTCAAAAACAAAAACAAAAAAGTCAATAGTGAGCCTCAGTAAGTGATGTTGGAGAGATTTGTAATCAGTTAAGAGGAGTAAAAAAACAGCACAATCAGACAAATTCAGGAACAGTCTTTCTCCTGTAAACTGCAGCCCCTGCCTGGTGAGAAAGTGAAATCACAATCCTAGCACACTGGCTGAAGGAGATAGAAGAAGAACACCCAGCACATCGTAGAGCCGTTGTCCTGCTCTGACCAGGATCCCTGCAGAATGAGGTGCTGCTCAACCAGCCTTAGGCTCCCATGGAGCAGTGTGTAAAAAGCCTTCAAAGCCTGAGACTTCCAGAACCTGGATGGAATACTCACCCAGAGGTGAGCTGGGGATTTCCATGGGCACAGTAATAGACTTTGGCTTCAGAGTGAGCATCCAATCGCCAGTAGCCAACTTGCTGACCTTTGGATGGTCCTCCAACATGGCCAAACTTGTTGCAGAGCATAAAACTGAAATACTAAATAAAGATCAAGGCCAAATCAAAGTCATGATGAGACAAATGACCCCATACAGACCTTTTGATGTCAGTTCTTTTTTTCCCTGAGAAGAACTTGAAACCTCTTGCCTCCTCTTTAGAGAGGGTTGTTAATGGACCTATAAACTGGAGTTTAAATCTGGAAACGTTTCTCATCAGGGGAAAGAGCACTGGGCTTGGACTCAGAATCCTGGGTTCCAGTCCTGGATGTTCAACAGAGAAACCACTCAACCTCACTCTGCCTCAGATTTTTCTTATAAAAACAAAGAGAGCTCATTATAAGAACTCTAGGATTTCTACCACTTCTAGAATTCTACCTTTTACCAACATCTGAAATTTGCATTTAATATACTCCCCACTTGGGAGACACCATGCATAAAATTACAGAAGGCAGGATTTGGAGTCATCCAGGCCCAGCTTGCAATCCCAGCTCTGCAGTGTTCTAGCTGGATCATGTTAGACAACTCCCCTAGCCCTCCCCATGCTAGTTTCTTCATCTTTAAAACACAGGTGATAACAACAGTATTCAACTCAAAAGGACTTTTGTGAATATTAAATGGAATTATATGTATAAACAATACATAGTACCTGGTACATAGGAAGTACTCAGTAGATGGGAGTTACTAATATGTATTTGAGAATGGACAGGCCAGGTGCAGTGGCTGATACCTGTAATCCAAGCACTTCAAGAAGCCAAGGCAGGAGGATTGCTTGAGGCCAGGTGTTTGAGACCAACCTGGTCAAAATAGCTAGAGAAAGAAAAGAAAGAAAGAAAGAAAGAAAGAAGGAAGGAAGGAAGGAAGGAAGGAAGGAAGGAAGGAAGGAAGGAAGGAAGGAAGGAAGGAAGGAAGGAAGGAAAGAAAGAAAGAAAGAAAAGAAAGAAAGAAAGAAAGAAAGAAAGAAAGAAAGAAAGGAGGAAAGAAGGAAGGAAGGAAGGAAAGAAGGAAGGAAAGAAAGAAAGAAGGAAAAAGAAAGAAAGAAAGAAAAAGAAAGAAAGAAAGAAAAGAAAGAAAGACAGACAGACTTAGCTGGATGTGGTGGTGCATGCCTGTGTTCCCAGCTACTTGAGAGGCTGAAGTGGGACAATCACCTGGGCCCAGGAGGTCAGGGCTGCAGGCTGCAGTAAGCCATGATTGCACCACTGCACTCCAGCCTGGGTGACAGAGCAAGGGGCTATCTTGAAAAAAAAAAAAAAAAAGAGAAAGAAAGAAAAGAAAATGTACACTCAGGAAAATAAAATTGAAGGACTTTTATTAAGAGCTATGCCTCATTTTGTGATGGAGGGAGCCAGAGTGACTTAAAAATCAACTAGCTAAAAAACATTCTATTTTTTAAAATCTCAAAACTGGTAAACGACAGTCTCTGATAAGGAACACAGGCCATGTCTCATGTTTCCTGCATGATTCAAATTGGTGGATAATTAGTCATAAAGATTTTCTGAGTAAACAGCACCATTTTGTAATACACTGTTTTCTGCTAGTTTGGTTAGGGATGGACAAACTGTGAATGAAAAAGGAAGGTATATAGATGTTTTGTCCAGCACAGTAGCCACTGGTACCATGTGGCTATTCACAGCTTAAAATGTGACCAGTTCAAGCTGAGATGTGCTGTAAATACAAAATTCACAGCAGATTTCAAAGATTTGGTACCAAAAAAAGTAAAATATTCAATAATATGTTTACATTGATTATATGGTGAAATGATAAAATTGGTAAGTTGGAGTAAATAAAATATTTTTAAATGAATTTTACCTCCTTTTTAGTTTTTTAATGTGACTGTTAAGCAATTTTAAATTACATATATGGCTTGCATTATATTTCTATTGACCAATGCAGTATAGAGAGGAAAAACAAGAACACACATACACAAAGAGCAAGAAAAAAAGGAAGTCCCGGGGATGTAGCAATTAAAAAAAAACAAAAAAACAAAAACGTGAAGAAGGCCACAGGCTTGATGCTCCTTGTTCCATGCAAAGAAAGTCACAAAATTGATTTTTCTATTAACAAAGAAGCTAATCGAGATTGCATTCCCTATGCCTTTTACGTATTTCGTTTTGTAACATTTGGTAGAAGAAAGAAAACAGAAGTTGCGTCTTCCTCACCTCTTTCACTGAATAATCTCTTTTAATCTTATAAAACACTGGACCCTCTTTTGGTCACAAGTGGGTAGAAAGACATAAAAATAAGGAAAGTGCACCCTCTGCAGGTTACTTAGTAATATAGCAATATTGAACAGTGAAGTTCTGTAAAAAATTCTGCAGAATGAATAAATGAATGGATGAGTTACAATTCACATGACTGCATCTACTGCTGTCATCATTGATTCAATAATGATGAAAATAAAGGCAAGGAAATGGGTCGGATAGTATAAAAATTATTATTAGGTTATGTCAACCCTTTCTTTTTTCCTTCCCTTCTGCCTTCTTTCCCTCCTTCCTGTCTTTCCTCCTTCTTTTTCTCTTTACTCCCTCCCTTTCTTCTTTTCTTCCCCCTCCCTCCCTCCCTCTCATCCTTCCCTCCTTCCTTCTTCCCTCCCTTCCTCTATCCCTTCCTTCCTTCCTTCCTTCCTTCCTTCTTTCCTCTTTTTTCTCGCTTTCACTCTTTGAACAGCTTAGACATACCTTTTTTGGAAATCCTATATAAAGACAGATGGCAAAAGGCCAAACTCAGCCTAGAGATTTATGCTGTTGATTTCGGTACAGTTTCTTTATGAGGTTAATGCTTCATTCATGTTTCTAAATTCAATCTGGCAGATAAAGTAAAGAGATAACAAGGCCACAAACATCACCAGTCACAAACTTAATGGTGTCAAGTATGTGATTATAAGCAGCGCCTAACTTAGGAAAGGGTTACCTTCCCAAAGGCAGTTTATATTTTAGTTGTTTGGAATGAGAAATCTTTTTCTCATTTTTTCTGGGCCAGTTCACAAGGACACAAATACATATTAAACTATAATGTATCTGAGATAGATAATAATAACATCATTATTTTTACTTTATCAATTAGTAATACATAACAGTATTTTTATGGAAAAAGACAAATATAAGACCCCCTTTGGGCTCTCAGGAGATTATCCTTCTTTCTCCAGGTAGTATAAGCAGTCTTCCCCCAGTTTCTTGATTTAGAGATGAGGGTTACCTCTGGGAGATTCATGCCAGACAACCCCAAGACCAGTGTCTTTTTTTTTGAGACGGATTCTTGCTCTGTCACCAGGCTGGAGTATAGTGGTACAATCTTGGCTCACTGAAACCTCTGCCTCCCGGGTACGAGTGATTCTCCTGCCTCAGCCTCCCAGGTAGCTGGGACTACAGGTGCCCGCCACCACGCCCGGCTAATTTTTGTATTTTTAGTAGAGACAGGGTTTCACCATGTGGCCAGGCTGGTCTCGAACTCCTGACCTCGTGATCCACCCACCTCGGCCTCCCAAAGTGCTGGGATTACAGGCATGAGCCACCGCTCCCGGCCAGTATCTCGTTAGCACTCTTTAGTGCAAAACAAGGACGCTAACTCACTGATACAGTCACTCCCCAAGATTTCTGAACTGGAGAACAAAGAAAAATTAATATCATCATCAGAGAAAGCAACACCCAAAAGGTGAATTCCCTCTGCTTTCTTCAACACACACACACGCACACACACTTTCCTGTGTCACCAACACTCATTTCATAGATTAGTCATCTCGAGACGCACTGATCATGAGGTCAGGAGATCGAGACCATCCTGGCTAACACGGTGAAACCCCGTCTCTACTAAAAAATACAAAAAACTAGCCGGGCGAAGTGGCGGGTGCCTGTAGTCCCAGCTACTCGGGAGGCTGAGGCAGGAGAATGGCGTGAACCCGAGAGGAGGAGCTTGCAGCGAGCTGAGATCCAGCCACTGCACTCCAGCCTGGGTGACAGAGCAAGACTGCGTCTCAAAAAAAAAAAAAAAAAAAAAAAAAAAAAAAAAAAAAAAGACTGCCTGTAATGATAACCAGGCTTCAATAGCCTTAAGAAATATGGCACTAGTGTTATGGAATATATTTCCTATTAGCATTTTTATTATTCACAGCATAATTTATTTTAAGACCAATTTAATTCCTTTTAACCTATTAAACAAAACTAGCATAATGAAATTAAACTTTGCAGTATGTGAAATAACTTAAGGAGAGCTTATGAAAGGGAATTTGGAATAACCCAGAAATTATATTTATTGCTTACACATAATTCAAAACAGTGCGAAAATGTAATGCAATCTGTAAACTTGTGTTTTTGTCAGATTATATATTTTAAAATAAACACTTGCAGGAAAACACAAAACAAGGTGACAGCATTTATTATTTGCTTTTTCTTATGCTTACATTTAAACTTTTTAATCCAAAATATATATAACAGCCTAAATTGTGTGCCTACCAAAGCTTCACCTCTCATAGTTAAAATGCTGGAAAAAAATAAAAGCATCTGTCTTGATCAGAGTTATGAGAACACAAGTGAAATGTTTTTGCAGCTCTGCTCTCTCTTGAGTGCAGAGACATAAAATTTGGAGCTTTTGAGAAATATGGTCCCTATCTAATGCACAGTGATTCAATGAAGAAGCTCTTACTCACTTAACTTAGTGAGTAGATTAAAATACAATCGGAATTTCCTCTTTGGGAAGCTAAATTTAGTTTTCAGCTATAATCTTTATGTGACTCCAGTTGTGATGTATAGAAATCTCATAGTATTATATAGCATGATCATTAAAATGAGCACGGCTGGGCATGGTGGCTCACGCCTGTAATCCCAGTACTTTGGGAGGCCGAGGCAGGTGGATCATGAGGGCAGGAGATCCAGAACATTCTGGCTAACTCAGTGAAACCCCGTCTCTACTAAAAACACAAAAATTAGCCGGGCGTGGTGGTGGGCGCCTGTGGTCCCAGCTACTGGGGAGGCTGAGGCAGGAGAATCCTTTGAACTCTGGAGGTGGAGCTTGCAGTGAGCTGAGATCACACCACTGCACTTCAGCCTGGGAGACAGAGCAAGACTCCATTTCAAAAAAAAAAAAAAAGAAAAAGAAAATGAGCATTAGATTTACAGTTAAATCCTGCATAAACCATTTAGGAGATATATGACCTAAGACATAGCTTAACCTCTCTGTTCTTTAGCTTCTTCATCCAAAAACTGGGGTTCATTCATTTATTGAATACTTAACATGTGCCAACCACTGTTCTGAGAACTGGGAACATAATTAAAGAACATATTTGGTCCAAATTCTCAGGAAGATTGCATCCAAATTGGCAGAGATAGAGAGTTTTTAAAATTAATTAATGTGAAAATGTTTAGGAAGTATTAGCTCTTAGGATAAAAATGAAATAGGGTGATGTAAAAGGAATATTGAGGAAGTTCCTGAAGACAGAGTTGTCAAGGAAACCCTCTCTAGGGAGATGAGATTCAATCTGGGGCCTGAATGACAAGGAGGTGTCATCCACACCAAGGTCTGGGAGAAGAGAGGTCCAGGCAGAAGGAAAAGCTGGTGAAAAAATCCAACAGAGAGAATGAGTGTGGCATGTCACAAGAACAAAAAGAAGGTAGTGTGGCTGGGGCAGAGCGAGTGGAAAAGACGCAGGACATGAAGTAGGCAGGGGCTAGATCAGGCCACTCCTTAGAGGAACTGGTTTAGAGTTTGGTTTTTATTTTAAGTACAGTTCAAAGGCATTAGAGGACTTGCATCAGGATGGTCATGAAGACTGAGATAACATGTATAAAGCACTCAGCACAATGTGCAGAGTGAACACTTAGGAAAGGGGGACGTCATTATAATCACTGTTGATATATGATAAAACCCTAACACACAATATGTGAAGTCCAAAATATGTATTATTTTAAAACTCAGGGTCAAGTTATTGCAAGATTAATGAAGAAAGAACACGGCCTGAGCAGAGGATAGGAGTCTATTGCCAATCACCACCTGGCCGAATTCTCACTATTGTGGGGCAGGCTTTACTATATTTCTTGTCATCATTATCATTTCCACCATGAGCTTTATTATCAATGCAACTGAAGTAAAATCTTAGGCCAGCACTGTTCATTACTGAAGTGAAATGTTGATCAGCCTACAGCAAAATGAATCTGAAAGAGCAATACTCAATGCTGTGGTCACTATGAAATGACACCAACATCCCTTAATTTCCCCCAGAGCATCATCAGGTAAGCAAACTTTCTGTTTTCCAAGCTGGGTGGGAATCCTTCCACCCAATTTCCAGAGCTGGTGGGCAGCAAACACGGGGCTGTGAACCTCGAGAAGGTCATTTCAAGCGGGAACTCACATAGATGTGCCAAGGATTTTTCCTGGCCATGTTTTATCATCTGTGCCTGCTCTTTCTCTAAGAACACCAAATAAAGCAGTCCTTACTCCATGGATCATTTAGTTTACTAAATCATGGTTTATTTTTTCCACAGGATATCACCTGCTATTTTAGAATCAGTTTTCAAAAGGTCTTAAATGACTTGGCTCAAAATTGGTTTTGTATTAAGGGAAAGAACCGGTGTCCCAGAGTTTCAATCAGCACTTTAACAAATAGGCTGCCGACCTCCCACAGATTGCCAACAGTAATGGTTAGCTGAGACTTCCAAGGTCCATTTCTCTCTGCTTCTTTCCTACATTTTTCCCACCCTGTTTTCACTGAAAACAGGATTATAGTCGACAGTTTTATAGGAAGGGGTTGGGGGAAGGCGGACATAACTTAAGATCTGCTGCCTCATTCCACATAACTTCTAAAGGTGCAATCAGCTGAAACCATCTAGTCGCTTGGCAAGACAGTAATTTAACCACTCAAGTTGTCTTTCACCTGCAGGGGATAGAGAGTTATGATTCTGCATCAAAGCCATCACAACATTCCTTCAAACAACATACTAACCATGCCATTGGCATTCAATTAATGTTAAATACAGTAATATTTCATTCACACATAATATTGGCGAGAATGAGGTTTTCTACACAAATGAATTTTGCAGACAAACAAAGCTCACCCCAACAAGAACCAAAAGATATTAGTAAATTTTGAAACATTTTTGATAGAATTAAAATGCCCTTTTAATGCCCAACGACCACTTAAATAAGGCGCAGGGATCTTTATTTTGTTTATTCATAGCCAATGATCACTTTAAGCGTAATACATGGCTACATGCAATGCAGTGGTTTCGCCTAAAAGCTTCAGTTATGTTTCTCAAGTTCTGGTGAGCAACTCTCCTTGAAGCATGTCAAGCTCTTGTTGGTCTAGCTGTCGCTTTTGCTACTATTAGCAGGTTTGACTGCTCTTGGCTTGAGCATTCCCACCCCATTCACATTTGCTCTGTGTGAAAAACAAGATTATAAAACTTACGAACCTGAGCAGTATCACTTTACAACAATTCTCAGTCCAGAGGACCCCAGGAAGAGCTTAAGAGTTTTTCCATACCTCGGCTGGGCACGGTGGCTCACGCCTGTAATCCCAGCACTTTGGGAGGCCGAGGTGGGTGGATCACGAGGTCAGGAGATGGAGACCATCCTGGCTAACATGGTGAGACCCTGTCCCTACTAAAAATACAAAAATTAGCCGTACATGGTGGCAGGCGCCTGTAGTCCCAGCTACTCAGGAGTCTGAGGCAGGAGCATGGCGTGAACCTGGGAGGAAGAGGCTGCAGTGAGCCGAGATCGCACCACTGCACTCCAGCCTGGGCGACAGAGTGAGACTCCATTTCAAAAAAAAAAAAAAAAGTTATTCCATACCTCAAATGAGAGAAAATATGGGCTTAGATACAGGCATTTTCCTTGCTGACTGTTTTTTTCCTTTGTGAATTTTTGGCAAAGTTTGAGAATCATCTTGAGATAAGTCACTGTGTATTATTACATTTCCTAAACATATTCTCTTCTACTTCTCATTTCTCACTTCCATTTCCTAAATAAACTTTCTTATTCATCTCAGAAAGTTAATTTCTAATTGCTCTTAGACTATGTTTGCCTAAGTTGTCAAAAATCGCTGTGTGATGATGTCAGGGAATGAAAAGATCTTTTGGAAGGGATTTTTGGTAACCATTACCCTCCTTCTTCATTGAGATTCCTGACATGATTTAACTTTCACCTCGGTGGTGCATTTGGCATGGAGTCAGAAGAGTCTGAATATCTGGTGAGAAAGAAAACAGCCTAATCAAATAGCAATGAGAAAATGTAATTTCCCTAGCAGACTGCTACATAAATAGACACGTAGATCCTTTCTTGATTTTATTCCCCTGAGGCTAATGACTGACCCTAATGAAAATCCCAGAGGAAATCATTGTAATAAAAATAGCCAAAACATTAAGAACAGGGCAAGTGAGAATGATGATGGCTGATACGCATTTGAACCATCAAGCATCCTTACTAATCCCACTACAAAAATAAATACTGGCTCATGGGCTAAGTACCTAAAAGAAATCAGGGACCATCTTATATGAATCAATTAGTGTGTAGACCTTAAGAAAAAATATTCTACAATGACCCTCTAGTTCCCATTATTATTTTTAATAGAATCTATATATAGTAATGTAAAAAGGTCTCAAGATTGCTTTTTATGCTTTAGTGTTGTGCTACTTATGATGTGGTAGTGTTTCTAGTTTAAGCCACAAATTATAAATTCTTCCTTCTAAGTAAAAAACAAAATCATTCTAAAGTGAAACTGCTAATCCTTTTAGTCATCCCAAAGGATCTCTGAATTCGTAAACTAGCAATTTTGGAAAACAAAATATACATATTATACATGTATATATACATATAATATATAATTATATTACATATATTATATATCATATAAAATATATACATATTATACATGTGTATATACATGTTATATATAATTATATATTATATGTTATAATATTAAATGATTATTTCAGAATGAGTAAAACAGAGACGTATGTGTTACATATACAGAGATGTAATATTATATATTATATATATTACATACACACACACACACACACCCCAGCTGGTTCCATAAATAACTTGATGTGGCTTATAAAAACAAATAAGATCACTAAGGATTTTTTTAAGTTGAGATAGTCTGAGCAAAAAAGAAAGAACAATCAGGAAAAGAGTAAAACCAAATGTTAAGAGTAGTAGACAGAAATGTTGCACCAGAGCCCCATAGAGTTGGTAGAGATGGGTTACACATTCGGCTCTAAGTTTCCAGCAGTTAAAGAAACAAAAACAGTGGAAGATTCATAGCGGCCATAAAATAAAAACCAGGTTGAACGCTGGGATAAATTTTTCCCACAGGTCATATAAAAAGGATACCATGTAATGAAATGATTGACAGCCATTAAAAACAGGCATCGAGTAGAGATAACAGTCTATGATAGTTGGCCTTTCCTTTTAATTTTCCTTATTATAAGACAATGGTATGATACCAAAATGCAATTTATCAAACTCAATTCTCCAAAGGACTAAAATTTTAACGGTCTGGCTTCATCCAAGGGCAAAATTAATTATCTAAATGAGAATGTACTGCATGGCATTGAGGGAATTTTGCTCAAACATAAATTTTTGCAATTAGGCATTTGAGAAGGATTGGATAAAGAATGGTTAGAAATTATCTTCTCAAACTAGAGTCCAGGGTGCAGACTTCTGTGTAATAGAGTAAGGCAAAGAAAACTGAGGTACTGCCCAAGGCAAACACCCAAGTACCATTAGAAAGGACCAATATCATGCCCTCCAAACATTTCTGAATTCATTTCAAAATATAATTAAATGGGAAAGTAAGACACCAACGTTCTATGACACAAAGAGTGATGACACTAATGTTTAGCCAGAGCTTTTTCAATACAGATATTAATAGTCACCTGCTGTGGTGGCTCAAGAAAAAAACAAGCTCAGTAAAACATCAAAATGACACCTTAATTTAAGCAATATTGCTTTCTAGTGAATCCTGCAAGGTAAATTGATTCCAATATTTTCTTTTTTTTTCTTTTTGAGATGGAGTCTTGCTCTGTCACCCAGGCTGGAGTGCAGTGGCGCGATCTCGGTTCACTACAAGCTCTGCCTCCCGGGTTCCCGCCATTCTCCTGCCTCAGCCTCCCAAGCAGCTGGGACTAGAGATGCCCGCCACCACACCCGGCTAATTTTTTTGTATTTTAAGTAGAGACGGGGTTTTGCCGAGTTAGCCAGGATGGTCTCCATCTCCTGACCTCATGATCCGCCTGCCTCGGCCTCCCAAAGTGCTGGGATTACAGGCGTGAGCCACCACGCCCGGCCGATCCCAATATTTTCTTAAGAAACTTGTTGAATTAAGTTGTTGAACACAAAGTAAATGAACGTTGGGAAACTCTTGCCAAAAACAGGGACTGGGGTTTTAGAGTGGCCGTGGTAGATTGACTGCACTATTGTCCTCAACTTACATGCCTCCATGTATCCACAGTCTTTGATACTGCCCTGCCACACTGAGCCTGGGTGTGGCCACGTGACCTACTTCAGCCAATGGGCTAGTAGCAAATTTAACAAGGTGCTTACACATTTCTGCTTGCTCCCTTGGCTCCTTCTACTTTCATGAGAGCAAGCCCAGGTAACCTACTGGAGGCTGAGACCACGTGAGGCACAGCTGAATTGTTCCAGCTGAGACTTCCAAGCCTGCCAACACTGCTCCCCAGCCCCAAGCCCACCCACCAGCTGACTGCAGATACATAAGCAATCCCTGCCTAATACAGTAAAGCTTGGTCAGATCAGCCAAACCGCCCAACCAGTCCTAGGCATGGGAGAAATAATAAGTAGCTGTTGTTTTAAGCCACTGAGATTTGGAGTGGTTTGTTACACAACAATCGCTAACTAATGCAGTGCCTGAACTTAAGCCATTTCTTTATGTAATATTAGGAAATAGGACCAAGAGCTGCTAGAGTCATCTATGGAACTTAAAAATATTAGTAGATAATACTTATTACTTTTACTCTCAGTGGAAAGAGGGACAGATTCAGTTAGTTCATCCAAAAGTAATATTATATTATGAAACAAAAACAAGGTACTCAAAACATCCCTGTTTTATTCATTTTGAAATAATCATTTAACTTATCAGGAGACTGTTCTTCCAAACCCAGGTCTTCGCACCGGTGTTAAGATGCAAATTCTATATAAGAATCAGGACTGGGTTCAATATTGTACTTAGGCAGGCTCGCCTACAACTGGTTCCTATGCACAGAATCAACTATTGAGTAAAGATCAATAAAAGCTGCAAACAATCCTATCTTGTTATTGAAAGATTTCTGCACAAAATATACAGAAAGGAAAAATAATTTGATGTGGAAGAAACTTGCCGAAAGCCTGCCTCTTGCATAGAACAATGGTCTGAGAAGCCCAAACTTGCAATCTGTGGTGGGAAACTGGCTAAAATATAAAAAAAGAATAACCAGCAAACTGATGAATTCATAATTTAAAAAAAGAGTAAATTTACCTTTCTTTACAAAGGGAGAGATGGGAAATATACTATATTTTGGTCCATCAGAACCAAGTTGGGAAGGCCAGATACTAACAGACCACAAAGAATTTTAATAGCAGAAAACCTCCTCCAAGTAATTTATATAATTTGGCCTTTTCAATCAGCAAAACTATGAAATGAAATGTTCCCTGCATGTACTAAAAAGAGGAAATTTATCTCAAAGTATAAGCCTGAGAAAAGAGGCCCTCTTGTATTTCTAGATACAAGATTGTGACTACTTCAACCTTCCTCCTCAAGTTTGTCTTAAAACCATTCCTGATACTCAGTTCTAACTGCCAGGTCTGGGCAGTTAAATTTAATTTATTTAATAAATGTAATTAATTTAAAATTAATTTTAAAAAGTAAAATATTTTTAAATCGAGGGTAAAACCTGAATTTGATAAGATTCTGAATGACTTCTGAATTTCATTTCCAATGTGAGCTCACAAGCCTGGCCGTGGCTGTTTTTAGCTTTGTAACAATCATAAACACAGGAATTATGTCATACAGCATGTAGGAAACAAAACCACTCAAGCAGAAGGGCTTTAATACAGGAATCAGATCCTTCAAAAAACTCTTGATGGGCTGGAGAAGCAAGCTCTAAAATGGGCTTCCAAGAATAGGTCCCAGATGTAACAGAGTGACTCACCTTGGGAGCTACACTACGAATGACCAGCAAGGTAGGAGGAATCAAACAATGCCACTGGATGGATTGAGATCAAGAACACACCACCAGGACTGTGACCCAGAAAGCGGGAAGCCAGGATTACGAAGCTGTCGCCAGCCCCACGGCTGCCCTTGCACATCTGTAAGCCTGGAGAGCAAAGTGTATTTTTGGCAAAGAGGTGCCAAAAATGCATCATCTCATCACATTCTTTACACCAAGGTTACAAAAGACCCTGGTCCCTGGACACCCATGAATGCACCAGGAATTCTTGTTGAAACCACAGCAGCCATGGGGGCTTATGGCAGAAATGTCAAAGCAGCATGAAAATAGACTTTGTTTTCCTACCACCTTCCAATCCTGGCATGAAGGTATCTAATTGGTGGAGGCTTATTTGTATCCACAGCCATAACTGCAACAGAACCCAAGAAACACAGTTTCTGCTTTCCAGCCTTGCAGTACAAGACCCCATGTGTGCCAGTCTAGCACACTGATCAGGGAAACTATGACAGTAACCTCTATCTTTGCTGAAAGACTGATAAACACAGTTTTAGTTCATCAATAGTCGATTCATAAAAGCTCAAAAGAACCTTCTCTCTTAAGTCACCTGAAATAAAGATTTCATCTCTAGATATCTAAGGTATCACCAACAGGATTTAAATGCATCTCACTCCATTTCACCCTTCTCATTCCCATTAATCTAACCAGCTCAATCACACCTAGGCACAAAAGACACCAGGACAGCTAAACCAACATTTAAGAAAAGAATCAATCACTTTCATCCAGTTCAAGATCTTCCCTCTTAGAATGGTAATAAACAGGGAGTGATTATAATACATTTTATTTCTTGTGACTTTGCCCTAACCCGGAGAGGCTTTAAGGGAGATATTCACTGTAGTACAGCCTCAAGTAGATTGACTGGACTATTCTTGAAACTCTGAATGTGGGCCACACACAGAGCCCACTTAGGAACAAAACAGCCACAGAGCATACTCACACCAAGGTTACAGATGACCCAGATGACCCTGGCCCCCATTTGCCATTGAGTGCACCACCAATTCTTGCTTAGGCCAAAGCAACCATGGAAACTTGTATTTTCTAAAGTTGCTTGACCTGAAAATTTAGCAGAACCTGGGGGCTTTTTGTGGCAAAGCAATAAACTGAACCAATCAGATGCTCCCTCTTGGGATGTTTGAATGTGAAACTAGTAGAGACCTTCCTTGGGCGGGGGGTGGAGAGACGTATGGGGAAGCTGAGAGACCCAAAGAGAAAAGGAAGCAAGTCAAAGCTAAGAAATAGGAAAAAAAAGAGATCCGCAGTTGACAGAGATGAAGAGATGCAGAAGCCACCTTGGTAAACAATAAAACCAGATAAGCTAAGGTATGAGAATGGTAAGTCAGAGATATTCAATCTATGGTGATATACACAAAATGTCATCTGACTTCCAGGACAGTTTTGTTCTTTCTTACTTTTCTGTAATTCTTAATAAACCAAACCCTTTAATAGTCTCAGCATGTAGATTTCCTTTCCTTCCAACCTCAAAGAGCCTAACCTACACACTAAAGCTCACGAACAGAGAAAAATTATGTCCAAGTTTATTTCACATGTAACTTATTCAGATTGAGCAGACTATATACGCAAATGAGGTTGGTGGGAAATGTGCCATTCAACACTTCCCTGTGATGCTCATAGAAGTGGCTCATGGGAATCTTTCTGTCAGTGGTTTCAGGCAGGTATCCATTGGTTCTTTACCAAGCTGTAAATGTAAATGTTTCATCCTCCTATGGGGATTAATAGAATAGTTGAAAGTCCAAAGATCACAGGATTGTGACCCAATACCTAGGCAGAGAGTGGGTGGTCTGATACGGAAATATGTGCACCGAGGCAAATCTCATGTGATTGATTTATTAGTGAAATTAATAGGAACAAAAAAAATTTTCATAAGAATACAGAATGTTATAAACTGAATTTTATCCCCCAAAATTCACATATTGGGCCAGGTGCAGCGGCTCACGCCTGTAATCCCAGCACTTTGGGAGGCCAAGGCAGGTGGACCGCTTAAGGTCAGGAGTTTGAGATCAGCCAAGGCAACATGGCGAAACCTCATCTCTACTAAAAATACTAAAATTAGTCTCCCTGTAATCCCAGCTACTTGGGAGTCCGAGGCATGGAAGCAGAGGTTGCAGTGAGCCTAGATCGTGCCACTGCACTCTAGCCTGGGTGACAAGAGACTCTGTCTCAAAAAATAAAAAATAAATAATTTCATATATTGAAGCCCTAACCCCCTAACTTGGCTACATTTGGAGGTAGGGCCTACAAGGAAGCAATTAAGGTTAAACAAGTTCATAAGGGTGAAGTCCTAATACCATAAGGTTAATGTCCTTACAAGAAGAGATATCAAAGAGTTGCTCTATCTCCTGTCATGTACCCACAACGAGGCCATAAGAGCACACAGTGAGATGATGTCTGCCTACAAGCTAAGAGAAGAGGCCTGGGACCTTGATCGTAGACTTTCTAGCCTCCAGAACTAGGAGAAAACAAATGTCTGTTATTTAAGCCACCCAGTCTGTAGTATTTTGTTATGGCAGCCTGAGCTGACTAAGACAAAGAGTTTGATAGCCATCATCCCTTTCCCCACCACAAGCTTGGGAAAAAAAAAAAAAAGAGCATAATTAGCCTATTTTTATCTCTGTGAAAGATTTTTTTCTTCTATTACTAGGAAAAGAGGAACCTAAAATCTGGCATTTATAGATACCTGCAGTCAAAATATTAATACATCCAAAATAGATACTGTAACTTTGCTTGAGGTTTCTAAAATAAGGTAGTTTAGGAACCTTATCTTAGGGCCCCAACTATGCCACATTCTAGTAGAGGAATCTTGTTCATTGGAAGGAAAACAACCTCTACCTAAACAACCAGAAATTATTAATACAGAATAGACATGTTGGTTATGACATAAAGACTGATATCAGCAAATGCTGCAACTATCTCTATGAGCTCAGCCTCCATCTAGCTCTCTCATCTGAATCCAGACATGCCCTTCCACCTGAGAATTTGGAACAAAGGAAATGTACAGACTGTCTGAACCAAGACACCAGCCCTGATACAGAGTCCACAAGAGATTCAATCACCTAGAGAAGATCCCCTTTGACTATCACCAGAAAAAGTGTCAGAATGACAACTGAAACCATCTACACCCACAAAACTTGAGGTCCACATTGGCATGACTTTACTATTCCAGTGTCCTCATCAACATAACTTTATTCCCAGAAACAATGGCGGAGAAAGATAAAAACTGCAAGTAACTTTATTGTTCATTCCAGAAACTTCCTGAAAAATCCATCATCTTTTAATAAAAAGCATCAAGTGACGGTTTACACACCAAGACTCTTTGAATTTTTGCTTCAAAATCTTTACCTTGCTGTGCCCACCGATCCCATATCATGATCCTTACACAAACCTACCCACGCCCCTGCATTGAAGGACCTGCTTTAACCAGACTTTTATTTATTTATTTATTTATTTATTTATTTATTTATTTTTTTTTTTTTTTGAGACGGAGTCTCGCTCTGTCGCCCAGGCTGGAGTGTAGTGGCCGGATCTCAGCTCACTGCAAGCTCTGCCTCCCGGGTTCACGCCATTCTCCTGCCTCAGCCTCCCGTTTGAGTAGCTGGGACTATAGGCGCCCGCCACCTCGCCCGGCTAGTTTTTTTGTATTTTTTAGTAGAGACGGGGTTTCACCGTGTTAGCCAGGATGGTCTCGATCTCCTGACCTCGTGATCCACCCGTCTCGGCCTCCCAAAGTGCTGGGATTACAGGCTTGAGCCACCGCGCCCGGCCTAACCAGACTTTTAAAACTCTTAAATATCCCAATTTTGCCCCTCACTGAGTTGCTACTAAGTCTCCGTCAAGGTAGTGTTCTCTATGACTGCAGTAAGAATAAACTCAGCTTTGTCTCATCAACATATTGTCCCAGTGATATTTTAGGGAGCCAGTATTCTGTAGGAGTCAGAAAATAATTATGGGTAATTAGAGGGTATCAGATGTCTTGCAGGAGGGAGCTAGAGATGTGAACCTTCAGAAGGATGGGCAGGAAGAGTAAGCACCAAAATTGTGGAAGTGCAAGACAAGCCTCACTGAAGACAAGAATCTTCATGGGGGTGAGCCCTCTGAGGAGGGCCACAGGAGAAACAGTGCCAAGAGACAGGAAGAAGTGGCTCTGCCCTGGTGTATCCACAAAGGGCATGCAGGCAAAGGCCCAAGCTAATCTGAGTCTTGTCCAAATGCCTTGTGATCCACCTGCAACACAAGAAGATGGAGGCCTGCAAAGAGCTTCTCCAAGACCATCTTCCTTTCACCTCCTGATCTCACCTGGGAAGCTGTCGTGAAGCAGTTTCTCATCACCTCCAGTGTTCTGATGAGACACGGGTCTTCCTGCTTCACCCTCTCTTAATAGAATGGCAGAATATAAAACCACCGAGCTGTATTACCCAACTTGCATTGCAATCTGCAAGTTGCTTTGGTTTCAGTGTCATTCTTTTTGATGAGCAGAACAATGACCTCAAGGAGTTGGCACATTTGGCTAGTCTTCCTTTCGTCATCTATATGACTAACAAATTGTCTGATTCTTAAAAAGTGTCCTTGTATCTTCACCAGTTGAATCAGTCAGGACTTTATCTTGGCCATGCCTTGTCTCATGTGTGCTTGACAGAAGCTAAGTGGAGCTGTGGGACCAACATGGTAGTCCTAGGCCCAGTCTCCCCTCAACCTCATCCCCACTCCATAGATAAAAGGCAGAAGAGTGGGAGGGAGGTTTACAGGGAGATTAACAATAGTAACAATTATATTGAGAGGAGAGTGTTGTTTAGTCTTACTCTTTTGGTTCCCCCCAATTCTCAGCCTCTCAATCCACTCCTTCTGACCCACATTGGAAGTTACCTCACTGGTAAGGGATTAACATGGGGCTACCTTTCTTGATTACATGGAGTTAAACCATTTAAAGTCCGTCCTTCTCTGAATTCAGTGCAAAGCAGCAATGATGCATAGCATGCCTGTGCTTTCACCCTAAGCCACGTTCTCCATAGTCCAGCGAGACTCTGAATTCCAGCCTCCTGACCCCTCTAACTATTTTCTTGGTTGTTTCCAAGATCAGAAAAGGAATACGGGTATAAATTATTGTGCCCTCTTAAACCCAAATAAATTTGATTAAAAGAGAAAAAATTTAAATTTATAAAGGAATATTAAAAGATTTTAACAACAAGAAAAAAAATCCTGAAGCAAAATAATGAGCCAACACAAAATGAGTCATAGACTCCAAAGCCAAACAAAAGAAAAATATTGAAACATAAGATGATATAGTAACATGAAGTAAACAACACAAATGGAGGAAGAAAAAGAAAAGTCAGGAGGTTAAGGATTTAATGGGAGTTGGGAAAATTAAATAATAATACAAAAAAAATCAAAACACACAGACAAGCCAAAAACGTTAAACAATTCTGATGTACAGGGGTGAAAACTTTAAGGCAAACAAATAAAAAATGAAAAAAAAAAAAATAGAAACAAAGTAACTAGAAACAAACAGTGAACTGAGTCCTTATCAGAATCCTAAGATGGCTCAGACGTCCCCAACCCCCAATCCTCATGGCTTTTAGCTCTCCTGGAGGCTGGAGGCCATGTTTTCAGTCGGCACCTAACATGAGGATCTCAGGCTTTTGAATCAATATAACAGAAACCTGCAGTCTCCTTGGCCTTTTGCAAACTCTGGAGGAAAAATCCTCTCGATTGCTTTGTGTTGTTCTCTGGTTTTACTTTATATACGTCTGGATGGGAAGAATACAGACCATGCCTCCCATGTCTTAATCTGTTTGGGGTGGTATAACAAAATACCATAAACTAGGTGGCTTAGAAACAAGAGAAATGTGTTACTCACAGTTCTGGAGGCTGGAAGTCCAAGATCAAGGTGCTAGCAGATACAGAGACTGGTGAGGGCCTGCTTCCTGGTTCATAGATAGCACCTTCTAGCTGTGTCATCACATGGTAGAAAGGCAAATTAAGCTCCCTTGGGCATTTTTCATAAGGGCAACTAATCTTTTATAAGGGAGGAGACCTAATGAACTAATCATCTCCCAAAAGGCCCTATGTAATACCATCATTTCGGGGCTTAGGATTTTAACATACGAATTTTGGAGTGACACAAACATTGAGACCACAGCACCTCAATTTTTCGATCTCCTCTTCTGGATACCCATTTGGTCACCCAGTAGTTCATTTGACGACTATTTATTGAATCCTTACTCTGTGCATTGTCCAATTACACTATAAGGGCTGGTGATTCAGCATCTACCTGCTGGTGGAGAAAGAAGACAAGTAATTCCGTCATTACAACTGTGTTAAGTGCTATGAAGGAGAAACACAGAAGCTATGAGAATGACAAACAGGGAATGTCTCGGGAGTCATCAAAGACTTTCTAATGAAAGTGTCTGCATACTGAGGTAGAATTAACTCAGCCAAAAGGGAATAGAAGAGCATTTTAGGTAGGAAGAACAGCAGAAGTAAAGACCCTGAGGCAGAAGTGGTAAAGCAGACAGCATGAACTATTCCAGGTACTGGGGCCAGAATACAGGACATTAATGCCAAAATGGAGAAGATACCAGTGAGATAAACAAGGACCAGAACCCAGGCCTCGAAGTCACTTTAAATATTTGTGTTTCTTTTCTGGGCAAGGAATATTTGACCTTTTGGACTCAGCGAATATTTGGCCCTTGTTTTGACTCTATCATTATGAATGCAGTTTAACCCAAATTATATAAAGTTTCTAATTTTCATCTAGAAAGTATTCTTAGCAGTTAAGTCCATTTCATTCATTGATAAATTACCATACAGATTTAAATTGATTTTAATTCTTCCCATTTCCTATTTGTTAAAATTAAAGATCAATTTTTTATTATAAATTTTCAACAAAAATTTGATCTATCAATGGTTTTTTCCTCAAGTTCTATTTTCCATGGTCTAGTTATACATTTCTCAAGATTTGATTCCTCCATTTTTAATTAATAAAATTAATCAGGTGTCATTAGGCCGGGCGCGGTGGCTCAAACCTGTAATCCCAGCACTTTGGGAGGCCGAGACGGGCGGATCACGAGGTCAGGAGATCGAGATCATCCTGGCTAAAACGGTGAAACCCTGTCTCTACTAAAAAAAATACAAAAAACTAGCCGGGCGAGGTGGTGGGCGCCTGTAGTCCCAGTTACTCGGGAGGCTGAGGCAGGAGAATGGCGTGAATCTGGGAGGCGGAGCTTGCAGTGAGCTGAGATCCGGCCACTGCACTCCAGCCTGGGCGACAGAGCAAGACTCCGTCTCAAAAAAAAAAAAAAAAAAAAAAAAAATCAGGTGTCATTTTAGCTCCTTTCAGTTTTATTTTGTGTTAGCTATTTTTATAAGCAACATTATCTCTGAGTCAGAGGAATGTGCTTTTATTTATTTCTTAGCTAATCGAGGGAAAAATCTTGGATCGTTCTGTTGTTCGGGCCTGATCATTGTAGTAGTTCTCTAACGTACCAGTCTCAGAACACCTTTAGACTCTTAAAAAAAGTATTGACTTCCCCAAAGGCCTTTGGTTTATGTGGGTTATAGGTATCGATATTTGCTGTATGAGAAATTAAAACTGATAAATTTGTAAACATTATTTAAAAAATAACAATAACCTTATCACACAATAATATGTATGATTTTATTAAAACTATCCCTATTTTCCAAGAAGGAAAAAGGTGGCTGTATTAGTCCGTTCTCTAATCGCTATAAAGAACTACTTGAGAGTGGGTAATTTATAAAGAAAACAGGTTTAATTGGCTCACAGTTCCACAGGCGATACAGGAAGCATGGCTGGGGAAGCCTCGGGAAGCTTACAATCAAGGTGGAAGGTGAAGGGGAAGCCGGAAAGTCCTACAAGGCTGGAGGAGGAGGAAGAGACAGAGTAGGGAGGTGCCACACACTTTTAAACAACTAGGTCTCATGAGAACTCACTCACTATCACAAGAACAGCAATGGGGACGTTCGCCCCCTTGATCAAATCACCTCCCACCAGGCCACACCTCCAACACTGGGGATTATAATTCCACATCATATTTGGGCAGGGACACAAATCCAAACCATATCACTGGCATTTACATTTTTGCAAGAAAAGATTTTTTTTTTTTTTGAGACAGGACCTCACTCTGTTGCCCAGGCTGGAGTGCAGTGGCATGATCTCAAGTTCACTGCAGCCTCAACCTCCCAGGCTCAAGCAGATCCTCCAACCTTAGCCTCCTGAGCAGCTGAGACTACAGGTGCATGCCACCAAGCCGAAGGGATTTATATTTATCTATAAATTTATATATAAATCAGATATATTTATATAAAATGTATACATTTTGCAATCAGTCTGACCTGGGTAGGAATTCTAGCTGTAATATTTACTAGCTCTGTGATCTTGGGAAAATTATTTACCCTTTGTGAACTTCAGTTTCCCTTCCATAAAATGGAAACAATACCATTAAAAATCAAATGGTATTGTCTCCATTTTGTAGAAGGAAAACTAAATGTTATTTTAATCGACAATTCATTAATTTTTAAGATTGACCATTAACAGAGATACTCCATGGAAAGCGGATCATACAGAACCTGGCGCATGTAAAGCAGATCACACAGAACCTGGCACACGTGAGCATTTGATGTGTGCTACGCTACCCTTGGTGACGACTTTAATTATCATGCGCATTCCCAGCGCTTCCTATGGTGCCCAACACACAGCGCACGCCCAAAGGCAATTTTGGCGGATGGGGCAGATGCTCTGCCTCGGGGAAAAAAAACCACACACACACACCTGCCCTGATGTTGGTGGCTGGGTCTGGAATATTACGTGGAAATTAAGCTAAGGATGTGTGCCTTCCACATCAAAAGCCGAAAAATCTAACACCGCGACTACTGAGTCCGATCAGGGAGCACAGACTGGAACAAGCTCCCACGGCTTGGGCCGTCTGCGCGTGCGTGAGCCGGAAACCCGAGGCGCTCCCTGGGCCCGCCCTATCGATCGACCCGATCGGGGATCGTCAGCTTGGTTCTGGTCACAGAAGTTGCTCTTCTCGCGATGCTTCACCTCTGGCGGCGGGGAAAGGGCGGGCTAACTGGAGAGCGAGGAAGAACGAGACACGGCCGCACGCTGCTTTCCCAGAAGGCTGTGCGTGCTCCTTGCTTCCTCCGCTTTCTTCCGAGTGGTCGCGTGAACGGCTTCCTGCAGCCTGGCTATGGCGCTTCACGTTCCCAAGGCTCCGGGCTTTGCCCAGATGCTCAAGGAGGGAGCGAAAGTAAGGGCTGAAGGAAAGGAATGAGGTGGGAGAGTCAGCATAGGGCTGCGGCGGCCGCGGCGAAGTAGGAGGGCCTACTAAGGGGCTGAGCGTGCTGCCCTGGCACAGCGGCGGGGGGAGAGAAGATTCCAGAAAGGGAGGTGATCTTGGAAGGACTCGGCCTTCCAGGTGTCCCGGGGCCTACAGGCACTTCTCTTCTTCCGCGACCGGGAGAAGGCTGAGGGGTGGGCGGCACGATCGACATTGTACACCTTGAAGGTGGACGGACGTGAAGCCGCGCGTGCGTTTTGCCTTCATCCATAAATGGGGCTAAGGCCCGTCGCGCTTAAAAGGGGTTGTGAGGGTGAAATTGAATAACGTAGATGAAATTGTCTTGGGAACTGCGACGCCGATTGACACATAGCTCGCGAGTTATAGGATGGGGAAGAAGGAGAACTAGGCGATCCAGAGAAGAGAGTGTGGGAAAAAGGGCCGGGTCGTGGTTGCTTCTTTCCCAGTGAGAAACAGGGCTTTCAGCTTGGTTGACAGAAGCCATGCGTTGTAGCCAGATGAGTTCCAGTCCCAACTTATGTTAGCTGGCTTAGTCTAAAACCTAACTCTCTTGGGTTTTGTTTTCTTGATCTTTAAATTATGGAGATTGGACCAAGAGGGTGGTGTCTTTGAGTTCTGACCCTGTAATCTGCAGGATAAGTGATACAGTGGTGCAGATGACACTGTTTTGTTTAATGGCCGTGTCTTGAACGTTATTTCAGTAGCATAGTTTTAAAAAATATCTTACTGCACTGTTGATAAATTTGTCTCTTGTGCTATTCAAATTGCGTTCCTCTGTATGTCCTCCAGATTTTGTTAATTCAAGAAATAGATCAGTGTGGTCGAATTTAAGGTTATGCGAGGTACAGGGAGCATTAACAGTTTAATACAACTAGGTTCATGTTTGTAGAATGCACTCTTCAAATAATGTTATTATAGTAAGTAAATGTCAGGGTTTAATGTAAATGTTGGTGGCATCATCTTTTGAAAATAGTATGGGCTGATTTCCTTAAAAAATCAGGCTGAGATATTAGCTTCCAATTTGGGTTTTTTTTCACTAATACAGTTTTGGAAAACTCGTGTATCACAAAACATTATTTGTATTTCCAATGCTAGTAGCTTTTTACAGAACACTGAGCTATTTCATTCAATAAATAGGTACTGAAGGAACTGCAGTGAAAAACACAAGTCCCACTTCTCGTAGAGTTTATGTGCTTCTAAGGCAGATATAATGATTAAAAGGAGAATTCCAAATAATGATGAAAGAAACCGTACTATAGTAGAGGATGACAGGAGGTTAAAATGTCTCTAAAAGAAGGATCAGGAATAGACAGAACACTTAGATATTTAGGGAAGAACTCTTAGCTCTGTGCTTAGTGAGAGAAGCCCCTGAGCCTGGGCTGTTTCCCCCCACCTCTTATTTAGGTGTACTTAACTAGTACAAAGACCCTGAGGAAGGAATGATTTGAACCTGTTTTTTTTCTTCTTCTTCAAAAAAACCAGAAAACAGGTTATAGGGCTGAAGCTTACCAAAGAAAAGAAAATGGTAAATTTAGAGGAGGAGCTATACAAGGATACACGGGCCAGGATATGTAGGGCCTTGTTTCCCTGAAGAGGGATTTGCATTTTATCCTAAGCAGGATGGGAAACTGTTGAAGGGTTTTTTTTGTTGTTTGTGGTTTTGTTGTTTTTTTTTTTTTTTTTTTTTTTTTTTTTTTTTTTTTTTGAGACGAGGTTGCGTTCTGTCGCCCAGGCTGGGATGCAGTGGCGCTCTCTCCACCCTCCGCCTGCCAGGTTCACGCGATTCTCCTGCCTCAGCCTCCAGAGTAGCTGGGATTACAGGCGCAAGCCCGGCTAATTTTTTGTGTATTTTTAGTAGAGACAAGGGTTCACTATGTTGGCCAGCCTGGTCTCAAACTCCTGACCTCGTGATCCGCTCGCCTAGGCCTCCCAAAGTGCTGGGATTACAGGCGTGAGCCACCGCGCCCGGCCTTGAAGGTCTTAAGTATGGGAATGATGGGATCTGATCAGATGGTAGTTTCTCACAGAATGGGGAGTGAGGGGAAGAAGGAAGAGTGGAAGCCAGGAGTTCAGACTTAAGTGTTATTGCTGGAATACAGTTCTTATTGCTGAAGATGCTTTTAGAGTAGTGGCTATTGGCAGGGGTAAAATACAAAAAAACTTAGCCTCGTGTGGTGGCGCGCGCCTCTAGTCCCAGCTTCTCAGGAGGCTGAGCCTCCAGAATTGCTTGAACTGGGAGGCCCAGGTTGCAGTGAGCTGAGATTGTGCCACCGCACTCCAGCCTGAGCGATAGAGACTCTCTCTCTCTCAAAAAAATGTAACAGCTATTAACCTTGGTTTTGGATCACAAAATCATGGCTTGTATTGTAAAGCAGTACTGTGTAATAGAACTTTTTGCAGTGTTGGACATATGCTGTATCAGCCTGTCCAATGTGATATTCACAAGCCACATGTAGCTACTGGGCATTTGAACTGTGTGTGGCTCCTGCAATTGAGGAACTGAATTTTTAAATTTTAATTACTTGAAAATTTATTTTAATTGCTTTCACTAGCCCCATGTAGCTAGTGGCTACTGTATTGGGCAGCACAGCTCTAAAGAAATGTTCTCATGCACTGTAGGTTAGTGAAATATATCTGAGGACCCAAGTAAACCTCAACTCTAAAAAATCTAGTGTGGAATTTGTGAGAGTTTTTAGTACTGTGAACAGTTCACTTTTTCAATACGTATACATTGGGATAATGTTGCACTTCAAAAAAAGTATTCAACAGTCTGGGTACTTCAGTCCCTAAACACTTCAGTGGCACATACTTAAAGAACTTCTGGCTTTACAAAAGCCCAGATTCTAACACAATGAGAAAAATATTCCACATTTCAACATTAGAAAATACCGATAAACTCTGGAAAGGTATTCGACTTGAAGTACCTCATTCCCATTCTCTAATTAGCCTTAGCATGGTTCCCTGTACTTTTCACTACTTTTAATAAAAAAATTATAAGTCTTACGATTTGATGTGTAAGTAGATACCTGCAGTCCCCCAAAATGTTATACTTTTATTCATTCAGCTAGAGAGGAAATGTATGCATCATTTATGAATATCAAATGCTATGTTTTACATAAATCTTGTTTGATTGTGTCAACAATCCTATGAGGTAGGTACTATTATAATTACCGCATTTTATAATGAAGAAATATTAAGAAAATTGCCCAAATTAAAAAGCCAGCAAGCTAAGATTTGTAACCAGCCCTCTTGTGCCGAATACCTCAGCTCTGCTCCCGCTTTATTAGAAGCAAGATATAAGCGAAGATACCTTCTGTTTGAACATTCTTGTTTCACTGTCCTGTCTAATTAGCGGGGTTTTTCGTTTGTTTGTTTTAACAGCACTTTTCAGGATTAGAAGAGGCTGTGTATAGAAATATACAAGCTTGCAAGGAGCTTGCCCAAACCACTCGTACAGCATATGGACCAAATGGTAATTTCTAAATTAATATTTGTAAAGATACAGTGGTAGAATTTTGTGTACTACCTCTTCTTTCAAACTTGTTCTGAGGATGTTATAGTATGGCTTTGGAAGTTAATTTGATGGCTTAATTAATAGTTCAAGTTTTTAGTTATTTCTAATTTTCAGTCAACTCAGATCTCTAGAAAAATAGGGATCAATATATTACTTTTTATCCTGTTGAGAGGGTAGAAAAATTATAACACTTTGACTAGTAAGATAGCACCTAATGTTCATTGTGACAAACACTGAATATAAAAGTGACGTAGTTTAAGGAAGAAAATTCCCTCCTTCTTCTTGCCTTCTACCGCCAATTAAATTTAATTGATACAGTTTCATGGAATAAACATACAACTAAATATACTAAATAGGTTATTTTGGCCTTTTTACATATTAATATCTGTTGAGCACTTGTTGCATGACAATCATGTTGCAAGAGAAGACAGAAATTGGCAAAAATGTGAGATTTGGCATGTTACGTAGTAAATATTGTAGGACATTAAAAAGGAAAGAAAGAATATGGGTCTGCGGTCAGAGAATGCCCATGGGGCTATAAGATAAACTTGAAGAATAGATAGTATGTGTTTTCTTACAAAGCTATTTTTTAAATACACAAATTTATATTTTTTTACTAGATTTTCGTGGGTATTTGGGTAAGGATTTGATTAATAATGGCTTTCTTTTTCTTTTTTTAACTGTTACTTTTGAGGAATGAACAAAATGGTTATCAACCACTTGGAGAAGTTGTTTGTGACAAATGATGCAGCGACTATTTTAAGAGAACTAGAAGTAAGTTGTTTCTTTAAAAGTCAAGAAATATTTTGGTGACATCAAAATTAAGTAGACTTTAACTAGAAGAAATCTCTTATTTCAGATTGGATAAGGGACTGTTTTTCCAACTTGAAAATTTATTTATTTATTTATTTATTTATTTATTTTTTTTTTGAGACGGAGTCTCACGCTGTTGCCCAGGCTGGAGTGCAGTGGCGCGATCTCGGCTCACTGCAAGCTCCGCCTCCCGGGTTCCCGCCATTCTCCTGCCTCAGCCTCCTGAGTAGCTGGGACCACAGGCGCCCGCCACCGCGCCCGGCTAATTTTTTGTATTTTTTAGTAGAGACGGGGTTTCACTGTGGTCTCGATCTCCTGACCTTGTGATCCGCCCACCTCGGCCTCCCAAAGTGCTGGGATTACAGGCTTGAGCCACCGCGCCCGGTCTTGAAAATTTATTATACAGGTTGTTCTAATTATAGAGAGTCCTCTTTAGATTGAACATTGTAACCACTGAAATCTTAAAAATTTCTTAAGTTATTAATTTGTGGAGGGATTGGTTGTGATACATTGCTAATTGGGATATGAAATTGATTACCATTATCTTCATTCGATAGAGTGACTCTGAAGTGAATTATTCCACAATGCAAAAACGTATATACATAAAACAGTGGTTTTTAAAAAGATCCAACCACTTGACTTTATGAAAATAAAAACAGTCAGTTTATGGCAATCTACTTTGTTCAGCTCCAGTTTTGCTATTAGAGTCTATAAAATAGATACTGCCTGCCAGCAGGGTTGTAAGGAAGATCTGGCACCTGAACAGGCAGAGAGAGCCATTCTTCATTCCCGCCTTGTAATTAAAGGATAACATATTCAGCCTCAGGGAATTTTCCTGCAGCTTAGCCCTTGAAAGCGCTAGAACTTAATCTTTTGTTTTAAATGAAACTATAGAAGAATCAGCATTTCTCTAACCTCTTAAAATATTTTTGGCTGGACGCGGTAGCTCACGCCTGTGATCCCACCACTTTGGGAGGTCGAGGCAGGCGGATCACCTGAGGTCAGGGGTTCTAGACTAGCCTGGACAACATAGTGAAACCCCATCTCTACTAAAAATACAGAAAAAAAAATTAGCCGGGCGTGGTGGTGCACACCTGTAATTCCAGCTACTCAGGAGGCTGGGGCTGAAGAATCGCTTGAACCTGGGAGGCCGAGGTTGCAGTGAGCCAAGATCACGCCACTGCACTCCAGTCTGGGCAACAGAGCAAGACTCCAACTTAAAAATATATATACATATATATATAATTTTTTTTAAGTTTAAAGTTAAATTTTAACTCCACAAAACACTTGTACAAGGATTTGTCATTGTGAATGTTAATGTTGCACACTGATCTCAGGAGTTAACATCAGGAGTTATTATAGTGGTGATACTGTCAAAATAATAAAATCACAGGGCTGACTTTTATAGTTTACTCCCTGCTTTCAGTTCTTACTCCTTGGCTTGTTTCTGTAAAGATATCTAAAATTAAATCTTAAGAATAAAATCCACGTAAAATTATGTTACATTTTAAGAAAACTTTTATACTCCCCCTTTTCTTTAAATCACAAATGATAGCCCTTAGAACAAGAATATATGGTAAAATAGATACTGAGACTCATGACCAAGTTAAGTGGTATCTATTTTAGTTATCCTGAAGGATTTTAAAAAAATATTTAGGTTTGGTGGTTGTAATTACTTTGTTTTTTAATTTAGTGAGATATAATGATATGCTGAACCATATGTGTGGCACTGTATGTACAGGCCATCAAAAGAGGATGCACTTTGAAATTCTTATTTATAGTGATACATTTGTGCTGATCGGCATAAAGGGACTTGGATTTTTTCTTGTGACCATGCTATAAGTAGCGTATAGCGGTGTGATCAAATGGAGTTACCTAATCTACAGGAAAATTGGAGTCTAAGAAAGGGAAATGAACAATTTTATGTTGCTTTAAGAATCAGATGTTTAACTTGATATTACCTTTCCTACTAGGTACAGCATCCTGCTGCAAAAATGATTGTAATGGCTTCTCATATGCAAGAGCAAGAAGTTGGAGATGGCACAAACTTTGTTCTGGTATTTGCTGGAGCTCTGCTGGAATTAGCTGAAGAACTTCTGAGGATTGGCCTGTCAGTTTCAGAGGCAAGTGTTCATTTATAATTTACTCCTACTTAATTTTTGCTTACATGTACACCTGCTTAAAACATAAACTAAAATCATTATTATAGTAGTAGCTAACATGTACTGAGCAGTTTCTCTGTACCAGCAGCCGTTATAGTACATATGCTTCACATGCAGTATCATTTTAGTTTCACAAAAACCCTATTTTTGAGGCCTTATAATCTCATTTTATCTATTTTTTCTTTTTTTTTCCCCACTTTATTTTAGATGAGAAAAGAGATTAAAATTAGAAAAATCTTGCCCAAGATCTCATAGCTAGTGAGTTAGGTAGAGTTAAGATTCAAATTTGGGCTGTCATCTAAGCCTCCATTCATAACTAGTAGAGTCTACTATATGTATTATTCCAAAGTATATTCTTTGTCATTTTATATCAAAAATAAACATCCATATGCATTCGGTTACCTAAGTAAGCTACTTTAAGTCATGTCAGAATAGGAAATGTTGTTGTTTATATTTCAGGTCATAGAAGGTTATGAAATAGCCTGCAGAAAAGCTCATGAGATTCTTCCTAATTTGGTATGTTGTTCTGCAAAAAACCTTCGAGATGTTGATGAAGTCTCATCTCTACTTCGTACCTCCATAATGAGTAAACAATATGGTAATGAAGTATTTCTGGCCAAGCTTATTGCTCAGGCATGCGGTAAGTAAATATCAGTAAATGAAAAGATCCAAAATAAAAATGTCTTTAACATGACTAGGTATTTTCTCTGTTGTCCCAAAATAATCTTTTGATATGTCTCATTTCTTAACAGTATCTATTTTTCCTGATTCCGGCCATTTCAATGTTGATAACATCAGAGTCTGTAAAATTCTGGTAAGTAGAAAATGCATTAATGCTACATATCTAGATCAGTTTTTTTGTTGTTTTTGTTTTTTGTGCAAAAAAAAAAAAATTGTGTTCATCAAAACCTAAATGTTACTTCATGATTTTGGACACTTAGGACTTTTTTCAAGGCATTATTATTTTTTATTTATTTATTTTATTTTTTGAGATGGAGTCTTGCTCTTGTTGCCCAGGCTGGAGTGTAATGGCGCGATCTCGGCTCACCACAACCTCTGCCTCTTGGTTCAAGCGATTCTCCAGTCTCAGCCTCCCGAGTAGCTGGGATTACAGGCATGTGCCACCACACCGGCTAATTTTGTGTTTTTAGTAGAGACGGGGTTTCTCCATGTTGGCGAGGCTGGTCTCGAACTCCCAACCTCAGGTGATCCGCCCGCCTCGGCCTCCCAAAGTGCTGGGATTAACAGGCGTCAGGCACTGTGCCTGGCCTTCGAGGCATTATTTTATAACATTTTGATACTGCTAAGTTGTAATACTACTACTACCTATTTAAGTTTAAAAGGATATTGACATACTATCTCCTTATAAAGTCATTTTCTGTGATGTCTTGTGGGTTTAAGAACAATGTATAAACAAAATGCTAAATTTTTTTTTTTTTTTTTTTTTTTTTGGAGATAGTGTGGCTCTGTCGCCCAGGTTGGAGTGCAGTGCCGTGACCTTGGCTCACTGCAACCTCCGCCTCCCAGTTTCAAGCGATTCTCCTGCCTCAACTTCCCGAGTAGCTGGGATTATAGGTGTGCGTCACCAAGCCCAGCTAATTTTTGTGTTTTTTAGTAGAGGCAGAGTTTTCGCCGTGTTGGCCTGGCTGGTCTCGAACTCCTGACCTCATGATCCGCCCACCTTGGCCTCCCAAAGTGCTGAGATTACGGGTGTGAGCCACCATACCCAGCCCAAAATACTAATTTTTTTGTGTTCTTCATAATACTCTGAATTATAATAAGCTTAGAAGACCATTTTGAGTGGGGTGGAAATTGCCCTATCCCTCTTCAATGATAGAATTCACACTTTAATGTTAGTATTGAAATAGTAAAGTTTATTTTTTATAAAATGTGCTTGATCGAGTAAAACCTATCAGTGGAGTGGTTTTGGTTTTGCACATTTGGCATTCTGATTGTTAATGTGAATTTAGCTTAACATAAGTACATGTGCTTTCCCTGAAGATCCTCGTGTGTTCTGTTTGCTGTCTCCCTCCACGTACTGCCAGCTTTCCCCATTAAATTGTAACCTTGTGAGGACAGAATCTTTGCCTTGTTCTGTGTTGTATTCGCAGTACTGACAGCTGTGGCTAGTATATTGGCACCAAGTACTAGGTAACTGAATGGCTAAGAGCAGTTCTCTGCCTTTGGTTCTTCCCAGTACGCTGAAGGACCTCTCCTAACAGTAGCTCATTCCCTCAGTGATTTCTGACTAGAGCAGAAGGGCGTGCTTTATGTCTACCACCCCACCCCTTATCCCAGGAGTCACTGTCTTGGTTTATGACTTTATTTTAGAAAGGGAGATTTTTGGTATATGGAGAATCAACAGTTTGACCGTAATGTTATTTTCATGAGATCACTGATGGTTTTGGTATTCAATTCCTTAGGGCTCTGGTATCAGTTCCTCTTCAGTATTGCATGGCATGGTTTTTAAGAAGGAAACCGAAGGTGATGTAACATCTGTCAAAGATGCAAAAATAGCAGTGTACTCTTGTCCTTTTGATGGCACGATAACAGAAACTAAGGTATGTAGACTTCAAACCTTAAAAGTAATAATTGGGGTTGCACTTCCAGATTGTTTGAGTTAGCTCTTAAACCAGTAAGTACTTTTTAAAAAACTGAACATTGCAGGATCTTACCTATTTTTTTATGCCAGATTTATGTTCTTTGAATATCTAATTCAACTACTGAACATTAAACTTGAAATATAAAGATGGTGGCCATATTATTTATAATCTGACACACAGCCCTTCTGGTACAGCTTATAAATTCAGCAAGTGAAAGAATATGAGAATGCGAGTACTTTGTGTGCTCTTCACAAAAATAAAGTTGACATTCTGTAGCATCCTGAAACAAGATAAGCTAATGTAATTTGAAAATGGTAGGTATGTTTCTAAAAATACATGTTAGAAAGTTTGAAGTTTGTGTTTACAGTCAATAGTGACTGACTTCATCTCTAGAATTCTTGAAATCTAAGTTGTTGACAGTTTTTAAATTTTGTAGCATGAGCTGGGTGTGGTCTTTTGGTCCACATTTTATTTTATTTTATTTTATTTTATTTTTTTGAGACAGAGTCTTGCTTTGTCACCCAGGCTGGAGTGCATTGGTACGATCTTGGCTCACTGCAACCTCTGCCTCCTGGGTTCAAGTGATCTCTGGCTAATTTCTGTACTTTCAGTAGAGACAGTTTCACCATGTTGGCCAGACTGGTCTCCAACTCCTGACCGCAAATGAGCCACCTACCTCGGCCTCGCCAAGTCCACATTTTAGAAAAAGTTTGAGAACCACAATGTTGTTTTGCTAATACTAGTTAACCTTTGTCAAAAGACAAACACCAGGACACCTACCTGACATATTTAAAATAAAAGTGCTTCTCAGCTGGGCACGGTGGCTCACGCCTATAATCCCAGCACAGGCCAAGGCAGGCAAATCACGAGGTCAGGAGATTGAGACCATCCAGGCCAACATGGTGAAACCCTGTCTCTACTAAAAATACAAAAATTAGCTAGGCATGGTGGTGCTTGCCTGTAAGCCCAGCTACTCGTGAGGCTGAGGCAGGAGAATCGCTTGAACCAGGGAGTCAGAGGTTGTGGTGAGCCGAGATCCTGCCACTGCACACCAGTATGGCGACAGAGTAAGACTGTGTCTCAAAAATAAATAACTAGAAGTACTTTTCCACCTAAGTACTTATCAAAAGCAGATGCATCTAGAAGGTTCTAGAAGCATTTAGTATTCTGCTGCTTCGTAATATATGCACATTTATCTTCTTTTTTTTTTTTAGCCAAACCTTAAAATTATTTATTCAGTAAACTGTTATCTTACAACTTTGAACACCAGTGTAGTGAAATGATTTTAAAGGGAATGTTTACTTGTTTTGCCAGGGAACAGTGTTGATAAAGACTGCTGAAGAATTGATGAATTTTAGTAAGGGAGAAGAAAATCTCATGGATGCACAAGTCAAAGCTATTGCTGATACTGGTGCAAATGTCGTAGTAACAGGTGGCAAAGTGGCAGACATGGCTCTTCATTATGCAAACAAATATAACATCATGTTAGTGAGGTAAGAGAAAGCCAAATTCTTTTTACCTATGTCGTAAATGTTTTTTTCGGTGGTGAAAACACTAAACAAAATAGACCACGACGACTATTAATAAAGGAAAAGTATAGGTATTAGGTCAAATAGCAGAAGGACTTAGTTTGGGGAGGGGTCAGGAAACACCTCTGAGAAAACATAAATTGAAGCTGAGAGCTTGAAGAACCAATTACCAGATATATGAAGAGGGAAAAGCATTCCAGGCAAAAGGAACAACTTGTCCAAGAGACTAGACACAAGCTTGGTGCATTGCCCATCAGAGTGTGGAGTCAGGAAGATCCCTTTTAATCCATGAACACATTTATGGTGCACACTAGACAACTTACCCATTTCTACCTACCACCATCCCTAGTACCTAATAAAATGTGCAAAATAAATCACTCCTGTTCACAGAACATTGATTGCACAAAGTAAAGCAAAAATTTTCTATATGCTGTTGAGTTTTGTAAGGGTTTCCCTGGTGTTTTAGAACTATAAACCACTGGCATCCTAAAGTGATTTCCATTCTCGCAATTCTAGAACAATGCCATACAACACAGACTTAAGATGTGGTACTATTGGCCAGCTGGACTCACTCAGAGTCAGCAGCTTCCTGGCCTCAGTGTTCATTGCAATCCAGACGTGTTCTGAGTTAAAATCCACTGTCAAAAGAATGTGACGTGGCCGGGCGCGGTGGCTCAAGCCTGTAATCCCAGCACTTTGGGAGGCCGAGACGGGCGGATCACGAGGTCAGGAGATCAAGACCATCCTGGCTAACATGGTGAAACCCTGTCTCTACTAAAAAATACAAAAAACTAGCCGGGCGAGGTGGCGGGCGCCTGTAGTCCCAGCTACACGGGAGGCTGAGGCAGGAGAATGGCGTAAACCCGGGAGGTGGAGCTTGCAGTGAGCCGAGATCCGGCCACTGCACTCCAGCCCGGGCGACAGAGCGAGACTCCGTCTCAAAAAAAAAAAAAAAAAAAAAGAATGTGACGTGGGGGCTGGTATACAGGTTCCTCTTTAATTTGAAGTTTATATGCTATCTGAAATTAAAATCAAATGGATTAAAACTTTTATTAAGGTCTTTGTGTTTTTTAAAGGCTAAACTCAAAATGGGATCTCCGAAGACTGTGTAAAACAGTTGGTGCTACGGCTCTTCCTAGATTGGTATGTATTTTGGAAAACACTAAAAGATAGTTGAACATGATGGAATTTTTATTACAACAGTCACTTTCTTACAGACACCTCCTGTCCTTGAAGAAATGGGACATTGTGACAGTGTTTGCCTCTCAGAAGTTGGAGATACTCAGGTGGTGGTTTTTAAGCATGGTATGTAGGAATGGTAAAATATGTTTAAGTGCAGGGCTTTAGCTTCTTGTATTTAATCACCAAATATATTTAATTTTTTGATAGAAAAGGAAGATGGTGCCATTTCTACCATAGTACTTCGAGGCTCTACAGACAATCTGATGGATGACATAGAAAGGGCAGTAGACGATGGTGTTAATACTTTCAAAGTTCTTACAAGGGTCAGTATTAGCAATAATTTTAGTAGTTTGTAAGGTCTGAGTACTTTGTATGTTCTTAAAAGTACAGTTGGCAGACTCATGCACATCACGAGTACTTCAGAATGAGTGGTTTATATGCAATGAAGCACCTGTTTTTGTTTTTACCTAAGTGTCCACTGCTATTGAATGTGATAGTTTCCAAAAAGGATTTTACAGAGGAGTTAACAGCAATGCAGAGCTTTTAAAAACATTGTTTATGGTAGTTTTCCATTGTAATGTACTTTGAGTTGCTAAAGCAGTTCTTAGTGCTATATCTGTGGATATGCAAAAATGATATGGTGCTATTCCCATTCTTCACTTTGGTCCTTTTCATACACCAGACACTGTGCACTAAGAAAATCTGCCCCACCCACTCACTTTTACCAAATTTGTAATATGTATTTGAGTAACATTGACTGATAAAAACTCCTGTTTGCTGGGGTTACTGGAATGTGAAAAGATGAGAAAACTGCGAACTGCTTTTTAGTGAATTTTTGTGTTTTTTTTTTTTTTTTTGGCGGGGGGACTACGTACAGGATAAACGTCTTGTACCTGGAGGTGGAGCAACAGAAATTGAATTAGCCAAACAGATCACATCATACGGAGAGGTACAGCTTTTTCTGTATAAATTGACTTTCTTTCCATTGCTTGAATAAAAGGCAATAATTAACACATTTTTCTTATAGACATGTCCTGGACTTGAACAGTACGCTATTAAGAAGTTTGCTGAGGCATTTGAAGCTATTCCCCGCGCACTGGCAGAAAACTCTGGAGTTAAGGCCAATGAAGTAATCTCTAAACTTTATGCAGTGCATCAAGAAGGAAATAAAAATGTTGGATTAGATATTGAGGTATTTGAAAAAACACTGAACTTAAATTGCTTTATTTGGGGAATGCACAACCTAAAAATAGTGTGAGTTTAAAAGAAGTATCAATGAGAAACAGTGTTCTGATTTGGGAGCAGATTATTTTCTTAGTTTTTACATAGTTTGTCTGATGGAGGAATGTTTCATTTTCCTTGTTTTATTGATAGCCTTCTGTTCTGTAGTGTGTAATCAGCCCAGTTCTGTAGCCACTGATCCAACCAACCACAGATTGAAATATTTGGAAAAACTAAAGACATTTAAAAATACAGTATAACAACTATTTACACTGTTATATAATTTAATCTGGAGACGATTTAAAGTATATATGAGGATGCGCATAGATATCCAAACGCCATGCCATTTTATATAATGGATTTGAGCATCCACGGATTTTGGCATCCTTGGGGGTCCTGGAACCAATCCTCACATATTAAAGGATGACTCTGTAAGGTAGTACTGTGCTTGGTTACTTTCCATTACTATTTAAGGAGCTATGTGGGGCTTTTTGTTAGGTGTAAACATTTTCACATAAGAGGATTTTAAATGAAAGGATGAAAATTGTGTTTTGACAGGCTGAAGTCCCTGCTGTAAAGGACATGTTGGAAGCTGGTATTCTAGATACTTACCTGGGAAAATATTGGGCTATCAAACTCGCTACTAATGCTGCAGTCACTGTACTTAGAGTGGATCAGGTGAGCAAAGTGAAATTTTGATCTTTAAAAATACTCATTTGCATATGATTTAATAGTATATTTTCCTAGAACTAGAACATAGCATAGTTCTAATTCAAAGGATTCTTAGTCCTCACTCCTCACATATTAGAGACACTATGTGCCCCCCTCCGATTTTTTTTCTTCTATTATAAATTGTATTGAATATATTACAACTAATTTAAAATGGACATCTTTCCACTGAAAGAATCCTTTGCCATTTTAAGTTGGAATCAGTGGAATAAATGTAATTTAAATATAACTTTCAAACTTTTTAGCCTTAGAACCCCTTTGTACAAATAATTTAGAGAGTAAATTTAATGTATAGTACTAACATGGAATTTGGAAGGACCATAAAGCCCTCGAGCAGACATTGCAGACCACCAGCTTGAAGGAAAATGGAGTCTCTAGCTGTCTGCAGATAAGAGGACTGGGCATTGAAAATTTTTTCTGCTATGACAAATTATAGCTTGAGGTACTAAAAGATGTTAAAGGTGTTTAAAAATCATATTTCTACTTTTTTTTTTTTGAACTGTGGTAAACTGTTCCATATATAGAAGTAAACCCGAAATCATAATTATTTTTCCAAAAGGCATTTTCTGGCAAACTTAATACATTTCCCCCACAAAATTCCAGAAGTAATTAATAAGCAATGACTATTTATAAGTACTTAATAGAAAATTTTAATTTGCTAGAGGGACAGTATAAATCCATTAGGTAAAAGTCATGTCATATTAAAGTTGGAGTAAGTCCTAAGTAGAAATCAGTGGAAAGACAATTCAACTTTTAAGTACAGTAAGGACCAGTTGGTTTTAATTGTAACAGATTTATTAGAGGAACTATGATAGGAAGAGATGACCAAAAAGAACTGGATATTTAGTTTCAAGTCACTGGAAATAAGCAGAAACTAGATGTTTGGGTACCAGATTAACAGGGTTTTTTCTATCAGCTTATTAGGTGGTTTTCAATGGAAGAATATGTTTGAGTTTTTAAATAAATAGAGATCTAAGGAAATATTTTCTAGAAATTAGAATGTGGCTAAGAATAAAAGGGGAAACCAAAAATAGCAGGGACGGAAGAAGCTAAGTAGACTGCAGCATAAGGTACGCAAAAATTCCAACTGTGTTAGTTAGGAACTGAATGTCAATTATCCAAACAAGACAATAACAACCACCCTTGGTCACAAAGGCACTTTGAATTTTGGCTTTAAACTAGGAACTCTGCTTTATCTTATGGTAGGGGAAGTTGTTGGTTGATCTGTTCCCCCAGTCTTTGCACTCGGTGTAAAGTATGTATCTAAAGAACCCATCCAACTATACTAACCAGTTTGTGTATATAGTGTATAGTATAATGAACCTCAATTTGTATAGTATATATTCTAGAAAAGGAATTGCACATCAAGCTTTAAGCATTGGATAGTGTAGTACGGGCTGGATTAATCTTTGTGCGAATGTCTATTTCACTAGTTCTCAAAGTATGGTCCCAAAATAGCATCAACATCACCTGAGAACTTGTTAGAATGACAGATTCTCAGCCAGGTATGGTGGCTCACACCTGTAATCCCAGTTATGCAGGAGGCTGAGGTGGGAGGATCACTTGAGCCTGGGAGTTGAAGGCTGCAATGAGCTATGATCAGATCATGGCACTCCAGCCTGGTTGACAGAGTGATACTCCATCTTTTAAAAAACTAAAAATAAATAAGAAATATAGATTCTCGGAGGCCGGGCGCGATGGCTGACGCCTGTAATCCCAGCACTTTGGGAGGCCGAGGCAGTCGGATCACGAGGTCAGGAGATCGAGACCATCCTGGCTAACATGGTGAAACCCCATCTCTACTAAAAAAACAAAAAATTAGCTGGGTGTGGTGGCAGATGCTTGTAGTCCCAGCTACTTGGGAGACTGAGGCAGGAGAATGGCGTGAACCTGGGAGGCAAAGCTTGCAGTAAGCATAGATGGCGCCACTGCACTCCAGCCTGGGCAACAGAGCAAGACTCCGTCTCAAAAAAAGAAATACAGATTCTCGGATGTCACTACAGACCCACTGATATCAGAAATGCTGGAAGAGGCCTAGCAGTCTGTTTTAATGAGCACTCTGTCTGATTATGGTGCCCACTAAAATCTGTGAACTACTTGTTTTCGTTATTTTATTTATTTTTTATTTATTATTTTGAGATGGAGTCTCGCTCTTTTGCCAGGCTGGAGTGCAGTGGCGTGATCTCAGCTCACTGCAACCTCCGCCTCCCTGGTTCAAGCGATTCTCCTGCCTCAGCCTCCCAAGTAGCTGGGACTATAGGCGCATGCCACCACGCCCACCTAATTTTTTTTGTAATTTTAGTAGAGATGGGGTTTCACCATGTTGGCCAGGATGGTGTCGATCTCTTGACCTCGTGATCCGCCCACCTCAGCTGCCCAAAGTGCTGGGATTACAGGTGTAAGCCACCACACCTGGCTTTTAGTTACTTTTTAAAATCATGGTGCACTTAGGTTCTAAAATTACGCTTAATGCCTTTAATTCAATCTGAAATTTCTGAAATTACCCTCAATCAGTAACATGTTACTTTGAGAATTTCAGGTTTAGGTATCTTTGTTGTTGTTGTTGTTGTGATAAGGTCTTACTCTATCACCCAGGTTGGAGTACAGTGGCACAATCATAATAAGCTTACCACAACCTCAAAATCCTGAGTTCCATTGATTCTCCTGCCTTAGCATCCTGAATAGCTGGGACTGTAGGCAGGTGCTGTCACGGTTGGCTGATTTTATATGTGTATATATATGTGTATATATTTTATATATATATTTTTAGTTTTTGTAGACTAGGTCTCTTTGTTGCCGAGGCTGGTCTCAAACTCCTGGCCTCAAACCTTGGCCTCCCAAAGTGTTAGGATTACAGGCCTGAGCCACTGTGCACAGCTTACGTTTGCAGATGGTAATTAAGATGTTTTCTGGCCGAGCACAGTGGCTCAGGCCTGTAATCCCAATACTTTGGGAGGCCAAGGCGGGTGGATCATGCAGGAGTTTGAGACCAGCCTGGCCAACATGGTGAAACCCCATCTGTATTAAAAATAAAAAATTAGCTGGGCATGGTGGCAGGCACCTGTAATCTCAGTTACTTGGGAGGCTGAGGCAGGAGAATTGCTTGAACCCAGGAGGCAGAGGTTGCATTGAGGTGAGATTGCGCCACTGCACTCTCTAGCCTGGGCAACAGAGCAAGACTCTGTCCTCTTGTCTCAAAAAAAAAAAAAAAAAAAAAACTAAAACCCATTTATTTTAGATTAAGTAAGGTGAGGTTTGTGGCACTTTTTTTTAAGTTGGGAACTAAGGGCTTAGATTTTTGTTTATGAAAACTGGATGCTTGAATGGTTCTCATTTAGAGGTTTTAGAAAATTTCAATGTTAAACTTTGTTTATATTTATGTATCAACTACTTTAGATTATAATGGCAAAGCTGGCAGGTGGACCTAAAGCTCCTAAACTGCAAGGAAATTGGGACAGAGATGGTTGGCAAGATGAATCTCACATATAAATAGCAAATCAGGTGCCAAACTGACTGACCGACTTATACTAGTGATGCATGCACATATTTTCACTTTCAGCTTTTTGAGTTATTGAAGTGCATGTCTTGGAATATTCACTAATCTGTGTGGATCTTGTTGCAGTTATCCACAAAAGCAGTAAACCTCATGCTGCTGAAAGTTTACAATTGAATTTCTAACAAGGGAGCTAGCAAACTGCTATAGTGTTTTATATGCAGTACATAATTATATCAAGAAGACTGCTTAATCTTAAATCATGCTAGTAGAAGCATTCTTTTCATTCTAAAGGTTGAGTTTATAAGCATACTTTTGTGTGATTCTTTTTTATGCAGATCATCATGGCAAAACCAGCTGGTGGGCCCAAGCCTCCAAGTGGGAAGAAAGACTGGGATGATGACCAAAATGATTGAAATTGGCTTAATTTTTACTGTAGGTGAAGGCTGTATTTGTAGTAGTACTCTAAGAATCGCCTGATGTTTTCTTATTCTCCTTAAATTAAGAGGTATTTTGTGTTTGTATTCTTGGCTGGATGTTATAATAAACATATTGTTACTGTCAAAGCCTTATTGTCTAATGACCACGGTTATTGGCTCTAAATGACTTGTGTTCCTCTCAACCTTGTTAATCACATCAGCTGTGGGACTTAAGGCAAGTCACTTATATAAGTAGAGGCCTATTACCCATGTATATCTGGTCCACTGCCTGTGTAAGTAAGTTATTGGAAAACAGCCATGCTCATACCATTACATATTGTCTGCAGTTGCTTTCTAACAAGGGAGTGGCAGAGTTAAGTATTTTTAACAGAGACCAAATGGGCCTACAAAGCCTAAAATATTTACTATCTGGCCCTCTACAGGAAAGGTCTGTCAACACCTGGACTAGATTTCCAGAGTGTTTTTGTCACAGCTCTGGAATGCCTTACTCAAGATGACTTGTTTCAATAGCAATAATTTGTTGAATGGAAGACACTCTACTTAGCAAAGTACCAAAAAATGCTTATAACTGAAAATAGATCTCCTGACATGTACAAAATTAAGTCAGTTTTCATAAAGCAGATCCTACTTTGTTACAATCAGTAAGGAGTGTTGAAAAAGCCAAGAACATTATAAATAATTATAAATAATTATACTGAATTTTATAGGACATGTGCTACTATACATGTTGGTTATATAAGGTCCTCAATACTGTTTGAAATTGTGTGTGTATGTATTTTTCCTTGAGACAGGGTGTTGCTCTGTCGCACAGGCTGGAGTGCAGTGGTGAAAGCTCAGCTGACTGCAACCTCCGCTCTTGGGCTCAGGCAATCCACCCATCTCAGCCTCCTGAAAAGGGTCTCACTGTGTGTGTTACCCAGGCTGGTCTCAAAACTCCCGGCTCCAGGTTTCTACTGCCTTGACCTCCCAGAGTGCTATTACAAGCATAAGCCACCATGCCAGCCTGTTTTTAGTATTCTTTCCAAGAGATTTTAGAAGCAATATGACTGACTGGGTCTTACATAAACTCAACAGGTGCTAGGAATGATACAACTCTCATTACTGCCACAGCAGGTTAGAAGTGTTCATTGTATGTCGAAGTCATCCTCATATAGAACCTTTCAAGAAGTTAAGAGAGGCTTGGTGTCCCTAAGCTCTTTGCATTGCATGTAACTCAAACACTGGCTGACTTGGGACAGTTCGCAGGCTTTCTCTGGTATGCTGGTATTAAGGGGTTTGGTACCCAATTACACTCATAGGAGTGAGACTAGTTTGTCTTACATCTGTCCCAGATCAGCTGACCACTGGCACAGAGCAAATACAGAGTAAGGCCTTATGTACCCCAGCTTATGCACACTGGCATCAGGATTACAAAGAAACATTCCTCCCATTTATATTCTGCTGTCAGTATAGATTCTTATAAAATGAACAGACTTGTAATGAAGCTTCATTAGCCCATATGATGAAACATTTTTTAAAGTGTTACCTAGTAGGGTGAGTCAGTAGAAGTTAAAATCTCCTCAGTAATAAAACAAGATTTTAGGTAAGTCAGTTTATTGATGTATTGTGATCCATCACCCAGACATTAAACACAGAGGACTTAAGTAATTCAGGATTTGCTTTCCAGAAACGAAGCAGGAATTAAAACCACCATGACAATACAAAACCTTTGTAAATTTTTAGGTATTTTTCCCTTCAATATTTAAATAAACATGATTTCTTCTGGCATGTATTTAATGTTAAGTGAACATGATTTTAATTAGTCTTTACTTTTTTATTGTTATTTCAGCCATTATAAAAGTCATAAACGTGTTTCCAGAAAAAGTACTTTTGATACTATTACAGTATTCTCTCATAAAATAGGAGGTATGCTTGTGAGTTTAGTACTTTAGTTGTAGGCACAGCTTGCACATGTGTGTCGCTGATGTGAAACCACTGCCCTTTTGATTCCATTTCAAAATCTGTCAAGAGGAAATGAAAAATCAAACGTAAATGGAAAGATTCAAGTTGGTTACTTTTTGGTTTTGCCATAATCTGCTGAGTGCCTGAATTTTCCAAGACATCTTACCTTGTGGAATATCACCGTGAAGAACAAGATTAGAGAGATGACTATTTGCAGTTCTTGCCTTGGCATAGGCAGTGTAATGCCCCGACCTCATAGTACCACTGTGTTCAACAACTCCATATAAGGAATAGAGTACCCTTGTATTTTCTTCTGCAACATTCTTTAAAAATGAGTAGAATCCAAAAGTTAGTTCTAGTTCCGTTTACACAGATGTCATTGGCAAGGCAAGTTTACACCATGCAAAGGTCTTTAACCATTACTTTGAGAGTGCAGAAATCACTCCTGAGTCTAGTCTTCTCCATACCTCTTCTCAGCCTGAGACACTTCTGGTTTTATAAATTTACCATCGTTCCCCTGCTAGAAAAGCCGTAAGCCATAGGCCACTTGATGCAGTTACCTGGCTCAGATACCAAATAAGTTAATTCAACTTGCCAGTTTCTTTAGGAGCCTGAGGATAATTCCAAAATACCTTAACAACCCTAGCTATTAACAACCCTGAATACCCTGTTTAAAAGACAAGCCCTGAACAGGAACAGGACAGCATTTTAGGTTGTGCCAAAAATTACCCCTTACATCTTTAAATGTCCCCAAGGGAGTTGGTGAGAAGCACATTCAACCTCTCAAGTGTTCACTTTCCCCACTAGAGAGTGCAGTCTGCTTATTCTTTCAGGACTCCATATGCCATAGGGCTGGCAATAGGAACAGGCATTCTCTGGGCCAGGAGCCACTTTTCAGACAACTATTTATGTTCTCATGTAAAAAGTTCGTAACATGCATCGCTGCCCTTCAGTAGTACTATCTCTATACTCAGCTTCCCAATCTGTGCCTCCATATTCACTGAAGAACTTAGTACTTCTCCATCCATCTATGATCCTCACAGGACTTTAAATGCCATTCCATTTTAGCCAGCCACAACCAGGACTAAAGTCTAGGCTTGTCATCACTCAGAATTGTTCAACTTCATAAAATTTTTTTTGAGACAGGGTCTCACTCTGTCACCCAGACTGGAGTGCAGTGGTATGATATCGGCTCAATGCAACCTCTGCCTCCTGGGCTCAAGTGATCCTTCAACTTCATAAAATCCTTTTTGAGACAGGGTCTCACTCTATCACGCAGGCTGTAGTGCAGTGGTGTGATCTCGGCTCAATGCAACCTCTGCCTCCTGGGCTCAAGTGATCCTCCCGCCTCAGCCTCTGGAGTAGCTGGGACTACAGGTGCACACCACCATGACCTGCTAAATTAATTTTTTGTAGAGACGGGGTTTCAGCATATTGCCCAGGTTGGTCTCAAAGTCCTAAGCGCAAGGGACATATATCTTATTTTTAGTCTTAGTCTACGAGTCTTCCATTTATTCAACTCTCATCTCACCTATTCTGTACTCTTTAACCTAACAGGATCTCCAATGCTCATATTCTCCTTGCTTATGAAGACTTCTGGCTTCATTCCTGATATGGTTTGGCTGTGTCCCCACCTAAATCTCATCTTCAGTTGTAGCTCCCATAATTCCCACATGTAAGGGGGGACCTGTTGGGAGGTAACTGAATCATGGGAGCAGGTCTTCCCCATGCTTATTCTTGATAATGAGTAAGCCTCACAAGATCTGATGGTTTCATAAGAGGGAGTTTCCCTGCACATGCTCTTGCTTTGCCTGCTGCCATCCATGTAAGAGTGAATTGCTCCTCCTTGCCTTCCGTCATGATTGTGAGGCCTCCCCAGCCATGTGGAACTGTAAGTCCAATAAACCTCTTTCTTTTGTAAATTGCCCAGTCTTGGGTATATCTTTATCAGCAGCATGGAAACTGACTAATGCAATTCCCCATATGTAGTCTAGACCATCACTATTCAAACTGTGGTCCATGAACAGCTAGTATCAGCATCACCTGAGAGTTTATATTAAAGATGCAGAATTTAGGCCGGGCGCGGTGGCTCACGCCTGTAATCCCAGCACTTTGGGAGGCCGAGGCGGGCGGATCACGAGGTCAGGAGATCGAGACCATCCTGGCTAACCCGGTGAAACCCCGTCTCTACTAAAAAATACAAAAAAACTAGCCAGGCGAGGTGGCGGGCGCCTGTAGTCCCAGCTGCTTGGGAGGCTGAGGCAGGAGAATGGCGTGAACCCGGGAGGCAGAGCTTGCAGTGAGCTGAGATCCGGCCACTGCACTCCAGCCTGGGCGACAGAGCGAGACTCCGTCTCAGAAGAAAATAAAATAAAAAAGCAGAATTTTTGATCCCATGCCAAACCTACAGATCAAAATTTGTAGGTATGATTCCTACATACACATTAAAATTTGGGAACTTCAACCACATGTATCACTTACAAATGATATCCTCCCAATACTCACCACCAGCTTTGCCACCATATCCAATTCATCACAAAACCTCACCCTGAATCCTATAATGTACCTGCCATGCCCCAAACCCAGACAGCCGCTACTGCTAAGAAACAAAACTATAACATATGATCATGTACGTTGTCATAGTCCTCAATGTGACTATAATCTTATAAATTGTCCTTAGCTGCCTCTTCCATTATGCCCTTCACAGCTACTGGCCCAGCTTTTTTTTTTTTTTTTTTTTTTGAGAGTTTCTTGCTCTGTCACCTAGGCAGGAGTGCAGTGACGCAATCTCAGCTCACTGCAGCTCTGCCTCCCGGGTTCCAGCGATTCTCCTGCCTCAGCCTCCCAAGTAGCTGGGATTACAGGTGCACACCACCATGCCTGGCTAATTTTTGCATTTTCAGTAGAGACAGGGTTTCACCATGTTGGCCAGGCTGGTCTCGAACTCCTGACCTCAAGTGAGTCAACTGCCTTGGCCTCCCAAAGTGTTGGCATTACAGGCGTGCGCCATCACGCCCAGCCCCAAATTCTTCAACATGGAGATTCTTTGAGATCGTTTGTGGCGTCCTCACTTTCTACCCCTGCCTATTCCACTCAGATACTTAGGAGGGTCCTGTCATTGGCCATCTCCTCTTTCTCTCTTCGGGCACTATACACAAGGGATCCCATCTTCTCATATTTTAAACCACCACATATGTACTGATTTCTAAATCTTTGCCCTGGGCCCGTCCTAACCTCTCTGCTGTAGGTCTCAGATATGTATATCCAAATGTTTTCTAGACTAAGCACATTAATTTCTCAAAGATATCTGACACTCAAATGTATCTAACACTCAAGTTATTATCCTTTTTCTACCTGCTTTTCTCAACCTGCTTTTCTCCCTATATTTCCTACCTCAATTTACAGCACTCCCATCCGTCAAGCCAGGCCTCAGGAATCATCCTCAACCCTTTCTCTGACACCCTCAGCATCCATTTACAAAAGGCATCTGCCTCACCTTCCAGTGCCAATCAGTCATTAAGTCTGGTTAATTCTACCTCCTGAAGTAGTCTTTCTATCTCCCCATCTCCTGCCCAACTTTAAGCCCTCATCAACTACTGGCTGAATTAATGCAACAGCCACCTAACTCATTTCCCCACCTCTAGTCTTTCCCTCCTAAAATCCAGCCTCCATATGTCAATAAGTAACCTATGTCATATGCAGATCTGACCATGCCACCCAATGCTTTAAACTCCTCAGGGCTCCCCACTGTATACCTAATGAAGTCCAAGTTCTACACCATGGGAACCCTCCAAACCTTCATTCCTATCTCACTTCTCTGGCTTCATTTCTCAACTCCCCCATACCTTGTACTGTAAACTCTAGAACTACATACATTACCAGTCTCTGGCACTCACCATCCTATTTTACCCTGTTGCCTCTACTCCTGCTGTTCTTTCTGCCTGCAAAACTCATTTCATCTTGATTCATCATACTTTTACTCCTTCTTTAAATATAGTTGAGGCACGGTTTACTTTAAAAAGCCATTCCTGAACCACCAACATGCTGGGTTAAGTGTATACCACCCCTGATCTATGTTCACCAGCCTTAATATTCAACCACATTAAACTGAGATTATTCATTAATAGATGTGCTCACCTTTAGTTTTATGCCTTCAGCTCACAAGACAATGTGTGCCATAATAAAGGGGATTCTAAACGTTTAACTAACCCATTCTTCAAAATGATTCATCACTAATCTTCAAATTATAAAGGTACAATGATCAAAGACCCACTCTACTCAGTAATTGTTATCAACTTCATACTTAAGTGAGTTGCTACTGGAGCATTAGGTAAGTAAGCTATGATGTGACTTTAAAGGACTTTCCTGAAAAAGACCACTTTCACTTACCTTACATTTAAGGGTGCAAAAAGGAGCCAAATCTAAGATTTCCGGAAACGTTATGTGTTTGTTAACTTTGCGTAGGTTAAAGCCAGCCTAAAAGAGAAATATAACAGATTGACTTATTTTCCTGGAAAAGCAATACAGGTTAAGTAAACCAAAGTCCCCTCTGATGTCCAAAAGAATATCAACATTAAGTCCTAGTTCAATTTTCTTTGGAGACTCAATTCTTTCTGACCACTAACTGGTTCCAAGTTGGTTTGCTTTTGCTAAGTGCACATGTATCACACAAAAAACACATACCAACACATTAAGAAAGCTATTCCCAGCTGGGCACGATGGCACATGCCTGTAATCCCAGCACTTTGGGAAGCTGAGGCAGGAGGATCACTTGAGCCCCAGAGTTCGAGACCAGCCTGAGCAACACAGTGAGACTCTGTCTCTACAAGAAAATTAAAAAATTAGCTGGACATGGTGGTAGCCACCTACGATAGAGGCTGAGGTGGGAGGATTGCTTGAGACCCTCCAGGTCAAAGCTTCAGTGAGCCATGATCGTGTCATTGCATATCAGCCTGGATGACAGAACAAGACTGTTTCAAAAAGAAGAAAAAAAAACCGTTCTTGTGAGAAAATTCTCAATGTTTCTGCTTCAGCCATCCAGAAATGCCAGATTAGACCAGAGGTTCTGAGTGCTTAAAACTCAGCGATAGCATAATACTTTTCTGTGAAACATGCACTCTCAGCCTCATGCTCGAACCAAGCTTAGTGAATTGCTAATAAAGGCCCACCCAATTACTCAAGCCCATACCAACCACAAGGGGAAAAACGTTCTGAAGATACTGAAAGTACTTCCGGAATTTGGAACACAGTTTAGAAGTTATACAGCTATAGCAAAAGTTTTCCAGAAAAGACAAGGTCACCAAAATGATGACAATCCGAGGCACCACTGTCTTTTCATCAAGGGTCCATAAAAATAAGATGCCACACACAAAACAGAAAAGATAAGCTAATATTCCTAAGCATGAGATATATGTAATACACCAGTCTTTTATTTTATTTAACCTGAAATAAAAGTAAGATGCCAATCTTACTAAAAAGAAGAACATGAATTCTAGGAAATCTGAGGAGACTGTGCCTCCACCTTCACATGCGCCTCTGCCTAGCCCCTATTTTTTTCCCTTTCTGACTTCATTGACATTAGAGTTGAGAAACAACAGAAAACCAAAGAAACATAGTAATATGTTGAGACAGTAATGAATAAAATAGGTAATAAACAAAATAGATGTTACATATTTAAAACAAATTTTGGGTAACAAGGAGTACCTGCTGAAATCTCTTTAAATGAAGAGTAAGAACAGGAGGAGCAAGAGAAATTAGCATCTGCTTTTTGGCATTGGTATAAACATGCTTCCTTTCACCTAAAGAAAAGAAGAAATTTTTAACAGGGTGAAAATCATTTTGGACCCCTACAGCATTCAGGTTTGCTATAAAATCATTTCAAACATCTAAAGCAAGGATCAGTAAACTTTTTCTATGAAGGACCAGATAACAAACACTGTAGAATTTGTGGAGTAAGAAGCAAAATCAAAGATATTTCATAAGTACTTATACGAGATAAAAATGTCCATAAATTCTGACTGATGAAATCAAAATACTGTAATAACTGAGAATGATTACAATCAAAGAAAAAAGTGGAATTACTGTGGAGAGACACAATATTTTGGTTAATGAGGTTCAAAGTTTAGTATATTCCATCATATCAAATAATTTGCAAATGTTCACCTATAAAAAATATTTTTTAGACTGGGTGCGATGGCTCACACCTGTAATCCCAAGACTTCGGGAGACCTAGGCGGGCAAATCACTTGAGGTTAGGAGTTCGAGACCAGGCTGGCCAATGTGGCGAAACCCTATCTCTACTAAAAATACAAAAATTAGCCAGGTGTGGTGGTGGGCGCCTGTAGTTCCAGCTACTTGGGAGGCTGAGGCAGGAGAATCTCTTGAACCCAGGAGGCAGAGACTGCAGTGAGCTGAGATTGGCCACTGCACTTTAGCCTGGGAGACAGGGCAAGACTCTGTCTCAAAAAAAAAAAATACATATATATATATACACACACACACACACACACACATATATATATATGTATGGTCTCTGAGCTGATATATATATATATACACACACACAAAAAGTAAGCCTATTCTTGTATGGTCTCTGAGCTGATATATATCTATATATATACACATACACACATATAAGATTTACATATACACATACACACACACACACAAACAGCCTTTTTGTCTCTACATATAAATAAATAAAATTTTACTTACAATTTTAAAATGTTTCAATAATTCTAGTAAAAATCCTTAGGAATCCATGGCCCCTCCACATCCTATTTACCCAAACTCAAAAAAAAAAAAAAGGCAGTGGGGAGATAATGGAAATTGTCAGTATGTTTCTTTTTCCCATTTGAGGAAGACTGTAAGAAAGCACTGTCTTCCCAGTGCTTTGCACTGGGCATGTCCCATTAGTTCACTGATACATTCAAATGTGGCATACTGGGTGCAAAGGAGGTAAGGGTGGTAAAAAATAGCCACTGTGTGTCAGGATGCTGTGGTGACTGTATTCCAAGGGGATAATTTACCCACAGGGAGAGATGTCAGGGAAAAAACTGTCCCATTTAACTGCTGCTGGGATGTCATAGTGTATTAGCCACTTCAATAAAGTCTTACTTCTTCCATCCTTCTATTAAAATATTTACACAGAAGAGGACACTTATTCATGCCATCCAAATCCCGATACAATTAGAATAGGAGCACTCTACCTATGCAGGGCAAAATCTGTCCCTGAATATTAATTTTACTTACAGTGAGAGCATTAACGTACCTTTCATATTTGCCTTTGGTCCATTACACTGTCTCCGTGTGCATACTTCACAAAGCAGTTTATTCGCATCTCGAAGTTTCTCGTTACGGGTGAACTGATATAAACAATGTTGGATTGAACACTCATCAGTATTGAAAACTTCCCTGTTTGCAAGAGTACAGAAAGCAGTTTCTGGATCTTCATTTACAACCTCATACACCTTTGTTCCAGGAGTATGACTGTCATTCAGAATCTCTATATTTATTTCATCAGGATGAAGAGCAGCATTCAAATTTAGGTTTTTGAAACCATTGGAAATGTCCACTTCTCCGTTGCTCGCTTCTGTTAGGTAGGCACCATTTAAATTCCTAGTACATTCAGTGGGAGAAGATGTTAAAACCTCCAGATCATTATCCATGTTGATATTTTTCATATCGACTTCCTCTGTGGATTTTTGATTGTCAGTTACACTTTCTATCATTTTTTCTTGGCCATTCAAATCTTTCTGGTTGACACAATATTCTTTATGCATAACACCCTCTTGTGAAATATGGTTGGATTTAATATTTACTTCTCCTTGAAGTGACATTTCAGCTTCATATTCGTTATCTTCAGGATGGTCAATAGTACAAATATCATTTAAATGAAGAACTTTTCCTTGAATTTTTTGTTGTCTTCGTTGGTTCTGGGTAAAAAGTATAAGGTATTAAAAAAGAAAGAAAGAAAAAGAAAGAGAGGGAGAAAAGGAAGAAGAGAGACAAAGGAAGAAAGAGAAAGCACACACATGTACTATATCCAGTTTTGTTGCTTGTCGATCAAAAATAATTTCCTAAGGAAGAGTTCACTCTCACAATCTGATCCTAAAAAGTTCCTTTACTACCAAGGATCGAATAAATTGTGAAGAAATTGGCTGGGCATGGTGGCTAACACCTGTAATCCTAGCACTGTGGAAGGCCAAAGCAAAAGGATCACAAGAGACCACTTGAAGAGTGTGGGACAAGCCTGGGCAACATACTGAGACCCCATCTCTAAAAAAAAATAAAAATAAAAATTAGCTGGGCACGTTGGTGTGCACCTGTAGTCCCAGCTACTCAGCAGGTTGAGGCGGGAGGATCACTTGAGCCCAGGAGTTCAAGATTACTGTGAGCTATGATCATGCACACCATACTCCAGCCTGGGTGGCAGAGCAAGACTCTGTCTCAAAAAAAATAAATAAATAAATTATGAAGAAAAGTTATTTAGGCCAGGTGCAGTGGCTCACACCTGTAATCCCAACACTTTGGGAGGCTGAAGAGGGCGTCTCACTTGAGGTGAGGAATTTGAAACCAGCCTGGCCTACATGGTGAAACCCCATCTCTACTAAAAATACAAAAATTAGCCAGGTGTGCCTGTAATGCATGCATGGGTGGTGCGTGCCTGTTGTCCCAGCTACTCAGGAGACTGAGAAAAGAGAATCGCTCAAACATGGGAGGTGGGGTTGCAGTGAGCCGAGACCACACCACTGCACTCCAGCCTGGGCAACAGAGTGACTCTTCCCAAAAAAAAAGAAAGAAAAAGTTATTTAAATGAAATCAGGTATAAACCATCACCAACCATCAAAAAAGCACCCCATTACAGAAATAAAATATGCAAGACATGGTCTCTGTGCTAAGAGAAGTAATCCAGGCAGAGTAATAAGACTGTTAAACCCAGGCAGTCAAATGTTATACCATATGGTGGGTCTGACTACACACCTAACAGAAATAAACGTATCCATATGAGTTATTGGGTCAAGGTTTCACTGAGATTAAAAAAAACAAACAAACTGAAAGAAAACTCAAGGATGTACAAGTACAGGGCAGATTGGTCAGAGGAATGGACAAAAGTATTCTGAGAAAAAAATGGCCTGAAGTTAACAAAGAAGCAAGGTAGCCGCACTTACAGAAGAGAGTAAAGAACTTTTCCCTTTAAATCACTCTTGCCACTTGCAACCTACTTCCAAACAGAGAAGAAAAGAAGGCATTTCATCAAGATTCCTGTTACTGAAATGCCTAAAAACCCAAAGGGGTTAGCATTTCTGGTTGTAACTGAAAGAACAACCCGCGTGAGGCTACTCTGTAATACCAGAACAATGAAGGGCAGCCAAAAGGATGGGACCCAAACATTTTCTGATGTTTCCGTAAAAACAGAGGAACACATGAATAAAAAATGAGAAAGGAATATAAGCAAAAACTTCAAAGAAAATGAAACACAAATGGCTCTGAAATATAAAAATATGCTTAATTTATATTAAAATAAATGCAAAATAAAACTGCATTGAGATAGTATTTCCCATCTAACACACCAATCAAAATCTGGAAGTTTGATAACACACAGCTGTCAAGGGTCAGGAGCAACCTTTGTGAAGGACAATTAGTATCAACCAAAACTACAAATGCAATCTCTCTTCTCAAAATTTACCCTACAGATGACATATGTGTAGGGTTATTCACTAGAGCATTGACCATTACAGCAAAAGACTAGAAACAACCTAAATCAATAGAGAAATGGCTAAATGAATTATGGCACATCCATAAAACAGAATCATGTAACTGTGGGAAAAAAAAAGAAAGAAAGAAAGAAAGAATGGGCCAGGAACGGAGTCTCACATCTGTAATCCCAGCATTTTGGGAGGCTGAAGTGGGCAGGTTATCTGAGGTCAGGAGTTAGAGACCAGCCTGACGAACATGGCGAAACCTGTCTTTTTTAAAAATACAAAAATTAGCCAGGCATGGTGGCACATGCCTGTAATCCCAGCTACTTGAGAGGCTGAGGCAGGAGAATTACTTGAACCCGGGAGGCAGTTCAAGATCTCGCCATGTGCACTCCAGCCTGGGCGACAAAGCGAGACAAAGTGAGACTCCATCTCAAAAAAGAAAAAAAAAAAAAATGAACAAGTTTTATATACTAAAATGGAAAGGACTCCAAGAATCTAAGTATAAACAAACAATACAATCCAGAATGGTGTGTATGGTAAGAAAGGGGGGAAAAAACCAAGACTGCATATTTGTATTTGCTCATATTTTCCAAAAGAAACTCCAGAAGGATACGTAAGAAGAAACGAAAATGTTTATCTTTGTCACAAAAGGAAAGTGGTGGTCGGCCGGGCACAGTGGCTCATGCCTGTAATCCCAGCACTTTGGGAGGCCAAGGCGGGCGGATCACTTGAGGTCAGGAGTTTGAGACCAGCCTGGCCAACAATGGTGAAACCCTGTCTCTACTAAAAATATAAAAATTAGCTATGATTGGTGGCATGTGCCTGTAGTCCTGACTGCTCAGGAGGCTGAGGCACGAGAATTGCTTGAACCTGGGAGATAGAGGTTGCAGTGAGCACAGATCGTGCCACTGCACTCTGGCCTGGGTGATAGCAAGACTCCGTCTTGGTGGCAGGGGGGAAAAAAAAACACTGGTGGAAGGGGGATTTATTGTTTATCTTTATATATTTTTAAATTTGTGAGCATCAATATACTAACTCAAAAAATTAAGTTAATTAAATTTACTACAAATACTTGTTACAAGCAATGCAGGATTTTTTTAAAAAAGCATGTTTTCTTCACATATACTCAAAGCAATTTCCCTGCAGAGAATACTAAATGAGCTAAATTCTGCAACTGCCAAATGAAAGTGCTGTATCTAAAATAACAGACATGTCTAACCAACGTCATTCAGACTACACACTCAATAGTTCAAAATATAAAATTAGAAGCATATGATTTTCCTACTAATTACCCACCTTGGCTTGCTTTTTGGCTTGTTTCTTTGCTTTTTTCTGTAAGTGCTTACTTGTTCCAGAAGGAATATCACTTCTCTCTTTTATGTAACTGTCGTTATCTTTTTCTTCCTCGCTATCTTGATCTTCATCCTCCATTGTCTTTTTCAGATTTTTGTCATTGACACTTTTCTTACCACTCTTAAAATACAGATAACATAGGTCAAAAACAAAATTTTACAACTACTGTTTGGTGAAAAAAATCCGTGCTATGTAAATATTTTTCTACTTCTATTATATACTGGTTTTATTTTCCACAATATTTGAAAATAGACGAAACAAAATTCATTTATCTCATATACTAGAAAGCAATCTTCACATAATGAGAAAACAAGCAAACCAACAAAACAGCAAAAGGCAATGCCACATGCAAGTGTAATAGTAATACAACGAATTTTATTAGATACATGCTGTGTCACACTGTAAATATGTCCATTTCCAAATACATTTTCTAAGTGACTTACATAAGTCACCACAGTGTATTCTTTTTTATTCTTTTCTTTCTTTGCATGCATATGACAGTTTTAGAAAAAGAGAAAATAAAGTTCGGTGAGACTAATTGCCAAGTAACAAGCCAAAGGTCTCATAATTCATACGAAGTTGAATAATGATTTATCCAATACTCATAACATCTCTTTTTTCCTACTACTACTTAAAAGGAACCAAATTAAAATGAAATAATACTCTTTAACATTTATGAACTTAGGTGTGCAAGGGATTCGTGGTTAGTCTTAAATAACAAAAATAAGTATTAATTTTAATATAAGGAAAACACTTCCCTGTATGGAAACCAATCAAAGTAATTACTTGTACAGAATTCTGAATACATCGTCTTTTCCTCATCCTTGTTTTTAAAAGTAGTTACCCTGTTCTTTATTCAAATCCTAAAAATTATTCTACCTCAAATTAAGAAAAATTTCTGCATGTGCCAGTAATATACAAACTTAAAAAGAGTAACAGGGCTTCCCCCAGTAAAATCTTACAGGAAAATAAATCTACTTGAATAAAATAAACTCAATAGTCTTACCTGATCATCTAAAACTGGGAGAGACAAATCAAGGAAAGATTCATGAACCAAGGAGACCTTAACCAATCAAAAAAGACAACGTAAAAATGTAAATACTGTAAATGTTACATAGTAAGCTACTCCCTGCCCTGTGGGATGGGGGGTAGGGGGAGGGTTTTAAAATAAACAAAGGCTTAAGAAAATTTGAAATGAAAAATTACACAACACTGAGGACTTTGGGTTGGGGAAAATAAATCAAAATGTTTAACTTCTTCAAGAATTAAGGAGTGCTGACATTTCCCACAAAGAACCATGCACATCTGAATAGTTTAAAAAGATATCCTATGAAGGTAGAGATTTCTGTTTTTGAAATAAACAATAGATAAACTACTCTATGAATATTAGTGAATAAACCCAGTACACATCACATCTACTTACAGTTCTGCATTGATCACACATGATCGTACTAGTTAGTTCACCACCAAAGATGCGGTCAACAAAACTTGGTATTGATTTTTTCTTCTCATAGTCTAAGGAGAAAAAAATAATTTATCAATTACCAATTACCTTTATATAATTAATTAAATAAGAAAAACTAAAACTACTTACCTATCTAACTCTAAAATTTTATTTTAAATTTCCTGTCCCACAGACTTCTTCCTCCATTCATAATCACCATTATTTCATTTTTATGCGATAGAAGTCAGTATTATAAATTCCACCTCTGAGCATAACATAATTGAACACAATCACCTTTTAGGAATAAGACAAAAAAGTCCTTATCCAAGACCTAGTCAGTGGGCAGTAAACTGCAAGTCAGTGAGACTTCTATGTCTCTCTCTCTGTTAGTATAAAATGAACAGCTCGGACTAAGCTGAATGACAGTCTAGCTCCTTAGTTTTAGCTCTAACATTCTAACATTCAAGACTGATAAAAGATACCACAGTAGCAAACTGGGAGAGAAAATGCATGTAACTTGTTTTGTGAACTCTTAAGACCGAACTCCTTTGATATTTTAAAAACAAAAGAAAAACCTCAGGAAAATGTTTCAAACAAAATCTTCCTTTTATTTTCCTATGTTTCTAGAAATAATCTTGATAAGTTTAATCTAACTAAAAGCCCTAATTTTACTACTTGGTCAGCCAATTTTCCAAATACGTGAAGCCTATAAGCATTATTCAAATGACAATTTATGCAGAACCACACTTTTACGACAGAAAATGCCAGCGGGGATAATTCTCTTCATTACTGGCCAGGCTCTAAAGGGCACCAGGGAGGCGAAGAGTTGCTATGAGTTGATTCAAATCTTTGCTTTATAATACAGTAGCCCTTAGTCACTTGCGGCTATGTAAATTTAATTACAATTAAATAAAAATAAAAATGTAGTTCCTCAGTTTCACCGTCACATTTCAGGCGACACACGTGCCTAGTTGCTTCTATACGGGACAGCAAAGATACAGAAGAGTTCCATCAACACAGGAAGTTCTACTGGGCAGATCTGTCCTAAATCTTTACATGCCACATAATAAGAACTAAGTTGGCTCCATGATTAATACCAACTACTGACAACTCACAGTAACAAATACAATTCATGTATTACTGCTAATTATAATTTTAAGCTTTTGAAAAGTAAAACTGTAATTCATCTTAGCTCTATCTTTAATACATAAAAAGAATACACCATAGGTTAAAATTGTCCACTTTTGGAATACTGAATAATTTTTACTAATCAATGTTGATAAAGAGAAATTATACATTAATAATTGTGGACTTGGAAATACATGTGCCAGCAATCTTGTCCTAAGATACAGATTTCAACTATAGTGTTTTAGTTCAAAAAGTCAGACATTACCTTTAACTTTATTTTTTAGTTCTTCATCCAATTTTTCAGTAGAATTACCAAATGCTTTAAGTATTCCTTTACTCACTCTCTAAAAGTAATAAAATGAATATATATATACTATTAAATTTTAAATTTTATTTTCCTTAGAAAATATGTAATCAAGTCAAGAAAGTGATCAGGATACAGCTCCCCATTTTTACAAAATAATTCCAAAATCACATTTTCAAAATTAATTCAAGGACCTAAAAAGGAATTATGCCGCAAAGCAATCACTAACCATTGAATAAAGGTATTATCTTATCATTTCAAGATCTTAAACCTTTTCAAACCACAGCTTATCAGAACATGCCCGCCTCCTTTGAAAAGAAACTGAAATAGCTTGTCCTACAAGCAGAATGATTACGTGAGGGCCACAGGGGCTGACTCCAGTGCTTAAAGCCCAGCTCCATTATTTCTGGGGGACCTTAAACTATGTACTGAACTTCTTCACAGCCTAGATTCTCTATCTATGGAATAGGAAAAAAATCACAGTATCCACCTCGCAGAAACTTTGTGAGAACAAAGTAAGGGAATTAATACAAAACACTGAAAACAGTGATTGGCATAAAATAAGTGCAAAATAAATATTAGTTATTATCACTATTATGAGTACCCATTAATTCATATCCCCAAATACATTATTTTATATCCTGGCAAATAACAAAAATTTTAAAATGCAACAAATGTTCCCTGACTCCTACAAAATGAAAATACTTTCTAGATTCAAAAAACAGTGTTAAATCAGACTCAGAATAAGAGTAAGGGTATGCTGCCCCTGGGAACTATTTTGGGAGAAACATTTTCCAATATTTGGCAGCTCTTCTCATTGGTTAGTACAAAAAACCTTTAAAGAACATTAATGCTGTAAACATCAACTAAACTTAAGCCATCATGAGAAAGAGAATCACTGCTAATTCTCTGGATTCATTCTAATGGTGAAAACATACTAGTTGAAAAAGCTGGTGTAAGAAAAAATTTAAAAGTATGATGGCCTTAATATCTAGCTTTCATTGTTTTAACTCATAAGATATCAAATGAGACAGACAGCTTATGAAGATAAGATTATAAAATACAACGGTTATAACATGCTAACTTGGTGTTCTTCTGCTCTCATCCCATCCAATAAATAGCGAAGCAGCTCCTGGCTGTCTTGCTGCTGATAGCCTTTAAACCGCACTGCTCTGGAGAAAAACAAAAAGAAAGAAAAGCAATCTTCAGTCTACTAAGATCTGAAGCTATTTTTAGAAAATCTTAGGATCATATTCCAAATCTCAGAGAGTTCTAGTTTCTTTTCTTTTTTTTTTTTTTGAGACGGAGTCTCGCTCTGTTGCCCAGGCTGGAGTGCAGTGGGGCAATCTCAGCTCACTGCAAGTTCCAACTCCCGGGTTCACGCCATTCTCCCGCCTCAGCTTCCCGAGTAGCTAGGACTACAGGCACCCGCCACCACACTCAGATAATTTTTTGTATTTTTAGTAGAGACAGGGTTTCACTGTGTTAGCCAGGATGGTCTTGATCTCCTGACCTTGTGATCCGCCCGCCTCACCCTCCCAAAATGCTGGGATTACAGGCGTGAGCCACCGCAACTGGCCAGAGAGTTCTAGTTTCTACAAATTTCTGTTTAGTCCATTAACACCCTTGGGAGATATAACTATCACATAAAATATATTTTAAAATCCAAATGAAAAAAAACTATGCATTTTGTATACAGAGGGTTGACTAAATGTAATGCTATTAATATTTTTATATTTTTATATTAATATGATTTCTCAGCATCTGAGGCACTGAAAGCACAATCAAAGTGGATACTCACTTTTTACAGACCTGAGAAAAGAGTTCTTTAGGTGTCACAATCCCCTTTTTGGTCTCTTGCATCTCATTAAGAAACTGGCTCATGGCTAAAGTAAGAGGGCCTGGAGGCTCAAGGTTTATTTCTAACGGTTCCTGAATATGGGAAAAGAAATTACTTTCTTCAGTCAAATTTTGGAATCACTGACTTTACTAAAATCTAATTAGTTAACATACAGTGTCAATGTTCCTGACAGAACTGCCCCATTTAAGTTTAAAATGTACATCAAAAGATACAGAAACTGTTTGGTCACAGACTGCTTTATGCAGAATTCAGCTCTACTATTTTAGTTTTAGATTATCCGGAACACTTACTACCTAAGAATTGAAAGAGCCAAAGCAAAATGTAAATAATAAAAATGGATAAGGCAATATTTATTTGATTACACAGCTCTTAAGTCACCTTAAAGATGTTAAAAATAATAAGGTAAGCCTAAGGCTTCACAAACATATACACGTTCCCAAGAAGGAAGCTTAACACTCGAGCTCAGAAAATCAGAGCACACACAGAGCAAACAGATGTAAAGGCTCCTTAAAACTTCTATTAGCCTGAAACTGTTTAACTTAGTAGCCTAAAGTAAAACAAAACGAAAACGGTGGACATGAGTGCCAATTATTTAAAATAATTTAGAAAACAGACATTCAGAGAGGAAAGTTACAGATTAGAAAAGTTTAAAGAACATACTGTTAATGCCAAATCAGGTGGTTCAATTTTTACAATTGTTCCAGACATTTTCACTTCTTTTAATAGTTCTCTAAGCACTGGTGTTTGTGACAAGTTCTAGCATGTAGGGTGAAAAAAAAAAGAGAAAAATTATTTAAAGGCAAATCAACTTAAACACTTCGTAAGTATCTATTCTATCAAAAAAGAAAATCATGACCAACACTAAAATCTCTATTGTATCTGTACTCGGAAAATGAAAAGTTACAGACTATTCTCTCCCAACTCTATTTGGGTCATAACTACTTCATTTCTGAACTTATTCATCACCTCAGTGGGGCATTCTCCCACCACCCAATCAGAAGTAGCTATCCCCAATCCTCTACCATGATTCTCTCACAACCACTTACCACCACCTGTAGCTACATATTTGCTTCTGTACGAGGTTATCCTGTGTTTCCACCACCCAAGTGCAAGCTCCATGAAAGAAGCAGCAATATTTGTTTCAAACCCACTGCACCCAAGCGCTCACCAAACTGTCTTACTGTAATAAAACTTTCCTTAAGTTTTCTTTGGCCAGGCAAGTTGGCCCATGCCTGTAATCTAAACATTTTGGGTGGCCAAAGTGGGTGGACTGCTTGAGCCCAGAAGTTCAAGACCAGCCTAGGCAACATGGCGAAACCCCATCTCTACAAGATACAAAAACTAGCTGGGAGTGGTGGCGCATGCCTATAGTCCTAGTTACACTGGAGGCTGAGGTAGGAGGATTGCTTGAGCCCAAGAGGCAGAGGCTGCAGTGAACCGAGATCGTGCCACTGCACTCCAGCTGAGTGACAAGAGTGAGACCCTGTCTCAAAAAAAAAAAAAAAAAAGTTTTCTTTGGATACATAGAAATAAATTACTTGGGGGGAATTAAGTAGCAGATTCTATAAGGAAAAGGACGTGTTTTTTTTTTTAAAGGGAAAAAAATGACAATGTACCTGCATAACTGCATTGAAGAAACACGTGTTTCCCAAATTACTGAGTCCTTTCACAGTTATCTGGGAAGGAGAATTCATGGGAGGATTCTCTTTAGCCATGTTTTCCTTCTTTTCTCTCTCTTGTTCATTTTTACTCTCTTTTTCTAATTTTTTATTTTCAAGTTCAATATTTCCATTATCTTTCTCTGCTTTAAAAAAAGAAGAAGAAAACATTTAGCAAAATGTGTAATACGGTCATATCAAACACAGACGTATACTTGGGAAACAGTATTAGAGTCTGTGAGTTTACCTAAAGACATTATTTCCTACCCACCCACCCATTTGATTTTAAATAAATACAGGTAAATTGCCATGCAAAAAAAAAAAAAACCAATAAACAACAAATACTCAGACCTAAAGTAAGCAATAGTTTGACAAATGAAACCAAACAGTATGTGCTTTGGTATAAATCTCCCTTTTTTACTGCATAAAAATTCTTTACAAATGGAACACATCTTACCTTGTGAAATTAAGAATATAAAACAATCAAGAACGTGGACATAAAATAAATTTTTTAATGAATTCCTTGGGTCAAAAATCAATCCTAAAGTAAAAAACAAGTAATTCTGGCTCTGACAAAGATACTTGTGACAATAAAAACTTAAAAAACATGCTTAAAGCAAATGCTGTATATCAGTCAATTAATTTAATTGTGCATGGAAAGAACCTAAGAAATATCTGACCATTAGAAGGAATCACAAATGCTTTACTTTTATGTTATCCCAGCAAACAGACAGAAATCTTGCTATTACAAAATTACGACAGTAAGAACAGTGTAAGGCAGGTCTATAAGTAAGCCTGGCTAGGGTTATGGGAACAGGCTTATTGGTCATTACCTTAGTCTATGGCCTTCATCACATCTGACTAGACCATTTATTACATCCCTTCTAATACCTGAAACTAAAAAGTTTCATAGTTTGAAATCAACCATAACTAATGTTACTCAGCTGTATGTAACACTAGGTAGTATAACAAATCTAAGTATCAGCAGATACACAAATCAACATTTGGTATATATTAAAGAAACAAATTATTTTACCTGGCTTTGGAGTTGTAATGCCGGCTTGTTTTCTAACATAATCAACCACTTGACCCAATTGGTTTGAACTACAATACTGGACCTCATTATCACATATGTAACACCTGTGTCCCAAAAATCACAGAAAGAAAAATGACAAACTGACAACTAAAAAGGGGGAGATAAATAATAATTCCTGGAATCCAAAGTGTGTAATGCCAACTTATTCTATTAAAGAAACTGAACATAAAAATTCTGTTTTCCTGAAGAAGACAGTGCATATTTACTCTGGTTTATTATTAACAACATTTGCCAGAATTACAGCTGCATGTAAGTAGTACGATGAAATACCCCAAATATTTTACTTTACTGGTTATAACATTGAAGTCAAAAGATTTTTCTTTTTTTTTTTTTTTTTAATTTATTTATTTTTTTTGAGACGGAGTCTCGCTCTGTCGCCCAGGCTGGAGTGCAGTGGCCGGATCTCAGCTCACTGCAAGCTCCGCCTCCCGGGTTCACGCCATTCTCCTGCCTCAGCCTCCCGAGTAGCTGGGACTACAGGCGTCCGCCACCTCACCCGGCTAGTTTTTTGTATTTTTTTAGTAGAGACGGGGTTTCACCGTGTTAGCCAGGATGGTCTCGATCTCCTGACCTCGTGATCCACCCGTCTCGGCCTCCCAAAGTGCTGGGATTACAGGCTTGAGCCACCGCGCCCGGCCGTCAAAAGATTTTTCTACATATATTTTAAAATACAGAACTACACTAACAAAAATAACAACTTCTTTTTTGTTTTTTGAGACAGAGTCTCGCTCTGTCGCCCAGGCTGGGGTGCAGTGGCACCATCTACGCTCACTGCAAGCTCTGCCTCCCGGGTTCATGCCACCCTCCTGCTTCAGTCTCCTGAATAGCTGGGACTACAGGTGCCCACCACCACACTCGGCTAATTTTTTTTTGATATTTTTAGTAGAGATGGGGTTTCACTGTGTTAGCCAGACAAAAGTAACAATATTTACAACTGCAAGATGTCATTCAAGCCAGGCACAGTGGCTCATGCCGGTAATTCCAGCACTTTGGGAGGCCGAGGCATGCGAATCACGAGAGGATCACAAGGTTAGGAGTTTGAGACCAGCCTGACCAACATGGTGAAACCCTGTCTCTACTAAAAATACAAAAATTAGCTGGGCATGGTGGTACATGCCTATAGTCCCAGCTACTCGGGAGGCTGAGGCAGGAGAATTGCTTGAACCCGGGAGGCGGAGGTTGCGGTGAGCCGAGATGGCGCCACTGCACTCCAGCCTGGGCGACAGAAAGAGATTCCATCCCCCCCCAAAAAAAAAAAAAAAGATGTCATTCAGTGAAGACTACTGTGAAAATGATTTTTAAGAGGTAAAAATCTGTTTTAATGATGTTACGATGCAGCATCTGTAACATACAAGCCTGATATTTATTTTCACGCAAATTCATAGCCAAAATTTTATTACAATCTTGTTTATCTGAAATTTGTTCTTAGCGTCCCTATCTCCACTATATGCCTTATAATATCACAAGCGAGAAAAACAAAGGGGTAAAGATTCTTAAGTCTTCTATGTTACAATTTTTCTGTTTGTGCAAACGTCCAAGTAGAAGCTTCTGATAACACCACATTCTTAGCTTTGTGAAAGTGATGGTATTTTAAAACATACTACAAAAATTTTAAATTGTTTTCTTCTTAAACATATTTAAACATTTCTGTTCTCCAATATTTCAAATAATTTCCACCCAACCGGCAGAGGAACTGAAACTCACCATACACTCCAGTTGTCCAAACTAAGAACCAGACAGTGAGGTTCAGATCTTGGTGTGAGATAGTGCTTCAAGGCATGCTGCTCCTGAGAATTTCTGCCACAGCCCTAAAAAAATCATAATCATAAACCTCAAGGCCATAAAAATTCAGCAGGAGGGGAGAATGCAAAATCTATCATAAACAAGGAAGTGGCTCATGAAACTCTGCCACTCTTAACAATCTTGAAAAGAAAATGTTAGACTCCAGAATCAGTATTTTGTTAAAACTTAAATATGCACAGGCAACTGAGAACATTTAAATCAAAAAGTATTTAGAAAACCATGCACTTGCTGGGCGCGGTGGCTCATACCTGTAATCCCAGTATTTTGGGGGGCTGAGGTCGGGGGATCACCTGAGGTCAGGAGTTCGAGACCAGCCTGACCAACATGATGAAACCCTGTCTCTACTAAAAATACAAAAATTAGCCAGGCATGGTGGCACACATCTGTAATCCCAGCTAATTAGGAGGCTGAGACAGGAGAATTGCTTGAACTTAGGAGGCAGAGGTTGCAGTGAGCCAATATCATGCCATTGCACTCCAGCCTGGGCAACAAGAGCGAAAACACCATCTCAAAATAAAAAAAAAAAAAAAAGAAAACCATGCATTCAAAGTACTCTTCCTCTCCAACTTTCCGACCCAAATTAAACCACACTAATGCAGTCACTCATGAAGTCTGGTTTGGATTCCTTAACAGTCTCCTAAACATTCCCCTAACCTTAGCCTCCTCCTTCACACGCATATTTTTTCAGTTTAATGTTCCTTAAACAAAGCTCTGTTCATACACAATTCAAAAATTATGAATTGCTCTCTTAAACCCCTAATAAACAAACCTGACATTCTCTGACCCCAACATATCTCTCCAGTGTTAACTCCCACATTCTCTTATTCACATACCAATGACTAGCTAAAAACACACTCAGCACTTTTCACAACTATGCAATTTTGTTCACATTATTCTATTTATCCAGAATCCTTTATGAACACTCCTACCTAACAAAATCCCACCGACTCTTGAAGATCTTGCTCAAAAGCCACCTCCTCCCAGAAGCCTATACTTATCTTCCAGATGAGAAAATACTGTCTCCTTCCTTTAAACAAATTATATAAAACATGGTGTAAATTCCTAGTGGCATTCCTTATTTTCTACCTTGTACTAACGTTACTGATATTTATATCCATTCGCCCCTGAACTATAAATCCCAAAGGCTCAAAGCAATAGACTTAATATATTATCAAATATTCTAGAACACAGGAGGTGGTCAAAAAGCACTATTTAAACAAGCAAATGGGAGACTTTTACCTAGAAGATGTATAGGCTTATTCATGAAAGAACATGACCAAAACTCCTGCTTCCAGCTAGTCAGATCACTGCTAAGAAACATACCTTCACTGTGTATCTACTGGAACCAATCTATCAACTTTTGGACCACAGTACAACAACCGGTCCTGTTTCCACTGCAGCGAGATATATACTCTGGAGAAGGAATATACATTGGTAGTTTCTAATTCCTTAACTATGATACCAAACACTATTGGCTTAATTTATCCCACTCAATATTTAATTCCAAAATAAATGAATTAACATTTGATATTATTTTTGAAAATTACAACATCATTTGAGAACATCTGAAACATACAGTTGTCTTGACACAAGAGTTAAGAATCATTAGCTAACAGTGCCAAAAGTATCTCGTGGGAAAAAAGTTAATACTGACTTGTCTTACTCTTATGAATTAAAAAGGTAGCAAGTAAACTTTGTAACACAAAACATATTCCGAAAAATTGAAATAGCAAAGTATATTCATACTCACCATATGTATTTAAAAGGTTACAATTAAACCTTTCAAATACAAGTAAACAACATTCTTTTCTAACATATAGATTTTTTTAACTGACCACAATGAGATATCGATATACAACTCTCACAACGGCTAAAATAAAAAACTGTGACAATTGTAAATGCTGGCAAAAATGAAGAAAAAGTGAATCATTCATACAGTGCTAGTAAGAATACAAAAAGTAGTGTCACTGTGAAAAAATAGTTTGGCAGTTTCTTAAAAAACTAAACATTAAATTGCCATAGGACCCAGCAAGTGCACTCTTGCACATTTATCCTAGAGAAATGAAATCTAAGTTCACACAAAAACCTGTACACAAATGTTAATAGCAGCTTTATTTAATCACCAAAAAATGGGATCAGCCCAGATGTTGTCATTCGACAGGTAAACAGTAAAAACAAGCTGTGGTACATATATACCATAAAATACATTTGGTGATTAAAAAAAGAATAAACTTGATAGACACAGCTTTGATAAATCTTCAGGTGATTATGCTGAGTGAAAAAGCCAATCCTGGCTGGGCATTGTGGCTCACACCTATCATCTTAGCACTTTGGGAGGCCCGGGTGGGCGGATCACTTGAGTCCAGGAGTTTAAGACCAGCCTGGGCAGTATACCAAAACCACATCTCTACAAAAACTACAAAAATTAGCCATGAGTAGTGGCATGCAGGTGTAGTCCCTGCACTCGGGAGGCTGAGATGGGAGGATCACTTGAGCCTGGGAGGTGAAGGCTGCCGTGAGCCATGATTATATCACTGAACTCCAGCCTGGGTGAGAGAGTGAGGCCCTGTCTCGAAAAAAGAAAAAAGAAAAAGCCAATCCCAAAATGTTGCACACTGTATGACTCCATTTACATAACCTTTCTGATGAAGTGACTAAATTTAGAAATACAGAATAGAATGGTGGTTGCCAGGGGCTGGAGAGAGTGGTGGCAGTAGGGAGGTGGGTATGAGTGATCCCTGTGATGTTCAACTATTTAGTATCATGACTGTGGTGGTGAATAATCTACACAGGTGACAAAAGTGTACAGAATGTAATACACATGTACACATACACATGCACAAAAGAGAAGTCAAACTCAGGAGATCTGATTGAGATTGGTGTGTTGTATCAATCTCAATATCCTGGTTGTGATATTATACTCATTTTGTAAAATGTTACCATCTGAGCAAAATGCATAGGGATTTCTCTGAATTATTTATTAGATCTGCACATGGATCTATAACAACCTCAATAAGATTTTCAACTCGAAAACATGTAATGAAAAAAAAAAAATCCTGACTGGGCGCAGTGGCTCACGCCTGTATTCCTAGCACTTTGAGCAAGCCAAGGTTAGTGGATCACTTGAAATCAGGAGTTTGAGACCAGCCTGGCCAACACGGCAAAACCCCGTCTCTACTAAAAATACAAAAATCAGCCGGGCGTGGTGGTGCACACCTGTAATTCCAGCTACCTGGAGACTGAGGCAGGAAAGCTGCTTGAACCTGGGAGGTAGAGGCTGCCATGAGCCAAGATTGCACCACTGCACTCCAGCCTGGGTGACAGAGTAAGACCCCATCTCAAAAAAAAAAAAAAAAACACAAAACAACTGGCTATCTGCCTCATCTTGAAGCCTCATGACTTCATGACTACTGCCTAGTAGCCCAATTTCCTGACATATAAGCTTAACTTGCCACCACTAAGCGTAACTGAGAGGCCCTGACTTTAGTACCCCGGTAGTAACTGTGAGCTGCCAGAGCAGACACTATGATGTGCCAGCCAGACATGCCCTCACTCCCAAAGATCAAGGTACTACTCATTCCCCCAGGTGCTGAGAATGTGGCCGGCTGAGAGCTCACAGTCTAGTCCATCCATCCCCAGGAATTGGTCTCAACAAAAGGGAGCTGCCTCGCCCAAGGTTACTTCCTGCTCTAGGGACAGGCCATATCCAGTGACTGGTCTATACACAGATAGAAAGGTCTAGCTCCTTGCCTCAATTCAGGCAGAGATCACTGTGGGATTGGCTGAGACGCCATTGCCACTGCCTCTTCATTCAACTTCTCCCTGTGCTTAATCTTGCTTCCCTTACTTCTACTGGTGTGGTACCAGAGAACACTCTACCACCTATACGCACACTTTAGACTCAGAACTGGTTCCCCAGAGAACACGATCTATGTTACTAGTATCCTTTTACCCATACTGTACTTCCAAGTAATACCTTCTGAAGTAAGTTCAAAGAGTTTTCTAAAATCTCATATTAATCTTAAAAGTAAGCATACCTGATGGCCACATTTAAGACATAACCAAACTGAAGGCTTTTCTTCTGTTTCTTCTTCAGCTTTATCTTTCACTTTATTGTCAGTCTTACAGTCTTGGCAAATATTCCATTCCACATTCACTAAAGCCTTTTTCAAGTTACCTTGTTCCAATCCTTTTCTAATGTGTCTGCACATAGGTTCTATTAAAACAAATAATAAAGAAGGAATATATAAGGTCAAAAATCACTTTCTTCAGTTAATCTCAAAACTTAACCTTGATTCACATTTCAAAAATGAAATTTACTCTGTAAAGTAACTGTTAGATATTCTGAACTTAAAATTGTTTGATGTTTGAATAATACGAGATGAATATGTGAGAAACAGATTTGATACAAATTTGTGAAGTTTTGCTTTCTTAAAGTCCTAAATATAACCACCACTGCCCCCACTACAAATTCATTTCAATTTATTTGGCTATTCCCTTTAAATTAAGGACCTTTATCATATTTATGATTCTCTTTATCTTTAAAGATTTGTAGAAAACATCCTTCATTCAGTCAATGGTACACCTACTACAGGGCAGGCACTGTGCTAGACGCTCAGGAGCCCAAAATTGACCAAGTCACAGCTCTTTCCTTTGAGTAGCTCACATTCCGGAAGGAAAGGCAGCTAAATAAATTAATGTATAAAAATCTCTGAAACATGGTGTAGCAGCAAAAGAAGAGAAGGCTAAAGTCACCAAAAGTGTCACAGGGGAGGTAATATCTGTGCAATCCTAGAAGATAATAATAGTAATAAAAATTGCTGATATTAATTAAATATGTTCTATGAACTTTGTTAAATGTTTTGCATACATTATCTCATTTAATCCTTACAATCACCCTAGAAGACAGTATTATTCCCAATGACAAATGAGAAAACTAAGATTTACTGCCCTCATAACTACTGAGTATCTATGCCAGAATTTAGACTCAAATCTTTCTGACTTCACGGCTCACACTTTAAACTGTGACCTCAGGGAGTGAAGGGCAATCTGAAAATGCCAATGCCAAGAACAAAAACATGTAAAAGTGCATGCTGTCTCCCCAGATGATGGAGTTACACAATGTGTAAAAATGAGCAGTTGAACCTGAGGCTGAAAACTCTGTTGGGGCCAAGATAAGTAAAGAGCTTTGCAAATCACTCTCAAGTGCTGAGTTGTTTCAGGAACATTGGAGGTTTAGAAACTAGTCAAGTGGCATAATTAGCTTTATGTCCAATGATCTTGCACCAAGAAAAGAAATATAAATGCAACTGAGATCATGTGGAAAAACTACCAAATCTCAGTCCTCAAAGAAATACAAACTGGAAAAAGAAGGTACTCTTTTTCAACTATCCAATCAGCACAGATTTTTACAGATGATACTAACCAGTGCTGATGAAGGTTCAGGGAAATGGGCACTTTTCTATGCTGCTAGGGGGCCTGGAAATTAGTAAAACATTCCTGGATGGCAATTTAGCAACAAAATCAAAAGAGCCTTGAAAATGTTGATACCCTTCTATTAAAAAATTATATATGTGTATTAGGAAAATATTTAAATATACACAGAGATTTAGCTATAAAGTTGTTTACTACTGAGCCATTCATAATACTAAAAAGTTAAAGATTACCTAAATCTGTAACAGTAGAAAATTATCTAAATAAATTATGAAATACCCATGATCTTTGGTCAATGCAATAATATGCCATTAAAAATGTTGTTGAAGGTCCGGTACGGTGGCTCATGCCCGTAATTCCAGAACTTTGAGAGGCTGAGGTAAGTGGATCACTTGAGGTCAGCAGTTCAAGACCAGCCTGGCTAACATGGTGAAACCCCATCTCTACTAAAAATACAAAAATTAGCTGGGTGTGGTGGAACACACCAGTAATCCCAACTACTCATGAGGCTGAGACAGGAGAATCGCTTGAACCCGCGAGGCAGAGGCTGCAGTGAGCTGAGATCATGCTACTGCACTCCAGTCTGGGCAACAGAGCCAGACTCCATCTCAGAAAAAAAAAAAAAAAAAAAATGTTGTAGAAGGTTGGGCACAGTGACTCTCATGTGTAGTCCCAGCACTTTTGGAGGCCGAGGCAGGCGGATCACTTGAGGCCAGGAGTTCAAGACCAGCCTGACCAACATAGGGAAACATTGTCTCTATTTAAAAAAAAAAAAAATTAGCTGGCTGTGGTGGGATATGTCTGTAATCCCAGTTACTCGGAGGCTGAGGCACAAGAGAATCGTTTGAACCTGGGAGGCGGAGGTTGCAGTGAGCTGAGATTGCACCACTGCACTCCAGCCTGGATGACAGAGCGAGACTCTTTCTCAAAAAAAAAAAAAAAAAAAAAGTAGAAGACTGTTAAATGACATATAGATTATAAACATTACATTAAAATGCAGATAACAATAATGTACAGTTTTATACCATTTTCATATTTTAAAACATATTCATTTAGAGATATAAACATTAACGATTCAGTCAATGAAATATACCTAAAGTTTCAGAGGAATCATCGATTGGAACAGTTTTTCCCTTTGTCCGTTTCTTTCCCATGTTGGCACTTTATGGATTACTCACTGACACAAAATAATAATCTAGAAAACAAGATAAAGTTAGCTTGAACCAAAAAGAAAGTATGTCTTATATTTATCTAGGAGACAGTAAAATAATGAAGCCACATATATTATGCGTGTCTATCACACTGTAATTTATAAAGACCAATCACATATAATCATCTAATTTTCAATAGGAACTCAAGTAGATAGAATAGTTATCTCCCCTGTTTTTCACAGCATAGGAAACTGATTCTTAGCAAGCTTAAGAGGTTTTCAATACATGTAAAAGGTCAGGAGAGAACCCTGGTCTTCTTACACAGGTCTTGAACAGTCTCAGAACTTGATACTCTTAGGAAGCTGACTCCTCACTACGTACATGTGAAATAATGGTGGCACTTTAATCAGAAAACTGATTTCCTTTCCTTCTAAGCTATCTTTCTTAGCTCTGCAGTCTATGCAAATTAAATGGATAATTTCTCTAATAAAAATTAAAAATAATTCGGACAACAACCTCCTGAAGGGAGTTAGAAATTTTCCAAAACAGCTTCAAAGCTAAATACAAAAAGTGATACACTGTTGTGCATTTTCCACACCAAGATTTCCTATGCATATCAGCTAACTGGAAATTGATTACAACTGCATTCTTGACTATTCACATTATTACATTATTGACAAAACCACTTTGGAAGGCTATGACAAATCTAGCTGCACATCACATCTTCACCTTCTTAGTCAACAATTCAAACTTAGAAAACAAGAAAAGTGCTAAAAGTACATACAGGTCTACCTATCTAGAATTATAGATTTTAGAAATAAATACAAAATATAGCACCCAAGTTCTTGCTTCCAATCCCACTCACTCTAATCGGGGTGGGAGTTCAGTACTACATTCATCTTCCAGTTATGCCATTTTTATTATATCATTCTCTTGATTGAAAGCATTTAACAGTTTCCCAGACCACACTCCCTAAACTTTAGCCTTTATAAATAGGGACCATAGGCCTTTATAAATTTGGCCCCAATGCTCAGCTAATCCTGACTCTCTATTATGCCTCGACAACAAAAACAACAACAAAAAACCCACTAAAATTATAATTATATAGTACTTTTGATCTTCAAAGTCCTTTCACAAACATTATCACATCGGATTTCCATAACAACACTTTAAACAGAGACATTTCACTCAAGGAGAAAACTCAGGAAAAAAAATGGTGAAAGATCACACAGGGTAACAAAAATGAGCTAAAAGGCAGGTGTTGTCTGGATGCGGTGGCTAGCGCCTATAATCCCAACACTTTCGGAGGTCGAGGTGGGAGGATCGCTTGAGGCCAGAAGTTCATGACTAGCCTGGGCAACAAAAAAGCGACACTCTATCTCTACAAAAAAAAAAAAGGTAAAACGCAGATGTTTGGGTTTTCAAGACCACCACTTTTTACCTGCCAATCAAGTCAGTCTCTTTTTGGTTTTTTTTGAGACAGAGTCTTGCTCTGCTGCCCAGGTTCAAATGCTGCTTCTACCTCAGACTCCCGAATAGCTACGATTACAGAGCCCACCACCACGCCCGCCTAATTTTTGTATTTTTAGTAGAGACGGGGGTTTGAACTCTGGGCCAGGCTGGTCTGAACTCCTGACCTCGTGATCTGCCCGCCTCGGCCTCCCGAAGTGCTGGGATTAAAGACGTGAGCCACCGTGCCTGGCCAAGTCTGTCTCTTGTACTCCACTCCAAAACACTTTGTACCCTCCGCGCCTTGATGTCTTTGATTTCTAGCCGTAATGTTCTATCTATCTAAATCTCACCAATCTTGCAAGCTCTCCATTTCAAGGAAGACTTAGACAATCATTCTACTCTAAATTAACCTCTCCACTGAACTTCTCCAGTATTTATGGTATGCTCCAGTCATCTTGTCCCCTTATCAGATATTCTAGTGAATTTCTTAAGTTTTTATCTGGGTTTATCTTATTTCTCTAAGCAGAACCTAAAGTTCTTAGAAAAATAAATGGTTTCAGGCATAGCTTTGGAACTGCCTATAATATCTAGCATAATGTTAGTACATAGTAGGTCCTGAAGAAATACTTCTTGCATTTAAATAGAAAAATAGAATAGTACCTGAGGCATAAAGGATGATTACAAGGTGCAAAGGTAGGTACATAAGAATGAAGCAAACAAGTTCTGGTGAAAAAGAAAAGAGTGAAAAATAAGAAGTCAGAAGTCTGCAGCAGTGAAGACAGACAGCACTAGTAAATCCGGTTTTAGGATTGCAGCAGCTCAAGACTCCATAGGAAACTTGAAAGACGAATTGTTAATTGCTGCAGGCAGAGGACATAGAGGCGTCACTCCAGTGCTGCGGAAAGAGCCCCAGTAAATTTCTGACAACTGTAAAGGCAACTAATGAGTCACGAGGAGAGAATACTGTGACTTCCATCAGCTCTAAAACATCAATAAGCTTACTACACTTTTCAAGTAGTGTCATCGGATGAGTATTAGCGTCCTAGTGAAATGACTCTTCGCAGGACTCCGTACAAAATCTAAATCAAAGATAGTGTTGCCGGCTCTCATATTATTCCAAGTCTCTTCTCTCTCTGCCCTCCCAGTCGTCCCCTGCCTACTCGGTTCCATTAAAAATGTAAGGGTGTGGAAAACTTTGTCAGCAGGTCTTAACGTGGCTTTCAAGTTTTGCGTAGATCAGTCCTCTCCTAGGTGTAGTCAACTGGATAGGTGACAGATCCTGCTTTTCCTACCAGCAGTAAGAACACGGCTGCAAACCCAGCCCCAACCCATAGGGTAGTCCCTGCCACGCGCCACCCACCCACTTGCTCGGCGCCTGCCACACCTCCCCTCTCCTCCTCTTCTAACTGCTCCGATCCCACCGGGGAACCCCGGGGTCCACGGGGTCGAGAAGGGCGCCAGCAGCAGCATCTCATTGGCCAGCTTCTGGAACTGACAAGACACGCAGCCAATGAGATCGCAGTACCGGAAGTAGCCGGGTTACGTGCTTAAAGAGTGGGGCCTTCAAGAAGAGAACGAAGTTGGGGCGGAAAACAGGGGCTCTCCCAGCGCAGGAAGTCAGGCGAGCGACGACTGCCAGGCAGTGCGACCAGAACTCACCCACGGCGACAGAGCCCATAACTGCATCCCCTCATGGGCCTTTGGGCTGGGCAGCCAGCTCCGTCTTCCTCCTGGTGACGAATTGAGAGCGACGGAGCAGAAGCCAGAGTGACCCCTGGAAAGCAACAACTTCCGGAACGCGGCATTATGGGAAGTGGCTAGGCCACCACCTCCCCACCCCCACCTCCCGTGACCATGGGCTCTGACGCTAGTAAATCTGCGCCTGCGTGCGGCTTGCGCCGGAAGTTCGGGCTTAGGGATTTGGTTGTCAATGGGTTTTCTGGTCTCTGACATAACCATGAAGTTATATAAATGCCTCTGAAGTGTGGGCATCTGGTGGTGGTCTGAGCCTTGGAGTTCCCCAGATGGTTACTTTTCTGGAACACATTACATTTGGAGACTAACGGGGAGCGCTTAAATTTCTGTTTCCATAATTCTGTCCTCTCGACTTTTTTTTTTTTTTTTTTTTTTTTTTTGAGACGGAGTCTCACTGTGCTCCCAGGCTGGAGTGCAGTGGCGTGATCTCGGCTCACTGCAAGCTCCGCCTCCCGGGTTCACGCCATTCTCCCGCCTCAGCCTCCCAAGTAGCTGAGACTACAGGCGCCCGCCACCACGCCCGGCTAGTTTTTTGTATTTTTAGTAGAGACGGGGTTTCACCATGTTAGCCAGGATAGTCTCGATCTCCTGACCTCGTGATCCACCCGCCTCGGCCTCCCAAAGTGCTGGGATTACAGGCTTGAGCCACCGCGCCCGGCCTCTCGACTTCTAAAACTGAGTACGTGAGTTGTCTTGAATTTACCTTCCTGCGCCATGTCAGAATAAAAAACGCAGCGAGTTAATTTTTTTTTTTTTTTTTGAGACGGAATATCCGTCTGTTGCCCAGGCTGGAGGGCATTCTTCTGCCTCAGCCTTCCGAGTAGCTGGGACTACAGGCGCACGCCACTACACCCGGCTAACTTTTGTATTTTTAGTAGAGACTGGGTTTCGTCATATTGGCCAGGCTGGTCTGGAACTCCTGACCTTGTGATCCGCCCTTCTCGGCCTCCCAAAGTGCTGGGATTACAGGCGTGAGCCACCGCGCCCGGCCGCGAGAGTGAATTTTTAAAGCAGAACTGAAAGACGGTGTCAAACATAAATTGCGGGAGAGGAGGGGATTTTCAAATATTTACTGTTCATTCTTTGAAAATTTGTAAGTGCGAGGCCGGGCGCGGTGGCTCATGCCTGTAATCCCAACACTGGGAGGCCGAGGCGGGTGGATGACCTGAGGTCAGGAGTTCGAGACCAGCCTGGCCAACATGGTGAAGTCCCGTCTCTACTAAAAATACAAAAAATTAGTCGGGCATGGCGGCGAGCGCCTGTAATCCCAGCTACTCGGGAGGCTAAGGGAGGAGAGTCGCTTGAACTCTGGAGGCAGAGGTTGCAGTGAGCCCAGATCACTCCATTGCACTCTAGCCTGGGCAACAAGAGTGAAACTCTGTCTCAAAAAAAGAAAATATGTAAGGGTACACTTTGTGCCAAGCCTTCCCTCAAATGAATTAAACATAGGCCTCTCTGCCCTGGAGTCTTAGTTTAGTAGAGAAAATAGTAATCCCTACCAAGGGTGCGAGAGTTGGGGGGGTTGCAGATATCTATAGAAAAATAGTCAAAGAATGTAAACAGGTAATTCACCATAAAAAAAAAATTGGGCCGGGCGCGGTGGCTCAAGCCTGTAATCCCAGCACTTTGGGAGGCCGAGACGGGTGGATCACGAGGTCAGGAGATCGAGACCATCCTGGCTAACACGGTGAAACCCCGTCTCTACTAAGAAATACAAAAAACTAGCCGGGCGAGGTGGCGGGCGCCTGTATTCCCAGCTACTTGGGAGGCTGAGGCCGGAGAATGGCGTGAACCCGGGAGGCGGAGCTTGCAGTGAGCTGAGATCCGGCCACTGCACTCCAGCCTGGGCTACAGAGTGAGACTCCGTCTCAAAAAAAAAAAAAAAAAAAAAAATTGGTCATAAAATAAATGTCTATTGTTACTAATCAGATGAAAGGAGTTTAAGATGGTGGCATACTAACCACCAGAGTAACATTTGGTTAAATTTGGGGGAAAACTAGCTCTCTTGCTTTTTACTGCTGAGATAAATTTTTTTGTTTGTTTGTTTTCTTTTGTTTTGAGACTGGCTTGCACTCTGCTGCCCAGGCTGGAGTACAGTGGCACGATCTCAGCTCACTGCAACCTCCACCTTCCGGGTTGAAGCCATTCTCTTGCCTCTGCCTCCTGAGTGGCTGGGATTATAGGCACATGCCACCCCACCACACCCAGCTAACGTTTGTAGTTTTTGGTAGAGGTGGGGTTTCAGCATGTTGGCCAGGCTGGTCTTGAACTCCTGGCCTCAAGTGATCCACCTGCCTCAGCCTCCCAAAGTGCTGAATTACAGGTGTAAGCCACCGCGCCCAGCTTAGTTTCATCTTTCACTTTATTCTGACAACATTATGACATTAAAGTCCAAGAGATATTGGGCTCATCCTTGTTTGGTCTCTGGTGATTTAGATGAGGCAGGACTGAGCCCCCACGAATGTATTATCTCAAAAAGTTAGTAGCAGCTATTATGCAAAGTTCCAAGGCTCAAGTCAAATCCTGGGCATATCCACGGATGTGTGGTAGGGCATAGGCTCCAGCGCTCATGCAAGAAAGAACAGGAATGGGATGAGATAATTTTTTAAAGCTTTATTCTCCAAGCTCCAGAAATGCAGGCTTTTTGCCCCCACCCATTTTAAAACAGAGCCTTAAGGTCATTGTACCATGTGCTTCCTGTCTGAAAGGCTCTTCCCCTTCATCTTCCGGGGTTGGTATCTTATTGTCATTCTGTTCATACCTTATTTTTAATTTACTTATTTTAGAGACAGGGTCTGGCTTTGTAGCCCAGACTAAAGTGCAATCATAGTTCACTGTAACCTTGAATTCCTGTGCTCAAGTGATCCTCACAGCTCAGCCTCCTTAGCTGGTACGGCAAGTGTGTGCCACCCCATCAGCTAACTTTTTGATTTTTTGAAGTCACCGTGTCTCTGCAAAAGCTTGCTGCCCAGGCTGGTCTCAAACTCCTGACCTCAAGCGATACTCCAGCCTCAGTCTCCCAAAGCACTAGGATTCCAGGTGTGAGTCACCGCATTCAGCCTCTATACATGCCTTAAAAGTCACTTCCTTCCAGTTACAGGGCAATCTAGGTAACACAGTCATCTGATCACTCACATCACCTTACTTCTCTGTCCAGCAATTATCCACTATCTGGTAATTTTCTTTTTTTTTTTTTTTTGGAAACAGAGTCTCACTCTGTTGCCCAGGCTGAAGTGCAGTAGTGCAGTTACAGCTCACTGCAGCCTCAGTCTCCCAGGCTCAAGCAATTCTCCTACCTCAGCCTCCTGAGTAGCTGGGACTACAGGCCTACAGGCACAGGACCCCACATCTGGCTAATTTTTGTATTTTTTATAGAGACAGGGGTCTCTCTCTGTTGCCCAAACTGGTCTCAAACCCTGGGCTCAAGTGATCCTCCTTGGTCTCCCAAAGTGCTGGGATTATAGGCATGAGCTATTATGCCTGGCCATAATTTTCTTTTCTTTTTTTTTTTTTTTTTGAGACTGAGTTTTGCTCTTGTTGCCCAGGCTGGAGTGCAATGGCATGATCTCAGCTCACAGCAACCTCTGCGTCCCGGGTTCAAGCGACTCTCCTGCCTCAGACTCCCCAGTAGTTGGGATTACAGGCATGTGCCACCATGTCCAGCTAAGTTTTGTATTTTTAGTAGAGACAGGGTTTCTCCATGTTGGTCAGGCTGGTCTCGAACTCCCAACCTCAAGTGAGCTGCCTGCCTTGGCCTCCCAAAGTGCTGGGATTACAGGTGTGAGCCACTGTGCCCGGCCCATAATTTTCTTTTATTTTTACCTTTATGTTTAGCCCTCAGTTGGATTGGGAAGAAAAACATTTCCAATTACCCTCCTGTCAGCATCTCCTTCAAACTACCCTTTTATTAAGAGGGAAAAATATGCATTCACACGGTTCCTCCCAGCTTGGTTAATGGACGAGAACACCTAAGATAGCTAAGGCCACCATGCATCCAGGCTCAGATCTCCCTAATTGCCCTCCTCCTCCATGATTCAGGGACAAGGAGGATCACCACTGTGTGGGAAGATACTAGAAATGCAAAATTTGGAGCCCCGCCCCTACCTACCGAATCTTGATCTGCATTTCAACAGGATTCCCGAACTATTCCTAGGCACGTTCGAGTTTGAGGAGCATTAACGGACCGATTATTTGTCCCTGAAAAGAGCCCGCTATATAGACTGACAGTGGCAGCCGCTGGGAAATGACAACGGGGTTGGCATGGAGAGTTATTAAGAAGAAAAACTCCAGCCGGGCGCGGTGGCTCAGGCCTGTAATCCCAGCACTTTGGGAGGCCAGGGGTGGCGGATCGCCTGAAGTCAGGAGTTCGAGACCAGCCTGGCCAACATGGTGAAACCCCCGTCTCTACTAAAAAATACAAAAATTATCTGGGCATGGTGGTGGGCGCCTGCTACTCAGGAGGCCGAGGCAGGAGAATCGCTTGAACCCGAACCCGGGAGGCGAAGGCTGCTGTGAGCCGAGATCGCGCCACTGCACTCCAGCTTGGGGGACAGAGCGAGACTCCGTCTCAAAAAAAAAGAAAAAAAAAAAGGAGAAGAAGAAGAAGAAAACTCTGCGACTGAGAAGTACCTAGCAGGGACAAAGCATTCCCTTAGTCGTTCCAGCTGCGTACACAAACACTGGCGGACCCGGCGCCCGACAGGCCAGCTCTAGCTTCCGGCCGCGGCCCTGCGCGCGCATGCGCCGTGCGCCTTTTTTTTTCTGATAGGCCGCTAGGTGAGGCGGTTTGTGAGTTTTGGGTAGCAGTATACTAGAATTTTGAGGTTTCCTTCCGGTGAAAATTGAGCTGTCCGTGCAGCCATGGAACCCGGGTTACAGCAGTGAGGGGGCCGCGACTCAAGGTTAGTCTCGCCTCAGCGCCAGTGGCGAGCGCCACGGGGGTTTCCCACGCTGCAGCGCCTGGCGCAACACTTTGGGAACGTTCCCGGCATGCCTGCCCGCCTCCCCTCACTGCAGGCGCCCATCGGTCGGTTTGGACCTCGGCGTTGCTTCCCGGCTTCAGCAGCCCCGCTCCAGCCGGCGACCTCGCCCCGAGGGCAATCAGGGTGCGAGGGTGGCTGCGTGCTGGGCATTCTTCCTGAGAGCTTCGTGGCTTGGGTCGCGGGGTACCGTGCTCTGTTTTTCAAAAAAAAAAAAATCTGCAAGGAAAAGATATTATTCCACTCAGAAATAGCAAGTTTCAGTCTACGTTCTCTTAAATATATATATATATATTTTAAATAATAGTAAAGGCGAGGTCTCCCTGTGTTAGCCAGGCTGGTCTTGAACAATTGGGCTTAAGCAATCCCCCTTTCTCCCAAAGTGCTGGGATTACAAGCGTGAGCCACCGCGCCCGGCTACAGTCTATTTCCTTACAGCATTCGCTGAAATCTTGAGTCATAAAATTATCTTGAGGGTTTTTTGGAAGGACTGAAATCTCTTAAGCGAAAATAGTTTGGCAGATAAATGACCTGTGACATCACTCCCGTAGTTATCCATTCAAGAGTCCCTCCGTCCCGTACTTCTTCGCTATTCCATTTCATCTTTGCTACCTGCAATTCGATAGGACCCTCTCCCGACTTTGCTCACTCCCTGGGAGACTTTAAACAAATATATAGCTCCAAATAAGTGTTGACTCCCAAAATTATATCTGTAGCTCAGTCTCTCGTAGACTCCAAAACTGTATATCTAACTGCATGCTAGGCATCTCTATTTAACTAACAGTGTCTTAGTAGGCGCTGCATTACTTCAGCTCTCCATGAAGCTCTCCTGAAGCTCTCCATGACCACACCGTCCAAATAAATGGCACATCCATACTTTCAGTAGCTTAACGCCTTGGAGTCATTCTTCCGTGTCTCATGTAATTCATCTGTAAATCCTGTTGCCTCTGTTCTCTCCATGTATCCAGAACCTGAAGTTTACCAACTTGACCACTATAATCCTATCCAAGCCACCATCCTCTCTCCCTAGTTATTGCGGTGTCTATCTGGTTACCCCACTTTTCCTTTCACTTTTCTCCGTAGCAGCAAGTGTGGGGATCTTCGTAAGTCAAACCTCTCTTGTAGCTCTTACGTATCAGTCGGGATAAAATTCAAAATTCTGGCCATGCTTTACTAGTCCCAACATAAACTGCCCCACCTTTCCTTACTAAACTCTTTCATTCCCCCTGTCCCCAGCTCACTGTGCGCTGGCCAGCTGCTCTAGCACCCTCCTACCTCAAGGCATTTGAACATGCTGTTCACTTTCCCTCGAACACTCTTGGCCAAGAAAAACACATGGCATCCTTTTCAGTTCCTTAAAGTCTCTTCCCTACAGTCACCTTAGGAGAAAGGCCTTTCCTGACGACCCCTTGTGCAGTCTCACCCCCCTGCTGCCTTATTGTTTCCCTTGTCCTTGTTTTCTTCAGGTTTCTTCACAGCAGTTATTTACTGGATATAAAAATTCTTTTTTGTTTTTTTTGAAACAGTCTCACATGTTGCCCAGGCTGGAGTGCAGTAGTATGATCTTAGCTCACTGCAACCTCTGCCTCCCCAGTTCAAGTGATTCTCCTGCCTCAGCCTCCCTAGTAGCTGGGACTACAGGCGTGTGCGACCACACCTGGCTAATTTTTGTATTTTTAGTAGAGATGGGGTTTCATCATGTTGGCCAGGCTGGTCTCAAACTCCTGACCTCAGGTAATCCGCCCATCTCATCCTCCCAAAGTGCTGTGATTACAGGCGTGAGCCACCACACCTGGGCTGGGCATATAAATTTGTTTTTGATGTCATGGTATCCTCCCACCAGTAGAGTTGTTTTATTACTTTCATTCATTGTTATCTTAGTGCCAATGCTTGAACGTAAGTGCTTTAGAAACATTTGTTGAAATGATGACCAGGCCGGGCTTGGTGGCTCACGCCTGTAATCCCAGCACTTTGGGAGGCCGAGACGGGTGGATCACAAGATAAAGGAGATCGAGACCATCCTGGCTAACACAGTGAAACCCCATCTCTACCAAAACTACAAAAAATTAGCCGGGCATGGTAGCGGGCACCTGTAGTTCTAGCTACTTGGGAGGCTGAGCCAGGAGAATGGCGTGAACCCAGGAGGCGGAGCTTGCAGTGAGCCGAGATCGTGCCACTGCACTCCAGCCTGGGTGACAGAGTAAGACTACGTCTCAAAAACAAACAAAAAAAGAAATGATGACCAATAATAATAATAGTAATAAGCGGCCCGACACCGTGGCTCATGCCTGTAATCCCAGCACTTTGGGAGGCCAAGGCGGGTGGATCACAAGGGCAAGAGTTCGAGACCAGCCTGGCCAATGTGGTAAAACCCCATCTCTACTAAAAACCCAGAAAGCAGAGGTTGTAGTGAACCAACTCTGCACTCTGGCCTGGGTGACAGAGCTAGACCTTGTCTCAAAAAAAAAAAAAAGGTTTTTAAATTAATAATAATAGCAGCAAGCACACATAAAATTTACTTTGTTGCCAAGCACTTTCCACAAATTCTCATCTAATCATCACAGCAACCCTCTCATCCCAGTTACGGAGTTGGGGAGACTAAAGCACAGATAAATTAAGCCACTTGCCTAAGGTCGTGCAGTTGGTAAGTGGCAGAGCCTGGAGTTGCACCTTGGCAATCTGGTAATAGAATCCAAACACTGGTAACAGAGCCACTCCAACAAAAAACAAAGTAAATGCACTTCCTCTAATAACCACCCAAGAAGTTGTTTTCTGTGTTTCTCAACTCCAAAACAGACTAGCAAATACGTCTATGGAATTCCAATAAGTCCAGGGATTTTAAGTATGTATGAGGATTTTGTTAAAAAAAAAAAAAAAAAAAAAAAAAAAGGTGGGGGCTGGGTGTGGTGGTTCACGCCTGTAATTCCAGCACTTTGGGAGGTGGAGGCGGGTGGATCACGAAGTCAGGAGATCTCAACCATCCTGGCTAACATGGTGAAACCCCGTCTCTACAAAAAATTTAAAAAAAAAATAGCTGGGCGTGGTGGCGGGCACCTGTAGTCCCAGCTACTCGGGAGGCTGAGGCCGGAGAATGGCGTGTACCTGGGACGCAGAATTTGCAGTGAGCGGATATGGTGCCACTGCACTCCAGCTTAGGCGACAGAGCGAGACTCTGTCTCAAAAAAAAACAAAAACAAAAACAAAAAACACCACCACCAAATGTTTGTTACGATATCAAGTTACAAAAGTGGGATATAACATTATACGAAGTCAGTGGTTAGCAAAGAAAACATTGTCATGAGGCCAGGTGAGGTGGCTCACACCTATAATCCCAGCACTTTCGGAGGCCGAGGGGGCAGGTGAATCACCTGAGGTCGGTTTGAGACCAGCCCGACCACCATGGTGAAACTCCATCTCTATTAAATACAAAAAATTAGCTGGGCGTGGTGGTGGGCACCTGTAGTCCCAGCTACTCCGGAGGCTGAGGCAGGAGAATGGCATGAACCTGGGAGGCGGAGCTTGCAGTGAGCCGAGATCGTGCCACTAAACTCCAGCCTGGGCGACAGAGCGAGACTCTGTCTCAAAAAAAAAAAAAAAAAAAAAAAAAAAACAAACTCATAAATGCCATGCACAGTGGCTCATTGGCTCATACCTGTAATGCTAGCACTTGGGGAGGCCAAGACAGGAGGATTGCTTGAGCCCAGGAGGTTGACACCAGGCTGAGCAACATAGCAAGACCTTGTTTCTACAAATAAAAAATGAAGCCAGGCGTGGCAGTGCGTACCTGTGGTCCTAGCTACTCAGAAGTCTGAGGTGGGAGGATTGCTTGGGCGTGGGAGGTTGAGCTTGCAGTGAGCGGGGATCATGCCACTGCACTCCAGCTGGGGTAACAGAGCTAGACCTTGTCTCAAAAAAAACTAATAAACAATATTTACTTAAGAAACTGACCATTCAGATAATCAAACTCCCTGACTTATTCTGTACATTCTAGGTTTCCAGTTATGTCCTCTCTTCTGGCTACATTATTGATACAGCTTTTTGACTACATAATTGGTTTACTATGATGAAATTGCCCATTTATGGTAGCTCAAAATGTCCGCTCAACTATCTAGACACAGAAGAATGTGGTGTCTACTTACTATTAAAAGTTTTTTGTGTTTGTTTTTTTATAGATGGTCTCAGTATGTTGCCCAGGCTGGTCTTAGCATAGGACTTAGTATATTATATCTGAAAGTAGAGTGATGGGGAAGAGACTAATTAAATTGTACAATTTACGAAGAAATCAAATACAATTTTAGTAAGTACCCTTGTTGATGTATTCATTTCTTCTAAGATTGCATATGTAAATTGTCTCTCTTGTCTTTACCTCCTTAGAAACTTACACATGTCCAAAAATGATTGAGATAGAGCAGGCGGAGGCCCAGCTTGCTGAGTTAGACCTGCTAGCCAGTATGTTCCCTGGTGAGAATGAGCTCATAGTAAATGACCAACTGGCTGTAGCAGAACTGAAAGATTGTATTGAAAAGAAGACAATGGAGGGGCGATCTTCAAAAGTTTACTTTACTATCAATATGAACCTGGATGTATCTGAGGAAGCAATGGTAATTCAGTTTTGCTTTTGGAAGGATTGAAACATGTTGAGACTTAAAACATTGGTTAGTGCACTTTTTCTTCTTCTCTTTAATCAGGCGATGTTTTCTCTGGCCTGTATTCTTCCTTTTAAATACCCAGCAGTTCTGCCTGAAATTACTGTCAGGTACGTTACAGAAGTTCTGGCCAACTTTGGAGGTCAAATTAATCTGAGAATAAAAGCAACTCTTGAATTTGTTTTCTGTTCCCAGACAATTGTTTTCTTATATCTTTTCTGTTAGATCAGTAATATTGAGTAGATCCCAGCAGACTCAGCTGAACACAGATCTGACTGCATTCCTGCAAAAACACTGTCATGGAGATGTTTGTATACTGAATGCCACGGAGTGGGTTAGAGAACACGCGTCTGGCTATGTCAGCAGAGATACTTCATCTTCACCCCCCACAGGAAGCACAGTCCAGTCAGTTGACCTCATCTTCACAAGACTCTGGATCTACAGCCATCATATCTACAACAAATGCAAAAGAAAGAATATTCTAGAGTGGGCAAAGGAGCTTTCCCTGTCTGGGTTTAGCATGCCTGGAAAACCTGGTGTTGTTTGTGTGGAAGGCCCACAAAGTGCCTGTGAAGAATTCTGGTCAAGGTTTGCTTTCACATATGTATGTGAAGTCATGTCAAAAATTTTAATAGTAAACAAGATACAGTCATGTGCTGCCTAGTAATGTTTTGCTCAACAGTGGACCACACATAAAACAGTGGTGCCATAGGATTATAATGGAGCACATATAGAAACCTGATACATGGCACTTGATCTTCCCACTATTGAATATCAGAGTGATATTCAGTAATCATGCTGGGACATTTGCTTTTCTATATGAAAAAATATAAATACAAAAAAAGTACCATCTAGGTTTGTGTAAGTACACTCTATCGTGGTGGTACAATGACAAAATAACCTGAAGACACATTTCTCAGAATGTATCCCCATTGTTAAGCAACACATGACTATTAGCGATTTGGAGATAAGTATGTCCCGGGGGTTGTATCTTTATGGGGATTCAATCTCAAGTTGATAGATACGGCAGAAATCGCATGTAGTCAGCATTTTCCCCCTCACCTGACAAGTACATATAGGAGACATTCTGTAAATATACGCTGAATGAATTGAGCTCCTGCCCAAGACACTATGACCCCATCCACTTCCATGGATCTGATCCTTCCCTTATCTTAGTGATGCTGCAAACTGTATACCCTATGAAGTAAGGGGCTTTCTAGAAGCACTAGAGTTGCCACTAGTCTTCTCATTTCTCTACTGATATCCTTTTTTTTTTTTTTTTTTTTTTTTTTTTTTTTTTTTTTTTTTTTTTTTTTGAGACGGAGTCTCGCTCTGCCGCCCAGGCTGGAGTGCAGTGGCCGGATCTCAGCTCACTGCAAGCTCTGCCTCCCGGGTTCACGCCATTCTCCTGCCTCAGCCTCCCGAGTAGTTGGGACTACAGGCGCCTGCCACCGCGCCCGGCTAGTTTTTTGTATTTTTTAGTAGAGAAGGGGTTTCACCGGGTTAGCCAGGATGGTCTCGATCTCCTGACCTCGTGATCCGCCCGTCTCGGCCTCCCAAAGTGCTGGGATTACAGGCTTGAGCCACCGCGCCCGGCCTCTCTACTGATATCCTAAATGAATTTCTGAGAAGATCCATTAATAGTTTGGGATTCAGTAATTCCTACATTTCTAAACTACTGATACAAGGCCGTAGTAAGGGCAACAAATGAGTTTGGGGATGGGATTATGACCAGAATCATATTTGATTAAAATAAATCCCTCTGAGATAAAAGTAGATTTCTTGGGTGGGGTGTGATGACTCACACCTGTAATCCCAGCACTGTGGGTGGCTGAGGCAGCATATCAATTGCAGCCAGGAGTTTGAAACCAACATGAGCAACATAGCAAGACCTGTCTCTACTAAATAAACAAAAGTTATAAAAATTTTAAAAAGTAGACTACTTCTAGGAAAAGGCATTGATAAGTCTGTTTTATAACTTCTGTTTTATGTGCTCTATACATTTTGAAAATGTTTACTTTGGAAATTTCTTTTCAGACTCAGAAAATTAAACTGGAAGAGAATTTTAATCCGCCATCGAGAAGACATTCCTTTTGATGGTACAAATGATGAAATGGAAAGACAAAGGAAATTTTCCATTTTTGAAGAAAAAGTGTTCAGTGTTAATGGAGCCAGGGGAAACCACATGGACTTTGGTCAGCTCTATCAGTTCTTAAATGCCAAAGGATGTGGGGATGTTTTCCAGATGTTTTTTGGTGTAGAAGGACAATGACAGTAAGAGTAGTTGAAAGTATCTTGTCACTGTTAGTCTTTTGATTTTTTTTTCCCACTTTTTCTTGAAAGATTAAGTAAGTAATTTTATTTTAGTTCCATTCTAGAACGTTGGGGAGTGGGGGACAAGAAAAAATAGTATAGCTGAAATGCATCTGTTAAAAATGTCATGATTGAAAGCAGAACTGAGTTTTAAATTACAACCTTAAAATTGTTAGATATTTCTTCACATATCAGCTGCCCATTTAGAAAAAGAAATGATCCACAAAGGTGATGTTGGTGCTCCAATTTGCCAGCCATTCCCAACCCCCTTCTCCCTTACCTGCCTTCACTAAAGAACCCAGAAAAGCTAATTGTTTCCCTTTCAGCCTCTGTTGCAACTAACAACTCTCAGTGGCCTCAGGACACAGCTTTGGCCTTGGGAATTCTGGGAAAACTTTTGCTTCCTGATTAAAGAAACATATGCAGCTAGGCCACCTCCTCCCCCTCTTACTTTTATAAACGCCAAAGTGATGGCTGGAGCTGGAGGAGTTATTTGAACTATGACAGAAGGAAGGACTAAGAGAACCACGAAGATGCCAGTTGCCACGTTGTTGAGCTGCTGACCCAACACCAGCCGCTGCCTATCTCTAGACGTCTTATGAAATAAAACCAGTTTTGTTTAATTTCTAGGCTTTTTTTTTTTTTTTAATAGACGGAGTCTTGCTCTGTCACCCAGGCTGGAGTGCAATGGTGCGATCTCGGCTCACTGCAACCTCCGCCTCCCAAGTTCAAGCGATTCTCCTGCCTCGGCCTCCCGAGTAGCTGAGATTACAGGGGCCTGCCACCATGCCTGGCTAATTTTTGTGTTTTTAGTAGAGACGGGGTTTCCCCATGTTGGCCAGGCTGGTCTCGAACTCCTGACCTCAGGTGATCGCCCGCCTCGGCCTCCCAATGTGCTGGGATTACAGGCATGAGCCACCACGCCCAGCCAATTTCTAGGCTTTTTACTAGCAGTTGAAAGCTAGTTTGTCAAATAGAGTTTTTCAGAGCTTTAGTTTTGCATTTACCCCAGCCTTTTGATACATAAATAGGTGAAGTTTTTCTGAAGTGGAGTTTGCAGTTCGTCTCGTTTTGTATACTCACGCTCTGCCCCTGTTCCTGGGCTTGCCTCAGACAAGGCTGAGGCACGAGTAGGGCTTAAACTTTTTTAACAAGCGTCAACAATTCATCAAATTAGTAATTTAGAAGATTTGTTTGGCAAATTGTATTCTGACATTTTTTTGTTCTGGAAATGGCTTTCCGTATACTTCTTTTTGCCAAATTTTGACCTACCATTAAACACACCACTCAGTTTTTAAGGACCTCCATAAATTGGTTCCAAAAGCATTTATTATTTATTAATTTGCTAGCATGCAGGTTGATACCAGGTGTTGGATATTTCTTGACCAGTCAGACTTGGTTGAGGAATGGAGTTGGGGTGAGAAACAATGCATTAAGTTAGTAAAAAGTTGGAGGCAAACTATGCTTATCACAAAATGAATCAGTAAGTGAAAGATAGCATATATTATGTAATACAATGTAGAAATCTGAAGGAATAAAATGGAAGAAGGCAATGTGGATAGATCTTAAATATAAAGGTTATTAAACATAAATAAGGGTCAGAATGGTATTTAAAGCACAGTGCTTGTATTGGACCTAAATCTTATGTACCTCCCCAGATTTCCTCCCTGCTGCCCATTCCTATTGCCCTGTCAGTTGCCCTGGAAATCCCAGTTCCTCTGCTGCCACCAGACAGCCAGATGGACCAGTTCTGTGTCTAGTTTCTCATTCCTCCAGTGACTAACAGATTTGTATGAAATACCCTACAGAGAATGGAATCTGACATTCCTACCACCAAAGGGGGCAGATGATGCATATATTACTTTAAGCAGCTAAAGTGGCAACTAAACCGCTAAAACTTTTTCAGTTTCTGTACATTATATTAAAAACCAGATTGCTATGCATAATATGCAGATCTCAAATGTCACATAAACACATAGAATGCAACAGAGTAGTTTTACAAGTTTTATTTCCTGGGACATCAGTCAAATTTAGACGTTTATGATTAAGTCATACTAAGCCAGGGAAGTACAGATTTTCCAATCTTGTGATGAGAAAGTTCCTTTGAGAATGGATAAATGTAGTGAAATGTTAGAAATGTTAAGAGTATAAGCAATATAGCTTTCTTAGGTTTCTTTTTTTTTTTTCTGGAGACAGACTCTGTCTGGATCTGTCACCCTGGCTGGAGTGCAGTAGTGCAATCCTGGCTTACTGCAACCTCCGCCGCCTGGGGTTCAAGTGATTCTCCCACCTCATTCTCCCAAGTAGCCGAGATTACAGGTGCGTGTTACCACACTCGCTACTTTTTGGATTTTTAGTAGAGACGGGGATTGACTATGTTGGCCATGCTGGTCTTGAACTCTTGACCTCAGATGATCCACCTGCCTCAGCCTCTCAAAGTGCTGGAATTACAGGCGTGAGCCACCGCGCCCTGCCCAGTTTCTACCAATGATTATATACTTGATATATAAACATCCTTAAATATAAAATGTTCTGTATGATTGCACATAAAAAAATTTGTTCAGCAATGACGATTTATCAACATATTAATGTAGTAACTATTTTGAACTGGAATCACCTATAAAAAATGATAAATCCTGAAAAACCGTTTCAAGTCAAATTATGTTTAAAAGTTACATTTTCTAAAGAAAACAAGTACTGGCAGGGAATATTGGCCACATGCTTTGTTTTATTTTGTTTTTGTTTGTTTGTTTGAAGAGGAAGTCTCGCTCTGTAGCCCAGGCTGGAGTGTGAGTGCAGTGGCGTGATCTCGGCTCACGGCAACCTCTGCCTCCCAGGTTCAAGCAATTCTGCCTCAGCCTCCCGAGTAGATGGGATTACAGGCGCGCGCCACTGCACCCGGCTAATTTTTTGTATTTTTAGTAGAGATGGGGGTTTCACCATGTTAGCCAGGCTGGTCTTGAACTCCGGACCTCAGGTAATCCGTCCGCGTTGGCCTCCCAAAGTGCTATTTATTCTGTTATTAAGAAAGATGTGTATCAGGGAAACTAAAAAATAACAGACCATTGGTGAAATTCCATAAAAGCGACAATGCAGCCAAGGTTTAAAGGTATTTAAGGGCAGATGCAGAAATTACGTTCCCGCCCCACCCCCCTACCCCCAGCGATTATTAGAACTACTTGAGAAAACTGAGTCCATAAAAACTCAGCAAAGGGGCACCACAAGCATTCCACTTAAACACAATCTGCCCATCTGAAGCCATCAGATCGGGGAAGGGATGTAGGTCGTAAAGTCCTTTGCCATCCCTGTGAGGGGCAGAGCCGGGCGAGGGAAGATTCCAGATCAGCGTGGAAGTGTCTGCTGGCTGCCTACAGACACCCGGGTATCGCAAGGCTCCCAGGCGCTCTGGGGCTGTCATCGACAGCTAGGCTTTCTCTTGTGACCCCGGCAGCTCCCGAGCACTCGCAGGCCCCACAGGCAGCCTAAGAGCGCGGAGTGAAGCTCGCCATACTTCGCGCGTGCGCCTTCCTGGGCCGACGTGGCCCGGAAGCACGAGGCGTGGATTTCCGGGATGCTGTGAGCACCAGGACTTATGGGCGGGGAGGGTCACTGCAGCTGCGAGCGCTGCCTTTCGGATCTCGGCTATAGCTTCCGAACACGGGCTTGAGTCCTAAGCTGCGGACTCGCCTGCTGAGTGGGCATCTCGCAGGCCAGCCAGATGCTGCTTTGGGGCCGAGTTGGACTTTTTGTTTATTTTTTGTTGTTGACGCTTACTATCTTCGGAAAAAGAGGCATCGATTCCCATTCTCGGGACTTCCCAGATGTTGCTGCAACTGGGGGATTAGAGGAATGGTGCACCCTGGGACCCAGGTAGTGCCTTCGAAGTCCAAGGTGTTCCTCCATTTTAACCAGGGAATTACGGAAATCGAGGCTTTTTTCCCCACTGGGGGGCATTTGGCTTTTCGGATTTTGAAAACCTGCTCTCCCTCGTTTCTCCCGCCAACAAATTATATATATTATTTATATGTTATATATAACGTATTAAACATATGTATTACATATATGATTACACATAATATATATCATTATAGGAAGAGTAGAAATAGCTGGATTTTAAAGTCACCCACAATCCCATGTCCAAAAAGACAATATTAAATTTTGGTTTTACATTTTATTTTCTAGTATCCTATTTTTGCATGTGTGTATATGTAGGGTTTTCTTTAAAAAGAAAAAAAAAAAATTAGGGCCGGGCGTGGTGGCTCACGCCTGTAATCCCAGCTACTCCGGAGGCTGAGGCAGGAGAATGGTGTGAATCCGGGAGGCGGAGCCGTGAGCCGAGATCGTGCCGCTGCACTCCAGCCTGCGCGACAGAACTAGACTCCATCTCAAATAATAATAATAATAATAATTAATTAATTAAAATTTAAAAAATAAAAAAATTAGGCCGGGTGTGGTGGCTCACGCCTGTAATCGCACCACTTTGGGAGGCCAAGATGGGTGGATCACCTGAGGTCAGGAGTTCGAGACCAGCCTGGCCAACATGGTGAAACCCTGCCTCTACTAAAAATCCAAAAAATTAGCCAGGTGTGGTGGCAGGCGCCTGTAATCCCAGCTACTCAGGAGGCTGAGGCAGGAGAATTGCTTGAACCCGGAAGGCGGAGGTTGCAGTGAGCTGAGATCACACCACTGAACTGAAGCCCGGGTGACAGAGTGAGACTCCTTGTCAAAAAAAAAAAAAAGAAAGAAAGAAAAAGAAAAGAAATGGTGCAGCAATGACTAGCCTTGTGCATTCATTCCCCCCCGCGCCCCCGTCTTTAATACTTCTTTTTTTAGCAGAATTATGGAGGACTATAGTTGAAGATGCAAGGAAAGTTCATGGGAAGGGATGATATTCAACGTAGTTAACAACCAACATGACCTGATCACCATCCATTGGACTAGCCACATGTCTAGGGCTGGAATGGGGTTTTGGAAGACTGATAAATCAACAATTAACACTTTAGCCAGGAATCAGGGGAAGGTCAGAGAAGTCCTAGGGAAATGGCAAGGGCAATGAAAACATTTCAGAGGGTATCAGAGAATTTTACTATTTTAACAACCATTTAAGTTAAACGGTGTATAATAATCATCAGTCCAATTTATATGTTTGCTGTTGGAAAGATAAGGATTATAATCTGATTATCTTGTCCTGTGAAATTGGAGGAAAACTCATCTGTTTAAGTCAAGGAGGAAGGTAGAATGGTCAGAGTTTTGAAGAAGTGTTCAAATAATTACTGGGAGTCCTAGAAAATTACAGAAGTGTGGTACATTTGTTGGGCTGTAATGAAGACACAACTAAGGCATGGGATCATTAATTCTTAGTGGTCTAAAGCTTCTGTTGACTACATTGTTAGTTTTCCAGGCAGTGTTAAACTTTTCTCTGGAAAAAAAAAAAGCTGAAAACAAATAATTGGCTTTGTGTAGTGTTTGGTTTCTCCAGATGAATAGGCTGAAGGAGCAGATGTACAAGAGACTTTGTGGTATTGGCAAGAGAGTGACTGATACAAAAGATCATGAAATCTAAAGTGAACAATGAAGGGAGTAAAGAGAAAAGAGTCCTTACTGTTAAGGAGAAAATATAAGGGCCAATGCAAGGTCAAGATTTCCTTGAAGAATGTCTAGGTGGAAACAGTTAAATGAGGAATCTGGCAAGAGGGGATCGTGACCCAAGAGTGGGGTTAAATTGGGAAAATGTAAGTAGTAATATCAGGATGTGACTGTGGAGTGGCAGATGAAGTTGAATAGAGGAAAAGGATATGAGAGATGAAGATTTTTATAACTGAGAGGCCAAGCAGTGGACAGATATGCCACATGAACCTAATCAGGACTTTAAAAAGACCGTCCAGGATGATGTTTGGAATGAGGGTGGAGAGCCAAGTGTTAAGTGTTTAGAGACTACAAGGGTATGACCAGGAGGCTGGTAAGAGGACAGATGTCAGAAGGTGTATTCTGTTGACAGCAGCCTGAAAAGAATGATTTATTGTTTTAAGGAAAGTAGAAGCAAAGAGGATCCTATTCTTATCTGCAGACCCCTGAGGTAGGTGGGATTTTAAATGATAAACAGCACTCATGAGATGCTGCTGTGGAAGCACTGTCATTAGCCAACCTGTGAACAAGTGTTGAGGGTGAATACTGGCTAATCACAGAGCTACAATTCCAAAGAATATGTGGGAAGGAAGGGCTTTGTAGGGCAGATGGGAGTAGGGGTTAGACCAGCAAGAAAGGACACAGTTTTATGTGGTAGGGAAATATATATACATGTACCTGTATCTCCTTCCTGCCTTCTTGACTTCCTGAGTCCAGACTCAGTATTACAGTTTCCTTCTAGATTCTGAAAATCTGTTTTTCATCAGTTTTAGTTTTAGTCATGCTGTTTCTGTCTTCTTCAATGTTTTCATCAATTTGTGTGTGTGTGTGTGTGTTTGTGCGTGTGTGTGAATTTGGGAGAGGCTGCTAGCAGATGCTATTTTGAACTGGAAATCCACCTATATATTCCTCTAGTACTATTATGGTTATTTTCTTTTATTTTTCTTTTTTTTTTCTTTTCTTTTTTTTTTTTTTTTGAGACGGAGTCTCGCTCTGTCGCCCAGGCTGGAGTGCAGTGGCCGGATCTCAGCTCACTGCAAGCTCTGCCTCCCGGGTTTACGCCATTCTCCTGCCTCAGCCTCCCGAGTAGCTGGGACTACAGGCACCCGCCACTTCGCCCGGCTAGTTTTTTGTATTTTTTAGTAGAGACAGGGTTTCACTGTGTTCGCCAGGATGGTCTTGATCTCCTGACCTCGTGATCCGCCCGTCTCGGCCTCCCAAAGTGCTGGGATTACAGACTTGAGCCACCACGCCCGGCCGATATTCTTTTCTTTTAAATCCCTCTAATATAGTTTGGATATTTGTCCCCACCCAAATGTCGTGTTAAATTGTGGTGAGTTATAGCCGATATATACTGAAATTATTCTTATTGTACATTTATTTTGTAATGTTAGTAAACTATTATATCTTGTTTTCTCAATTGACTCTCTAGGGATCCCAGTTGACAAACAAATGCTCTCCTGGCATATACTACCTATGTAGTGTTGCTGCTATTTAAATACGAAGTTTGCTTTAAACAATTTGGAAATACTTTTTTCCTTCTTTCCAGTGTTCAAGATGTCAAAGCGAGGACGTGGTAGGTCCTCTGGTGTGAAATTCCAGATTTCCTTGGGTCTTCCAGTAGGAGCTGTGATCAACTGTGCTGATAACACAGGAGCCAAAAACCTGTATATCATCTCTGTGAAGGCGATCAAGGGATGGCTGAACAGACTTTCCGCTGCTGGTGTCGGTGACATGGTGATGGCCACAGTCAAGAAAGGCAAACCAGAGCTCAGAAAAATGGTACATCCAGCAGCGGTCATTCGACAATGAAAGTCATACCGGAGAAAAGATGGAAAGTGTTTATTTCAAAGATAATGCAGGGGTCATAGTGAGTAATAAAGGCGAAATGAAAGGTTCTGCCATTACAGGACCAGTAGCAAAGGAGAGTGCAGACTTGTGGCCCCTGATTGTGCATTGCGTGATTCTCCAGTATATTAAAAAAAAAAAAAAGAAAGAAAGAAAAAGAAAAACTTTAAAGCCGTTAAAAAAAAAAGCCATTAAAAAGTATTTGTCCCCCCCAAAAAAAAATACATCTTAATAACAGTTGAAGGTAAAGTACCACCAAGTTTAATAAAGATTAATTAATGCTGAGTTTTATCAGCATTTTTTATGACTGTCACTGGATTTCACTATATTTCTTATTTTGGTAAAGTATATCTGAAAGTAGAATAAAGGGGAAATCCTATCTGTGATTAATTTTGGTAATCAGATACATTTTCTCTAGCAGCCACATTTCTTTATTTTTTTTTTCTGAAACAGGGTCTCACTCTGTCGCCCAGGTGGGAGTGCAGTGGTATGATCACGGTTCACTGCAGCCATGACCTCCCGGGCTCAAATGATCCTCCTGCCTCAGCCTCTCTGAGTAGCTGGGACCACAGGCATGTGCTACCACGCCTGCCACCATGCTGTGTTTCCCAGGCTGGAAGTAGCCATGTGGCTGGAAGTAGCCGTATTTCTATTCCATTGGGTTCTCCCAAGTTTGTGGGTATAAATTATCTTGCCCTTGCCTCTCTAGAAACTTGTGAATTATAGCTGGGCATAGTGGCTCACACCTGTAATCGTAGCACTTTGGGAGGCCGAGGCAAGTGGATCACCTGAGACCAGGAGTTCGAGACCAGCCTGGCCAACATTGCGAAACCCTGTCTCTACTAAAAATACAAAAATTAGCTGGGCGTGGTGGCGTGCTCCTGTAATCCCAGCTACACAGGAGGCTGAGGCAGAAGAATCACTTCAACCTGTGCTGGGGGTGGGGGTGGTTGTAGTGAGCTGAGATCACCTCACTTCACTCCAGCCTGGGCAAAAGAGTGAAACTGTCTTAAAAAAAAAGAGAGAGGAAGGAAGGAAGGAGGGAGTAAGGGAGGGAAGGAAGGAAGGAAGGAAGGAAGGAAGGAAGGAAGGAAGGAAGGAAGGAAGGTAGGTAGGAAGGAAGGAAGGAAGGGAGGGAGGGAGGAAGGACAGAAGGAAGGAAAGAAAGGAATGAATGAACTTGTGAATTATTATAGAATGACTGAGATTGTCTGAGTTAGAACTGCTGGCTAGTATGTTTGCCGGTTAGAAAAAGTTCACTGTGAATGACAAGGTGGCTACAGAAGAAGTGAAAGATTGTATTGAAAAGGGGACCATGGAGCTGAGATCTTCAAAAGTTTCCTGTGACTATAAACCAGGAGATGTCACATATAGCTATGGTACTTTCTTTTGCAGTTTTTAGAAAAAAGCAAATCTATTATGTGTAGAGGAAAAATTATTGAGTACTCTGCTATATTTTCAGGTAACACTTTCTCTGACTTCTGCATTCCCTTTTAAATATCATGAAGCTCTACCTGAAATTACTGTCAAGTGTGTTACAGAAATTCTCTGCCCAGTCTTACCTATATTTTTTGGTATATAAAAATGACTTGTGTGTGTTTTTTGAAGGACCTAGGAAAGCAATATGTTCTTATCAGGTCAAAGTCCTTAAAACAATCCCAGCAGGCCCTACTGAACACAGATTTCAGTGTGCACTTGCAGAGTGATTGTTGTGGTGAAGTCTGTACACTGAATGCTAGAGGATGGGTTACAGAACATGCCTCTGAATATATCAGCAGGGATCCCACAACTTCCATCTCCCAAGAAAGTACAGCACAACACCCAGATCCCGTTCTCACCAGGCTGAGGAGCTCTAGCCAACATAAAAGAAAGGGTATTGTGGAACTAGCAAAGGAGCTTTTCCTATCTGGGTGTAGCATGGTGGGAAACCTGGTGTCATTTGTGTGGAAGGCTTACAGAGCACATGTGAACAATTCTGTGGATTAGGTTTGCTTTTTAATTTTCTTTCCTTTTTCTGTACTATGCAGCCTGTTTAGTACAAACTGAGGTTGTAATAGATGGGAAAGCAAGTGATTATACATTCAGGCCACGGAGCCAAAAGTGATTTTTCCATTGTAATGGCAACAATGGACTAAGAGTCAGTGCCTTTTGGTTCTAGGACTGTTATTGTGGAGCTTACGCCAGTTGCTTAGCTGTTTCTAGACATAGGCTCTTAATAGGTCAAGAGCTTGGAAAGTTTGATAAATGTTACATTGATTTCTAAAGCTACTAGATGGTTTCTGAGATATAGTTTGATTCCAAAATATGACTCATCATCTTAGCTTATGTTTTGAATCCCATAAAAAAGGACTTTCACAGAAGTTTTGTGGTTAAAGTCCCATTGAGAGTGACAACCCAACCGTCACAAATCTGGGGTCTCCTTTCCTGAAACTGATGGATTAAGAAGTTCAGCCATTTCCACTCTTCCAAACTTATGAGGGAAATGAGGACAAAACAAATGAGTCTGGAATGAGATATGAACTGGATAATATTGGGCAATAAAATGTGTTTGTATGAAATAAAAATAGATTTCTATTTTATTAGCATTGGTGGGTTAAAAATCAAACTACTTTTAATATTTCTGAACACATCTTACTTTTAAAATGTCTACTCTGAAAATTTATTTTCCTCTGGGTGCGGTGGCTCATGCCTATAATTCCCAGCACTTTGGGAGGCCGAGGTGGGCGGATCACGAGGTCAGGAGATCGAGACCATCCTGGCTAACACGGTGAAACCCCGTCTCTACTAAAAATACAAAAAATCAGCCGGGTGTAGTGGCGGGCGCCTGTAGTCCCAGCTACTTGGGAGGCTGAGGCAGGAGAACGGTGTGAACCCGGGAGGCGGAGCTTGCCACTGCACTGCAGCCTGGGTGACAGAGCAAGACTCCATCTCAAAAAAAAAAAAAAAAAAAAAAATTATTTTCCAACTCAGACGAATAACCTAGAAGAAAATTTTAATTCACCATCAATAAGACATTCTTTTTGGTGGCACTCTTGATAAAATAGAAGAGCAAAGAAAATTTTCAATTTTAGAAAAAAACATTTGATGTGATTAGACTCAGGAGGTCATGTGAATTTCAGCCAACTGTGCCATTTTTTAAAGCCACAGGATATGGTGATGTTTTTCAAATGTACTTGGGTATGGAGGGTCAATAAATAAATAAAATAGAATGTGGAAATATATTTTTAAGTGCTTGATGTCTGATTTTCCTCCTCAGAAACTTGTCTGGATGGATAAGATTATTCTAACATCGGGCATCTGTAAGTCATGCCCAATAGTTACTTAGGGAAAAAAGACTATAATTCTGTTGTATAACTCTTTTTTTTTTTTTTTTTTTTTTGAGACGGAGTCTCACTCTGTCCCCCTTGCTGGAGTGCAGTGGCCGGATCTCAGCTCACTGCAAGCTCCGCCTCCCGGGTTCAGGCCATTCTCCTGCCTCAGCCTCCGGAGTAGCTGGGACTACAGGCGCCCGCCACCTCGCCCGGCTAGTTTTTTTGTATTTTTTAGTAGAGACGGGGTTTCACTGTGTTAGCCAGGATGGTCTCGATCTCCTGACCTCGTGATCCACCCGTCTCGGCCTCCCAAAGTGCTGGGATTACAGGCTTGAGCCACCGCACCCGGCCCTGTTGTATAACTCTTAATCTGTGAAAATAATAATTTATAATATTAATAATCATGAATGAAGAAGGGAGAGTTTCAAATCTTTTTTTTTTTTTTTTCAACTCCCAACCTGATTTCTGAAGAGTTTCTAATCTTGGCCTAAAAGTATTGACATTTCTCTTTTCTTTCTTTCTTTTGAGACAGTGTCTTGCTCTGTTGCTCAGGCTGAAGTGCAGTAGTGTGACCTCAGCTCGGTACAACCTCTACCTCTTGGGTTCAGGTGATTCTCCTGCCTCAGCCTCCCGAGTAGCTGGGATTACAGGTGCACACCACCGTGCCTAGCTAGTTTTTGTATTTTTGGTAGAGACGGGGTTTCACCACGTTGGCCAGGCTGGTCTTGGAACTCCTGACCTCAGGTGATCCACCCACCTTGGCCTCTCAAAGTGCTGGGATTATAGGCATCAGTCATCTTGCCCAGCCTGAGTTGATTTTTAACTACATAATTAATACAGGAATATGTTGTCCTTGTATAAAATAAAATCTTACAGATAAGGCTTAATTTCTTTTGACTGTAACTCATAACCCTGATCTCTTTTCTTGCCACTTTTTCCCACAAAAATTAACTACAATGATCAGACTGGTATGTTTTCTTGCAGATCTTTATTCTCTGTATTATTATTATTATTATTATTTTTTGAGATGTAGTCTCACTTTGTTGCCCAGGCTGAAGTGCAGAGGCGGGATCTTGGCTCACTGTAACCTCCATCTCCTGGGTTCAAGCAATTCTCCTGCCTCAGCCTCCCTAGTAGGTGGGATTAGAGCCGCCTGCCACTATGCCCAGCTAATTTTTGTATTTTAGTAGTGACAGGGTTTCACCATGTTGGCCAGGCTGGTCTTGAACTCCTGATGTAATCCACCCACCTCAGCCTCCCCAAGTGCTGGGATTACAGGTGTGAGCCACTACACCCGGCCTATTCTCTGTATTTATATTATATATATGCATAAATATATATATATTATTGTGTTGTGGGTTTTAAAAACACAAATGGTATCATACTGTATATATTACTTGGTATTTGCTTTTTACTTAAGAATGTGTCTCATAATTCTTCCTATATATGTACAAATAAACCTTATTCTTCTTAAATGCTGCGTAATAGCCTATTGAATACATATAATATATTTAGCCATTCTCCAATATATAAGCATAGGTTGCTTACAAATATCTTCCTGTTATAAAGTTTTGTGAACATCCGTCTCTTTGTGTGACTTTTTTTTTTTTTTTTTTGAGACAGAGTCTGCTCTGTCACCCAGGCTGGAGTGCAGTGGCATGATCTCAGCTCACTGCAACATTCACCTCCCGGGTTCGAGAGATTCTTGTGCCTCAGCCTCCCACGTAGCTGGAATTACAGGCGCCTGCCATCAGGCCCCGCTAATTTTTGTATTTTAGTAGAGACGGGGTTTTGCCATGTTGGCCAGGCTGGTCTCGAACACCTGACATCAGGCGATCCACCTGCCTCGGCCTCCCAAAGTGCTGGGATTACAGACGTGAGCCACTACACCCGGCTTTTGTGTGCATTTTAAAATTAGGGTCCAGTCGGGAAAACAGAAATCACATTAGTTATTGAGAAATATTTTAATATGGGAAATTGGTCAAAAGGAATTATAAAAGGTAACAGGTAATCACTGGAGGTAGCAGTTAACCATTCTTAGAGCTAGGAAAGGATGGAACAAAAGAAGTGGTTGGAGTCATCAGAACCTAAAAGCTTGGAGGAGGGCCCTGAACACCTTAGTTCAGGCCTATGAAGAATGTAGAGAGGGTGATGGCTGGCTGCTGCTGGATCTCTGGAGCTCAAAGAAGGGATCCCATGGTGTTGGGGCTCAAACTCCTGAGGAGGTGGCTCAAACATTGGCTATCTCAGGAGCTCAAGGGAGGGGTTCCATGAAGGTAGAATTCAGATCTCTGAGGAGAGCACTGACTGCTGCTGTGATCGGTAAGGCGTGCAATACGGCTGATTCTGTGATTGTTGGAAAAAGGATGGAGATTAAAACCACCTGCTGGCTAAAGCAATTGCTCCTGCCACGGTAAAAGGCAGCTGCTGCTGGCATGATGCTCACAGAATGGAGCAAGTCCCTTCTTCCTCTTGCCTTTGTTTCCCTCTAGTTCGCCCTGTTGGTGAAGTCTAGCAGAATCGCCCCAGTAACATGGAGTGAGTATAAAAGGGTGACTGCGTGGACAAGAAACAATAACCAGCATACATTTACTTGTTTCTCTAGTGCGATTCTGAGTCGCACAATCACTAGGTCACAGGATTCGTACATTTCAAATGTTAATAGAGACTCCCACATTATACTCTTTTTAAACTGCACGTAACAGTTTCAATATGAATAAAAGGGGACGGGGGGTAGATTTACAGAGAATATTGCCTAGAGCAGTAATCAAATTTTAACAAGACTTGGGAATACCGTCAAAATTCAGGATCTGATTGAGGAGTTCCAAGGGGCCCGAGTTGGCCTTTTGTAACAAACGCCCAGGTGATACTGATGATTGCATCATGTTGGAAGTCTAACACATTCCCATCTTCCCACAGCCTCTACCATAACATTCTATTGCTACCCTTATGTGAACTGCCCCTCTGTTGGTTCATGCCAGTTTCCTACCCGCTAAGCAAGGAACAAACCTAGCTTCTGGAAGCGGAGAAGACAGGATTTGGCGCCACGGGTCCAATGCTTGGCTTGCTATTGGCCAGGAATGACATCACTCAGACAGGCGTGGCTTTAACTGTGACGTCTCCGGCGGCGGATGGTCAGGGACACAGCGGGAGGCGGGAGCGGAAGTCGGGCAGCAAATGGACAGGGTGGGTGGCGGAAAAAGGGCCCGGGGGAAGTTATTACAGGTAGTCCTCTTCCGGCGCCAGAGGCCGGAAGTTGTGTCCCGGACGAGTCAACCGGGATCTGAGTGCTCAGAATACAGCTGCAACCGCGACCATGGGCGGGAAGAACAAGCAGCGAACTAAAGGGAACCTGAGGGTGAGTGGGGGGTGGCTCGGTCGACCCGGGAGCCTCGCTTCGAGGCGGCTGGCACCGCCCAGCGCGTTGCTGGAGGGTGTGTGGAGCGCCGCTGTGGGGAGGCGTGCTTTTGCGTGTCGAGTGTGACCTCTCTGTTGTGTGTGCGTCCCTGAGGGTGGTTTGGGTTATCTCTGAGCAGATTGGGGAATCGTGAGAGAAAAGATGTACCATGCCAGAGCTGTCCCCATCCGAGCACACACCCACAATATTCATGAAGAAATGATAATGTGTCAGGTTCACTGGAAGGTGATCTGGCCGAGGTAGAGGCTTGGTTGGGGGAGGGCGGCGCTAGGAAGAAGGAGAGTTGGGAGGATGTTAAAGTGAACCCACTGTGGAAGTTACCGCTGATTGTGCCTCTCCTTTGGGCTTCTTCTAAGCTAAAGCTCTTAGGATGGTATATTTGGTTTCTGGACTGCCTGTTACCCCTTTCCATCTGCAGTCCTATCTTCAACTCCCTCCTCTTGGCTTACTTCATCCAGCCACACTGATCTCTTCACTGTGCCTTGACCTTACCTGGCCGGCTCCCAACGCTCTTCAGTTAGGAGGCTCCAAACTTTACTCTTGCAGTCCTTCCGCACTCCCTGTTCTTCCTACTTTGTTTTAAACTCCATTGTATTTATGACATTTATTGTCTTAGTTCACTAAGATGTAAGTATTTGAAAGTAAATGTTTTTATCCTCGGAGCCTAGAACAGAGACTGGCACCTGATAGGCGCTCACTAAGTACTTGTTTAAAGACGACATTAAAGTGGATTCGTGTAAAACTACACGATGAGGGGTTTTGTAATGGTATTTTTTTATGGTGTTGGATTTATTATAGCACAGTCCAATTTTATGAGAATGCTTTTTTTCCTGTTTCTGATATAGTTATTTCTAGTGATTTCAATGTCACATTTTCTTAGATCTGTTACTTAATCTGTTTTGGAAGATAATAACAGTATTAGCAATTATAGCAACCTGTTGTGTTACTGTGCTAAGCACTTTACTTGCATCCTCATTTAATATTTTTTATTTAAATTTTCTCAATGTTTTATATTTGAAAAGTTCTTACGAGGAAAAGTTGCGAGAATGTTAGAGTGACATCCCATATACTCTACCTAGATTCACCAGTTGCTAATACTTGGTTGCATTTGCTTTCTTTCTGTTAATTTATGTATTTTGCTGAACTGTATGAGAGTTAGCTGCAGAAGTCGGGACTCTTAACTCCTAAATACATCAGCATGTATCTTCTAAAAACAATGCCATTTTTCTAGCCTGCAGCAATTATAATAATGGTTATAGCATGCAGAAACTTTGACTTTTGTGTAATACTGTAATCCAGGATACAGCCTTGTATTTAGACTTCTGTAGTTATCCCAATAATGTTCTCTTTTTTCTTTTCTTTTTTTTTTTTTTGTAAGACAGGGTCGCTCTGTCTCCAAACCTGGAATGCAGTGGTATGATCACGACCCACTGCAGTGTCAACTTCTTGGGCCCAAGAGATCGATCCTCCCACCTCAGCCTCCTTAATAGCTATGACTCCTGGCTAATTTTTTTTTTTTCAGGACAGAGTCTCGCTGTGTTACCCAGGCTGGAGTGCAGAGGCGTGAACTGGGCTCACTGCAATCTCCGCCTCTCGGGTTCAAGTGATCCTCCTAGCTTAGCCTTTCCAGTAGCTAGGACTACAGGCACAGGCCATCATGGCTAGCTAATTTTTGTATTTTTTGTAGGGACAGTTTCGCCATGTTGCCCAGGCTGGTACTTTTTTTTAAAAAAGATAAACCATTTTAACATTTGAGATCCAGTCAAGGATCACTCATTCCATTTAGTTACCATTTGGGTTTCTTTGATCTGGACAGTTTCTCAGTACTGTTTAAGCAGGGAGAGGACTGTCTTTTTTAACAACATTTGGAAGAGCCTGGGCCATTTGTTTGATTAATTCAGATTCATCTAGTTGTTTCCTTATGATTAGATTCAGGCTAAACAATTTTTAGAAGGAATTCTTCATAGATGATGAGACTTTCTCAGTGCATCACACCGGGGCACTTCGTACCCATTTGTCCCCTTATTGGTGGTATTTGTTTAATTACTTGGTTAACGTGTTGTCCGTTATAAAGTTATCTTTTTCCATTGGCCAATAACAAATAATATGTTAGTTTGAAACTGTGAAATGTCCTGTTCTTCCACAAACTTTCACCTAATGGTTTGAGCACCCTTTGATTCTTGCTGGAATCAGTTATTACGATGCTGATTTAAAAACTTATGCTTAATTATGAAAACAATCCAAGTAATGAATTAATTACTCATATCTCATTTTAAGTGTGATGAAACTGAGGTTTAGAGAAATTAGCTTGCCTAAGCTCATGTAGCCAGGAAGTTGTGGAGTTGGAATGTTAACTTTAATGTGGCAAAGTCTTCAGTAGAAGACTTTGATACTGGATTTCAGGTGTTCAGAGATAATAGACAGATGTCCGCTGTTCTTGAACTATTAGTTTGATGATACAGACACATATGTAAGCAAATATTATAATATATTAAAGAATTATGATGCAGGTATTAGAAGAAAGAATGTGGGAGAATGGAAGAGACTGGAGGAAGGCAAGTGTTGCAAACATGAGTTTGAAAGATGAGTAGGAGTTTGTCAGGCAATGAAAAGAAAGGAAGAGTTTTCAGGTAGAGAGAAAAGATTATATAAAGATCGAATTGCGAAAGGCCATCACATAGATAACTTTTTTTTTTTGAGACAGTGTCTCGGATCACTGCAACCTCCACTTCCCAGGTTCAAGCAATTTTCTTGCCTCAGCCTCTCAAGTAGCTGGGATTACAGGCATGTACCATCACACCCGGCTAATTTTTTGTATTTTTAGTAGAGACAGGGTTTTGCCATGTTGGCCAGACTGGTCTCGAACTCCTGGCCTGAAGTGATCCACCCAACTGTCTGCTCAGCCTCCCAAAGTGCTGGGATTACAGGTGTGAGCCACCATGCCCTGCCTCAGAGAACTTCGAATTTGATTTGGTACTAGGGCATGAATGATAACAGCATAATTTGGAGAAGGGAGAAGGAAGTGGGGCAAGGGAAGGAAAGAGCGGCAGGAGATAAGACTGGGAAAAGTTGAGGTTAGATGGTGAAAGATCTTGTAAGTCTTCCTTGGTTTGGTCTTTAAACTGTAGACTCAGGATTGCCACCACAAATACCTCCAGAAGGTAGGCATGAAAGAATGTAGACAAAAGTAGGCATAGTCCAAAAAAAAATAAATAAATAAGTGCCATAAATAGAATTGTTTCTTAATTTTTATTGAACTATGGGTGTAGCTTTTAACATACAAAGATCATAAGAGTAACTATATTTTAAATTTAAAGTAGAGATTTAAAAAAGTGCATTTAAAAGTAACAAGTTACTTAAATTGGAGACTGGAAATTTGATACCTTCTCTTTTGCCCCTAGTTACCACTTTTAATTCTGTTATTTCAGCCTCAACTCCTTTAGATTTTAGCAATAATTAGTTTTTTATTGTGTTTTGTAATAAAACTGTTTACACATGAGACTGTAGAAAATTCTGATATCCTAGAGTCATCATACTTAGTTTTTAGAATTATAATTCACTGACTACTTCCTTTGTGGCTCTTTATTCATGTACCAATATTGAAAAAGGTGAATTGAATAATTAATTCATTTTAATAAACTGAAAAAATAGAGAACAGCTGCTTTGCCTATGGAGTAGCCATTCTTTTATTCTTTTCTTTTTTTTTTTTTTTTTAAATGGAGTTTCATTCTTTTTGCTGAGGCTGGAGTGCAATGGTGCGATCTCGACTCACTGCAACCTCTGCCTCCCGGGTTCAACCAATTCTCCTGCCTCAGCCTCACAAGTAGCTGGGATTAAAGGCATGTGCCACTATGCCTGTTTGTATTTTTAGTAGACACGGGGTTTCACCATGTTGGCCAGGCTGGTCTTGAACTCCTGACCTCAGGTGATCTACCCTCCTCGGCCTCCCAAAGTGCTGGGATTATAGGCATGAACTACCATGCCTGACCTATTTTCTTAGTAAACTTACTTTCACTTAAAAAAAAAATAGAGAACCTTTTTTGGAATTAGTCTTAAATGCTACAGATTGAAAAAAAATGTAATGCCGGCCATCATTTTCTTTCTTGTTCACTCAATTCAGTTTAGGAAGTAGACCAGATTATTCCTTGTCAAGTGAGTTTTCCAAACACACTTTTGCTAGGTATTAGCAATTTTTTTTTTTTTTGAGACAGAGTCTTACTCTGTTGCCCTGGGTGGAGTGCAGTGGCACGATCTTGGCTCACTGCAACCTCAGTCTCCAGGTTCAAGCGATTCTCATGACTCAGCCTCCTGAGTGCTGGGATTACAGGCACACGCTACCATGCCTGGCTAATTTTTGTGTTTTTAGTAGAGACAGGGTTTTGCCATATCGTCCAGGCTGGTTTTGAACTCCAGGGCTCAAGTGATCCCACCCGCCTTGGCCTTCCAAAGTGTTGGGATTACAGGCATGAGCCACCTTGCCTGGCCGGTATGAGCAATTTGAATCACACATTTGGATAACCGTTGGCAAGCATCCTTATAGAGAAATAAGAAATAGATGAGTTTAGATGGGTTGTGATGTCAGTTTGGTGGTCAAACTGAAGCATTTTCTGTTTAGCTGACAGTAAGTTAATTTCTTTCAGCAGTTCAAATATTTTCTTTCTCTGTATCAACTAACCTCCTTTTAGTAGAAGACTACTATATTGTGTATCAGTCAAACAAAGCACTGACTGTGATTGAAAACAAAGGAGTCTGTATTATAGATTGACCATTGTATTGATTTTTATGGTTGTAATAATGTAATTTTAGCCCAAAGAGGTTAGGCTAGGCTTTGGAGTATATGGAAATGAGTGTGTCCACCCTCAAGGAACTCCCAGTCTAGAGGCAGCTATCATTAGACCTGGGCCATTGTGATTCTTAATAAATATTTGTTCAATTAATGGGTGAATGAAAGGATGGGTTCTATTTATGAGTTAATTTTACATGTTTACATAGTATACATATGTGTATACATACTATTTATATGAAAGTTGGAAATAAAATAATTCATAAAACAGCATTTATGAAAATTTTGCCACATGTGATACATTCTGATTTTAAAAGTTTTAGTCAATTTCTTTAAAATTCTGTCACGGTCCATTATATTGATATCATGAGCCACTAATGGATTGTATCTATGGTTTACAAAACATTCTAATGTTTAGGAAATGGAATAATTTCTAGGATCAGTATTGATGGATTCTTGGGAACAAAACCATTAATCTTTGGGGAATTTTGCAATAGATGAAATTTTAGGCTAGGAAAAAATAAAATAAAAGCTCATTCTGACCATGGGAATAGCCAAGGAATTATAAAGTTAAGTTTTGAACCCTTTCTGGACTCTGACTTTTTTCCTCTGTAATTTTCTTATCAGCCGTCAAACAGTGGCCGAGCTGCAGAACTCCTTGCCAAAGAACAGGGAACAGTGCCTGGATTTATTGGGTTTGGAACATCTCAGAGTGACCTAGGCTATGTTCCTGCTATTCAAGGAGCTGAAGAAATTGACAGTCTTGTAGATTCTGATTTCCGAATGGTGCTGCGGAAGCTTTCAAAGAAAGATGTCACCACAAAATTAAAAGCAAGTTTTCTTGTTTTCATAAAAATTATCAAGAAAATCCCTTTGCTAAAACAAAAGTCATTAGCATGTTTTATGTAAAGAAAAATGAACAATTGCTAAGTTCTTTTATAATTGTACTTTTTTCTGTCACACAGTCTTAAACTTAGTTGATATTTATTTTCTAGGTTGTAAATTAGTTTGTTACACTGAACTTTTTTAAACTGCTTTAGAATTTTGGCTGTATAATTTTTCCCGTTAGGAAATGTAACTTTGACCTTGTAACTTTAAATGAGGTTTTTTTTGTTTGTAGATGTTTTATTTCTTAAAAAACAACTGAAGAGTTTCTACCATAGTAGTCTGTGAAGGAGCTCTTCAAACTAGTCTCATATGGCATAAACAGAAATAGTGTATTCTCCTATTACATAAATAGACAAAGCTTCCAGAACAGAATAATTAATAGCCAGTATTATGGTTGTTAATCCTAATGATGTTAAATAATGACTTGCTTTTAGGCTATGCAGGAATTTGGAACCATGTGTACAGAGAGAGACACAGAAACTGTGAAAGGAGTTCTTCCATATTGGCCAAGAATTTTTTGCAAAATTTCACTTGTAAGTATTAAAACTTTGCTAGTTTATTTCTGTTGTATATTTTTTGGTTGGAGTCATGGACACTCTCAAATTTATAATGTTGATTTTTTGGTGAGGGTTATTAAATGTTATGTCAGCATTGTTTTGCAGATTGAATTGTTAACAGTTCAGAAGAACGTGGATATGAAAAAAGAGGTTGGGGCCTGGTATGGTGGCTCATGTGTGTAATCCCAGCACTTTGGGAGGCTAAGATGGGCAGATCACTTGAGGTCAGGAGTTCGAGACCAGCCTGGCCAACATGGTGAAACCCTGTCTCTACTAAAAATACAAAAATTAGCCGAGTGTGGTGGTGGATGCCTGTAATCCCAGCTACTTGGGAGGCTGAGGCAGAAGAATCGCTTGAACCCGGGGGCGGAGGTTGCAGTGAGCCAAGATTGAACCACTGCACTCCAGCCTGGACAATAGAGCAATACAACATCTTTAAAAAAAAAAAAAAAAAGATTGGATTGTGTCGGGTTAAGAAGAACATTTAGGAAGTCTGTTTTCAGAAATTAGATTGTTACTAGAGAATTACCCTGGTGCTTTCCAGTTTTAATAAATTTTGATGATTTTATTCCTTGTATATTTGCTGCAGAAGAATGAGAGTGAGTTGCTTAATTATTAGAGACCCAACCTTTTTTTTTTTTTTTAATTGAGATGGAGTCTCATTCTGTCACTCAGGCTGGAGTGCAGTGGCGCAATCTCTGTTCACTGCAACCTTGTCTCCTGGGTTCAAGTGATTTTCCTGCCTCAGGCTCCTGAGTAGCTGGGATTACAGGTGTGTGCCACCATGCCCTGCTAATTTTTTGTATTTTAAGTAGAGACAGGGTTTCACCATGTTGGCCAGGCTGGTCTTGAACTCCTGATTGCAAATAATCCACCTGCCTCGGCCACCGAAAGTACTGGGATTATAGGCGTGAACCACCAGGCTCGGCCTCAAGGCCCAACTTTGAATCTGTCTTGAATACAATCCTGTCTCATTGGGAGAAGGGGAGAAAGAAAAATTAATAAATTATTTTATATAGTTTCTGATTTAAAAACCTCGAAGTTATTGATTTAAAAAAATGATTTCAGTTTAGCTTAATGCATAGGTGAATTCTTGGTAATGGGTCATTATAGCATATCCAGAAGTGTCTGTGATTGTTTTTATGGGCTAGAGCTATTTTAAATCACATTTATATTTTTAATAGGATCATGACCGTCGGGTCCGAGAAGCCACACAACAAGCTTTTGAAAAACTTATCCTTAAAGTAAAGAAACAGTTGGCTCCCTACTTAAAAAGTTTAATGGGATATTGGCTAATGGCTCAATGTGATACTTATACACCGGCTGCGTTTGCAGCAAAAGATGCATTTGAAGCAGCTTTTCCTCCAAGCAAGCAACCTGAAGCCATAGCATTTTGTAAGGATGAAATTACAAGTGTAAGTTCTGGAATTATTCTGAATCTTTTTTTTTTTTTTATTTTAAGTATTTAACAGTTATAAGCATAATGACAGCTTTTTTACTTGGGATTGTAGGGGAATGAGTAAGTATAATATTTCCAACTGAAGGCTGAGCGCGGTGGCTCACGCCTGTAATCCCAGCACTTTGGGAGGCTGAGGCGGGAGGATCACGAGGTCAAGAGATTGAGACCATCCTGGTTAACATGGTGAAACCCTGTCTTTACTAAAAATACAAAAAAATTAGCCAGGCGTGGTGGTTGTAGTCCCAGCTACTTGGGAGGCTGAGGCAGGAGAATGGTGTGAACCCAGGAGGCGGAGCTTGTAGTGAGCCAAGATCGTGCCACTGCACTCCATCCAGCCTGGGTGACAGAGCGAGACTCCATCTCAAAAAAAATAATAAAAATAAAATAAAATAAATATTTCCAACTGAAGATTGCCGTTTTAAAATTCTGTTAGTAAAATTGACCATTTTGGATCTTTAACAAAATTAACATTTTGGATTGGATCTTTCTACAGTATTTAAATTTTCCATTTTAATTTTGAAGTCTTAATTACATTTTTAAAAAGTAGACATGTTTTATATAATCTAAACAAATAACATATCTAAAAATCTAAAATTACTTTCTCTCGTGTTTCCATGATCAATATATATATACAGATCTACCTTAGTGTCTTTTTATTGGATCTCTGGTATTACTATACATGGATGTACTATAGTTTATTTAACTCTTTTTGTATTAAAGTACATTTGGATTTTTTTTCCAATTTTTATCATAACAAATGCTACTTCAGTAAACATTTTTAAGTAGATCTCTTAATACCTTTGTGGGAGTAATACTTACTAGAACTTCTAGTAAGCATATGTTGGGCCAAAGGATAAGAACATTAAAAATTTTTATAGATAATGATAAATGGCCCTTCAAGGCCAAGTAAATTTATACTCCCATTATCAGATGAAGTTTCTCCACACTGGGCCAATGCTTTTGCCATAACTTTCTCATAAAAAGTTATCAACCATACCTGTTTGTGGCTTTCAGTGTGTCCGTTTCTAGTAGTGTCTCATTTCTTCCCCCTTCATTTGCTATTCCCGGTATATGCACTAGAAAAACCAGACAACAAAGTTGTTAGAATTATATTGAGAAATAAAAGCAGATGGAGTAGGAGTGAGGAGGAAATTGATAATTTTTAAATCTTTGCTTGCATTTATTCCCTTATTTAGTACTCCTATGTTTCCACAACACCCTGTGTATAACCCTGCTTAAACATGTCCATCTGACCCTCTCTCCCCGCTCTCCTTTTTTCTTTCAATTAGCCGTCCTCCCTGTGGCTCTCCATTACAATTTAAGTTCAGATTTCTTGTCTTGCCATACAAGGCTCTGCATGATCAGGTCCCTGCTTACCTATCTAATCTCTTCACCCAGCATCCCCCAACATGTTACTTTTTTTTTTTTTTTTTTTGAGATGGAGTCTGTCTGCTGCCCAGGTTGGAGTGCAATGATGCAATCTCAGCTCACTGCAACCTCTGCCTCCCAGATTCAAGTGATTCCCCTGCCCTGCCTTAGCCTCCTGAGTAGCTGGGATTACAGGCGCCCACCACCACGCCCGACTGATTTTTGTATTTTTAGTAGAGACGGGGTTTCACTACATTGGCCAGGCTGGTCTCGAACTCCTGACCTCGTGATCCACCCGCCTCGGCCTCCCAAAGTGCTGAGATTACAGACGTGAACCACCACTTCCAGCCTCCCGACACATTACTTAATTCTAGTACCCCATTTAGGTTCTTCCATTCTTCATTTCTCAGGTGTACCAAGTGTATTTTTCTAGGGAGATGGTTTGTAGCTTTAATCATATGCTCAAATGGAGTTCTCTAACCCATCTGTAACTTAAGAATCATTGGTTGATTTAAAATGCCAAGTCATAAATGTTACAAGAGTGAAGTGTCATGAGTTTGGACGCTAAGAGCTTTAGGAAATGAATTTTGAGACAACTAATTTGGCTCTTCATGGGCTTTAAAAAATAAATTTGTTCTTGGCTTTGTCATGGATGGATAACTGATTATTGAACATATGGGTTATTTCTTCCATTTTAGTTTCCCTTTAGTTGGCTATGTCACAGTTCATTATGGCTATTGGCGTTGAACTGTCTCAAGTTCCAAACCCATGTATTAGAGAGGAGTTAGGCAAATGAAAATAAAAATGTCAGCATTATAGATAGTATATCATACTGTCTGTAAGACATGGGCTCTGGTTCACACCGTTAGTTCTAGTCCCACTCTGCCATCAGCTAGCAACTAGGTGTGTGACCTTGGGCAAGTTTCTGTGCCTTCATTTTGTAATCTATAAAGCAGGAATTAACTTGTACTTCATGGAGTTAAGAGGATTAATTTAGTTAATGCCTAAAATGTGCTCAAAGCTATACCTGGCACATGCAAAAGCTCAATAAGTGTTAGTTATTGTTACTGCACTTATTTATGCTGATAAAGCAGTTCCTGGAACAGTGGACTCCCTTGTGTTACATCCCAGGAGGAAACAGACTTCTCCACATTTGAAAACCTCATACCTTCCTCTGTGATGGAGCAGAGCACAATGTATGGCGTTCTTTGTGGGCAAGCAGGCTTACAGAAAGAGGGGAGAGGAAAGCAGAGCCTAATTTCTCTCCCAGATTCATATTCACTTCATTGCTGTGTGCAAGATAATTGGAGGAACAAGTGGTCAGGAGTATTTATAGTTGCGTGGGGAAGAAGTATCTATCCTTTTTATTCCAAGAGCAGCTAACCTTGGGAATTGATAGGGAAAGAAAAATTGGTAAAATTCATACCTTTCAGTTTTGCTATTTGATTCTTCTCTTAGGTAAGATGAGGTTTATGGGGATTTTTAAAATGGATTTTATTTAACTAGGCTCTGTCTGTTCACCATTGACAATTCAATAAAACCAAAGGCTTTGGTATTTTACCCCCTTTGTAGGTGCTGCAGGATCATCTTATAAAAGAAACACCTGATACACTCAGTGACCCGCAGTAAGTTGTATTATTTCATTGTAACTCATGTTGAGGATTTATTTTACTCATAAGTAATCAGATGATTTCATTGTGACTTTTCTTTGAGACAGAGTCTCACCCTGTCACCCAGGCTGCATTGCAATGATTCAATCTCAGCTCACTGCAACCTCCATCTTCTGGGTTCAAGTGATTCTCATGCCTCAGTCTCCCGAGTAGCTGGGATTACAGGCATGCACCACTGCACCTGGCTAATTTTTTTATATTTTTCATAGAGTTGGGGTTTTACCATGTTGGTCAGGCTAGTCTCGTACTTGTGACCTCAAGTGATCCGCCCGCCTTGGCCTCCCAAAGTGTTGGGATTACAAGCATGAGCTACTGGACCCGGCCCAATGTGACATTTTTAAAAAGAAGGAATAATATATGTAGAGATGAAAACAATATAATGCTATATGTGAGATGCTGTATTAAGTGCTTTTACTTGCAAGCTGTCCTGCTATTTAACTTGAATTATCTGGGAGCTACACATTTGGTTGTATTAGAAAGAGATATTTGTATATGTTTCCTGCATTTACTTTTTGACAGTTGTAAGAGGAAGTTGTTTAAGGTCTGGTTGAACATAGTTGAAGAATATAAATAGTTCTGTTGAAAGAGTAGTAAAGTATTTTGTTTACTTTTATATTCTAATTAAAGTTTTAAGAGTCCTTGAGGGAAAATAGTCCTAGATGGCTTGATATCCATTCCCTGGGATCACCTTTGTACATGCTACTAAGAACAGTATACTTTCTCACTTATCGCAAGCCTTGGCTTTTCATCTACTTTCACTTTGTATTAGTAGTAAAGTATGTGATTAAATTTCTTTGTATGTTTACATTTTGAGGGTCATTAGCACGGGGAAATAGAAGATAGAAATAAAGCAACTTTGGTACATACTTAATGATAAAATGTTTTAAAATGGAACTACCAGATATATAGTTTGGCTTATTCTAAATTTTTTAATATATTTATTTTGTTTTATATCAAGAACTGTTCCAGAGGAAGAAAGAGAAGCTAAATTCTACCGGGTTGTAACTTGTTCCTTATTGGCATTAAAGAAATTGCTTTGCCTTTTACCTGATAATGAACTTGATTCTCTGGAGGAGAAATTTAAGTCTCTTTTATCACAGAATAAGTTTTGGAAGTATGGAAAACACAGCGTACCTCAGGTATATTAATCTTTTTTATCTTAAGACATTTCTCTGATTCCGTAGCCCCATCTTCTTAGTTTATGTTTTATGTTTATTGTTTATATTTAGAACTCTGCAAGCACATCTCTGTGGTAGGCCATTCATTTGCTGAATTACTTCTCTTACTAGAATGTTACTCTGTTTTTACTTTTTTATTTAGTTTGGGCCTCAGATTCAGAATTATCAGTATGAATTACCATACTCCTTTGTTCATAGCACCTTAAAATTGGTGTGTGCAAGTCTCTTCTCATTTAATGTATTTATTTTTTCCCTTTTGTCCATCTCTCCATTCTCTGCTTTCACTGGCTGACTGCTCTACTATGTTTAATATATGTGCTTTTGTTTGTGCAGTTGATTCTCATCATTCGTAGTAGTTACGTTCTATAAACTCATCATGAATACTGACTTAGTGAATACTGAGGCATTGCCCTTACGGCAAATAAAGGGTTAGGTTCTTGTGAGCCTCTATTCACAGCATTTTTGTCAGTTGATAACTGATAAAACCAGTACGTAACCTTGTTTTATGTGTGTTTCTGTTTAAAGCCACCATTTTTCATAGCTGTTATTGATTCATTATCATTGAACTCACGGCCAAGAGCACTAAAACTCATGCCTGGATAAAGCATATCTTACACATATTTTCTTTGGAAGGCACATCACAGCATTCTTGTGCTTAGATACAATAGACAGCACTTCAGTGCTGCTGCTTGGAGGCGATTTAAAACATGAAATCACCAATCAAAAGCACAACAATTTGAGAAAATACTGTGAAAAGGACACTTTTTTACAGTATGAGAACTGAAATAAGGGAATGTTGCCTTGTTCAGCCTCAGCTGGGAATGTGCACGTGGGTGACTCAAATTTTTTGCCATTCTATGCATGTCCACAAATGACTGCAAGACACTGCAAGTTTTTGTTGTTGTTGTTGTTGTTGTTTTTGTTTTTCCAGACAGAGTTTCGCTCTTGTCACCCAGGCTGGAGTACAATGGCGCAATCTAGGCTCACTGCAACCTCCGCCTCCTGGGTTCAAGTGATTCTCCTGCCTCAGCCTCCCAAGTAGCTGGGATTACAGGCGCCCGCCACCATGCCTGGCTAATTTTTTAATATTTTTAGTAGAGACAGAGTTTCACCTTGTTGGCCAGGCTGGTCTCAAACTCCTAACCTCAGATGATCCGCCCACCATGGCCCCCCAAAGTGCTGGGATTACAGGCGTGAGCCACCACACCCGGCCTAAGACACTGCAAGTTTGATTTTGGGGTTACAAATACATTTTAGCAAGTAGGTGAATTGGCAAATATGGGATTTGTGAGGATTGACTGTATTTTTGAAAAATGTGCTTTTGTGTGTGCTTGAGTTTTTAATTCACATAAATAGTACTGTGTTATATTTTATTCCATTTATTTTTATTTATTGCTTTTAAAAAACGATCTCTCATGTTCCTATATGTACAACTGATCCATGACTTCTACCTGCCTTGTAGTATTCAGAAGTTTGCATGTACCTATGTGTTTCGCCTGCCCATTCCTCCAGTGATTGATCCTGATTGCCTCCAACTCTTTGCCTTCACAAGTAATGCAGCAATGAACATCTTCATTTATGTGTCCTTGGATCTTAAGAAACTGTCGGAATTGCTGAGTCAATAAAGTGTGTGCATACCTAATTTCCTAAAATAGTGCCAGATTGCTCTCCTGAATGGCTGCGTTACTCTAGACTCAACCATCAATACATGATGACTCCTATACTGCATAATCTTATCTTCTAGCCTTTACTAGGCAGCATTCAGCTGCTTAATTTTTCATTAGCCTAATAGGAATTCAGGTGATACCTCTCTTTAATTGGAATTACTTTCCTTATTGGTGATTTTGCATCTCTTCAAGAATTTTTAGCATGTTTTCATTTTTGTGTTTCTTGTTCATTTTTCCTTTTTGGAGTTCTCTTTTTCTTTTTATGCAGGAGTTCCTTTTATAATCTAAATATTAATCTTTTTGTCTTTTTTAAAAATTCCAATCTCATGACAGATTATCTTTTGTCATTTTTAGGCAATGCAAAAAAGCTCCCATTCTGTCACCTCTGCCATGTGTCTTATGTCAGAAACAAATCTTAATTTTGATGTGATCAAAGTCACTGATTTTTGCCTTATGAAGGCTATTCCCACCTTTAAGTCATAAAGATATTCTTATATTTTTAATTTTTTTAGCTTTATAGTTGTAGGCTTTATATTGCAGTTTTACCTTTCTAATAAAATCTTTACTTCATCAGTAATCTACCTTTTCATTTGGTGTTAAGTATGAAATTTTTCTTCATATATGGTGAGTCAGTTTTCCTAACATTACCTAGTAAACTGTTTATTCCCTGTTCATCTGTGGTCATGTCATTACAAGACATTAAGTTCTTAGATATTGCTGGGCACGGTAGCTTATGCCAGTAATCCCAGAACTTTGGGAGGCCAAGGCAGGTGGATCACTTGAGCCCAGGAGTTCCAAACCAGCCTGGACAACATGACAAGATCCTGTCTCTACAAAAAAATAATTAAAAAGTTAGCCAGGTGTGGTGGCATACTCCTATTGTCCCAACTACTCAGAGACTGAGGCAGGAGGATCACTTGAGCCCAGGAAGTCAAGGCTGTAACGAGCCTTGATTGTGCACTCCAGCCTGGGGGAAGAGCAAGAACCTATTTAAAAAAAAAAAACAAACATACATTCAGAAATTTGCCTCTAAACTGTGTTCTTATGCATTGGTCTCTGTTTCTTCTTATATTGGTGCCACTGTCAGTATGACATTATGATATGTCTTTTTTTTTTTTTTTTTGAGACAGTGTCTTACTCTGTCACCCAGGCTGGAGTGCAGTGGCATGATCTCAGCTCACTGCAACCTCTGCCTCCCAGGTTCAAGCCATTCTCCTGCCTCAGCCTCCCAAGTAGCTGGGGTTATAGGTGCCCGCCACCTTACCTGACTAATTTTTGTATTTTCAGTAGAGACGGGTTTTGGCCTGTTGGCCAGGCTGTTTTCTTGAGACGGAGTTTTACTCGGTTAGTCGGGCTGAGTATAGTGGCACAATCTTGACTCACTGGAACCTCCACCTCCCAGGTTCAAGTCGTTCTCCTGCCTCAGCCTCCCAAGTAGCTGGGATTAGAGGCACCTGCCACCATGCCTAGATAATTTTTGTATTTTTACTAGAAATGGAGTTTCACCATGTTGGTCAGGTTGGTCTCGAACTCCTGACCTCAGGTGATCTGCCCACCTCAGCCTCCCAAATGGGATTACAGGCATGAGCCACTGCGCCTGGCTTTGTGATATGTCCTAATACCTGCCCAAGTTAGTCACATTTTTTGGGTTGTGTTCTTTTTTTTTGAGATGAAGTCTCACTTTGTTGCCCAGGCTGGAATGCAGTGGCACGATCTCAGCTCACTGCAACCTCCACCTCCTGGGTTCAAGCGATTCTCCTGCCTCAGCCTCTCAAGTAGCTGGGATTACAGGCACCCGCCACCACGCCCAGCTAATTTTTGTATTTTTAATAAAGACAGGGTTTTGCCATTTTGGCCAGGCTGGTTGCAAACTCCTGACCTCAGGTGATCCATCTGCCTTGGCCTCCCAAAGTGCTGGGATTACATGTATGAGCCACTGTGCCTGGCCAGAACTTTATTCTTTCATAAAATTTTCAGTAAAGTTGGGCTGGAAGTGGTGGCTCACGCCTGTAATTCCAGACCTTTGGGAGGCCAAGGCGGGAGGATGACTTGAGGCCAGGAGTTTGAGACCAACCTACACAACATAGACTCCATCTAAAAAATGTAAAAAAATTAGCTGGGCACAGTGGGGAGTGCTGGTAGTCCTAAGTACTTGGGAAGTTGTCGTGGTAGGATCACTTGGGCCTGGGAGATTGAGGCTGCAGTGAGCTTTGATTGTGCTGCCACTCTACTCCAGCCTAGGCAATAGAGTGAGATCCTGTCTTAACAAAACAAATTCCAGTACATTTATTGAATTTCTAAAAAAAGTCTAACTAGATTTTTAATTGGGGTTGTACTCAATTTATAGACCAATATGGAGAGACTTGCTTTCTTTATGTTATTGAGTCTTCCTATCCATGAACTTCTCATCTCTTTGAATTTTTATTTTTTTATTTTTTTTTTGAGACAGTCTCACTCTGTTGCCCAGGCTGGAGTGCCGTGGTGTGATCTTGGCTCACTGCAACCTCTGCCTCCTGGGTTCAAGTGATTCTCCTGCCTCAGCCTCCCAAGTAGCTGGAATTACAAGCATGTGCCACCATGCCTGGCTAATTTTTGTACTTTTAGTAGAGACAGGGTGTCACTGTGTTGACAAACTGATCTTGAACTCCTGACCTCAAATGATCCACCAGCCTTGGCCTCCCAAAGTGCTGGGAATACAGGTGTGAGCCACCATGCCCAGCCTCTCAATTTATTTGGGTACTTAAAAATATCTTACAATAATTCTAAAAAAATCAACTTTATTGAAGTATAATTTGCACACAATCCTGTAAAATGCAGCCGTTTTTACAGTTAAGTTTTGACAGATGTATACACCCATCTACATGTATATATACCCATATAACCACTACAATAAAGAAATGGAACTTTTTTTTTTTTTTTACCCAAAATGCGTTCCTTTTGTCCATCCAAGTCATCCTCTGCCTTTATCCCAGGCAGTCATTGATTTGCCTTCCATCACTACAGATTAGGTTTGTCTTTTCTATGCTTTCATATAAATGGAGCTAGACATTACTGTCTATGTAGCTTCTTTTGCTTAGTGTAATGTTTTAAGGTTCATTCATGTTGTTGCATATATCAGTCCATTTTATTATTTAGTTTAATATAGTTTTCATGTGAACATATGTTTTTATCTTTCTTGAGTAAGGAGGGGAATTGATATGTCATATGGTAAGTATATCTTTATAGGAAGCTACCAAGATGTTTTCTAAAGTTGTAGTACTCTTACCAGCAGTGTGTGAGATTTTTAGTTGCTCCATATCCTCATGTTTCATATTGCCAGCCGTTTTAGTTTAGGTCATTCTCCTGGGTATGAGATCAGGGATTGCAGTAGCTCGTGTGTCAAATCTGGCATATCTGTTTTTGTTTTTTTCATCCCCATCCCCATGGACACAAGGGAAACATCTATTTTTGTAGATAGTTTTATGTATTATCTATGGCTCCTTTACTTCTACAAAGCAGAGGTAAGTAGTTGCAACAGTGACGACATGGCCGGCAAACCCTAATATATTTCTGTCTCTTTGTAGAAGATGTTTACTGACCTCTGGAATAGAGGTTTCTCATTGTGGTTTTACTTTGCATTTCCCTGATGACTAATGATGTTGAACATCTTTTAATGTGTTTATGGGCCAATTGTATATCTTTTTTTGGAGGTGTCTATTTTAATCTTTTGCTTATTTTTTATTTCAAGAACTTCTACTTGGTTTTTTATATTTTCTGTTTCTTAGATGAAATTGTCTATGTTTTCCCCATTGATCCTCATCGTATTTTCCTTTACTTTATTGAGTATAGTTTTAATAGCTTTTTAAAATCCATGTCTGATAACATCTGGGTCATCTTGGGGTTGCATCAGTTAACTGTCTTATCCCTTGTGATGAGACCACATTTTTCTGGCTCTTGGTATGTTGAGTAATTTAAGATTGTATACTGGACATTGTGAATGTTATGTTTTGGAGACTGGATTATTTTATATTTATCCAAAGGGTATTGTTTTTGTTAGCAGGCAGTTAACTCGATTAGACCCATTCCAAACCATTATGCCTGTGGTGGGAAATGGCTTAGCTCTCAGTTCATTTCTTGTTTTAGCTTTAAGCTGCTTCTAGTTTACTTGAGGCCAGGAGTTCAAGACCAGCCTGTGCAACATAGTTAGACTCATATCTCTAAAAAAAATTTAAAAATTAGCTGGGCATGGTGGAGTGCACATGCATAGTTCAGAGATAAGCTGTAGATTTAGGCTGTTAAAATACAGAATATAGAGGTTCCCTTCTGTGGTCTTCTCCGTTGTAGAGTCCCCCATCACTTTCCTGCATCGTCCCGCGTTATCCTGGCCTTCTTTCCTGGTTCTTCTAGTTCCTCTGGCCAGAAAGATGTCAGTCTTTCAACTGAAGTTGTAGCTGGTCCTGTGCCTTTGTGATGGTGACCACAGCCACGTGTGGGCAAGGCTGCCAAAATTGGGATCTCAATCTACATGGATCACTTACTCCCAGTTTGATTCTCTTCTAAAATGCATCTGTATTTCAGTCTCCAGAGCCCTCAGGTAGTTGTTTTTTGTGTGTGTTTTATCCACAGAGCCTCCTTTTAGGAGGATTGATATATTGGGCTCTTACTCATCCCTATTTTTTTGTCCATTTTAAAATTGCAGTTTGGTTATTTTTGAGTTGCAGGTGTGCTGTATTTATCCTGAGTAGAAGTATTTGTCAGATAAAAGTAGGATGAATGCTTTCTTCCAGTATGTGACTTGCCTTTTAATTTCATTCATGTTTTTGAAGAGTAGATGTTTTGATTTCGATGAAGTTTAATTGATCTTTTTTTTATTTTACGGTTGTGCATTTGATGTCTTATTTTTTATTTTTATTATTTGAATGGCCAGTTACTAGATTGATGTCTTATCTAAGAAATCTTTGCCTAAGTTTGCAAAGATTTTCTATGTTTTATTTTAGAAGTTTTATAGGTTAGCTTCGTGTAGTGGATTTAGAGTTATTTTTTGCATATAAACTGAAGGTGAGAGTCAAAATTAAGTGTTTGGTTATGTAGTATTCAGTTGGTGAAAGACTATCCCATCCTTATTCTGACACCTTTGTCAGAATTCACTTGACCGTATATGTACAACTTTAATTTTAGACTCTGTTCTGCTCCATTGATCTGTAAATCTATCCTTAAACCCAATACCATGCACTCGATCATTAATGTTTTATACTGTGTTGAAAACTTCCAACTTTGTTCTTTTTCAAAATTCTTTTGGTTATCTTAGGTCTTTTGCATTCTAGAATAATGTTTTACAGTCTGCTCAGTCCTTATGGTTTTTGTTTCTTTCATGAATGAGTGCTTGAAAAGCAAAGCAAAATTTTCTTGATTTTTCTGATGTTTTATGATCAAAGTTTTTCAGCATAGCTAGAAGTTTGCTGTCTTTGTAAATGTCATGTCTTTGAAAATACTTTGCTAACTTTGATTTGGTAATATTTTATATAAAATATACATAAAATATTTTGTGGGGTTAAATATGTGTATATTTTTAAATCTCACAAAATAGTATACTCTCAATCTTTGTTTAGATTTGCCTATATATTTGTTGCTTTGTGTCAGAAGGTGTTTTTATTTCGCCCTCATTCTTTTTTTTTTTTTTTTTGAGACGGAGTCTCGCTTTGTCACCCAGGCTGGAGTGCAGTGGTATAATCTCGGCTCATTGCAACCTCCGCCTTCCAGATTCAAGTAATTTTTGTGCCTCAGCCTCCCAAATCCTGGGATTACAAGCATGTGCCACCATGCCTGGCTAATTTTTGTATTTTTAGTAGAGATGGGGTTTTGCTATGTTGGCCAGCCCGGTCTTGAACTCCTGGCCTCAAGTGATCTGCCCACCTCAACCTCCCAAAGTTCTGGGATTACAGACATGAGCCACCATGCCTGGCCTTCACCCTCATTCTTGAAAGACATATTTGCTGAGTACAGGATTGTATGTTGGTAGTTATTTTTGTGTTGAAGATATCATTCCATGTCTTCTGATTAAATTATTGCTGTCAAAATTAACTATCAGTCTTATTGTCCTTCTTTTGAAGGTAGTTTATCTTTCCTTTTGGGCTACTTTTAAGTTTTTCTCCTTGTGTTTTTCCATTTGCACCATAATGTGTCTTTGTGTGGATTTCCTTTACGTATCCTGCTTGGGATTTGTTGGGCTTTTTGAATCTTTGACTTGGTATATTTCATTGGCTCTGTAAAATTCTCAGCTATTATCTCTAGGTATTTCCTTTGCCTCATTCTTCTCTTGTTTTGGGATTCTGATTAAATAGATATTAAACCTCACTGTATCCTCTATGTTTGTTATGTTTTCTTTGTTGTTTTTCGTTTTTTTGTCTCTCCATGCTGCTTTGTGGATAATTTCTTTTGCTCAGTCTTCTAGTTCACTGATTCTCTCTTATTTGTATCTAACCTCCAGCTGCCTTAGTCCATTCAGGCTACTTTAACAAAATACAGTCAGTCCTCCATATCTGCAGGTTCTGCATATGTGGATTCAATCAACTGTAGATGAGGAACCTGTGGATATGGAGGGCCGACTGTATTACGCCATTTGATGTCAGGGACATTTTATATAATTCCTGGGAATTTGGCATATGTGTGGGGGTGGGAGGGTGGGGTGTCCTTGAACCAGTCCCCTGCAGGTACCAAGGGATGAACTGTACCTTAGACTGAGTAATTTGTAAATAATAAAAATTTATTTCTCACGGTTCTATAGGCTGGACATTTCAAGATCAAGGTGCCAGCAGATTCAGTGTCTGGTGAGGGTTGCTTTCTCTGTTTCAAAGATGGCTGCTTTTTGCTGTGTCCTCACATGGCAGAAGGAGTAAACATGGTCTCTCATACCCTTTTATAAGGGCACTCTGATCCTATTCATGAGGGTAGTGCTCTCAAGACTTAATCATCTCCTAAAGTCCTCGCTGCTTAATACTATCACACTGGTGATTAAGTTTCAACATATTAATTTTGGAGGGAGACATTCAGACCATTGCACTGTTCTTAAACTATGAGTTGAGCTTTAAATTTTAATTATTTTTAGTTTAGTAATTGTGCTTGATCTTTTTCAGATTGCTCTGTTTTTACCAGGATCCTTTTTCCTACAAGTTTTAAAAAACTTTTGTTCCTTTAAATGTAATAAGCATCGTATTATAAAATTTGTGACTGATCATTCTAAGATTTAAAGTCTCAGATCTTTTATTTCTCCTGATTGTGGCTCATGGTGTCTTATTTTCTGTTTGTTTGGCTATAATGGAGGCCCCAAATGAAGGCTTCTGCTACTAAAGAGGATTTGTGTTTGCTTCAGTCAAAGAAAGAGAAAGTTGAATTAATTCTTTCAGCCTTCACTTTTGCCTTGGTAATTCCTTATGCCTTTTCAGCCATTTCATACTCTAAGATTTTAAAAAGTATTTTTTCTAGCTATTTTAGTTTTCTTAATGGGAGGGTTAGTGTGAATAATCTATTACTATACATTAAAAATCTTATCAAGTTTTACTAGGTTTTAATTTAATTCAGCTTTGCTTTCTTTTAGATTCGCTCAGCTTATTTTGAGTTAGTTTCTGCGTTGTGCCAGCGCATTCCACAGCTGATGAAAGAGGAAGCATCCAAAGTAAGCCCATCGGTTCTACTTAGCATTGATGACAGTGACCCAATTGTCTGCCCAGCTCTCTGGGAAGCTGTACTCTATACACTTACAACTATTGAGGTATGTAAGAGAGGCACATTTAGTACACTGAGGAATACTTGTCTTTTAGTTGCATTTTAGAACCCTTGGGTATCATATGACCGAGAACCTATGAGATAAGAATATCTAAAACTTATTGGGCAAATGCTTTCTTGGAAATAAAATAATCTAAACTTGGCATAAATCTTAAAGTGACTAAAAATGGCAAAGAGTTTTTATTTTATTTTGTTTAGCCAGTATTATTTCTTTAAACCTTATGTGGCCTAGTGCAGTCACCATATCTGAATTTTATATTTAGAATGAAATATAATTAAGATTGAAATATAATTGTCCCTTTTAGAAAGCAACTTTTATAGAAATAGAAGTTAAATAATTATTTCTAATCAATACTGTCTTGTATGCATGTCAAATATATGATCATTATATGTAATACATTTATAATTTCAGTTTTAGTTTTTAATGGTGGTGAGAGATTTTAGCTTTTTTTAGGTAAAATACTGGGTTTTTCTTTTTGAGAGCCTATATGTTTTCTCTTTTGAGAAAAGTATGTTTATGATGTCTAATTACTACTATAATCTTTTCTTTGGTTAGGACTGTTGGCTTCATGTAAATGCAAAAAAGAGTGTGTTTCCCAAGCTATCAACTGTGATTCGTGAAGGTGGTCGGGGTCTAGCTACTGTCATATATCCTTACCTTCTGCCATTCATCAGCAAGCTCCCTCAGTCCATCACAAATCCAAAGTTGGATTTTTTCAAAAATTTCCTCACGTCTCTAGTTGCTGGGTAAGAAATTTAAATTTTTGATTTTTAAAACAGATTTTCCTGGTTTTATATTCATTATTTTCTTTCTTAAATTTCTCCAAGTTGTTTTACTATTCATTAAATACTTTTAAAGTTTTCAGAGAATTACAGTTGGTATTTTTTTCTTGAGTATGTTCAAGACTTCTGTAGTAGTACACAGCAGAAAGTTATATGGTAAAGCTCCTAGTTAGAAATAGGTCAACTAGGCTGTTTTTCAAATTAGCCATTTTTTAAATAGCAGAATGCGCTAACCAACTGCACCACAGAGACATGTAGCCATTTTTTATTTTTTATATTGATAAATATAAATGCCTAAATGCAGAAAATTAGCCAGTGAAATTTTTAAAACTTCCACAAATTTAACTACTATAGATGTTTAAATTCACACTTAAAAAAACCATTTCAGTACATTTGTTGAACTTAGAAGATACATGATTTTATTAATGATTACAAATTTTTTTTACTACACTATTATCTTTATTTGGTTAATAAGTTATCTCGAATTTGCAAGTGGATTGGTTCCATGAATAGAAAATTAATATCTCGGCTGGGCGTGGTGCTAGCACAAGCTGAAGTGGGAGGATTGCTTGAGGCCAGGAATTCAAGACCAGTCTGGTCAAGATAGTAAGACCCTATTTCTAAAAAAAAAAAAAAGAAGAAGAAAAAGGAAATATTCTCTTATTTATTACTGATAATTTTTTGCAAAACTTTTTCAAAGTTTTTTAAGTTCATATTCTCATTGGGCTATATGTATTTTCATTGGTATTTAATTTGTAGTTTAAGAAACTGCTTTAAAAATGTTTCTTCTGTCATGATGCCTTTTTGAGGTCTTTATTTTGATAATTCTGAGTTCTTATTTCTTCTTCACAAAAGAGTAATCCAGTTATTAATTATTTCTTAGGCTGTCAACAGAGAGAACTAAAACCAGCTCTTCAGAGTCCTTGGCAGTAATATCTGCTTTTTTTGAATGCTTACGTTTTATAATGCAGCAAAACTTAGGTGAGGAAGAAATTGAACAGATGCTCATCAATGATCAGGTATCTAGTAAAAGTCATCAGTGTCTTTGCATACTGATTATATAGGATCAACCTCATTGTGTCTTGTTGCCATTTTCAGTAATAAGCCTTCCTTGTAAAAATTTTATTTTTATAATTTACCAATTGAGTAATGTGTATTTCTGACCAGAGAAGTAAAAATTCCATACTCTCAGTTGCTAGCATAGTATGATACCTAAGAAACTAATCAGTGTCTGGATGCAGAAACCCTATTTTTTTTTTTTTTTTTTTTTGAGATGGGAGTTTCGCTCTTTGTTGCCCAGGCTGGAGTACAATGGCATGATCTCGGCTCACTGCAACCTCTGCCTCCTGGGTTCAAGCAATTCTCCTGCCTCAGCTTCCCAAGTAGCTGGGATTACAGGTAACTGCCACTACACCCAGCTAATTTTTGTATTTTTAGTAGAGACGGTGTTTCACCATGTTGGTCAGACTGGTGGAGAACTCCTGACCTCAGGTGATCCACCCGCCTCGGGCTCACAAAGTGCTGGAATTACAGGTGTGAGCCATTGCGCCCAGCCTGTAAAAACCCTATTTTAGAAAGATGTAATGCAGGCTGGGCATTGTGGCTCACGCCTGTAATCCCAGCACTTCGGGAGGCCGAGGTGGGTGGATCACTTGAGGTTGGGGCTTCAAGACCAGCCTGACCAACATGGAGAAACCCCATCTCTACTAAAAATGCAAAATTAGCCGGGCGTGGTGGTGCATGCCTGTAATCCCAGCTACTCAGGAGGTTGGATAATTGCTTGAACCTGGGAGGTGGAGGTTGCAGTGAGCCAAAATCGTGCCATTGCACTCTAGTCTGGGCAACGAGCGAAACTCCATCTCAAAAAAAAAAAAAAAGATGTAATGCAAAGCAGAATTTTGAAGATGCTATTTATGATCTTTTGTAGTAAGTTTAAATAAATCATGAAGCAATCATCTTGTTAATTCTAAAATACTCAAATTATGCTTTGTGAAAGTTTGGCTTGGCTTTTAGAACCAGAGATGAGCGAAGGTTATGGAATATGGTTCTTTACAGTAGGAGATTAATGAGATTTTAGAAGTCCAGATCCTAGGATTTCTCTAACTACCCTTATTTGTGTAATTTAGGAAATAGGATACCACACTCTGTGGGTTCTAGGTATCTTTCATATTGGCTTATAGTCTCACATCTTAGATTTACCTGTAGTTAAGGCAGAAAAGCAAAACACTTAAGTCCAGAAGATGCAAAGAAAATTAGATTGTTAATGACCAAGAATCCCAGTCAGTTTTATCACGAAAAAGGAATAATTGAGATGAAATCATTCAGCTCTTTTATGATATGAAAGAGATCTTCAGGTTAACTTTTTCAGAGTTCTAGGGGAAAATTTATGTTTTTCAGTTATTAAATATGAAATTTTATAGTATTTTACAAATACTTTGTTTAAATTTTATTTCTCTTGAAAATTGAACTTCTCTATTTTGTACCTTCTGTGAGTGGAAAAAACACAGTTTTTCCTCTACTCTCACACCATAGTAATCAACACAGAAGACTTCTGTGACCAAATATGTGGGGATTTCTCCCCACCCAGCAAGCAGTCAGTTCTGCAGCAGACACCAGCTGTGTGTCCTTCAATTCAATTCTGACTCTCTACCTGGAGATAGTGTCAGATCTCACTGGCCTAGGACTCAGTCCCACAAGACCGCTCCCCACTTCTGATGCCAATCGCAAGCCCCAGGCTGTTTTACCTGAGCTTCTGACCAACCAGCTATACATCTTAATCAGGGATCCCATGACCCCCTCCTGGGGTTTGCTTAATTTGCTAGACTGGCTCGCAGAACTCAGAGAAACAATTTACCAGTTTATTATAAATGATATTACAAAGGATACAGATGAAGAAATGCACAGGGTGAGATACGGGAAGGGGCGAAGAACTTCCACACCCTCCTTGGGTGCGCTACCCTTCAGGAACCTCCACAAGTTCAGCTATCTGGAAGCTCCCTGAATGCTGTCTTTCTTGCATTTTTATGGAGGCTTCATTACTAGACATGAATGATTAAGTAATTGCCACTGGTGATCAGCTTAACCTTTAGCTGCCCTTGTATCCTTGGAGGTTGGGGAGGTATTGAAAGTTCTAGTCCTTTAATCCTGCCTTGGTCTTTCTGGTGATCAGCCCCCATCCTACTGTATAGGTGCTGCCAGCCATCAGTCAACCCATTAGCTTACAAAATGATATCACTTTGGAGATTCAAGGATTTTAGAGCTGTGTATCAGGAGATGGGGTTGAAGACCAAATATATATTTTATGATACTATACCTTTTCTTTCAGTTGATCCCTTTTATTGATGCAGTTCTCAAAGACCCAGGGTTGCAACATGGGCAGCTATTTAACCATTTAGCAGAAACTCTAAGTTCCTGGGAAGCCAAAGCAGACACGGAAAAAGATGAAAAAACAGCTCACAACTTGGAGAACGTACTGATACATTTCTGGGAAAGACTGTCAGAGATCTGTGTCGCGAAAATCAATGAGCCAGAAGCTGATGTTGAGTCGGTTTTGGGTGTATCTAACCTATTACAGGTGCTTCAGAAGCCGAATAGCTCATTGAAGTCAAATAAAAAAAAAAATGGTAAGGTTAGATTTGCTGATGAGATACCTGAAAGCAATAAGGAGAATGAAAAATGTGTATCTTCAGAAGGAGAGAACACTGAAGGCTGGGAATTAACAACTGAACCTTCTCTCACTCATAATTGTTCAGGCCTTTTGTCTCCACTAAGGAAAAAACCTTTGGAAGACTTAGTCTGTAAACTCGCAGATATAAGTATCAATTATGTCAATGAACAAAAGTCAGAGCAACATCTAAGGTTTCTTTCTACTCTGCTTGACTCCTTTTCTTCAAGCCGAGTATTTAAAATGCTACTTGGTGATGAAAAACAGAGTATTGTCCAAGCCAAACCTCTTGAAATAGCCAAACTTGCACAAAAAAATCCTGCGGTGCAGTTTTTATACCAGAAACTGATAGGCTGGCTAAATGAAGATCAAAGGAAGGATTTTGGGTTCCTGGTGGACATTTTGTACAGTGCTCTCCGGTGCTGTGACAATGATATGGAAAGAAAAAAAGTCTTGGATGATCTAACCAAGGTATTCCTGTTGTATATCTTTTCAAACTATTTTAATAATAGATGAGTAGAATGAGCCTGCATATTGTTTTCTGGTTGTTTCTTCACTGGGAGTGTCAATTTTTAGGACAAGCAGTATATTCTTGATCATGATTTGGGAAGTATCTAAGGCTGCTGGGTAGATGTTCAGCAGTATCAGGATAACAAATACTTGTAATTAAAAGGTGAATTCTTTTAATCTATACATTTAAAAGGTTGGATAAGAACATTTTAGTTTTGTATTGGTTTCATGGGTACTTCATTTACTTTTTAAAAGTTTTAGCTGGGCATGTTGGTGCATGCCTATAGTCCCAGCTACTCAGGAGGTTGAGGTGAGACAATTGGCTTGAGCCCAGGAGTTCTAGACTAACCTGGGCAACATAGCAAAACCCCATCTCAAACAAAAAGTTGTTCTAGCAGATTGTTTCTAACTCTTTTTCTTTTTTCAGGTGGACCTGAAATGGAATTCTCTTCTTAAGATTATTGAAAAGGTATCTTAGGGATTTTTTTTTTTTTGTACTTATGAGAATAGAAATATTATAACCATAGTCCTATTCACACAATAAATATGATCAGTCAGGTTCTGTGTTAGAGAACTTCCTCATTATTGTAACTTTCTTCCTATAATGTGGGAAGATATGTGTTCTTTTCCTTTCCTGTAGTATTATTTTTCTGGTTAGTAATATTAGGGAAAAATGAACAGGCTCTAGAAAATCCAGTGTTTCTTTCCTAGAAGGTAACAAAGGCAGATTTAAACATTTTATTATCTTTTAATTAAGGCTACAACTTTCTGCTCTTATCCTAGTTACTTTTTATACTGTAGAAATGGATTGGTGGTTCTAGCTTTGGCTAGAACACATGAGAAAATTAAGTTTTCTCTACTCTGGAACACTATGTAGGTAAATAAAAATCTTCCAGTCTTTGTATGATTGCCACTGACTAAGAAAATTAGTGGTAAGAATAATGAAAAGAAATGAAAGAACACAAACCATTTACAAATTTTCAAAATAGCTTAAGTATTCTTTCCTAATGAGGATGTAAATGTTGTAACTAACACTTTTCCAACTGTAGAGATGTTATGACTAGCTACCTAAAATTCGTACTCCTTTTTAAAGCATTTTCAAATTATTTTTCTGTTTTCATAGCTAACTCCAATTTGCAAGTTTTCTTCTATTTTTTAAATTGTAGTAAAAAAACACATAGCATGAAATTTACCAGCTTAACCATTTCTAAATGTACAGTTCAGTAGCATCAAGTATATTTATATTGTTGTGCAGTTTCCATAACTTAATTCGTCTTGCAAAACTGAAACCCTGTATCCATTAAACAGTAACTCCCCATTTTCCCCATGGTTTTATTTTTACAAAATAAATACAGAATATTTATTATTTTTCAATGAGGAATATGACTTATCAGGCACACTATTTGCCTTAGTTTATCTAGTGCCTTCTCTCCCTGTAGCCAAGTTACATGAAGAGCTAAATTATCAGAAGGCTCCTTGATAAGCCTTGAATCAGAGCAGGGGGTGTAAATAATTTGATAAGAGTAGACTAATGTATCCATTTCCAACTTAGGAATGTACCTGCCATGAAGTACAAATACTCACATCTGTGTGGAAGAATATCCTCTTCCTGAGCAGTGATTGGAAGTTCCTAGCCAGTGTTTGCTGCCTGCGCTTCCATGACTCACTAGCCTCCTCATCTCCTTACAGCTAGGCAGCTTTCATTAGATATGTTCATACTGGCATATCTCAGAGACATCGTAAGTTCAGTTCCAGACCGCAGCAATAAAGCAAGTTACACAAATATTTTGGATTGCCAGTGCATATAAAAGTTATGTGTACACTATAGTCTATTAAGTGTGCAATAACATTATATCTGAAAACCAATGTACATATCTTAATTTAAAATTACTTTATTGCTAAACAGTGCTAATGATCATCTAAGCCTTCAGCGAGTTGTAATCATTTTGCTGATCGAGAGTCTTGCCTCGATGTTCATGGCTGCTGACTGACCAGGGTGGTGGTATCTGAAGGCTGGAGTGGCTGTGGCAATTTCTTAAAATAAGGACAACAGTGCAGTTTACTGCATTGATTGACTCTTCCTTTCATGAAAGATTTCTCTGAAGCATATGATGCTGTTTGATAGCATTTTACCCAAAGAAGAACTTCTTTCAGAATTGGAGTCAATCCTTTCAAACCCTGCCACTGCTGTATTATCTAAGTTTATGTAATATTCTAAATCCTTTGTGGTCATGTCAACGATGTTCATGCTTTTTCACCAGGAGTAGATTCCACCTCAGGAAGCCACTTTCTTATCTGTAAGAGGGAACTCCTCATCCATCCACATTTTATTATGAGATTACAGCATTTCAGTCACACCTTCAGGCTTCATGTCTCATTCTAGTTCTTTGCCTCTTTCCTCCACATCTGCAGTTACTTCCTAAAGTCTTGAACCTCCCAAAGTCATCCATGAGGGTTGGAATCAACTTCTCAACTCCTATTAATGTTACTATTTTAGCCTTTTCCCATGGTTCATGAATGTCTTAATGACATCTAAAATGGTGAGTTTTTTCCAGAAGGTTTTCAATGGACTTTGCCCAGATCCATCAGAGGAATCACTGTCTATGGCTGCTATTGCTTAATAAAATGTATTTCTTATTAATAAGACTTGAAAGTTAAAATTACTCTTTGATGCATGGGCTACAGAATGGATGTTGTGTTAGCAGGCGTGAAAACAACATTAATTTCCTTGTACATCTCTATCAGAGGTCTTGGGTTAACCAGGTGCATTGTCAATGAGCATTAATACTTTGAAAGGATTTTTTCTTTCTTTTTTTCCTTCGTTTTTCCCACAGTGGGCTTAAGATATTCAATCAACCACACTATAAACATGTGCCGTAATTTAGTCCTTGTTATTCCACTTATAGAGCACAGGCAAAGTAGATTTAGCATAAGCTTAAGAGCCCTAGGATTTTTAAAATGAGAAATGAGCATTGGCTTCAACTTAAAGTTACCAGCTGTATTAGCCCCTAACAAGAGTCAGCCTGTTCTTTGAAACTTGGAAGCCAGGCATTGACTTTTTGCTAGCTATGAGAGTCCTAGATGGCATCTTCTTCTAATATGTGACTGTTTTACCTCCACTGAAAATCTGTTCAGTGTAGCCACCTTCATTATTGATCTTGGCTAGATCTTCTGTATAACATGCTGCAGCTTCTACATCAGCACTTGCTGCTTCACCTTGTACTTTTGTATTGTGGAGATGGTTTCTTCCTTTAAACCTTATGAACCACCCTTTGCTAGCGTCAGACTTTTCTTTTGCAGCTTCCTCACCTCTCAGCCTTCATAGAATTAAAGAGAATTAGGGCCTTGCTCTGGATTAGGTTTTGGCTTAAGAGAATGTTGTGGCTTGTTTGATCTTCTGTCTGGACCACTAAAACTTTGTCCATATCAGCAGTAAGTCTGTGTGACTTTCTGTTACTCTTGGGGTCACAGGAGTGGCGCTTTTAATTTCCTTCAATAACTTTTCCTTTGCATTCACAACTTGGCTGTTTGACACAAGAGGCCAGCTTTCCACCTCTCTTGGCTTGCAGCGTGCCGTCCTTGCTAAGCTTCATCATTTCCAGCTTTTGATTTAAAGTGAGAGATGTGTGACTCATCTTTCCACTTGAACATTTAGAGGCCATTGTAGTGTTATTAATTGGCCCAATTTCAGCATTGTCATGTCTAAGGGAATAGGGAGGCCCAAGGACAGAGAAGAGAGATTAGGTAACGGTCAGTCAGCAGGGCAGTCAGAACACACACATGACATTTGTTAATTAAGTTTGCCCTCTTACATGGCAGTGGTTTGTGGCACCCCCAAACATTACAATCGTAACATCAAAAGTCACTGATTGCAGATCACTGTAACAGATATAATAATGAAAAGTTTGAAATATTGTGCGAATTACCAAAATATGACACAGAGACACAAAATGAGCATATATTGTTGTTAAATGGTGCTAATAAACTTGCTCAATGCAGGGTTGCCACAAATCTTCAAGTTTTAAAATTGCAGCATTTACAAAGCACAATAAATATAAGCCCAATAAAACGAGGTATGCCTGTACATTATGTTGAACTTTTTATCTTGCTAACTCGAGAGGCATTTTATTCAGAAGTTTATTTTGTTTACCAGGATTCTGCAGAATAGATTGGTTTTACTTGGCAAACTACACTGGGAAAGCAGGTATCACAGCCATCTAAATTCTAAAGTAGTTTTTCTTGTTTTATGGAACCTTAATACTTTATGAGCAGAGTCTTAAAATCATCTTTTTTGAGACAGAGTCTCGCTCTGTTGCCCAGCAGGCTGGAGTGCAATTTCACGGTCTCGGCTTACTGCAGCTTCTGCCTCCCAGAGGTTCAAGCGATTCTCCTGCCTCAGCCTCCTGAGTAGCTGGGATTATAGGCACCTGCCACCATGCCCAGCTAATTTTTGAATTTTTAGTAGAGACAAGATTTCACCGTGTTGGTTGGTCAGGCTGGTCTTAAAGTCATCTTTTAAAAAAACAATCAATTAAAAAACAGATTTGAGTTTTGGAACCATAAAAGGACCTTAGAGATTTTCTAAGTTAATCTTTCCAACTTTCAAATTAGGAGATAGGCCCACGTTTATTAAAAGATTTGTCCAAGGTTGTAGGCTAGTTAGTGATAAAGCTTGGACTAAAATATAAGCTCTGGTTACCTACAATTTTTAAATAAAAGGATAAAGTTTTCCAAGCACTACCCAATCTGCACTTGGATTTTTTTTTTTCTTCCAGATTGCTTTGAAATGAACCAAGTTGCAAATTCCTTTCTTCTCAGCCCTTAAAGCAAAAGAAGCTCTGGGAACATGGATCAGCATGCTTTAGGGGTGGATTTACAGTTTTTTTTCTTGCTTCCCCACCTCATGAAAATAAGTTGCTGTCAGATATCTGGCCCTAGTAACTCTATCAGAGAATTTGGGGAAATAAATCCCATTGTTCATACTGAAGTTATTTACCATTATTATACATTAATTGTTCTTTAATTTTAGCAAAATTAATGAACAAAAATTTATAGAGCATTTATAAATCTATCTTCAAAGTTTATTCATGATTCATTGAACATATCTACAGTGTTGATAGCAGGTATCAAAGAAGTTTAAGACAGTCTCTACTCTCAAGGAACTTACAATCTCATTGGAAAGACAAGATATACACAGATGAAACATTTAAATAATTATACAATCCAGTAAGTGCTTTAGAAATTCAGAGAAAAGCAGTGATCATTGTGGGCTGGAGTGGATGGGGAGACTTCATAAAGTAGGTGGGATTTGTACTGATTTTCAAAGAATGGATGAGATTTTAAGTAAAAAAAAAAAGGTGTGGAGGGGGAATATTTATGGCTGGGAAGGTAGCATGAGCAAAGCATGGAAGTGAACATCATCCAGGCTTAGTGGGAAACAGGGAGGATACCAGTCTTCCTAGAACTTCAGGAGGAGGAGGAGGGGGGATAGAATTGGAGCCATCATAACGAAGGGATAGTAATATGGTACAAGTAATATTTTGGACAGAGAGAGTATTTGATCTTGCTGTTGATCTTTGCTTTAATTTTATGGTTTTAGGCATGTTCTAGTTCAGATAAACATGCTTTAGTAACTCCTTGGCTAAAAGGCGATATCCTTGGTGAGAAATTGGTCAACTTGGCAGACTGTCTTTGTAATGAGGACTTGGAATCCAGGGTATCTTCAGAACCTTACTTCTCAGAAAGATGGACTCTTCTAAGCTTGGTATTATCCCAACATGTTAAAAATGGTAGGACTTTTGTTTTCTAATAGGGGATAATCCATTTCACCTTTGTGGGGGATTCCATGGGGCTCAGCTTACGTGTTATTGGTTGAAAATAACGACTTATTCAAAAAATTTTTTTTTCTTTGTTTTTTTTTTTTTTTTTTTTTTTTTTTTTTTGAGACTGAGTCTCCCTGTGTCATCTAGGCTGGAGTGCAGTGGTGTGATCTTGGCTTACAACATCTGGGTTCAAGTGATTCTTGTACCTCAGCTTCCCAAGTAGTTGGGACTACAGGTGCATGCCACTATACCTGGCTAAATTTTGTATTTTTACTAGAGATAGGGTTTTGCTGTGTTGGCCAGGCTAGTCTCGAACTCCTGACCTCAGGTGATCTGCCTGCCTCAGCCTCCCAAAGTGCTGGGATTACAGGCGTGAGCCGCTGCACCCAGCTCATTTATGTATCTTAATATTGTAAGTACCCTAATTGTTTATTAATCTTCATACCATGACTTGGAAGATATTTAATATTTTTAGTTCTATATCATAATGGTTTTTTTTTTTAACTCATAAAGTTGACTCATGACTTAAAGAGTTTTCAGTGTAGCAAAGTTGCTCACCCTAACTGTGTAAACTATTTCTGTTTTCTACTTAATTTAAAACTGCCTTTTTTACCTGAGGGCCTTTATGTGTGTGAGAGAATGTGTTGATTTGTTGATAAAATTTTGTCTAATACATAAACACCGTTTTAAAATCCAGGAAAGACCTATAGAATTATTAATCCAAAGTAAGATATTTAAAAATACACATTAATATTTTTATTTTTTGTCTGTTTGAACCTTTTTTCTCTAGATTACTTGATTGGAGATGTATACGTTGAAAGAATTATTGTTAAACTTCATGAAACTTTGTTCAAAACAAAGGAATCATCAGAAGCTGAAAATAGTGACTCATCAGTGTCTTTTATCTGTGATGTGGCCTATAACTATTTCAGCTCAGCGAAAGGATGCTTGCTAATGCCATCATCTGAAGATTTATTATTAACTCTCTTTCAGTTATGTGCTCAGAGCAAAGAAAAAACACATTTGCCAGGTAATAGCCTACTGCTCAAATGTTTTGTTGGGAATCTCCGGCTCTGACCTTCATAGTGAGTGTAAGTGCCCAGGCTTTATTAATTGAATCATAATGTGTTTGAAAGTTTAAAGCATTTTGAGTAAAGGGCTACAGTCTTAAACACTTTCAGCTTTAGAAACCAAGTTAAAGATGTGTGTAGATGTTATTTCTAAAGATCTCACTTGATATTCAAAGAAATTTGGAATGAGCCATAATTGATTAGGTAGAATCTTAGTCCATTCAGCAGTTCTGGCATGTTCCTTAATTTCTTGATGCCTTAGTTTCCTCATTTGTAAAAGGGGGATAATAATATCCCTTTATTATAGTAAAAACATTCAATCTTTGGTATATATCAAAGTAGAATTGAGATTATCTTTTTAAGGACTATATTCTTGCCTTATATGCTAATTCAGACTTATTTGTGAAAGGAACATACAAAAATACTATCTATAGAGAGCTCTCCTCCAACCCTTCGTTGTTTCTTTTTTTTCTTTCCTTCTTCCTTCCTCTTTCTCTCTTTTTTTCTGCCCATCATTGTCTACCAACCCTGTCTTAAATACTAACTTCTGTATTTGGAAAAGGTGTAATAATTTTTTTTTAATGTCTCCAAAAGGACAATTCTTGTAAATAAGTTCAAGCATAAAAAATGTAACTTTAAATATCTTACCATTTTACATTTATATGATACGAGCTAGCTTGTGTGATTGCATGTTTATGACACAGTTGCTTTGTTTGGCAATTTAATTTTGAATGGCAATTGAACTTAAAATTTTTCTTTTTTAAATGGTATTTAAAAAAATCTCAGATCTGTAGAGTTGTTTCAAACATTTCATGCTGATTAGAGTTAATTCAGTGAGATTACAAATTCCTGTTGACATCTTGATTTTAGATTTTCTTATCTGTAAACTGAAAAATACTTGGCTCTCCGGTGTAAATTTATTGGTTCATCAAACTGACAGTTCATATAAAGAGAGTACCTTCCTGCATTTGTCTGCTGTGTGGCTGAAGAACCAAGTTCAGGCTTCATCTTTGGATATCAACAGGTAACCTTTTTTGAGCTTGGTTTCAGTGTCTTTTTTATACTTTGTCAGTGTCCTTAAATAAGATTCCATGATCAGTGTGAATGCCTATGAAAAATTACTTGTAGGGCTTGCACCTATAATCCCAGCTACTCAGTAGGCTGAGGTGGGAGGATCAGTTGAGGCCTCCAGGAGTTCGAGACCAGCCTGAGCAACATAGTGAGATGCCATCTCTTAAAAAAAAGAAAAATGAAAAATGACTTGTTAGGTAACAAATCTATGGGACTCTAAGAAAAGATCCAAACAAATTTTTTCAAAACCATTTTGTTTCAATGATCATCCATTTAAACTGCCAATTAATTGAAGGATAATTTACTATAACATACCTGCTGGACTCATAACTTATAGACAGTAAAGTGATGGTAATACTTTCCTTTGTCATAGGCCGGTGTGCACTGTAGCCTCTCATGGTCACCACATGTACTGATTGTCCTTGGTTATTTATTTTTGGGGGACAAGTAGGCACTGTTTTAAGGTGTTGAATTGCAAGTATATTTTACATCTCATACCTACATCCATATAATAAAGGAGAAGAGAGAATGCATTTAGAAGATATTGGGGTTAGGTTAAATAATGCTGAATTTCATAAGGTAGCTATATTTCTGAAATACCTGGTCTGAAATAGGTCAGGTCCTCTTCATTCTGAGATAGATAGGAAGCAACACTAGATTTCAGATGATAAATATTGGATTATCTACCCAGTTTGACTGTGCTATGTTGGTGTGTTGTTGGTGGGGGAGCATCACTTACCTCTTTTATTTTCATCATTTCTTTTTGTTCAGGTAAGCTATTATAGGGTATTTAATATGTACTGGGGTATTCAAACTAGTCATAGCATAACTACAACAGTTAAGTTTTTTGCATTATTTTTAGTCTCCAAGTCCTCTTGTCTGCTGTTGATGATTTGCTAAATACACTTCTAGAGAGTGAAGATTCTTATCTTATGAGAGTTTATATTGGAAGTGTAATGCCGAATGACAGTGAATGGGAAAAGATGAGACAGTCTCTTCCTATGCAGGTATTTTTGAAATTGAAGAGGATGTATCTCATTCTGAGGTTTGGATTTCATGCAAGCTTGAATATTTTTTATTTTGGGGAAGAAAAACATAAATAAAATGAATATTTTGCTTTGCTTTGATGTCTTTGTACACTCATATACTGGATGTTTGCTTTTTGCAAGACACTATTTGACAGTGGCAGTGGCCATGGTACAAAGACTTAAGACCTAGTTCTGTACTTAAGGAGTCTTAAAGAAATACATGTTGATAATTTCCTGTAATAGAAAACAAACTTCTAGGTTTCCGTGGTTTTGGTAATAAATATTCTCACAACTTCATTTTTGTTCAGTCTTAATTGCTTAGGTAATAAATAATTTTGTATATAATGTACTCTTTTCACAGTGGTTACATAGACCTCTTTTAGAGGGAAGATTGAGTTTGAATTATGAATGTTTCAAAACAGATTTTAAGGAACAGGACATAAAGACACTTCCCAGCCATTTGTGTACTTCAGCATTATTGAGCAAAATGGTCTTAATTGCACTGAGAAAGGAAATAGTCTTAGAAAATAATGAGCTTGAGAAAATAAGTAAGTATATATGAGTATTTACATATAATGCATGAATAATCTTGAAATAATCTTGATTATACTGCAATTTAAATCTTTAATTTAAAGAATCTTCAGCTTCCTTTTTCCTGTTTTAATGATGAGAACCTTGAAGTTACTTGAGTGATGAATATTAAATTGCAAATTAGATACAAATATATTGGAACCTTGCTATAATCTTGTTAACTGTGGATCATAATTTGGTGTTAGCTACTCACACTGTCATGACATCAATATAAAAAGATCCTGTGACACATACCCTAAAGAAAATGGGTGAGGCTTTGGTGTTTTATCAAGGATTCAGAATTTTCTGTTGATTAAAAAAAATTGATACCTGATAATTGTACATATTTATGGGTTACATGTGATATTTTGATATATACATAGAATGTGTAGTGATCAAATCAGGCTAAGTAGAATATTCATCACCTCAAACATTTATCATTTCTTTGTTTTGAGAACATTTCAAATCTTCTAGTTATTTTTAAATATAAATCATTGTTAACTGTGGTCATCCTACTGTATTATTGAATACTAGGTCTTTTATCTTCTCTCTAACTGTATTTTGGTACCCATTCACCCACCTCTCTTCATCCCCTGCTCTCCTTGACCCTTCTCAGGGTAACCATCAGTCTATTTTACTACTCTTATCTTCATGAGATGCACTTTTTTAGCTCCCATAAACAAATAAGAACATGCGATGTGTGTCTTTCCATGCGTGGTTTATTTCATTTAGCATGATGATGTCCAGTTTCATCTGTGTTGCTGCAAATGACAGGATTTCATTCTTTTTTTCTGAGACAGAGTCTTGCTCTGTTGCCCAGGCTGGAGTGCAGTGGCGTGATCTCGGCTCGCCACAACCTCCGCCTCCCAGGTTCAAGTGATTCTCCTGCCTCATCTTCCCAAGTAGATGGGACTACAGGTGCACGCCACCATGCCTGGCTAGTTTTTGTATTTTTAGTAGAGACAAGGTTTCACTATGTTGGCCAGGCTGGTCTTGAACTCCTGACCTCGTGATCTGCCTGTCTCAGCCTCCCAAAGTACTGGGATTATAGAAGTGAGCCACCGTGCCCGGCCTCATTCTTTTTTTAACGTCTGAAGAGTATTCCATTGTGTATATGTACCACATTTTATGTATCCATTCATTCACTGATGGACACTTAGGTTGATTTCATCTCTCTCAGCTATTGTGAATAGTGCTGCAGTAAATATGGGGTGCAGATATACCAGTTTTCTAAATACTCAGTGGGATTGCTAGATTGTATGATAGTTCTATTTTTAGTTTTTTGAGCCACTTCCATATCGTTTTCAAAAATGGCTGTACTAATTTGCATTCCTACCAACAGTATATAAGTTCCTATTTCTCTGCATTCTTGCCAACATTTGTTATTTTGTCTTTTTTTTTTTTTTTTTTTTTTTTTTTTTTTAGAGATGGGGTGTTACTATGTTCCCAGACTGGTCTTTATCCTGGGCTTAAGCAATCCTCTTGCCTCAGCCTCCCACAGTGCTGCGATTATAGGCAGTGCCACCATGCCCAGCTTATTTCTTACCTTTTTGACAATAGCCATTCTAACTGGGGTTTTGATTAGCATTTCCCTGACGATTACTAATATTGAGCATGGGATTTTTTTTTCCTTTCTTGCTGTTGTTTAAATTCCTTATATATTCTGTATGTTAGCCCCTTGTTAGATGAATAGTTTGCAAATATTTTCTCCCATTCTACAGATTGTCTCTTCACTTTGTTGATTGTTTCTTTTGCTGTGCAGAAAGCTTTTAGTTTAATATAGTCCTGTTTGCCAATTTTTGTTGTCTTAGCCATAAAAATATTTGCCTAGACCAATGTCCTGTAGCGTTCCTTGATGCTTTCTAGTTGTTTTGTATAGTTTCAGTTCTTATGTTTAAGTCTTTAATCCATTTTGAGTTGTTCTTTTTAGATGGTGAGAGATAGAGGTCTATTTTCACTTTTCTACATATGAATATTCAGTTTTCCTAGCATGATTTCTTGAAGAGGATGTCCTTTCCCCAATAAGACTTTGTCAGTTGGCTGCAAATATGTCGATTTATTTCTGGGTTCTCTAGTTCTGTTCCATTGGTCTGTGTGTGTCTGTTTTTATACAGATACCATACTGTTTTGATTCCAGTGGTTTTTGAATACCTTTATGTTTCATCAGGCTCTAATTTTTTTTTCTGGCAAGTGGATGTTCAAATGTTGAACCCTAAGAGGACTTAGGGCCTCAGCGAATTTTCCTGTTTCAATAAATGGTTTAGAATTATAGGTGGTGGTGTGACTTTTACCAGATGGTATTGAAGGTAGAGGATTTGCAGAAACCCTGTATCAGTCTTGTTTGTAAGCCCTCAGCTGTAACACAGTTACTAGAAGGGGGAATATATGCTCTGTGGAAGAAAGTTGAAACACCTCTTTTGGACAGCCAGCTTCACATTCAGTTAAGGGAAAGGAAATAAGCCTGTAGTTTACATTGCTCACAGAGTAAATCTGGGCAAACCCAAAACTAGTAAGTAGAGTAATAATTTTTTGTGTTACTAATTACAAACGCAATATTATTTCTTTAATTTTATCGAGCTCATTGGTCAGATATTATTGTTGTTTGTGTTACCATGACTTGATTAGAGTTGCTTAGCTGTTAAGTGTAGGATTAGATTTTGAACCAGGTCGCAACGCTTCTCACTCCAAAATCTGTACATGGCTTTATGAAAGGGAGTTGTGACTGTGTATTAGAAACCTATGATATGCCAGGCTTCATGATAGATACTTGTCCATTTAATTCTCACTGCAGTCCTGTGAGTTAGTTTGTAATATCCTAATTGATAACTATTTATATAGCTTGAGAGAGAGAGATGCAGATTTGAATCCACCCCAATCTGTAGCTGAGGCCCCATGTCCTTTTACTGTAGCATACTGTCTCCCATCTCTCCCATTTGCCATGGACTTCTCACGTCAGGTCTTGGGTCCCTTAGTTGTTTTTCCTGTCTGGAACTTTTTACCAATTGTGCCAAAATGGTAGGAAGATTCTTTCAGTATCTCTAGTAACTTAGGTTCTTGTCACATTCTTAACTAATTAGAAAAAGGAAAATTTGGGAAAAGGGTGATATTTTGTATCAGACAAATATTCTCAGTTTTCATTATCCTTGAACATGTCAAAGCAGATATGAAAATCAGTTCATAGGTGTTTTGAGATGAGTGGGCACAACAGTGGTAGAAAACAAGGCGGAGAAGTGAAAATAATTGAAGGGTTTGTTCACAAAGTACTTTTGATAATTTGGTGCTGTCTCTTCTCTTAGTTGCGGAACTGCTTTATTCACTGCAGTGGTGTGAAGAATTAGATAACCCACCTATTTTTCTAACTGGATTTTGTGAAATGCTTCAAAAAATGAATATTACGTATGATCACTTATGTGTACTTGGTAATACTTCTGGCCTTTTGCAGCAGTTATTTAACAGGTAAGAATCTCTTTCAATTTCTGTTTTTAAAATGACTCTGCTACTTCTTTATGGCTTTGCCTTCTCTAAGAGGTAACCCTACTTCATGCTAATGTTTCAGTCAGAGGATTGATCTAAATAATTCCCATTCTTAATGATAAATAGTGTATGAATTCTAAATACTTGATTTAACCTTCTCAGGGGAAGATATTTGTATTCTACATGTCTTATTAAATCCATAAATACATTCAGGGATCAGATGACAAAAAAGAAGTAGAAGCTTGTAGAAGTTGTTTTGATTTATCTGTGACTCATCCTCCCAGTTCTCTCAGATTCATCCTTTATCTTTTTTTTTTTTTTTTTTTTTTTGAGACGGAGTCTCACGCTGTTGCCCAGGCTGGAGTGCAGTGGCCCGATCTCGGCTCACTGCAAGCTCCGCCTCCCGGGTTCCCGCCATTCTCCTGCCTCAGCCTCCTGAGTAGCTGGGACTACAGGCGCCGCCACCACGCCCGGCTAATTTTTTGTATTTTTAGTAGAGACGGGGTTTCACTGTGGTCTCGATCTCCTGACCTTGTGATCCGCCCGCCTCGGCCTCCCAAAGTGCTGGGATTACAGGCTTGAGCCACCGCGCCCGGCCTCATCCTTTATCTTACGTGTTGTTATAGGTGTGTCTTAATGTTATGACCACAAAGCCCTCTCCCCTAGATTAGGAAGGCAGGTATGAAAACAGTCCTTGTAGAGGTTATAGTAGTAAGATGTTTAGCTTTTTGAAATTACCGTGTTGAACTGCTTTAAGAGTTTTATCACTTGCCGATAGTATTTTGAGCATGCTTTGCTGTGTCAGAGGACTCAGGCTTCCTTTCCAATCCCATTCTACTTAGTTGACACTCACAACTTCCCTCAGAACCAAAGAACCTCTTTGATTGTTCAACTTAAGCCAGCCTAGGTGTCCTCTGGGAGATGTCTTTTTCCCAGCTACAGCCTCTGGTTTTCAAGCCTGATCTCTAAGATCATCTCCCCTATTGGGACTGAAGAGACTGTGGAGTTTCCTAGGGATGAGAGCTCAATACCAACCGTGAAAGAGTGTTGAAAGCCTAAACTCCCAGTTCTTTGGATAATTACTGGCAGTTGCTTGGGTACAAAGTCTTAGGTTAATTGATGCCATCACAAGGTGCCTTATTTAATTCTGTAAAAGGAATCCAGCTAGCCAGTGTTTAAACATTTTATTCAGTACACTTTCAAAATGGAATATAATTTTTTTCTTTCCTTTTTTAGGTCCAGAGAACATGGCACACTGTGGTCTCTTATTATTGCTAAGTTGATCCTTTCCCGAAGCATTTCATCTGATGAAGTAAAACCACATTATAAGAGAAAAGAAAGGTATTCTTATTTAAAATGTTTTTACTTTGTAATTTACTGTAAATGGTCACTTTGGCAGCCCCTAATTAATGAATAATCTCTACTGAATCAAGAAAACAGGTTTAGGAAATGAGGAAATTAAAGACCTCAAGGCAAATTAAATTGTTTTAGGTTAGGAACATACCTTTTTATTTATTTATTTATTTTTGAGACAGGGTCTCACTCTGTTGCCCAGGCTGGAGTTCAGTGGTACGAACATGGCTCACTGTAGCCTCAACCTCCCGTGGTCAAGTGCTCCTCCCACCACACCCTCCTGAGTAACTGGGACCACAGGTGTGCACCAGCACACATGGCTAATTTTGTAATTTTGTAGGAATGGGGTCTCTCGCCATGTTGCCCAGGCTGGTCTTGAACTCCTGGGCTTAAGCAGTCCTGCTGCCTCAGCCTCCCAAAGGTCTGGAATTACAGGTGTGAGCCACCATGTCTGGCCCACACCTTTTTTTTTTAAAGTAAGTAGTTTTAACTCCATAGCCTTTTGTTGTAGAATTTTATACGGTACTTTTTTTTTTTTTAAGCCAACAGCATTTCATGAACTTGTTTTCTTTTCCCCAGAAATCTTTCTGATAGAAATATTTTCTTTTGCCCTTTCCTAATACTCTTTTTCCATCACTTTATTTGCTATATGGAAATGACAGGGAAAGTTACTCTTCTCTTAAATAACATCATCCTATTGAAGTATGTTCTAGAAAAGTAACAAATATGTTCTGTTCTTCAGACAAAGAGGTAGCTTGTGGGTTTGGGTGTGCTGGTGAAGCTCAGCATTCAAATTAATACTTAGCTGAGATTTACCAAGAGGCACTCTGAATTTACTGATTTACCAAGAAGAATTCTGAAATGATAGATACGTGTTTGGGCATAGTAGAATTCTAAATTAAATTTTGATCATTTTTTATCTTAAAAGTTTTATTTTTTTTTATTTTTTATTTTTTTTGTAAAAGTTTTAAAAAACTTTTTATTTTGAGGTTAATTGTGGATTCACATGAATGTGTAAGAAGTAATACAAAGAATAAAAATCATATATCTACCCAGTGGTACTGTTTTGCATAACTTTAGCATAGTATTATAACCAAGGAAAAGGTGTTGATACAGTCAGTTGACTTAGTTTACATGCACATGTTTGTGTATGTTTGTGTGTGTGAGAGATAGAGTGTGTATGTGTTCTATGTAGCTCACATCTGTGACCACCACCACAGTCAACTACAGAACAGTTTCATTATCAGGATCCCTTAGGTTATCCATATATAGCCTCAGCCACCTCCCTTCCCATTGTCCTGATCTCTAGCAACCACTAATCTGTTCTCTATGTTTGTAATTATGTCATTTAAGAATATTATATAAATGGAATTGGCCAGGTGCAGAGGCTCATGCCTGTAATCCCAGCACTTTGGAAGGCTGAGGTGAGAGGACAGCTTAAGCCCAGGAGTTCGAGAGCAGCCTGGGTAACATGGCAAAACCCCATCTCTACAAAAAATACAAAAATTAGCTAGGTGTGTTGGTGTGCACCTGTAGTTTCAGCTACTCATCAAGCTGAGGTGGGAGGATCACTTGAGCTCAGGAGGCGGAGGTTGCAGTAAAGGCGGAGGTTGCAGAGAACAGAGATCACGCCACTGCACTCCAGCCTGGGCAACAGAATGAGACCCAGTCTCAAAACAAACAAAACAAGACAAAAAACAATATTATATAAATGGAATCATACTGTATGTAACTTTTTGACATTAGCTTTTGTAGCATAATTAAAATTTTTTTCTGATTATAAAAGTAATATGAAATTAGCTAAAGAACTATTGGAACTAATTACTAAGGAGATGGATGTATACCACACAAAAATGAGTAACTTTTTTATTCACCCATAGTAATAAATTTAAAAAATGGTATGGGAAAAAAAGATTCCATTCACAATGACAACAAAAACTATAAATACTTAGAAATAAATTTAAAAAAAAAAATTGTAAAACTTGAATAAAGATCTCAAAAGAAGGTGGGAAGATTAATTGTAAAAATGATTGTGTCAACCTATAATTTCAGTGCAATCTCAATCAATTTCAGCAGTTTTTGAAAAACTTAGTAAACTGTTCTGAACTTAGTATACATTTGAAGAAAAAGTTATCAAAAATAAGAAATTTTTCAAAAAAGTGAAAGAAACTGCATACCAAATATAAAATATAATATTGAATTATAGTAATTAAGCAGTATGAAATTGAAGAGTAGACAAATCAGTGTATACAGTCCAGAAACCTATTCACACATATATGTGAATTTAGTTTTTAATATAGGTGGCATTTCAAATCAGTGTGGTGAATAAATAATAATGATATGAAAATTGGTCATGTGTTTGGAAGAAAAATACTGAGACCTTCTCCTTTACATTATATGTAAATATATATATATATATATATATATATATTTGATTTTGCAAAAATGAAAACTTCTTGCAACCTAAGTGCCCATCAGTGGATAAATGGATAGATAAAAGTGTGATATAACCATATAATGGAATATTATTCAGCCTTAAAAGGGAAAGAAATTCTGACATGCTACAGTCTGTATGAACCTTGAGGACATTATGCTGAGTGAAATAAGCCAGTTACAAAAAGACGGATACTCTATGATTCCTTTTATAGAGTAGTCAGATTCATAGGGATAGAAAGTAGAAGGTGGTTGCCTGGGGCCGACGGTGAGAGAGGAATGCAGCATTCATGTTTAGTGGGTAGAGTTTCAATTTTGCAGAATGAAGAGGTCTGAAGATAGTTGCACAATAGTGTGAATGGACTTAACACTGCAGAACTCTACACTTAAAAATGGCTAATACATTAATTACATGTGTATTTTATGACAGTTAAAATTTTGTATATAGTATTTATGAAAGATGAAAACTGTGACAAAAATATAAAGATTACCGGGACAAATGACAATGGGAGAGGACATTTGCAAATCAACAAAAAGTATCTGTAATATGTAGATAGTTTATATAAATCAGTAAAACCCTCCAAATTGAAAAATTTATCAAAGACTTAAAGAGGCAACTCATAGGTGAAATGGTCAAAGGTAGGTCAATACTGAAATGTGAAATATGAAAGGATTTGCCTTACTAATAATGATAGAAGTACAAATTAAAAGCAATGGTTTTATCCACTATATTGCCAAGAATCAAAAAGATTCATTAAGTGTGCAGCTAAACAGTCCCACCTGTGCATTTTCGGTGACAGTGTAAATTGATTATGAGTTTTCAGAAGCAATTTGAAATTGCCAACATATAATACATTCAAACCTTTGAGCTTTCAATTCCACTTCTAGGAATTTAGCCCGAAGAGGTATTTATACATTCGCAGAATAGTATCTTCTTAAGGATATTTATTGCAGCATTATGTGTGAGGGCAAAAATTTGGGGGGGAAAGAAACCTAATGTTCACGGATAGGGAAATAGTTATGACACATCCATAGTACAGAGTGTTAGGTAGATTTTATTTTTGTTATATAGCTTTAAAACAATAATTTATACATTCTGACAGAAAGTATATATAAGTGGTAAATGATAGAACAATATGTTTAGTGTCATCCCTTTTATATGAATAAAACCCAACTATATATATGCACAAATATGAGTATCAGTTCGAAGAAAGGACACACAGGCCTGTAATCCCAGCACTTTGTGGGGCCGAGGCGGGTGGATCACCTGAGGTCAGGAGTTCGCGACCAGCCTGACTAACATGGTGAAACCCTGTCTCTACTAAATACAAAAAAATTAGCCAGACGTGGTGGTGCATGCCTGTAATCCGAGCTACTTGGGAGGCTGAGACAGGAGAATCACTTGTACCTGGGAGGCGGAGGTTGCATTGAGCTGAGATCATACGTTGTACCCCATCCTGGGCAACAAGAGTGAAACTCCGTCTCAAAAAAAAAAAAAAAAAAAAAAAAGAGAAAGGACACACAACTGGTACTATTTATTTAAGTTGAATCAATTGACTTTTTTTTTTCTTTTTTTTTGAGATGGAGTCTTGCACCGTCGCCAGGGCTGGAGTGCAGTGGCGCGATCTCAGCTCACTGCAACTTCCGCCTCCCAGGTGCAAGCGATTCTCCTGCCTCAGCCTCCTGAGTAGCTGGGATTATAGGCGCCTGCCACCACACTCGGCTAATTTTTTGTATATTTAGTAGAGATGGGGTTTCACTACGTTCGCCAGGCTGGTCTCAAATGCCTGACTTCATGATCTACCCTCCTCAGCCTCCCAAAGTGTTGGGATTACAGGCGTGAGCCACTATGCCTGGCAGTTGACTCTTTTTTTTAAAAAGAGAACATAATGTCATGTGGCTAGTGTATTTTTTAAAAATCATACATGGGGAAATGTTATATATGCTCATTTAAAAAATTTATGCAGAAAAAAGGAGCAAACAAAAATATTTCAAGTCAGCACTTGTTAAAACCTATCATAGTTTCTTTTTATGTAATTATATGTGATAGAATTATTCATCTTTTTCAATAGTCCCAAATAAAAGGAATATATGAAATAACTGTATGTTTGGAAGAAATCTAACTTGTGCTTTTTCTTTTCTTTAAACAGTTTTTTCCCACTAACTGAAGGCAATTTGCATACCATTCAAAGTCTATGTCCATTTTTGTCAAAAGAAGAAAAGAAAGAATTTAGTGCTCAATGTATACCTGCTCTTTTGGGCTGGACTAAGAAAGATCTTTGGAGTACTAATGGTTAGTTGCTTGATAATAAATATTTCATTAATTTAATTATTGCTTGAGATGAAGAACTGTTTCTAATATATAAGACCATATCTATTAGAGGTAAATTGAATTACAGCTGATTTGTCCTGAGATTATATGGATGAGTGTCATTAGACAATGGCTGTTACCATTTTACAGTACAAAAATGCTGGGCCTTGAGGGAAGACTTACACCCAGAAATACCTTCTAACCATTTCTTTTCTATCTACAGCTTTTTAAAGCTGTGCCTCATTTCTCCCTAGCCAACCAATGACTGAACATATAAAGGCAAAAATAGCTTCTGTTGTATTTAAAACACTGCACTTTTCATTTGTTTATAAATTTTTTTTTTTTTTTTTTTTTTTGAGACGGAGTCTCGCTCTGTCGCCCAGGCTGGAGTGCAGTGGTGTGATCTCGGCTCACTGCAAGCTCCGCCTCGCGGGTTCACGCCATTCTCCAGCCTCAGCCTCCCGAGTAGCTGGGACTACAGGTGCCCGCCACAGCACCCGGCTAATTTTTTGTATTTTTAGTAGAGACGGGGTTTCACTGTGTTAGCCAGGATGGTCTGGATCTTCTGACCTCGTGATCCGCCTGCCTCGGCCTCCCAAAGTGCTGGGATTACAGGCGTGAGCCACCACGCCCGGCCTTTTTTTTTTTTTTTTTTCCTGAGATAGGGTCTCACTCTGTTGCCCAGGCTGAAGTGCAGTGGCGCGATCTCGGCTCACTGCAAGCTCCGCCTCCCACCTTCACGCTGTTCTCCTGCCTCAGCCTCCTGAGTAGCTGAGACTACAGGCGCCTGCCACCACACCTGGCTAATTTTTTGTATTTTTTTGGTAGAGATGTGGTTTCATCATGTTGGCCAGGATGGTCTTGATCTCCTGACCTCATGATCCGCCTGCCTTGGCCTCCCAAAGTGCTGGGATTATAGGCGTGAGCCACTGCGCCCGGCCTGTTTATTAATTTAATCAACACTTATGAGCACCCACTACATGGTAGTTCCTGTTGTAGAGAAGACAAATGTGAAGTTGTATCATGTGATAACTGATGTAGCAAAAAGATGGATTATGTATACAAGTGGCAGAAAGGAAGGAGTTTCCACTCTGCTTTGAGGGTGTTAGTGGCGATTTCATAAAGATAAATATTTCTACTGGGTGTTGAAGGATAAATCGTTTCCCATATGGACATAGTTGGGGAAGGGCATTCCAGGTACACAAACATACAAGAGTACAGATTGTTCATTTTGGCTGGTATATAAGATAGAAGGTTGGGGACAGAGGATGTTAAGATACATCAGTGGATGGATTTTGAGGAATGGTAGAGATTCTAAAGAGAGAGTCCAGGCCGGGCGCGGTGGCTCAAGCCTGTAATCCCAGCACTTTGGGAGGCCGAGACGGGCGGATCACAAGGTCAGGAGATCGAGACCATCCTGGCTGACACGGTGAAACCCCGTCTCTACTTTAAAAATACAAAAAACTAGCCGGGCGAGGTAGCGGGCGCCTGTAGTCCCAGCTACTCGGGAGGCTGAGGCAGGAGAATGGTGTGAACCCGGGAGGCGGAGCTTGCAGTGAGCTGAGATCCGGCCACTGCACTCCAGCCTGGGCAGCAGAGCGAGACTCCGTCTCAAAAAAAAAAAAAAAAAAAAAAGAGGGTCCACATCAGAGTTTACCACATATACTAGCTGCTATTGAGTGAATGAATGTGTAAATTATGAAACACTATGTTCTCTTTTCCATTTGCTCTTTCCAGCTACTCTGTAGCTGTAGGTTTTTTTTTTTATTTGAATGATGAGTTTGCTGAATATGTCCTGCACTTAAGAAATCAAAACAAAAGCAGCATAAGTCCGTTTAAATTACAGTATCATTCCCTTACTTTCCCCTCCCCCAAACTCTCTATTGTGTGCTAGGTATGGAGACAGAGTCTCTGTCCTTTGGAGCTTATAAGCTCATTTGTGGACTCTTACATAAAAGCCATTTGTAGAGTTCTTAACCTGAGCACTTCTCAAGAAAGTCTTTTACTTTTCAAAGTGGACTTTTTAAATATAGCCGTAGAGTTCTTAAAAATTTTTAATTTTCATTTTGAATTTTACTTCAGGAGGTTTTGGACATCTTGCCATTTTCAATTCTTGTTTGCAAACCAAAAGTATAGATGATGGGGAGCTATTACATGGAATATTGAAAATCATAATATCCTGGAAGAAAGAGCATGAAGATATTTTTCTTTTCAGTTGGTAAGTGATGCTTTATACTATGTTTTTCCTTCAGTATACAATTCAGACAAAGATGACATCTGTGTCACAATTTTGTAGAGTAATTATGGTAGACATTTAAGTCAGTTATTTATGAGTATATAAGATTTAAATAACATTTTTTCTAATTGAATGTCAATATAATTATTATTTTGTTGTCATTTGTTTTTGTCTTCATCACAGTAATCTATCAGAAGCAAGTCCAGAGGTACTGGGTGTAAATATAGAAATAATCCGGTTTCTTTCCCTATTTCTGAAATATTGCTCATCCCCTTTGGCAGAGAGTGAGTGGGACTTCATCATGTGCTCCATGTTGGCTTGGTTGGAGGTAAATTAACGTGATATGTCATCACCTCTTGTGGGTCTTTGTACATACTTTTGCATCAGAACTATCTACCAATCTCATTCTTTAAGTGATGATTGTAATTGGTTCCTTTGCATAATTTAAAACACTTTATAGATGTTCTTCTTACCAGCTACAATTTGACAGAATAGTAAGATGATAGATTTTTAATGACTACCAGCATCATTCAGTGACCAAATCTCCTGTTATTAAAATGCTTTCTCCATTAGCTTATTATAATATTTGCAGCACAGCCCTTTTAGGTTTTATCTGTTAATGACAATTATTTTGGTCTTTTTTGGTTATAATTAGATTGTTTCTAAAACATACTGTATGAATATTGTGAGAGTAATGCATTAAATAGCAAATTCAGAGGGAATTAGTGTAATTTTATGACCCAGAGCAACCAGAGGTATATTACTTGTGGGCTCCAAGGCAGCAAGTTGGTCAGGGTCGAATTGGTCTCAATCTCTGCTTTGCCTGCTATTAGCTATGTGACTTCGAGTTTTATTTTTTTTAAATTTATTTTTATTTTTATTTTTTTTTTGAGACGGAGTCTCGCTCTGCCGCCCAGGCTGGAGTGCAGTGGCCCGATCTCAGCTCACTGCAAGCTCCGCCTCCCGGGTTCACGCCATTCTCCTGCCTCAGCCTCCCGAGTAGCTGGGACTACAGACGCCCGCCACCGCGCCCGGCTAGTTTTTTGTATTTTTTAGTAGAGACGGGGTTTCACCGTGTTAGCCAGGATGGTCTCGATCTCCTGACCTCGTGGTCTGCCCCTCTCGGCCTCCCAAAGTGCTGGGATTACAGGCTTGAGCCACCGCGCCCGGCCGTGACTTCGAGTTTTAAACTTAAACTCAGCTTTCTTTCTTTCTTTTTCTTCCTTTTTTTTTTTTTTTTTTAATTTGAGAGGAGTCTCGCTCTGTTGCTTAGGCTGGAGTGCGGTGGCGCAATCTTGGCTCACTGCAACCTCCGTCTTCTGGGTTCAAGCAATTCTTGCGCCTCAGCCTCCCAAATAGCAGGATTACAGACACCCACCAGCATGCCTGACTAATTTTTATATTTTTAGTAGAGATGCAGTTTCACCATTTTGACCAGGCTGGTCTCAAACTCCTGCCCTCATGTGACCCACCCGCCTCAGCCTCTGAGCCACTGTGCCTGGCCGATTTTCTTATTTTAAAATAATAACTTACAACTTGTAGGGCTACTGAGAAGATTAGAAATGTGTATTTTATGTATCTGACTTAGTGTTTTCTTCCATAGTTTAGAAATTAAAAAGGGCATTCGAGAATAAATTATTTGTTAATGATTCTAATTCATGGTATTTAATTTTGAAGAAAAAAGTTATTTTGATATAAAATTGTTTTATTTCTCCTGAGACTACATACTTCAACTGCTTTTCATTTTAAAATTCAAAGAAATGAAAGAAAGGCTTTTCTTTATATTGGCTTTATTTGTAGTGTTCTGGTAGAAGTCTGTTTACCTATTTCATTTTTATTGTTTTTTTCAGACAACAAGTGAGAATCAGGCATTGTATTCTATTCCACTTGTGCAACTGTTTGCCTGTGTCAGCTGTGATTTGGCCTGTGACCTCAGTGCTTTTTTTGATTCCACAACTCTGGATACCGTTGGCAATCTTCCTGTAAATCTAATCAGTGAATGGAAAGAATTTTTTTCCCAAGGCATCCACAGTTTGCTTTTACCTATTTTGGTGACTGTTACAGGCAAGTGAAAAAGGGAATAATAATGAGATTGATTCATTGGAAATGACTTACTGAAAAATTCAAAACCAAAAATTTTGATGTTTAAATCAAATAATACTAAATAGTAAAAGAAAAAGCCAGAAAAGAAAGCTTGGCTTCTCAGAAGCATCATATATGCTTCTACTTTACAGACAAAAATTGAAAAATGGCAAGGTATCCAATGACTGTTGCAAATTAAAATAATAGTAATTCAGATAACATGAATGGATCACGTGAATAGAACCTGTTGAACATTTGCTTTCTTTTTAGATGAGGATCAGATAAAAGTCATGAAAACAGTTGAGATTAACTGGAATATATATTCAGGTCATGTTTCTAGTTAAGAGTGCTTTATTGTTGATGTCTAGTTTTTATTTCATTTTCTTAAATGATACTTGATTGTGAATCAGTTAAGCTATACTAACTTTCTTTTGGGACGGGCATGTTTCTTTCCTTTTTGTCATTAGGAGAAAACAAAGATGTGTCTGAAACGTCCTTTCAGAATGCAATGCTGAAACCCATGTGTGAAACATTAACATATATCTCAAAGGAACAGCTATTGAGTCACAAACTTCCTGCAAGATTAGTTGCTGACCAAAAAACAAACTTACCAGAATATCTCCAGACTTTGTTAAATACATTGGCCCCATTACTTCTCTTCAGAGCTAGGCCTGTGCAAATTGCTGTTTATCATATGCTATACAAGTAAGAATTCATCCAATTGAATCAATGTTACAATGATCTAAAAAAATAGAATATATGCTTAGTTTTTACTTTTAATCATTTAAAAAAGTAAAAGTTTTAAAAGAAGGAGATCTGACTGCTTCACTTATAGGGACACTAAGTTGCCTGATCTTTTAGGTTATTGTTTTCTATACACAATTTATATTTCAATAGTCCTGGCTATAGTAGTTGTTTTAGAGAAAACTCATTAAAACATTTACTTATTATAAAATAAGTATTGGTCTTTCTGCTCTTGAGCATGACTTAATATAACAGTTTAATATCACATATTTTAAAATAATGTTCTGATTTCTAGATTGATGCCTGAATTACCACAATATGATCAGGATAATCTAAAGACATATGGAGATGAAGAAGAAGAGCCGGCCCTGTAAGGTTTTTTAAATAATTTGTTTTATTAAATTCTTATAATCCATCTCACTTATAATGTCTTTAGAGGACTGGAGCAGCACAGAAGCTATAAATTAGAGTTATATTCATTCTACTATAAATTAGAGTTATATTCATATCTGTAACATATAAATGAAATCTAGATTTCACCCAAAAGATTGTTTCTCTCTCTTAATTGTTCTTAAATCATATTTTCTGTTTGCTACTGTTGAGTAAAACTATCTTTGGCCATATGGTGGCTGTGGAAAGAGTGTATCAGTTCAAATATCTATTGAGCATCCACTTTGTGCAGAGTATTAATTAAATGCTGAAGGGAGTATGCAGTGTTGAGTGAGCACTTTCTTTTTCTTAAGGAATTTATCTGATACAGATGATACTGTAGCCTTATAGAAAATATAGTATATGATAAGTGCTAAGAAGGAGGATAGATAACATTTTTTAAAATATCATTTAGGCCTATAGAAGATAGCATGTGATGAGGGCACAATTAATGTACATCAGGAAGGGAAGACTTTCTTGAGGAAGAGGCATTTAAACTGGTCCTTTAAGGTTAGGTAGCATTTCTGCAGGACAGGAAAGACAATATACATTAAGAGAACATCATGTACAAAGGCACTGAGTCATGAATGTGAAGATGTGCTTGGGCAATATTGAGTAGTTCCCACTTAATGTGTACTTTTATTGACAGTGTCTTTCTTTCCTGGAATTTAAGTTCTGTGAGGGCAAGAATTTCTGTCTCTCATTTCTGAGAGAGAAATAGGCTAGATTGCTATAGGCCAGAATGCTTCCTGGCCTATAGCAGACATCATGAGTAGTATGTTGAATGAAAGAATAAATGAACCAGTGTGTATAGGGTAGGCAGGGTGTAGTGGAAGATAAAGCCGAAAGGGTAGTTAAGGAGGCCTGATAATGAATGGCCTTAAAAATGACTTTTGGGGGCGGATTTGGGCATCATTTGGTAGGAGACAGGGCGCCATCAGCTGATTCTGACACTAGTGTAATGTGAAACATGAATTGTAAAAAGAAGCAAGCAGAGGTGGAGGTCATTCCAGAAGTTAAATAACAATGCGTGGAGGGCAATGTGAAAAGTGGAGAGATTTTGGAGCTGGTGTTTTATAAGATTTAGTGACTATCAATATGGAATATAGAAGGCTGGGTATGTGAGATGGAGGGGTTGAAGGAAAAGACCTAAGAGCAGAAGTTTGGAGAAGGCCTATGCTTGTGGGCTGGGAGAAGGAAGCCACAAGGGAAGAACGATCACAGCAGTGAAAGGAGAGAACCAGGCTAGAGTATCATAGAGAAGAGAGTTAATCATTTTACTTTTTGAGAATCTCCTAAGTTCACCTGAAAGTATAAATGCGTAGAGTAGTTCAATAAAGAAGAAAATTAACTTACTTTGTTGTGAAGTAATCTGAATGGTATATTTATTTTCCTAAAAAGATAACAATCATGATTTTTTAAATAGGCACATAATTATTTTCTGTGTTTATCATTCTGATTAATAGTACCATTGTGATATTTCTTAATAGCGCTAAGTAGATAATATGCAGTAAAATAGAAACTAGAATGAAGTGACAAAGTTCGAAGTCTTAGTCTTCACTTTGTCTTTTATAGGATGATAAAAGGCCTGGTAGGATTTAGAATCCCTAACGGTTTCCCCTACTAACTGAAAGACTTTGGACTAATCATTTGGCTTCTCTGGGTGTGTGATTTTTTTTTTCACTTATAAAACAGAAAATTGAAATAGATGTTTTCTAAAAATGTCTTTCCTTCAAGTGCTATAATAATGTCTTTTTTATTTTACTGTTATGTGAGATTAGGAGTTAAAATTGGATCAATAGAGGAGAATTTTTAAAACGTTTTTTGGAAAATAGAGAAATTTTTCTACAATGCTTGAAGTTTACGAGTACTGTCAGTTTGTTAAGGGATGAGTTACAAAGAAAACTTGTGGTGTTTAATCATTGATTCTTAGGTCACCACCAGCCACACTGATGTCTCTTCTTAGCACTCAAGAGGACTTACTAGAAAATGTTTTGGGGTGTGTTCCTGTTGGACAGATAGTTACTATTAAACCACTGAGTGAAGACTTCTGTTATGTTCTGGGATACCTTCTCACTTGGAAATTAATTCTCACTTTCTTCAAAGCCGCGTCATCACAGGTAAATAAATATGTGACAACTTTCGATAATTCTGTCCTAATATGCTTCTGATACTGTTCTAAATACCTTCCTTCCCTTCAGTTTAATAAAAGGGAAATCCTTATGTTTTAATCTCATCCTTTTTTTTTTTTTGCATTTGAGACAGGGTCTCACTCTGTTGCCCATGCTGGAATGCAGTAGCACGATCTTGGCTCACTGCAGCCTCTGCCTCCTAGGCTCAAGCGATCTTCTCACTAAGTGGCTGGGACTACAAGTGCAAGCCACCATGCCTGGCTAATTTTTATATTTTTTGTAGAGATGGGGTTTCACCATGTTGCCCAGACTGGTCTCATACTCCTGAGCTCAAGTGATCCACCCTCGTTGGCCTCCCAAAATGCTGGGATTATAGGCATGAGCCACGGTGCCCGGCCTAATCTCATTTTATCCAGCTAACTTCAGACAATCTGCTTAATAAGTTTACTCCTGTCCCTTATACCCTACCCCTCCAAGCAAAAGTAATTACTCTGATATGTGGCCAGACCAACTTTTTTTCTAACTGAATGTAGTCACCAGGTTCTTTTATATCAAGAAATAATATTTATATAATTTAATTATGTACTATCATAGTAATTATTTCAAAAGAATTGAATCTTGTGTTTTTTCTGTTTTTTTGGGGGGGTCAGTTTTTCACTCTGTTGTGGAGATTTCACTTAATACATCATTGGCAATTTACCTTACTTGAAAATCACTGTTTGGAGAAAGATCTGTGAAACATTACCTATGTAATAATTCCAACTGTTACCTAAATGGTAAAAATATCTGAAATATTTTGCCCAAATTATTCTAGCAGCCACTAGATGTCTCTGTTGTCTCACGTTTAGGAAGTAAGACCTTGTCCAAGAAGAAACTGGAAAGATCTCTCTAGTTTTTATTTCTTTTAGAAAGATCCCCACTTGAGGATAGTTTGAGCCCGGGAAGCGGAGGTTGCAGTGAAATGAGATCATGCCACTGCACTCAAGCCTGGGCGACAGTGCCAGACCCTGTCTCAAAAAGAACAAGGAAGATCCAAATCTCTGTCAATCTTTGATTGAATTAACCTAGTGAAATGTGTGCCTTCTTTGACAGGTCAATACAAAAAGATTTAGTTTATCACTTAGTGTGATTAAGTATTCATGGCACTCATTTCCAATGTGACTTTTTGGAATTTTTAAATTATAATTTATGTTGTTGCTCATAACCTATACCTTGGTACAAAGATATCAATTTTTGCATCTTTGCATTTGTACATCTAAGGAGAAAAATCAAATCACAGAAGTAGCATTGATCTAGTTGTTAAATAGATTAGTTTTCTCTTTAGGCCTGTCATGTATTTTTGTGACTTAAGCTGGTTTTATTTGCTGATGATATATTTCAAGAGCTCCTTATTGGGCTTTTACATCAATTTCTTAAAATATTGTTGATCTCTAAAAAAATAGCAGCAGATTGAGGCTTTTGTGTATAAGAGTTTTGTTCTCATTTTATATTCAGAAATTAGGAAAATGGCCATGCCTCACCTTTTTTATTAGGCTGGGATTGGGTTAGGGTGCAAAATTATACAGCAGCATTTATTATTATTGAGTCTGAAAAACTTGAACTGAGCTGTAGGCAGATAAACCAGAATAACCCACCTAATACTTAGTATTATTTAGTGGGTTATTCTGGTTTATCTGCCTACCCAATAATTAGTTGAATCCTGAAATAAACAATTTTTCTTCAGAAAACTTTAAATGTTCCTAAATCATGGGTTAACTTTTTTCTCAAAAAAACTCCTAGCAAATCAGATTGAACTAGAAAAAGTTGTATATGTACATGTGTATGTTTATTTGTTTTATAAAGCTTTACTGAGATATTGCACATACCATAAAATTTACCCACTTAGCATACACAGTTTGGTGTTTAAAAAAATTTTTTTTTTTTTTTTTTTTTTTTGAGATGGAGTCTCGCTCTTGTCCCCCAGACTGGAGTGCAATGGTGCGATCTTGGCTCACTGCAACCTCCAGCTCCTGGGTTCAAGTGATTCTCCTGCCTCAGCCTCCCGAGTAGCTGGGATTACAGGCGCTTACCACCACGCCTGGCTAATTTTTCTATTTTTAGTAGAGACGGGGTTTCACCATGTTGGCCAGGCTGGTCTCAAACTCCTGACCTCAGGTGTTCCGCCTACCTTGGCCTCCCAACGTGCTGGGATTACAGGCATGAGCCACCGCACCTGGCCACACAGTTTAGTGTTTTTAGTATATAGTCATCCCTTGATATCTGCAGGGGATTGTTTCCAGGCTCCCTCCCATGGCCCACAACCCAGTGAATACTCAAGTTCCTTATATAAAATGGCATAGTATTTGTATCTAACCTATGCACGTCCTCCTGTATACTAGTTAAAATCATCTCTAGATTAGTTATCATCGATACAATGTAAATGCTATTGAAATAGTTGCTATACTGTATTTTTAACATTTGTAGTATTTTTATTGTATTGGGTTTTTAAAAATCACTTTTTTTGCCCCTCAAATATTTTCTATCTGCGATTGGTTGAATTCTCAGATGTGGAACCCGTGGATGTGGAGGGCTGACTGTATTCACAGACTTGTGCAACTATTACCACTATCTAATTTTAGAACATTGTCAACATCCCACTGTATTTGATAGCAATCACTTCCCATTTCCTCTCAAACCCTACAGCTCCTGACAGCCATTAAACTGTGTTCTGTCTCTATGCATCTGCCTGTTCTGGACATTTCACACATCTGGTCTTTTGTGTCTGGCTTTTATCTTAGTATATTGTTTTCAAGATTTATCAGATTGTAGCATGTGTCATAAGTATTGCATTTCTTTTTGTGGCTGAATAATGCTCCATTTTATAGATATCACATTTTGTTTATCTGCTTATCTGTTAGTGGACATTTAGGCTGTTTCTGGTTTTTTTGACCATTGTAAATAAAGCTGCTGTGAACATTAATGTATAAACTTTTGTGTTGAAATGTGTTTTCATTTCACTTGTGTTGTATACTTCAGTGGGATTGCTGGGTCATATATGTGTGTTTTTTAAAGTCCATTGATATTGCTGATTAATTTTTAAAATATCTCCAACTTTTTATTTGAAAAAAAATTAAACAACAACGTTGGAAGAATAATTCATGAAAAGTCACATACTCTTTTAGATCAACACATTTTTTAACACGTGGCTACATTTGCACGTACTGTATCTGTATGTACTCTTTTTCTGCTGATCTGCTTGAAACTAACTTGCAGACATTATGATGCTTTACCAAAAGCATTTAAACATGTATCTCCTAAGATCAAGGACATGTTTCTACATAAGCAGAATACAATTTTTATATTCAAATTTAATTTTGATGCAGTAGTACCTAATTTTTATTTAGATACTCTTAGTTGTCCCAGTAATATCTTTATAGTTTTATTTTCTTCTGTGTTGAAGATCCAATCAAGAACCATGTTTGTATTTGTTTGCCATATTTCTTTAGTTTCTTTAACCTATAATTCCTATACCTTTCTTTTCTTTCTTGTCATTGTTTGGGCCAGCTGTTTTTAGCCTGTCATACAGTTTGAATTTGTCTGATCGTTTCCTCATTAGATTGTGGTTAATTTTCAGCAAGAGTACTTACTGTACAAGTTGTTACATGTTCTCAGAGTCTTACCTCAGCCATATAATGTCATTGTGTTCTTTTACAGGTTGAGTATTCCTTATCCAAAATGCTTGGGACCAGTAGTGTTTCTGATTTCAGATTTTTTCAGATTCTGGAATATTTTTGTTACACTTACTGGTTAAGTATCCCAGATCCGAAAACCTGAAATGCTCCAGGAGCATTTCCTTTAAGCATCATGTTGGTGCTCAACAAGTTTTAGATGATGAAGCATTTTGGATTTTCAGATTTGGGATGTTCATCCTTCATTAGTGATGTTAAGTTTGATGATAAGAGCACTTTGGTCAACATATTTTAAAAATCAATTCCAAATCCTATTACTTGATCCTTGTAAGTATTCATAGTGTTTAGAAAATAAAAGGCTGGGCGCGGTGGTTCAAGCCTGTAATCTTTGGGAGGCCGAGGCGGGCGGATCACGAGGTCAGGAGATCGAGACCATCCTGGCTAACACGGTGAAACCCCGTCTCTACTAAAAAAAACCAAAATACTAGCCAGGCGAGGTGGCGGGCGCCTGTAGTCCCAGCTACTCGGGAGGCTGAGGCAGGAGAATGGCGTAAACCCGGGAGGCAGAGCTTGCAGTGAGCTGAGATCTGGCCACTGCACTCCAGCCTGGGCAACAGAGCGAGACTCCGTCTCAAAAAAAAAAAAAAAAAAAAAAAAGTTGTATTTTACACAAAGAAAGGATAAATGCTTGAGGTGATGAATACCCCACTTACCCTATTACATATTATATGCCTATAAAATACCTCATGTGCCCCATAAATATCTACTGTGTACCCACAAAAATTAAAAATACAAAATTTTTAAAAACAAAAAAGAAAATGGTATCTTTGTACTATGAGGAGATATGTGATATAGTAGAAGAAATTATCTTAAAACCAATACAGATACCAAAGAACTGCAAAGTCAATGTGGAAAATGCAAGCTGTGTTATTGAGGGAAGGCAGGAGTTGTGAAGCACAGGTCTGACACAGATACCTGCAGCGCTCCCAGTGGTGGCTCGTTTTTCTGTTTTTAAAAGAGAAACCAGAAATCCATATTTTTATGTGAAATCTCCTGATTGAAAAAACAACTCTGAGAAGACCCCCCAAGACATCTTGGACTACTAGTTTGTGCTCTCTGTCGTAAAGGAATGTCGGAGTTTTTGATACAGGATGAGGTCAGCCATAAAAACGGGATTAGTTTTAAGCAGGAATTTGAAAGGTTAAGGACAATGGTGTGGAAGGAATGTATGGAAGACTTGGGAGGAGAGTGAGGGAATGGTGAATAGATTTTCTTATCTCAGGCACTGTAAGCCAAGGTGAGTGTATTCTAACACAGGAAGACAATTTGAGAAAGATATTAGAAACTTGTTCTAATAATGAGCGGATAGAATGTCTGCTAGTTTATGAGGAAAGGAAATTTGTTATACTTTGAGTTGTTCTTTTATACCAATTGTCTTGGTGTATTTGGTTTACTAACAAATTCTTTGCTCTCCACCAGCTTCGGGCTCTGTATTCAATGTATCTTCGGAAAACAAAGAGTTTGAATAAATTGCTCTATCACCTGTTCAGGCTTATGCCAGAAAATCCAACCTATGCCGAGACCGCAATTGAGGTCCCAAATAAGGACCCTAAAACATTCTTTACTGAGGAGCTCCAGCTGAGTATTCGAGGTCAGTAAGATATGTGTTTATGTTCTTTCTTGGACGCTAGATTCACACTAGGTTGAATTAAACTTTTCCCTGGGAATGTGGAGAATAACCCTAAAGCTAGGTCCTGGCTATGAGAATGTTGAACTTGACCATTTTCCACATTTCTCTAAATAGGATGAATAATTCGATTTTACCCTAAAATAAAGGACTGTGAGGAATTTAATATATTTTTGAAGCTTAGTGTGGTAAGACTATTAACTTTTGACTCTGTAAACAAATATTTCTTATGTGATAACATTTTATAGGCATATAAATAAGGGGAAATAAAGTTGAATAAAATGTATTTCATTCTGGGAGCCCGCATGTGAGCAGAGAGGATAGATGTGCATATATGTGGTTGTACCACAGTATTGGAAACAATTTACTAAGAATATGCATTTTTTAAATGCCTTGGAGATCTGAGGATGGGCTGCATCTTGTGAGTATTGAGTTGGGTATTCTAAGACTTGTGCACAGCAGCACAGCGAGCTCTGGGGAAAGTAAAGGAGGCCAAACTCCTTTTCATAATTTATAACACCAAGCATCTTTAATTTTTCCTTCTTTTTAAAATATATTCTATTTTATTTGTAGTCTTTCATGTTAAATATAGAATTCTGTTTCTAGGTAGATTTTTTCAGTGTCAATTGGGATTTTCACTTTAAAAAAAAATTATTTTGCCATTCTTATGGTTCATTTTGAATGTGTGGAAAATGCTCAGACTCCAGAGTTCTGGTTTCTCTGGTATGTTTGTTTGATGAGCTATAGCACTATCGTTGAGGAATTAAGGATCACTTTCTAAAGAAAATACTAATATTAGTCTGTTATTCTATATAAGAAATACATGTGACTAATCAGGAATTTGTTTTTTCCTCAGAAACAGCAACTCTTCCATACCACATTCCACACTTGGCTTGCTCAGTCTATCATATGACATTAAAAGACTTGCCTGCCATGGTTAGGTTGTGGTGGAATAGCAGTGAGAAGCGTGTTTTCAATATTGTAGATAGATTTACAAGCAAGTATGTCAGCAGTGTTCTTTCTTTTCAAGAAATATCTTCTGTACAAACAAGTACACAACTATTTAATGGCATGACGGTTAGTATTGTCTTGACTTTCTCCAGAAAAGTTGTTTTAATATTGGGTATGTCTGTCATTGTTAATATCAAAACAGACTGTAGCTCTTGGCTCAGAATTTATAGAAACTGGTGGCCAGCAGTTATGGCTAATGCCTGTAATCCCAACGCTTTGGGATGCCAAGGTGGGAGGATCACTTGAGCCCAGGAGTTCAAGACCAGCCTATTTTGTTTTCTAATTTGTGTGTCAAATCTCAATATTACTTCATGTATGGATTGAAACATAATTTTCATTCACACACTGTATTAGTCTATTCTTACATTTCTACAAATGCCTGAGACTGGGTAATTTATAAAGAAAAGAGGTTTAGGCCGGGTGCAGTGGCTTATGCCTGTAATCCCAGGACTTTGGGAAGCCGAGGTGGGTGGATCACTTGAGGTCAGGAATTTGAAACCAGCCTGGGCAACATGGTAAAACCCATCTCTACTAAAAAAATACAAAAATTAGCCATGCGTGGTGGCGGGCGCCAGTAATCCCAGCTACTCAGAAACTTACAATTGTGGCGGAAGGCAAATGGGAGTCAGCACCTCACACGGCCAGAGCAGGAGGGAGAGAGGCGGGGAGGTGCCATACACTTTTAAACAACCAGATCTCATGAGAACTCACTATCACGAGACTAGCACCTATGGGAAATCTGCCCCCATGATCCAATCACTTCCCACTAGGCCCCACTTCCAACATTTGGGATTACAATTCAGCATGAAATTCGGGCAGGGATACAGATCCAAACCATTTCACCCAGCAAATAGTTTTTGAGCATTCATTAGTTCATTCAAAATCTGTATTGGAATACTTACAGATGCCAAGCACTGTGTCCCAGTCACCAAGGATATGAACAGTTTAGTAGGACTAGACTCTTGTCCTATAATAAGATACAGTCTAATAAAGGGAAAAGAGCGATACTGATAATGATTTTTGCATTGGAAAGTAGCATGTTAAGAGAAAGAGTTCTCATGATCTGAGTGGGAAAGATTCATCTGGCTGAGGGGATTAAGTGAGATTTTATGGAAGAAAATCACTTGGAGGTGGGCAGGATTTTGTTATGGGGAAAATGAAGGGAAAGGCATTTACTATAGAGAAAATAGGCCAGGTACAGTGGCTCATACCTGTAATCCCAACACTTGGGAGGCCGAGGTGGGCTGATCACCTGAGGTCGGGAGCTTGAGACCAGCCTGGCCAACATGGAGAAACCCCGTCTCTACTAAAAATACAAAATTAGCCGGATGTGGTGGCACATGCCTTTAATCCCAGCTACTCGGGAGGCTGAGGTAGGAGAATCGCTTGAACCTGGGAGGCGGAGGTTGCGGTAAGCCAAGATCACGCCATTGCACTCCAGCCTGGGCAACAAGAGTGAAACTCTGTCTCAAAAAAAAAAAGAGAGAGAGAGAGAAAAAAAAATACTATCGCAAATGCAAAAAGCACAAAAGTGAGAATGTCATTTCAGTTGTTGCCCAAGAAATGATAAATAATGCAGTACTGCAACCCAAATAATGAGTAGGAGTCCCAAAGGTGAATAGACTGCTCAACAGTGAATTAGAGGTATATTGGGAAGGGCCTCAAATAACAATCCAAAGTGGTACAATTCAGCCACTGAACATTTTTCATTCAGGCAGTAGCATGGTCAAGTTATGATCTTTGAAATTGCTCTGACCATAGTCTATAGCATGATCTATTGGCAAACAGTTTGGATTCAAGTGAATGGTTAGAGGAGACTATTGGGGTAGACATTATGAGCAAAGGACTAGGGCATGGGTGAGGCAGTATCAGTGGGAATATAAAAGAGTAGAGATGTGAGAGATGTGCCAGTGATTTAGTTAATATCTAGGATGAGGTAGAAGCAGAAATTTAAAATGGTGCTATGATGATTTTTTAGCCTGGGAGTAGGAAATTCAGAAGATGAAGTTTGATGAAGGATGATAATGTGTGCATTTTATGTTGAGTTTGCAATGTTGGTTTGAAAACCAAACAAATAACTATAAATATTCTGGCAGTTGATGGTTGGCTCCAAAGCTCAGGAGGATTACATGGTAGAGGAAGACTTACTAGACGTAGAAGTGATATTCGATACTCGGTGTGGAAGAGAAGGGATAATAACCCATTCTGTCACTTATCTATTCAAGGTTTATTGAACTATTATGTGACAAGCCTAACATTATAAAACCTTTTTTTATGAGCAATTAATGTCTTTTAAAACAAACTTTGAATATCACAAAATCACTGTAAAAATATACCAGGGAGGTATTTAAACCTATTTCTTTCTCTTTTTTTTAATTTTTATTTTTTTGAGATGGAGTCTCGCTCTGTCACCCAGGCTGGAGTGCAGTGGCGCAATCTCGGCTCACTGCAAGCTCTGCCTCCCAGGTTCACGCCATTCTCCTGCCTCAGCCTCCCGAGTAGCTAGGACTACAGGTGCCCGCCACCTCACCCGGCTAATTTTTTGTATTTTTAGTCGAGATGGGGTTTCACCGTATTAGCCAGGATGGTCTCGATCTCCTGACCTCGTGATCCGCCCGCCTTGGCCTCCCAAAGAGCTGAGATTACAGGTGTGAGTCACCGTGCCCAGTCTAAACCTATTTCTTAATTACCTTATGTTAGATAAGTGAATGTGTTTACTTGCATTGTCCTTGAATGAAGCCTTTAGCTTTTCATAGTCAACCTATCAAAATGTTTTCTGGATGAAAGAAAGGAATCTGGCAAACAAAATATCCTTTGTTGTATTGCAGGTTAAAGCTCGAGCTACTACTCGAGAGGTAATGGCTACTTATACTATTGAGGACATAGTTATTGAACTTATAATACAGCTGCCTTCAAATTATCCATTGGGTTCAATAACAGTAGAAAGTGGCAAAAGAGTAGGAGTGGCTGTTCAGCAGTGGCGGAACTGGATGCTGCAGTTAAGCACTTACCTCACCCATCAGGTAAGTTTCTGTTTATACATTTGGCTTTACAAACTTGAAAAAGATGATCTATTTAAAAGGGCATTTAAACACAAAATACATCTTTTCTGCTTAAGGTAAAAATAGATGTTAAACTTCCTTGGATAAATACAGATATATGCCTAAATGGATAAACCTGCCTTTCTGTTTTAATTTTTAAGGTTCTGTAATTTATTTTCTGGTGTTTGCGAGGGATTGACTTTATTTCATTAACATTGTAGAAGATGTAGAACAGTACATGGTATTAAGGAAATTGTTTCAGAGAGGATCTTTTGAAAGATGCTGGACAGATGAATGCCTTCTGAGCTACTTTCACTTTTATTCTTACATTTCAACTCCTCTTTGGTTAAAGAAGTCCCAGTACTCTCAAAGACCTTTGACCTCTAACCACATTTTAAATCTTCAGTTCTGTTTGCACGCTGTGTATCTCAGGCATTCTACAGTAAGGAAAAACTTTTTTTTTTTTTTTCCCAAGACGGAGTTTTGCTCTTGTTGCCCAGGCTGAAGCGCAATGGCACAATCTCGGCTCACTGCAACCTCTGCCTCCCGGTTCAAGCGATTCTGCTGCCTTAGCTTTCAGAATAACTGGGATTACAGGCACCCACCACCACACCTGGCTAATTTTTTGTATTTTTAGTAGAGATGGAGTTTCACCACGTTGGCTATGGTGGTCAACGAACTCCTGACCTCAAGTGATCTACCCACCTTGGCTTCCCGAAGTGCTGGGATTATAGGCATGAGCTACGGTGCCCGGCCAAGAAAAACTATTTTAAACAAATATGCTTACCATTATTGTAGAGATGGCGCAAATAATTTGAGATAATTTCCTCATTTTCAGTTAAACATTAGAACTAACCTAAATGATTTAATTATTAAGAGAGTTTTATCAAGCAATAAGCTTGGACTATTACACTTTAAGTATTGGTCCAGAAGCCTTTAAAGTCTGACTTTAATGGAGAAAAATTACATCTGGTTCTGAAAACTTGGGAGGTTATTTTAAAAACCAACATTCATAAAAGTTAGGAGATATGAACATAGCCAAGCAGATTGTCTTCTTTCAGAATTGTAATTCAACTTTAAAATTTGTGAAATTGAATAAAAATAAAATTGGTGGTCATCAGTGTGTCGTGACTTACTTTTCTTCTTGTTAACAGAATGGAAGTATTATGGAAGGCTTAGCTTTATGGAAAAATAATGTAGACAAACGTTTTGAGGGTGTTGAAGATTGTATGATCTGTTTCTCAGTCATTCATGGTTTCAACTATTCCCTTCCCAAAAAAGCCTGTAGAACATGCAAGAAAAAATTCCATTCAGCTTGCTTGGTAAGTCTAAAGAGAAATTAACTTACTTATATTTTATGTATTTTATACACATAAACACGCGCGCACACACACACACACATACACAATGTCTAACTTTGGAAGAGAAAGTGTATGTTAAACTTAATTGTAGCTAATGGGAGATATATTAAAAAGTGATTTTTAAAAATCTGCAAAAGATAATTAGCAGTTTACCGAGACTGGTAGAATCAAGGCCCTCTAATAAATGGGTGTTTCCAGTGACCTTTTACCGCTCAAGAAGTAGAAGGTCTTCTGAGATCTAGACCAGAAGGAGACTACAGGAGTCGGTGCTGGAAGCCATTTGGCATCAGAGCCCTATGCTCTTTTTAAACATAGTGAAAAAGAAGTTGCCATTTGTTCCTTTGTTTCACAGGAGATTTCTCATATCTTAGTGGTTGTGTGCATGAGCCTAAGTAGAAAGAACTTAGTGTAGCCATCGGAAGTATACTCATTTGTGTTGATTTTGGAGATACAGAAAGAGCAAACATTTTAGTATTCTTCCCTTTTCACTTTATCATTTGAAGGTTACTTTAGATGTATATGTACTTTATGATATATGTAAGAGGAGAGCTTTAAAAAGCTTTTGATATTTAAAACCTTTTCTTTTTCAGTACAAATGGTTTACATCTAGCAACAAATCCACTTGTCCACTGTGTCGTGAGACATTTTTCTGAGGTTTTCTTCACTGGAAGGGATCCCTGAAGTACATCAAGCAAAGGCATTGGATTTGGATCCATCTTAAAATGTGGATGTGGGGAAGCCAGTGAGCATAACTTTTAAATAGGACCTTCTCTGGAAAATTATTTTGGTTAATGTAATAATCCTAAAATCAGGTTTACTTAACTTTAGATTGCTTTGTAAATGTTTGGAAACTTCCTTTTACAAAAGAATATTACATATTTGAGAGAAAATATTTCTATTAATGGTTTAATCTCTTTGTATATTTAAAAATAAATATGAAAAACCCTAAATTACAGAACTGGAATTTGTGAAAAGATCGTACAAGTATATTATTGATAAACCCGTTCCATTTGTCGATCTGTATTTTAGAATAGTCCAAGTGAAGCAAAATGAACGGAGAGAGCTGATTTACATCTATAGATATTTTAAGTCTTATTTATTAGTCATGACAATAAATTAGTAGTATTCTGATATTTGTAGATTATTTTAATGATAAAAATGACACTAAGCTATTAATATGGCTTGTCTTAAGATATTTGGAAGCATGCTCTGAAATCCTATATAAAAGTTTCAACTGAACTTCAAGGTGCCTCCATTTATCAAGGGTTATGAAACTCAGAAAATTAAATTCTTGATGCTGATCTTTTTGCTTGTGGAAGAATTATTTCTATGTATTAGTGAAATTTGAATTGTAAACGTGTCAGTGAATTTATTACTCCGTTTGAGCGAGTATCTAGAGGGTGAGAATTTGAAATAGTAATTTGATTATTTCATTCATGAAGCAGAGTGGTAGTTATCTTTCTGTTGACAGGGAAGAAATAAATGAGTATTACTGAAACTTAAAGATCAGTGGAGAAAGAAACATTTAAAAATGTTGTAGGAGACTTTCAATTTTGGAAGCAAACTTAGATGTTCTTACTAGCCAAAGTTATACTAAATAAGAGACTTGGGGGAGCAAATGTTTTTCAGCCTTCAGAAATGGAAAGTTAAGGATTTTAGCACTGAGTAAAATTCAGTATAACAGGCTGAAGTGGAGTAAGTGAAAACCTGCCTTTTGCCACTCTTAAAAATTGTGCCCAAAATATAAAAGTATGGAAGTTTAGAACTTGGAACAATTTTATTGCAGTCTTCCATTACGTGGAAATAGCATATCTAATATCTAGGTTACTTGAGAGACCAGCTCATCATCTCTGTTGCACATGTTTAATTGGCAAAAAGCAATTCATGATAAATAAAATTATTGCTTTCCATCTACCGGGTAAAATGACTATTGAAATAGTATGAATGTGGTCAGAGGATTATAGTTGAGAGTGAAGTGCTATGTGTGGGTTATAGATCTCTCAAATTATATTTATAGATGCAGTGTCCTGCCCAGTTTTGCTTCCTACATTTTTCTGTAAAATATTTATTGTTTTCTAGCCTTGAGACTCTGAGGATCAGTAAGTGAAGTATAGATAGCAAAATTTTACTACCTCGTTAACCCTTTTCTTAAAATATTCTCTATCTTTCTATGTCTCTCTGACATAGTAATCCCAAAGGATTGTGTTACTCCCCTGTGAAAGTTACTACTTTTCCTTTAAAAATGGTTTTGTAATAAGACTGTTTAAAACCTTTCCAGTATTGGTACATCTTGGCTTCTGGCCCAAACCCAAGCAGAAAAGAAAATGGAATAATGGAGCATTGTTTTTCCACGTTAGTATTAGGGCATCAGATTCTTGGTAAAACACTATAATTAAGTAGTTATAATTAAATAACTGTTCTTCATACTTAGGACTCGTAATACGTTTCTTTAAGACTTGTAAGTATAATTGTAAAGCTTGTTAACTGTTTATATATTAAAGAAGAAGCTTTACAAAATAAGACTGAAATTCAGGATACCACAGTAAAGTTTTATCTGTACAGCGTGACAACTCTAACAAAAAGAATAGCAGCCCTTAAAATTTTAGCTTAAGGACATTTTAAAATTGCATGAGATTAGCAAAATTATTAATTTAAAACCTCAAAGTAAATTGCAAATTTTAAAATTTATTTTTGACTCTTTTATCACATGCTCTAATGTATGTACATAAGTTTCTGTGGCTTAAATAATATGTTGTTATTTGATACATTTTTCTGGTGCGAGTAATTAATGTTATTATTTGATTGTTATACCATATGTGCCCATTAAAATTCTTTTTAATTACAAATATTTCAAATATACAGAAAAATAATAATATAAATGCCCTTGTACCCTTCACATACTATTTTGCCATATTTGCTTCTGATTTTTAAATAAATAAAATGTTGCTCTTTTGTACTTCTCCCTGGCGCCATTCTCCTCCTTCTCTCCCTAGAGCTAACCTACTATTCTGAAGTTGGTGTGACTCCTTCCTATTTAAGATTTTATACTTTACCATGTGTTTTTATCCAGAAACAATATATAATAGTTAACAAAAATTAGGTTAATGATGTTTTACTGTATGTCATCTTTTGTAACCTGATTTTCCACTTAACATAATATGCTGTTTAGTGTCATGTCAGTTTACTTACCAATTCCCTTACTAATGGTTGTTTAAATTGTTACTTTTTTTGCCATTTTGAACAGTGCTGCAAGTGTACATTCTTGATCATGTCACCTCATGCAGATGTGCTAGATATTCTGGACATATGTCTAAAAATGGAATTTTAGCCCAGCACAGTGGCTCACACCTGTAATCCCAGCACTTTGGGAGGCCGAGGTGGGAGGATCACCTGAGGTCAGGAGTTTGAGACCAGCCTGGCCAACATGGTGAAACCCCATCTCTACTAAAAGTAAAAAAAAAATTAGCCAGGCATGGTGGTGCACACCTGTAATCCCAGTATTTCGGGAGGCTGAGGCAGGAGAATTGCTTGAACCCAGGAAGTGGAGGCTGCAGTGAGCCCAGATCGTGCCACTGCACTCTAGCTTGGGCAACAGAGCAAGACTCAGTCTGAAAATAAATAAATAAATATATATATATATGTGTGTGTGTGTGTGTGTGTGTGTAAAAAATAAATAAATATGGAATTTCAGGTAGTAGGATGTGTATATTCTGTCACTTTAGATGTTATCAAATTGCTCTCCAAAGTTGATATGCAAATTTGCTTTCCCAACTGCAGTTTAAGAGAATTCTGGTTTTCCTATCTTGTCGCCAACACTTAGTCTTATCAGAATTTTTTTCTGCAGTCTGAAAGCGATGAGGTAGTAGCTCTTTGTTTTAACTTATATTTCCTTAAGAAGCCTAGTTTCATTTCGTATATTTATTGGTCATTATTTGACAGATTTTCGTCCATAATCTATGCCTATTTTTCTGCTGGGTTACTTCTATTCTTACTGATCATAATGCTTTATCTCATAGGACTTCTAATATGTGGCTTGTCTTTAACATTTTCTGTGACTATCTTTAATATCACAGAATTTTTCAGTTAAATTTAATCAGATCTTTTTTTTTTACTTTTATGACTGAGACTTTTTTATGTTAGGTTTTAAAAATTTGTTACTTAACTGAGGTTTAAAAAATTCCATTATATCTTGTTAAAAGTTTTAAATTTCAAAATGTGCCTAATTTACCTGGCATTATTTTTTTTTTTTTAATTTCACTTTAAGTTCTGGGATACATTTGCAGAATGTGCAGGTTCGTTACATAGGCATACATGTGCCATGGTGGTTTGCTGCACCTGTCTACGCATCTTCTCGGTTTTAAGCCCCACATGCATTAGGTTTTTTTCCTAATGCTGTCCCTCCCCTTGCCCCCTGCCCGCAACAGGCCCCAGTGTGTGATGTTCCCCTCTCTGTGTCCATGTCTTCTCGTTGTTCAACTCCCACTTCTAAGTGAGAACATGCAGTGTTTAGTTTTCTGTTCCTGTGTTAGTTTGCTGAGAATGGTGGCTTCCAGCTTCATCCATGTCCCTGCAAAGGACACAAACTCATTCTTTTTTATGGCTGCATTGTATTCCATGGTATATATGTGCCACATTTTCTTTATCCAGTCTATCATTGATGGGCATTTGGGTTGGTTCCAAGTCTTTGCTATTGTAAATAGTGCTGCAGTAAACATACGTGTGCATGTGTCTTTATAGTAGAATGATTTATAATCCTTTGGGTATATACCCAGTAATGGGATTGCTGGGTCAAATGGTATTTCTGGTTCTAGATCCTTGAGGAATCACCACACTGTTTTCCACAGTGGTTGAGCTAATTTATATTCCCACCTGGTTCTACATCCTTGAGGAATCACCACACTGTTTTCCACAGTGGTTGAGCTAATTTATATTCCCACCAACAGTGTAAAGGCATTCCTATTTCTCCACAGTCTTCCTATCTTCTATTGTTTCTTGACTTTTTAATAATCGCTATCTGATTGGCATGAGATGGTATCTCATTATGGTTTTGATTTGCATTTCTCTAATGATCAGTGATGTTGAGCTTTTTTTCAAATGTTTATTGGCTACATAAATGTCTTCTTTTGAGAAGTATCTGTTCATATCCTTTGCCCACTTTTTGATGGAATTGTTTTTTCTTGTAAATTTAAGTTTCTTGTAGATTCTGGATATCAGACCTTTGTCAGATAGGTAGCTTGCAAAAATTTTCTCCCATTCTGTAGGTTGCTTGTTAACTCTGATGACAGTATCTTTTGTGTGCAGAAGCTCTTTGATTTAATTAGATCCCATTTGTCAATTTTGGTTTTCGTTGCTATTGCTTTTGGTGTTTTCGCCATGAAGTCTTTGCCCATGCCTGTGTCTTGAATGGTATTGCTTAGCTTTTCTTCCACCGTTTTTATGGTTTTGGGTTTTACATTTAAATCTTTAATTGATCTTGAGTTAATTTTTGTATAAGGAAGGGATTCAGTTTCAGTTTTCTGCATATGGCTGGCCAGTTCTTCCAGCACCATTTATTAAATAGGGAATCCTTTCCCCATTGCTTGTTTTTGTCCTGTTTGTCAAAGATCAGATGGTTATAGATGTGTGGTGTTATTTCTGAGGTCTCTGTTCTGTTCCATCGAAGACTACAATTTTCTAAAGTATGTCTTTAAAATGTACAATCATTTCTATCCAGTGTGATAATTTTTCATCTTAATTGTAACATTTAGTTCATTTATATAATGTAATTACTAAGATAGTTTATAATTAGTTTTCTAATTTTTCCATCTGTTTTGTATTCTATTTCTTTTTTATTTCTATTTTCCCCTCCTATTAGTTTCTTTCACATCATAAAATATATTAACTTATTATTTAAGATTATCCTAGAGATTCCAACATTAATACCTGACTTATCAACATCTCATATTATAAGTTCTTTTTGTCACTTCCTGGAAAATTCAAAGCACACATCCTTAATCCCAGCCCTTTGGGAGATCAAGGCAGGAGGATCACTTGAGCTCGAGTTCAAGACCAGGTCGGGCAATGTGGTGAAACCCCATCTCTACAAAAGAAAATACAAAAATTAGCCAGGCATGGTGGTGTGCACCAGTAGTCCCAATTACTTGGGAGACTGAGATGGGAGGATTGCTTGAGTCTGGGAGGTCAAGGCTGCAGTGAGATGAGATCATGCCACTGCACTCCAGCCTGGGTGACAGTGGGAGACACTGTCTCAAAACCAAAAAATTCAAGGACCTTAGAATAACTTCAGTACTATCATTATCATTATTATTATTATCATATTTTGTGATCAAGTCTCACTCTGTCACCTAGGCTGGAGTGCAGTGGGATGAACTCGGCTCACTGCAACCTCCACTTCCTGGGTTCAAGTGATTCTCTTGCCTCAACCTCCCAAGTAGCTGGGATTACAGGTGTGTGCTACCACGTCCAGCTAATTTTTGTATTTTTAGTAGAGACAGGGTTTTGCCATGTTGGCCAGGCTGGTCTCGAACTCCTGACCTCAAGTGATCCTCCTGCCTTGGCCTCCGAAAGTTCTGGGATTACAGGCATGAACCACGATGCCTGCCCCAGTACTATTTTTTTTATACTATTGTTTAAACGCCACAGGACATTATTGTTGTTTTATGAATCTATATATTCATTTATATTTTTCTTCACATTTACCCTTTGTATATTTCTTCATTCCATTTTGCATCTGGTAATTCTTTCATCACCTTGGCAGTATTACTCCTTTGTCTTTCGGAGTTCTATTGTTTCTGTTACAACGTCATCTCTGAGTCTTCTTCCTTTTAAGAAAATGTGTACCCTACCCCACTCTACCCCCAGCTGCTTTTATTTTCCCTTTGTTTTGGGTTTTGAACAGTTTTACTATGATGTCTCTAGGGGAATCTGTGATTTGGTGTCTTTCATTATTTTGGAAAATTCTCAGGCATAATCTCTTCTTATATCACTTTTGCCCCAATTCTCTCTCTCCTCGCCTACTCAATTAGGGCTTTTCACCATTAGCCATACGTGTGTTAGATTCTTTTCTGTTTTGTTGTTTTATTTGTTTTTTCTCTTCATGCTCATTCTGGATTTTTATTGACCTATTTTGTAATTCACTGAACTTCTCTTCAGCTATGTCTAAGCTGTCATTTAACTCATTTACTGCATTCTTAATTTCAGTTCTATTATTTTCAATTTCTACAAGTTCCATATAATTATTTGTACTGATTTGGACCCTCTGCTGAAATTCATCAGCAGAGTATTTTGTATGTTGTATCTTTTCTAGAGCATATTAATTACAGTTACTTAGAAGTAATTTGGAAGCCCATGCTTGATAATTCTTAACACAGTTTCCACTTTTCTCTCTATTTTCAGTCATTTGGTCTTATCTTTTAGTATGGTCAGTAATTTTTGTGTGAATGAAAAATTATTGAGTTGATTATTGATTAACTCTTGATGCTATCTTTTTTTCATAGACAGTTTACTTTTTGCTTCTGGCAAACAGTTTGGATAAGAGCAGATCAGTGTGGCAGTTAGCTAATTAAACAGCTGAGCTTTAGTCCTTTTGAGGGTTGGTATATTTACTTTTCATTCAAGGTTCTTTCACCTTGATTGACCCTGAACTTGTTTTTGTATTCCCAGACATGTAAGACAGCCTAAAGTTCTGCTCACCTTTTCAACCTCCGGGCCTCTGTTTTCGGCTCATTATTTCCCACCATTTAGCTTCTTAGCCTTAGGCTACTGCTTATGCTAAATGTCATTCTCACCTTTGCACTTCGCTTTTGCGCATGGTCTTGACCCTTCAATTTCTTTTTTTTCTTTTTTTTTTTTTTTTTGAGGCGGAGTCTCGCTCTGTCGCCCAGGCTGGAGTGCAGTGGCCGGATCTCAGCTCACTGCAAGCTCCGCCTCCCGGGTTTATGCCATTCTCCTGCCTCAGCCTCCCGAGTAGCTGGGACTACAGGCGCCCGCCACCCACCTCGCCCGGCTAGTTTTTTGTATTTTTTAGTAGAGACGGGGTTTCAGTGTTAGCCAGGATGGTCTCAATCTCCTGACCTCGTGATCCGCCCGTCTCGGCCTCCTTACTGCCTTGGTGGCTCTCTTGTTTAAGCAGATATCCTCATCTATGTTTCTGTATCTGTAAGTATATCTAATTTTTGAGTAGAGTCACTGACCTGATAAAAGTACATTCTAGCCAAAATAAGAGAAGTCCCTACAATCTGTTTAATGACAAAAGCTCCACTAGAGAGAAGCAGTTACCTAGATAAGTCTTAGAATGTCAGTTCCATCCTTTCCCTTTGCTTTTTATGGATAATTTATAACCTTTATAGCAATCATATACACACATACAATGTTTTGGTATCCCTGCTTGAGCACTTTTGGGAAACCTTTACCATCTATGCCTTAAATCCATGTAGAGCTTGTGAACACAAAATATCTGAGACAGGTCTCAGTCAATTTAGGAAGTTTATTTTGCTAAAGTTAAGGATATGCCCATGGCACAGCCTCAGGAAGTCCTGAGACACGTGCCCAAGGTGTTTGGGGGTACAGTTTGCTTTTATACATTTTAGGGAGACATGAGACATCAATCAGTACGTGTAAGATCTACATTAGTTCAGTCCAGTAAGGCAGGACAACTCGAAGTGGGGGCTTCCACGTTAGAAGTACATAAGAGGCAAAAGGTTGCCTTCTTTTAAGTCCTAGATCAGCCTTCCACTGAATACACAATTTAGTCTGGTTCAGTGGATCTGCATTTTCACATAATAGGAGAGAGGAAGGAATCAGATACGCATTTGTCTCAGGTGAGCCTCAGAGGGGTGATTTTGAATAGAGTGGGAGGCAGGTTTGCGCTAAGCAGTTCCTAGCTTGACTTTTCCCTTTAGCTTAGTGATTTGGGGGTCCCAAGATTGATTTTGCTTTCAGGAGCTTTTATATGCATTCACCAGCTCAAGCTTAGCTGGACAGAGGCTGGGATGTGAAAGCACTGGTCAAGTCAGCTGTGGATCGCACATGCCCTTTCTGTCTGATCTCTTCAAACCAGGATGCCATCTGGCTTGGTTCAGAAACTTTCACTGTATACTTTAGTTTGAATTTAACTTTTTTTTTTCCTTTTTTTACCTTGGATACTTTGGCAGACTTTATGGCTATTTTAATTCACAGAAGAGACTCACCTTAAGAGACATTATAACATTCAATTTATTGCAGGGTAAGAAAACATGAACAAGTCAATCTGTGGGTTAAAGTTTTTCGTTGGCCAAATCCTCACCATCGTCTTTATTGTTAAGACTAGAACACCCTTTAAAAGGGCTTCCTGACTAATGATTGCCTTTCACTTCACTGTACACCCCTCCATTCTCCAGATAAGTTCATCAGTTTAACTTCAGCCAATATGCACAAGTGAATGCACCTTAATTCATTAGCAGAAATACTAATTGATACACATTTATTCTTAAATCCTAGATGCAGTATGTACCCTTATATGTAAAATGGGTTAGCACAATAGTGCACACGAAGACATTTCAAGAGGTACTTGTGCAAGGAGAATTTTAACCCCTTTTCATTTCCTCCACTTCCTCGGTACTCTTTCCAAAATTTGATCTTCTCATGTATATACCTGTCTCAGATGGTTCTTTTCCCACCTGCCCCTTTCACATGTGTCCTCCTTTTTTAAAAGAAAGGCATAATTTTCACCCATCTTTCTCAGTTTCACCATTGTCAAGGTGGGATGGGAAAAGCAAAACAAACAGACAAAACCCTTGGAGTCTATACAGGTCATTTGAAAATGGGTTGAGAAAGAGATTCCAATAATGGCTAACCCTTTTTTGCAACTCACTGGTTTTCAGTTATTTGCTTTCAATAAAATTAGAGAAAAGCCTACGCAGGCTGTCAGCCATTAAATCATTAAAATTTGTTTCATCGTTGACATATTACTAAAAAAATTGATGGATGCAGTGGCACCGAGTGACAAATAATTGAGTTACTACAAATCCCCATTCTCTGGATAAAGAAAATGTACTTGCACACAGTGGATGGAACTGGATGTTGTTGTGCTAACTGAAATAAGCCAGGTACAGAAAGGCAGACATTGCATGTTCTCACTTATTTGTGGGATCTAAAAATCAAAACAATTGGACTCATGGACCTAGGGAGTAGAAGGATGGTTACCAGAGACTGAGAAGGGTAATGGCACAGGGGCGGGGTGGGGGTAGACGTGGGGATGATTAATGGCTACAAAAAATAGAATGAATAAAACCTAGTATTTGATAGCACAACAAGGTGACTATAGTCAATAATATAATTGTACAAGTTAAAATAACTAGAGGAATATAATTGGATTGTTTGTAACACAAAGGATAAATGCTTGTGGGGATGGATACCCCACTTTACATGACGTGATGATTACACATTGCTTGCCTGTATCAACATCTCATGTACCCCATAAATATCTACACCCATGTACCCATGAAAATTAAAAACAGAACAAAATTACATTCTCATCTATTTGTTTTACATTAAAAGTGATCTCATCTATAGATAGGAAAAATGGGAATATCATTTATGTTGACTGCTATGGCATTCTAATTATGCGTAATATATACCCACAGAAAAATGAACTAAAAAAAAAACCAAAAGAACACTACAAATTGGTCTTGATTATCAGATGAATTTCCAGTAAGATTTTTAATGTTTTATGTTTAATACTTATGTGTAAAAATATTCATGTTTGTGATATTATCTACTGTGTTCTAATAGTTATTGTAATAATTTAGAAAAAAGTTATTTTTAATGCTTACAGCTTTTTAGTAACAGGAAACTTTTTAAATTTCAATTTATATTCATTGCAGAAAAATACCTTAGGAGATAAATATTTTAAGTAGTGAAATATACTATAATTCTGTGAGGAAAGCAAAATATAAATAAAGATCCGGTGAATGATGTTTAATGTCTCACTGTTGAAGAGCTTGCTTATGTATTATGTTGATAATGGTGGGAATCAAATTGCTGTGGTACTTAGATTCTGTGAGATACATTTAAAAGAATGATATAAAAGTTTTTATTTTTGAAAATGTAAATATTTACAGTATACCCCTGGAATTTATCTTATTTGCACTTACTTAAATTTATGATGATAAATGTTAGTTATCAACTTAAAAATACATGAAAGTGTACATACTTTCTAAATTTTATTTAGAGGTATGTAGGTGATAAAGTTTGAAGATACTCTTCTGGCAAATATGGTAAGTGAAAGTTTAGTGGGTTCCCAGACCAGAGTTAAACACACCAGCAGATCTTTATTGACCATCTTACATAATCTTTTGTTTTTTTTTGAGATGGAGTCTCACTCTTATCCCCCAGGCTGGAGTGCAGTGGCGCGATCTCGGCTCACTGCAACCTCTGCCTCTCGGGTTCAAGCGATTCTCTTGCCTCAGCCTCCCAAGTAGCTGGGATTACAGGCCACCATGCCCGGCTAATTTTTGTATTTTTAGTAGAGATGGGGTTTCACCATGTTGGTCAGGCTGGTGTCAAACTCCTGACCTCAGGTGATCCTCCCGCCTCGGCCTCCCAAAGTGCTGGGATTACAGGCGTGAGCCACTGTGCCCGGCCCATCTTACAGAAATTTAAAAATATCTCTCAACTTTAGATTTGGTGTTAGGGAATCTATCATGAATAGCATCTCACACTGTCTTGCAGGTGAGCCAACCAAGTCCTAATGCTGGAAACGCTGAAAAAACTGCCTTACTCCTTGGGTGAGATCTTCCAGAGACTCTGTTGCTAGGAATCTAGTCACTGCTGGAAAAAAAGGAGAAATGAAATAGAAATTCTATGTAATCAAAGTCCAGTTCTTCCCTAGTAATAGAAAGAAGGCTTTTACAAAGTGACAGCTTTTACAAAGTGAAAAGATTACATTTCCTATCACAGAAAGAATGTATTATTAAAAATGGTTTTGTAGTTGTTTGTCACAAGATTATAATTAAGTAGTAACATTTTTGGAAAGCACTTCCCTTCATTTAACATACCCTTATCCCAATACATAATGCATCTCATGCCTTCGTAACATGAGCTTTGTCATGGTCTGCTTGACAGTAGTTTTGAAGACAGTGCCTATGAATTTCACATCTTATTTTGTTATCTTAGCTGGGAAGACTTCTTAGTAAGCAGTTACCTTTGTCTTTTGATCGACTTTAAGATGGAATATTTTAAGTCATTAAATGTGATGTACCCCAGCTTTGAGCTACTTCCACTATATTAGGTTAGGAAGTTTCTATTTGCTTATATTTTTAAGTCCTGAGTGGATGAGTTTTATAAAAAGCTTGTCCTACATCTATTAAGATGGCAAGTGTTTCCCTCTCTTCCTATTATGGTTGATTACATAATTTTGAACCATCCTTGCATTCTGGGATAAACCTGAATTGGTCATGATTAGTAGTATTACTAATAATATACTTGCGGATTTAAAATATTTTATTTTTCAAATTTTGAATCTTCATTTACAAATAAACTATAATTTTTCTTGTTCTGTATATTCATAAGTGAGATTTTCAATTAATTATATTTATAATTTGGTTTTTGTCATTTTTGTTTTCATTTTTTGAAATAAATGTCTACATGTACTTCATGTGGTTATTGTTTTCTGCCTTCCATACTCTATTCCTTGGAAATGAACCACTAAGTCCAACTCACACTCAAGTGCTAGAGAAGTAGACTTCACTTTTTGGACAGAGAGGTGTCAAAGAATGTGTGGACATGCTTAAAATCCCCACAATGCAGGTAATGCATGTACAGATTATATGCTAAATACGGTGTTCTTTCTAACTTAAGAAAGCTATGATGCCAAAATGAATTTGAAATTGATTGTGATGTCTATATAATTTATGATTTTATCCAAAGTCTGATACTCTATCAAAAATAGCTTTGTAGTTATCAATTTACACACAGATATTTCATACTAACAGAGCTACAGAACACTTAAAACAAGCTGGTATTCAAACAAAAAATATACTTCAGCAAAGCAACACATGCTTTTTCTCTTCGCTCCTTGTCATAAATTAGATTTTAAATATAGTTGAGCCTTCTTGAACATGTGTTGTAATTGACTGTAAGTATCCTGTGACAACATCAAACCTTTTCCAACAAGTCCTAAGTTTTGGTTTCATTTTGTCTAAACTCAACTGAAAATCTTTAATGAAAGAAAATGACATTTACCATACATCAGGGGAAGGAGCCAGAGAGATATCAGTACTTAGCAAATTTTGCAAAATCAGCAGTCTCATCTACTTCAAAAATTTGTAATTATTCGAAGATGACTGTGCTCAAAGTGATTTATCACGTGCTACTGCAAAAGGTACATTTGCATATCATGGTGAAGCATGATTTTTCACTAAGATGATTCTAAAATTATTTTCTAACAATTTTATTTCACATATGAAAAGCAATTACTGTTGATGCATTTAATTAGCAGAATTTTACAGTTACTTGATGCCAGTTTTATATCATTGTTGTCAGATATGTCAAAAGAAATCAATCTTTTCATCCAATTCAAGGAAGAAATAAACCATTTGGAAATTTTATTTTGAAAGTGAAACATCTGACAATATTATGCCCCATGTTACAAGTTAAAAGCCCAATATTAAATAGCCATTTCTAATGGTTGTATTAATTCTCTATTACTGTGTAACAAATCACCAGATAGAAGCTATTGACCTTGAAGAAGTCACTGACCCCCTGGTACTTTTTGGGAAAAAAGTAATCACCTTCCACTCCAGAAAAATATTATACATTCTGATGACATGAGGAAAATAAAACATATATAAAAGAAGGAATGGGCCTGTGATGTAAGTTAAAATTATAGCTTACATTTTAAGTTCTCACTAAATTATCTTTTTAGCCATGAGTATTAGGCTAGGTGATCTCTAAGTTCTCTTCTAATTACACAATTTCTCTTTATTTTAGGCCAGGCATGGTGGTTCATGCCTGTAATCTCTACTTCGGTAGGCCTAGGTGGGCGGATCACTTAAGGTCAGGAGTGCAAGACCAGCCTGGCCAACATGGGGAAACTCCATTTCTACTAAAAATATAAAGAAAAAAAAAATTAGCCCTGCGTGGTGGCACATGCCTGTAATTCCAGCTACTAGTGTGGCTGAGGCGGGAGAATCATTTGAACTCAGAGGCTGCAGTGAGCCGAGTTCACGCCACTGCAATTCATCCAGCCTGGGTGACAGAGTGAGATGACTCCATCTCAAAAAAAAAAACCAAAACAAAAACTTCTTCTATTTTATTCCAGCTCTAAAATTCTGGTATTTCTGTATCAAATATTGCTTTCTAAAATCAAACTATAAAGACTTTGGAAACCATAGCTGTGCCTCAGACATGACTTCACCTCTCATAGAATCTACGTTTCTTTGCACAGAAGGTTTTGTCATACACAGAGTAGACACTGACACACTGATTGATCGCTCAGTATTTTAGTCTCTGGATTTCTCCATATTCACTTAATTATTTCAATAATTGACATTACCCACAACCAACCAAAGATGATACTTCTGGCAAGTGGAAGCATGAGAGTGCTATTTCTTACCGACATTCATTTACCCCTTTACCTATAAACCATTCATTTATCCTCTTCATTTGTTGAGCACTGGAGCGCCATCTATTTTACATGACTTTTTGCAGTTATTATACCTATTCATAATTATTCCTGGCATATGTTGCTTAATGATGGAGATATGTTCTGAGAAATGTGACATTAGACCATTTTGTCACTGTGCAAATATCATAGAGTATATTTACACAAACATTGATGGTATATGTATACATATATATTTAATTTATACATATTTTTCATATGGAAAACCAAATGTCTCAGAACCTTAAATGAATTATCAGTCATTCCCCTACTTATTCTGCAGAGCCAATATCAAGTGTTACATATCAAGTTTCTATTTATGTTCCATTATAACCTTATGGGACCATTGTCTTACATGCGGTCATTGTTGGCTGAAACATCGTTATGCGGCACATGACTGTACTTGTGTTAAATAATTATTTTGGCTATAAGACTTGGCGCAGAGGAATTTCTGGGGAATAATAATCAACTGCAAGAAATTGGTTACCCAAAACAAGCTGGTCATTAATTTTGTTGAAATTGTCAAAAGCTCATATCTGAAAAGGGTGGGGAAAATAAGCAAATAGGTAATTTTAATAGGTAGCACACTGTTACTGCTGCTCACATGAAGACGCTAATAAATGTTCACAATCCAACCACAATAGCTTCTTAGCATTCCATCCAATAGAGCAAGGAATCTTTATTAACTTCTGAGAAGCTCTCACATCCAGAAATTATTTGAAGTGTTTCCACCTGATTTAGGGTTTAATTAGGTTTTTTAGTTTAGTTTTTTTGTGTTAGTTTCTTGGGGGGTTTTGGGATTTTGGTTTTTGGGTTTGTTTGGTTTTTGTTTTTGTTTTGGTGTCACATAAGTATTTCAATTTTGCACGACAATGTTATGGACTAGAAAGTGAATCTGCAACAGACTATTCAAGTTATGGTCTTGGTAATTCCAGACAGAAGCTATTGACCTTGAAGAAGTCACTGACCCCCTGGTACTTTTTGAGAAAATAGGAGTAATAACCTTCCACTCCAGAAAACTATTATACATTCTCATGACATGAAGAATGTTTACATATTTGTCTTCCTCAGAATACACCCTGTAAAGGCATAATGTTATATCTAAAAACTGTATTTTTAGTGGCAAATATTAGGTACCAATTAAGTCTCTGAGGATAATTAAGTTTGTTATAAATATACTGGTAGAGACAAAGGCCACTAAGATTCTAGTGAAGTCACAGATGCAAATCAAAAATTGTGGGCAGCAAGTTAATGATTAGAGTGCTGGTGTGTACAGCATAAGGCTTGATGGGTAAGTTTAACTTCTACAAGAAACATATTCTAACAAATATAATTTTTCTTAACCAACATAATAAGAAAATATACTTTTTAAAACCAACAAACAAGGATGGCAAGCACACAGGTTGCTTTACACAGCCACATTTAAAGTCAGAACATCCAAAATTAAGTCAGTGGTCTTTGGAACTATTAAATCAAATCTCTTATGATTACAGCAAAGCTCTTTTCCATTTGTAACAAACAAACTTGGAAAAAACTCAATTATATTACAAATAGAAACTAGCTACGGATAGATATAATTTAAATGTTATGACAACTAGTTCTTCATTAAACTGCTGCCACTTGCAGCTGCTAGATTCAGTTATAATTTCGAATTAGGGCTGAATTAAGTATGAGGGTTATAATTTTCTTTCTTTTTTTTTTTAGAGGGGGGGTTATAATTTTCTATTGCCAACCTGTATGCCAATAATAATAATTATTATAACAACAACGATAATAGCAGAAGTAGGTAACATTTACAGAGTGCTTACAATGTGCCAAGATTTTATCTAAATATTTTACTTAATCCCCAGAACTACCCTATGAGGTGGGTACTATTGTGATATTCACTCAACAAATGAGAAAATGACAGTTTAAAGACATTAAGGGCCAGGCATGGTGACTCACCCCTGTAATTCCAGCATTTCGGAAGGCTGAGGCAGAGGATCACCTAAGTCCAGGAATCGGAGACCAGCCTAGGCAACATAGTGAGTCCTTGTCTCTACAAAAAAGTTTTAAAATTAGCTGGGCATGGCAGTGGCTTGCCTATAGTTCCAGCTACTCTGGAGGTTGAGGTGTGAGGATGTCTTGAACGCAGGAGTTCAAGCCTGGGGTGAGCGATGATCAAGCCACTGCATTTCAGCCTGGGTAACAGAGTAAGACCGTGTCTCAAAAAAAAAAAAAAAAAAAAAAAAAAAAAAGGTAAGGCCACAGAGCTAGGAAGAGGTAGACTCTTATCCAACTCATACCCTTAGGGGCCAAACCAAGTCAAAGGGCCAGGCATGGTAGCTCACACTTGTAATTCCAGCACATTGAGAAGCTGAGGCAGGAGGATTGCTTGAACTCAGAAGTTCAAGATCAGCCTGGGCAACATAGTGAGACCGCATCTCTACAAAAAATATTAAAAATTAGCCAAACATGGTGATACGTGCCTGTAGTACCGTTTACTCGGGAGGCTGAGGCAAGCGGATTGCTTGAGCACAGGAGGTTGAGGCTTCAGTGAGCTGTGATTGTGCCACTGCACTCCAGCCTGGGCAACACTGGGCAACACAGCAAGACCCTGTCTCAAACAAAAACAAACACAAAACAAAGGGTACAAAGTTTCAGTCACATAGTATGAGTAAGTTCTGGATATCTATTCAACAGCATGGTGATTATAGTTAGTCATGATGTATTGTAGACTTGAAATTTGCTAAGACAGTAGATAAGTGTTCTCACCACACACACATAAAATAACTATGTGAAGTGATGGATATGTTAGTTTGATTCAATAATTTCACAATGTATACATATACCAAAATATCACATTGTATACCATTTAAAATATTAAATAGGACAAAAACTAAATATATAAATAAAATTTAACCAATAAAGCAAATGAGCTAAAGCACTTGTACCTCTCATCATTCTATAGCCTGATGTTCCTGAAATGCTCCCTCTTCATAACAGAATTTCATGTGATTGTGTTTTTAATGGAGCATTCTGCCTACTTGATACGGGGTCATCACATGTTTCTTTCCACAAAATACTACCTTCTGATCTGTTATCACCGTACTGCCTTCCTTTATCTCTCTTTCCTTTATTGCTTTTATCTATTATTTCTTTCCTTAACCTATCCCCATTTTCCCAACTTTTATCCCATTTTCCTCGTCCATGCAATTAGCTTGTCAGGAACATGTAGCATATCCCAAAACTCCAGAAAGGTGATTCTCAGGGCTCCAGAGGGTGGTAGTCCTCGAGTCAGAAATGACAGACCAGGAACAGAGGCTGGGAAAACAACTGTTTCCCCTCCTGCTTATTTTGTTTTGAAAATTGCTTCTAGCTCCCATTTATCTTAGTGTAATTATCAAAATAAGAATAGCACCTGTTTCACATAAAATTAATGGGTTATGTGTAAATTTATTTGCATTTGGGGGTAGAATATTCTGAAAAAAAAAAGAAATTGAGATCAAATGGTCATTTATTTTGGCTCTTACCTTTTAGGAGGTAAGTGGTTATGATCTCATTTAAGCTTAATTACTTCCTTAGAGGCCCATCTCCAAATATAGACACATTGAAGGTGTTAGGGCTTCTGGGTATGAATTTTGGAGGGATACATTCAGTTCATAACACACAACTTAATTTTTTTTAAAGAGTGAAATCATTTTTTAAAATGATGGAAAAAGCTAAAATATGCTAAATATAAATCCAAAAAAACTTAGTGTTACGGACTGAATTTGTCCCTGCAAAATTCATATGTTGAAATCCTCGCCCCCAGTGTGATGGTAGTAGGAGGTGGGGTCTTTCGTAGGTAATTTAGCACAACAAGGTGGAATCGTCATGAAGAGAATGTTTGCCTTTACAAAGGGATCCAAGAGAGCTCTCCAGCTCTCTCGTAAGAGCCCTGTAACCTGGAAGAGAGCCCTGTAACCTGGAAGAGAGCCCTCACTCCAACCCAACCATGCTGGCACCCTGAACTCAGACTTCCAGCCTCCAGAACTACAAAGAGTAAATTTCTGTTGCTTAGAGGCCACTCAGTCTATGGTTCTTTGTTACAGCAGACAAAACTGACTCAGACACCTGCTATACCTATACTAATGTCACACAAAATAGGTGTTCAGGTAAAAAGTTTTACTAAAGACAAAAAGGAACATTTCCACAATGATAAAAATTCAATTCACCAGGAAGATATAATTATTTTAAATTTGGTCACCTACTAGTATAAGTTTGACCTCTATAATGCAAAAATTGAAACAGCTAAAAAAAAAAAAAAAAGAATTATCCACAATCATAGTGGGAGACTTCAACACACCTCTCTTTGTAACTGACGGAACAAGCAGACAAAATAGATAAGTAAGGGCATAGAAATTTCAAATGTGGAAGTCATCTTTAAAGGGCTAGGACCAAAACAAAGAAAAAGATTTAAATGTCCATATATATTATAGAGGCAGTAGCTATAGTGGCATATATTATCTTTATCTTCAGTTACAATTTCATTTTATAGAAGAAGAAATCAAGGCTCAGAGAGGTAAAATAACCTTATACAGTCCAAGTGGTAGAGCCAGAAAATTCATTGTGTTTTAAAAGTTTAGTAGAACTCACCAGTGAAACCATCTGGGTGGGCTTTTTTTTGAGAGGGGAAGTTCTTGACTATCATTTCAATTTCCCACTTTTAATTGAATAGATTGACATTTTTTCTCTGGGCTTATTTATTTTTGAGATGGAGTCTGACTCTGTTGCCCAGGCTGTAGTGCAGTGGTGTGATCTTGGCTAACTGCAACCTCCGCCTACCGGGTTCAGGCAATTCTCCTGCCTCTTTTTTTATTTTTAGTAGAGACAGAGTTTCGCCGTGTTGACCAGGCTGGTCGTGAACTCCTGACCTCAGGTGATCCACTGGCCTTGGCCTCCCAAAGTGTTGGGATTACAGGCGTGAGCCACTATACCTGGCTATATTTACTTTCTTCTATTGAGTTCTTACATTTTTCAATGCCCTTATTTCCCCTAACTAAATAATTTAGTGGGCTTTATGTCACTTCGAAATGAAATTGTAACTGAAAATAAAGTGCTTAGCACAGTGCCTGGGTAGAAAGCATCCAGTAAATACCGTCATTTCTGCTACTTTTACTACTATTACGATTGCTATGTCTACTACTATTATTGATGCATCTTTAGAGTCTCCTGAGTCTCTGACAGCTACTGACATTGGGGCAAAGATAAGTCTATCAATATTTTTGAATTTGACTTATGGAAATAGATACTAGCTCTTGCAGGCATGAGCAATGTTTCTCAGCATGATGAAATCTGGAGAAAAAAGTTTGAATTAATTCCTAAGAAATCAGAAGTAATATTTGGTGGCACTGCTAATGGAGCTGAATGCATTAGAAAACGTCAGTTATAAAAACTGACTGATCTGGGTGTGAGATGAGTCCAGTTACAGTACTGCCCAGTAAGTTAGAAAGAGGAACAGGATGGGAAGAGTTCATTCTTGTCCATGACCTACTGGCAGGAATAACGAATGACATTGCTAACTAGGTGCCTACTCCAAGCCCCCATATCTTTGCTTCTGTTTAGTACAGAGCAAATTTCAATTGGAAGTTTGGCTTTGCATATAGTCACTGCTCAAAAAAATGTTTATCAATTTGTCAATTTTGGTCTGTCAATTTAGCAATTTCAATAGCTTTGTCAACTTACCAATTAGGTCATTCACGATTTGTCAGTCTTCTTCAGATAGCCAACATTTTCCAAATTAACTTCTTTACTAATATCAGATCCTCAGAAAGTGAAATTCACACCAGGGGTTTGTGTTCCTTATTATAAACAAATAAAAGAAAATTTGCATTATAATCACTCTACAAAAACATCATGACCAAACTACCTTTCCAGAAGCTTGACTTGAAAATTTAGTATTTATTGAGAACAAGAGAGATGAACACCTGAACAGGCTGGAAAACATATGAAGATAAATGCCTGAGTTCACATCAAAATGTTTGGCAAGAGAAAGAATGTTAGTGTGAAATATACGAAATTTTGGTTATAAATTTTCCCACCAAAGTTTCACTTCAAAAAACAAACAGTGCAGACTAGTCATTGTTTCAGAATGGAAAAAGAGTGTACCTTAGGAACTAGTTCAGGAGGATATTTTAGTTCTCTTGCTTTGTTTTTTCAATCAATCATGTGACTATTTTGTGTATTTCCTTTCCTCGGGGAAATATTCTAACTCTGATCCAATGTTTCTTAAAAACTCTTTCATCGTGTGCAAAATATCTTTGGTTTGTGAATTTACAAAATGTTCTTAACCTCAGAAAAAATAAATAAGTTAGAGAAAATTAAAATAAGTCCAAATCATTAAGTACATTTTTTGAAATCCCTCAAGTGTAGGAAAAATGTAGGTGGAACAGAACAACAGTCAGGCTTGGGCCAGAACCTAGGAAATCTCTGAAGATGTCAAAAATGATTTCATATGAAGAGTTGTGTTCTTTTTTACTTTAGGACTTCTTCAAAAGCAGAGGAAGGGTTGGAGAAAAACATGAAAAAGAAAAGCCTATCTGAATTCAAGGTTTGGCATGAATACTTTCCCAAGCCCAACCAGCTTACCATCAATGATAATTCAATTTCAATCAAATCAAAGAGAAGGTGCCATGCTAGGTGCTGAGCTTGTATAGAAATATTAACAAGACTGTATGCTCACCCACACAAGCTGTTTAAGATGATGAAGCTGGGTGAAAGATGAAAGATAATAACTATAATATTTTATGAGATTATAATATAATAACATTATGGAGAGGATTTTCAAGCCAACTTCTCCCAGAAGTCTAAGTGAGAAGAAGAGCTCTACTTCTCACCTGTTCAAATCCTTCCTGTCCCTCAAGGGCAGCTTTAATCCCACATCTGGTTTAGACTCTCCAAAACTTTCCAGCCCGTTGTTGTTTATATCACAGATGTGAGGCCATTATAAACACCTCTTGATTTGGGTTATAAAAACAGGTAAGGAGTGTATTTTACTCTGAGGGAGAAGACAGCATAGTATTCAGAGGCAACAGAACACAGTGGCCAAGAGAACAGATTTCAGGGCCAGCTGACTTTGCTACAAATCCTAGGATCACCACTGGGGAACACTGGAAAAGTTAATCTTTCTAAGCCTCGGTTTCCCCATCTTCAAAATGGAAACATTAATAGTTCCTACCTCGTAGAATTGTGAGAATCAAATGAGGCAGCAACTGTACTTAAAATACTAGGGGACAAACTGGGCACGGTGGCTCACATCTGTAATCCCAGCACTTTGGGAGGCTGAAGTAGGCAGATCACTTGAGGTCAGGAGTTCAAGACCAGCCTAGCTAATATGGTGAAACCCCATCTCTACTAAAAATAACAAAAATTATCTGGGCGTGGTGGTGCACACTTGTAATCCCAGTTACTTAGGTGGCTGAGGCAGGAGAATCACTTGAACCCAGGAGGCAGAGTCTGCAGTGAGCTGTGATCGTGCCATTGCACTCCAGCCTGGGCAACAGAGCAAGGCTCCGTCTAAAAAAATAAAAAATAAAAAACACTAGGGGGCACAGTCAAGCACTGTGGCACATGCCTGTAATCCCACTTACTTGGAAGGCCAAGGTGGGAAGATCAGCTTAGCCCAGGAGTTTGAGTCCAGCCTGAGCAGCACAGCAAGACCCCATCTCTAAAGAAAAAAATGAGGGAGGGGGGAATAAATATTAGACATATAAATGTTTGTTGGTTATGACTAATGTTCATCCATGCATTCCACAAATGTTCCTTAGGTGCCTTTTCTCTGCAAGATGCTGTTCTGGGCACGAGATCCCAACAGTGGATAAAACAGACAAAGTTCCAGACCTCACGGAGTCTCCATTCATATGTCAACTGGAAAACAAGCTCTATGGGGAAAGAAAGCACATAAAATATCATTTTGTATTTCCTATGGTGCTTCACACAAAATAGACAACAAGAGTCTGTGAAGGAATTCTAAGTGGAAGAAGGAAGACGTGCTTGGAAAATCTTGCACTCCTGAGCAAAGACAAAAATTATGTGAACAAACCATCTGTATTCTATGAAGGTCTTCTAGAATCTAGTCCTTTAGTATTTCATAAAATTCAACTCCTTGGTAATTTAAAATAGAATGGATTACACAAAGTTTCCACTGCACCATGCCATGCTTTGCTCACATGGCAGAGGAGTGCATGGCATGAAAAACATTTCTGGATTGTGACGCTCAGCCAGATGAGCTCAGGTTACTTGTGTTTCATGGCCTTTCAGTCTGGAGCTTGACTACCAGTTGGAAGCCTTGGATTGACTCCTTGATCTTAGAGCTACAGGAGGTTAGCCATGTGGCCAGAGTGACTGCAGGAGGCCAGGGAGGCTCAGGGATGCCTAGCTAAGGAGTTTCACTTCTTCAAGACTTGTGTTACTATTAAAACACATTCCTCTAGGACAGTTAGTAATTTGGGCTATTAACAGTTATTCAGTCTTCACAGAAATAAGGACCAGATATATTCTCTTTTTTTAAAAAAAGAACTTTGGCCAGGCATGGTGGTTTACACCTGTAATCCCAGCACTTTGGGAGGCCAAGGCGGGCAGATCACTTGAGGTCAGGAGTTCGAGACCAGCCTGACCAACATAGTGAAATCCCGTCTCTAGTTAAAAAACAAACAAGAAAAATTAGCCAGGCATTGTGACACATGCCTATAGTCCCAGCTACCTAGGAGGCTGAGATAGGAGAATAGCTTGAACCCAGGAGATAGAGGTTGCAGTGAGCTGAGATAGCGCCACTGCACTCCAGCCTGGGTGACAGAGTGAGACTCTGTCTCAAAAAAAAAAAAAAAAAAAAAAAAGAAATTCAGCCTAATAATAAAAATAGTTTTGTTCATTGTAGGCAAACTGGAAGCTATAACTTTAGCTACATCCACAGTCTTAAGAGCAAGTTTTTGGAATTGTAGAATAACTTAGAGGTAGCTTGAAAAAACACTGGCCTCGGAAGTCAAGAGACCTGAGTTCTAGTTTTGACTAAGTAAGCTGACTGAACTTAAACAACGGAAATAATTCTCAAGCCCCAGTTCCCACATCTGTAAAATGAGAGTTCTTAGGTGCCCCTACCATCATTTTTTTTAGTACTTATGAAATAATTATCCATCATATACCCACCTCTTTCATACAATATTTAGAACAATGACCTTGTATGATAGTGTCTTAGTGTGTTTTGTGCTAGTACAACAAAATACTTGAAACTGGGTAATTTATAAAGAAGAGAATTTTATGTTCTCACAGTTCTAGGGATTGGGAAGTCCAAGATCAAGGCACCAACATTTGGTGTCTGACAAGGGCTTTTTTGCTGTGTCCTTATATGGGGGACGTCAGACGGTCAAGAGAGACTAACTTCCTCCATCAAGTCCTAGTTTGATAGCATTAATCTATTTATAAGGGCAGAGCCCTCACGACCTAAACACCTCCCAAAGAGACTCACCTTTCAGCACTGCTGCACTGGGGATTAAGTTTTTAATACATGAATTTTGGGGAACACATTCAGACCATAGCAGATAGTTACATTTGGCATTGAGGAGATTAAAGCTCAAAGAAGCTCACTTATTTACCCAAGGCCATAGGCTATGGGGCAAAGGTGCGATTTAAGGTTATCTGCCAACTAAATAACATCCTCTTCCTCCCAAAGCGCAGCTGGCTTTAATTTGCTAGTATATGAAATACCTCTGAGTTTGAAAAGAAAGAATGACTCTGACAAAAAAAAATCTCATTGCCTACTTGACCCTTTTGCTTAAGATTCACTCCACTCTGTTACTTACCTAGTGTGTAGGGCAATTTCTTTATGTTTACATTTCTGCCGTGAATAGTTTACAAAGTTAAGTCTTACCTGGAGAAGGTATCTGAGTTTCATGGAATGGATATTCAGAAGATTTGCTCTCAAATAACAGGGACCTTTATCTTCTTTCCACTTGTGTTTCAATGACTGTGAAGAAGTGTAATCAGAAAGTAAGATGGCATGCAGATCTAACTTACCCATAACAAACTCTCAAGGACTGTCAGGCATATCATTCATTATACCCTAGCAAAAAGATGTTGTCCACCCATTCCCCTTACTGAAGGGCAGCCTTCTTAATAAACATCTTTAATTGGATTAGGAGTAAAGACCTGTCTGTCCCATCACCAGCCAATCCATAAACTAGTGATTGGGCTAAAACGTGACCTGGCCAATAAGTCTGTGCTCAAACAGGCCAGAATGCCTGTTTCAAGAACCTGAATTGTGAAATACAGAAAACACAAGCCCTTTGGTGGACAGAGGAGCACAGAGCAGACAACAGATGCACAGTGTCTTCACATTAACACTGGGCGCTCGGAGTCAAATTAATGGACTTCTACTTCTGAGGATCCCAAACTTGTGTTGGGTTCCAAATCACTTCCCCCAGAAATTGTTCTATTACAAATCCTGTTCTTGGATTTCTAAGAGATAATCTTTCTCAAATATAAATATAAATATATATATATGTATGTGTGTGTGTGTACCTAAACATATATATCATACTGATACATTAAAATTCTTTTGATTGTTGGAATTGGTGACTATTCTTTAAAAGCAAAAGAGCTGAATAAACCTCTGTACAACTATTTTGTTAAACTATATACTGTAATTCTACTCTGTCAAATAACACTGAAATTAGTAGGGATTTGGCACCTGGTCTGCCAGTTCCAAGGCCTGCTTTATAATTGCTGCATTATACCACCTGAAATTATTTTTGCTACTCCAACTGGCTCAATTATACTCATTTAGATCAGAAGAATTCAGTAGGACTTTCCATTAAGAGATATCTAGTACCTGACTTACCTCTCATCTTAAAGACTACCATTTTCTAAGACCAATTCCATATTCTCTGGGGGCGTGAATTTTAAGCATTTGGTTTTAATCCATCTGTAACTTCTATACCACGAAGAAGCTGAAATATTTTAAGTATGATGAAACTATATGTAAAGATATGTGGTATTGATTATTTATAAAAGCAATGACTGCTCTTCTAGTAGGGCAAACAAACTTCTTCTCTTTAGAGGCTTCTTTGCTCACCTAATGAAGACTGGCCAGTAAAGTTGAGCCAGAGCGTGTCTAACCTCTGACCTATTGAAGGCACTCAGCCTTGTTGTTTTTGCTTCCATCAACAGTAATGAGTTCTGCATGCCGTAGAAAAGAACAAAGCACTTGGTTATTTCCCAGATTTTCACTCTCAATGTTCCTACCCCATCTAGCTCATCTGATGCTTGGAGGAATCCTTCTTCACACATTTAAATTTAATGTTAGCATTTCCTTCATTGACTCATTAATTGCCCTCTGGTGCAGGTTAACCAATGACCCTAAAAGAGGTCTCCAGTTGCTCTGCAAGGCTGATGAGCAATTCTCACCCTGCACTTCAGCCAACAAAAATGTTGTGCCATTTTACAAGCAGCAGAAATCCCAGAAGGCCACACAGTTCCATGGCCTGATACACGCAGAAGAATAATAAAAAATTTTATGGCTCTGGGGAAACCAATCAATCCCAGGAGTGCCCCAAGGCAGGTAAAGCTGGTGTGTCCTCACTCAGCCTCCTGCCTTGACAACTTTACCCGAGAACACTTAGACTTGCAGGGCATGGTCTGTAAAACATAAAAACAGCCCTGGATTTGAGATAAACATATGCACCAGATTCTGCCTATATGCATTCATAGCTAACTGTATCTTATCTTAGAAATCAGGGCAATTGTTTATTTGAAGCATGAAACCTAAGTTAATGAATGGGATATTTTTGTATTCTTGCAAAGCCAAGAAATATACATTCTACTGCCCACTGGGAAAAAAACAGGATATTTGCCAATGGAAGTCCAGTTAGGATATTAGCCTCTGATAGCAGCTGACTTCCATCTTATCCAAGCGCTCTTTCAAAAGTTTTCTCTACTTTCTGATAACTTTTCTCTTTTTCCTTTTTCTTTTCTTTTTTTTTTTTTTTTTTTGAGACAGGGTCTCACTCTGTCTCCCAGGCTGAAGTGCAGTGGTGTGACCATGGCTCACTCAATCAATCCTCCCACCTCACCTCCCGAGTAGCTGGGACTACAGGCATGCACCACCACACCCGGCTAATTTTTTTGTGTTTTTTTGTAGAGACGGAGTTTTGCCATGTTACCCAGGCTGGTCTCAAATTCCTGGGCTCAAGCGATCCACCTGGCCCTGATAACCTTTCTATATATATACATATATCAAAATGATAAATATACATGGATTTTTCAGGAAGTGGGGAAACTTTTCAGAGGTTACTATTTCACTAAAACCCCATAAGTGGTCAATACTTACATCAATTAGTAGACGCAGCCCCTAGATGAGTGTGGCAGCCTCTACAAAATAAAGTAAAAAACTGGTGATGGGTTGGGGGAGGGATGATCCAAGTAATTTAAAGAGAAATCCTTCCACTAATAATCATTTATGACACTTATTTACTTATTGAAATTATAAAGTTTGTACAAACTTTCTGTTTTTCTTTTCCTTTTCCTTTTTTCTTTCTTTCTTTTTTTTTTCTTGGAGACAAAGTCTTGCTCTATCTCCCAGGCTGGAGTGCAGTGGCTCAATGTCAGCTCACTGCAACCTTCTGTCTCCTGGGCTCAAGTAATACTCCTACCTCAGCCTCCCAAGTAGCTGGGATTGCAGGCATGCACTACCACACCCAGCTCATTTTTGCACTTTTAGTAGAGACAGGGTTTTGCCATGTTGGCCAGGCTGGTCTCGAACTGCTCGCCTCTAGCCTCACCCACCTCAACCTCCCAAAGTACTGGGATTACAGGTGCAAACCACTATGCCCAGAACACATTTTCTTAATATATATTTTTTCATGCTGAGTGTCAAACCATGAGCCTCACGTCCTAGGTGATATTTAGCATTCCCAAAATGGTATAGAGTGCCCAGAAGGCAAATGTTTTGTCTTTTACCAAACACACATCACTTTGCTTTTGCATATATATATATACACACACACACATGCCTAATATACACATATATGTTTTTTTTTCCACACTGAACTCTAAGTGATCGCCATGCAAAGCATAATTGCTTTCGGATCTTGTTTAGTTTCCTAAGAAGGAAGTTTCCTTCTAGGAAGCTGCACTGGCTAGATGCCTTCACGAAACACTAACAGGATTTCAAAAGAAATTTGTTTCTTCGGAAAGAGAAAGAGGTGTCCATGAAACCTTTGTGAGAAGACAAAAACACTTAAGTGATTAAAAACTACTCATGGTCTGCAGGTAAAAAGGCATATGTATCCCAAATGTTGAAGCCATCGTACTTCTATTCACACCCCTAAACCGTGTAGAAGTTCGCTGGGAGGTGAGGACTCCAACAGCTGTGGAAAAACGTTTCTCTTTCCTCTCAGCTTGCACACATCATGGCGGTTGCCGCCCAGCAGCCTCCTCAGCCTGGCGGCGGGAAGCACAGAGGCAAGGCTCAGTATGTGCTGGCCAAGTGGGCTCGGTGCTGCGACTCTGGCGGACCCAGTCAGCTATAGCCCAGGTTATGGGGCATCCTCATCACCTGCAACATGAACCAGCCCAAGTGTGTAGAGGAGGCCTACACCCTACTCAACGAATATGGCGACAACACGTATAGGCTGGAAAAGTTTACAGACAAGGATCAGAAGCCCCCTGGAAGTGAGGGAGAAGATGATGATGTGGAGGCTGCCTTGAAGAAAGAAGTTGGTGACATGAAGGCATCTACAGAGATAAGCCTAAGAAGATTCCAGTTAGTGGAAAGTGGAGCAAATAACATTGTCTTCATCAGGACACTCGGGATAGAACCTGATAAATTGGTGCATCATATTCTCCAGGATGTGTACAAAACCAAGACGACTCAAGTTATTCTACGAATGTTACCCATCTCAGGCACATGCAAGGCTTTTTTAGAGGATATGAAAAAATATGCAGAAACATTTTTGGAACCCTAGTTTAAAGCTCCAAGCAAAGAGACGTTTCAGATTGTGTACAAATCTCGAAATAGCAGTCATGAGAGGTGAACCCAGCCAGACTTCCTGGGGCCAGTGGGGACTTGGAGAACTAGTCGGTCTTACAAGGGGATTGTAAAATGCACCAATCAGCGCTCTGTAGCTAGCAAGAGGTTTGTAAAATGAACCAATCAACACTCTGTAAAAATGCACCAATCAATGCTCTGTAGCTAGCAAGAGGTGTGTAAAATGGACCAGTCAGCAGGATTCTAAAAGTAACCAATCATTGTGAGGATTGAGAAAAGGGCATTCTGATAGGACAGAAACAGGACATGGGAGGGGACAAATAAGGGAATAAAAGTTGGCGACCCCAGCCAGCAGTGGCAACCCACTTGGTCCCCTCACATGCTGTGGAAGCTTTGTTCTTTCACTCTTCACAATAAAATCTTGCTGCTGCTCACTCTTTGGGTCCATGCCACCTTTAAGGGCTGTAACACTCACCGGGAAGGCCCGTGGCTTCATTCTTGAAGTCAGTGAGATCACGAACCCACCAGAAGGAACCAACTCCGGACACAGTCACATGAATAGAGAAGTTATCAAAGAATTGGGAGGAATAGTGTGTACCCTCAATTCAGAAAATAAACTGGATCTCACCAATCCACAGTACATAGTGGTAGTAGAAATCATCAAAGCTGTCTGTTGCCTGAGTGTCGTGAAAGATTACATGTTTAGAAAATACAATTTCCGGTTGGGCGCAGTGGCTCATGCCTGTAATCCCAACACTTTGGGAGGCCAAGGACATGGGCAGATCACGAGGACAAGAGATCAAGACCATGCTGGCCAACACGGTGAAACCCCATCTCCACTAAAAATTAAAAAATGAGCTGGGCATGGTGGTGTGGGCCTGTAGTCTTAGCTACTTGGGAGGAGGCTGAGGCAGGAGAATTGCTTGAACCCGGGGGGCTTAGGTTGCAGTGAGCTGAGGTGGGAGATGGTGCCATTGCACTCCAGCCTGGCAACAGAGCATTCAAAAAAAAAAAAAAAAAAAGAAAGAAAGAAAAAGAAATTCAGTCTCCAGGAGATGATAAAGAGCTCTAAGGATCCATCACAGCTTAACTCAGAGCAGGGAAATGGGAAAGAAGGTAAACTGGAAGCTGCTGACAAATCAGATCGAAACAACACAGCAGAAGGGAAAAATAACTAGCAGGTACCAGAGAATACTGAGGTGCTGGGGCAGACGAAACCGTCTAATCCGCAGGTGGTAAATGAGGGAGGAGCCAAACCTGAACTTGCAAGTCAAGCCACAGAAGGGTCCAAATCAAATGAAAATGATCTCTCATAGGAGGCCATTTGGTGCTGGAGGTGGGTTTCTCAACTGGGGCTCTATGAGATGTTGCTGGGGTTCCACCTTGAATTGTGACTAAAAACAGTTTTTTATTTGTGTGCTGCATTATGCTGTTCTCACAGTAGTGAACAATGATTGCACAGCCCTGTTAATCATTTTGTTAGGGATCTTTCAGCCCTTATGGAATTATGTAGAGGCAGACCCATGTGCCACACTATTGCAAAGAGGGGAAGATGGGAGGGGAGGGGGATGCTGGCCTTTCCCAGGCTCCTCTTATGCAGTGCCAGCTGACTTACTGTAGTGAACTGACCGTAAAGTAGAAAATCAGAGGGGAGTTTTCATTCGAAGGAAGGAGTTTTTACATGCCACAGCTCAGCTGTCCCCCTGCCAGTTTGTTGTAAACATTGCAAGAATGTGGAACATGTAGATTAGAAGTGAATGGTTTGGTGAAGTTTTTGTACTGTTGTGATTTTCTTGTTTGGCTACGTCTGTTTTTATATTTTATTAACATTTGTGTGTAACAAAGCTGACAGTTCAGTGCTGCAATTTGGGAAGGCAAGATGTGAGAAAGAAGAGAGCCATTTTAGGCACAGAGCTACAGACATTTCTGAAAAGGTTGGTGATGAAGAATTTTGGTCTTCTGAGTATACTTCAGTATTCTAGTGCAACAAGGGAGACAAAGAAATTCTGTCTTTATAATGAAAGCTAGTCCTCAAGGGTTTTATATGAACTCAGTCCAAGCTGTCCTATCCCATTGTGTATAGTCTGTGGCATGCAACTTACAAAACTAGAAATTGTAACTATAAGTCACAGCCACTTGACAAGAAAGAATATTCATTATTTTCAAATTGCTTTTGGACTATCAAAACAGTAAGGCTTTTGTTCAAAAATCACATTTAGTCAAAAGGTTTAGGAAGCGAATTATCTAGTAGCAGAACTTATCTCAGGAAAGGAAAATATGCATAGTTGATGAGAATCTAATAACATTACAATGCTGGGGCAGGATGCAGTACAAGATTGAAAAGACTTTATTCTCAATAAGTCTTGAGAATAAAAGACTTTATTCTCAATAAGTCTTGAGAATAAAAGACTTTATTCTCAATAAGTCTGATATCTCAAATGATGCTAAAAAGGTTTTGCATCATTAACTGAAAAGCAGCAACTTCTCTATCCAGGATGATGAGTCAACAGGTTTCACAAATATTTGTCATGCTGTAGCATTTGTAAGATTTGTAAATGATGAAATTCAAAGAAAACTTCTTCTATTTCTAGGCTACCAAAACAAAGGCCAATATATAATGTTGTGACATCCTATTTGGTAACTAGAGGTCTGTTATCTACCCTCCTGGTGCCCCATCAGTGGTTGTCTCCGTAAGTAATTTTGCATCATTAAAAAAAAAAAGAAAGAAAGAAATCCTGATGTTGACATTATAGCACACTGCTTTCTTCAGAGAGATGCTGATATCAAAAAACTTGAAGATACAGTGACGTTCTGAATAATGCTACAAAACTGGTTACCTGTATCAAAGACCCATTTATGCAAAAATGTTAAAAAAATTAAAACACTCAAAACAAAAACCTGGACAAATAGCACATAAACCTCCTGCACCATACAGACATCCAGTGACTTATCAGAGGAAGAGTTCTCTACAGGACATTTGAGTTGAAAGGTGAATTGCCAAGTACTTACAAGAAAAGAGCCAGCTTTTGCTGAGTGCTTTGGAAATGAAAAATGGCTACAGAAACTAGCCTATTTAGCAGATGATTTTCATCACATGAACAAATGAACAAGTCTCTGAAAGGTTCTGGGAAAAATTTTTTTCTTAAAGTGACAAGAGTCTTAGATCTAAAAGGAAACTGATTTGCTACCTTGCCGGGGGATTCTTGAAATGTTTCTGCAGCCACTTGGACTTGAAAATGAAGAGTACAACTCTCAAATCTTTCTAGAACCCACCTGGAGGAACCACAAAACCCAATTAAGTAGTATTTTCTCTCCTTTTCCCAGCACTAGTATATGACTGTATGGGGAACCCTTTCTGCAAACCTGCTCAGCTTGAAATTTTGTCTCCGAAAGAAGAGAATGAACTCAGCTCTTGTCTGACAGTCCTATATTTCTGTGAAATAAGAGTATTCTTCAACTTAGTGCTCACACTCACACACCATAAGGGTTCCCTGCAGGGGTTTCCTGAATTTGAAAGTTTTTTCATGGCCTATTTTTTGGGTAAAATAATTGAAAAAGGCAGACACCAACAAAGTCTGCAAAGTAAACTGTCCAGAATAAGAATATTAAGGAGCTGTAAAATTAGCTTGTGGAAATGGGCTTATCCTTAAGTTTTAAAAAGTTAGGAAGTAGTAAAAATGTTAGGCTTCCTGCACAAGTGGCTATGTTTATTTAATGGCTAGTGAACATGGGAATATATTTTTATCCTCGTAGCTAGCAGTTCTGTTTGGTAAACCAGACTAGAATGATTTGAGAGGGGCAAAGAGAATAGGCAGGACCTTCCTTCTATAGCTTTACATATTTAGAATGTTAATTCTTAATGGTGTTGAAGTTACCTTGAAAAGATTGATAAGAGATTTATTAATATTATTTAGGGGAATAGGGAGGATAGAATTTTGGTGCCTTCTTCAGCAGACATACTCCATGACATTCTTTTATTTTGATAGTGCATGACAAAAGGACATGGAAAAAAATTGACCATATGCCTACAGAATATGCAACTCTGTGGAACTAAGTTGTTTTTACTTTGTGAAAGTTGCCACTCTACAGAAAGATTTTGATTTTATAGTTTGTTTTTAGTTGCCTTTTATATTTATTTGTATTTGGTAAGGCTCGGTTGTTATACAAGCTGTTCCTTCCCAGCTACAAAATCCTCTGTTTGGTTGTAACCTGAACTCATTAAAAGACTTGTTTTCAGGTTTATCAACTGTTTATTTTCACTGACATTTGAGCATGTTATTTTATAAATGATGAGATTCCAGGGTAGGAGGTGAGTGCTTTTTAATTCCCCTTTAGTTTTTTCTTCTAAAAATTACATCAGTTTAAAAAAAACAAAACAAAAAAAAAAACAAAAAAAAAAAACCCTGCAGTCTTGCGGTTGAGAAAACTTGTTTACAAGCTCTATAGAGAAAAGAATGTTAAACTTTGTATTTTAAAACATGTTTCTCTAAGGTTAAACACGGTTTTCAAATGCTATTTTTACTTGTACTTTGCTTTTGGTACAGCCAAATATCAACCTTGTTTTTCATAGTTCCTGATATTTTCAGAAAAATCAAAATAAATTTGTTCCCTAAAAAAAAAAAAAAAAATTAGTTTGCCAATGGTCTAGGAAGCTGTAACCTCATCATTCTATTGGTAGCATAGTCTATTCCTAACCAGACACACATGTGTTAATGAAGCCACAAGGTTTAGGTCTTTCCTAATGGCTTCAATTGGGTGATTTTTATCCAAGCAATCTGCCTCCTCTTTTTAATTCTGTCTTCCCTGTAAGTATTCCTACACTAAAAGGAAAAAATACATTTTTCATTTTACCAAAAAAAAAAATTACCTAAATTAAGGTTTTTATAGTAACAATGTCTTCATAGTTATGGACTACCTTTCCTTCCTTTAAAAAAAAAAAAAAAAAGGCAACAAAATATCCACAAAGGTCACTTTCACCCAGCACAGAAAACCCTACCTCCCACCATCCAAAAATGTCACCTTTGAGCTGCCAACAGGATTTCTCACTATTCCTTAGGCATTCCTCCAGATAGTTTTTTCAAAGTCTGACTTAACTCAGCACAATTTAACCTGAGATTTGTAGAGGTCAGACTCTAGCAAAATATGACTACAAAAAATGGAGATACTAGTTTTAAACTGCATAAATATATATATAAATAAATCCATCAGCTCTCTCAACTGCAGCAGTCTAATCATTAATCAATAATCTATCAATTGACATAAGTAACCTACATGATATTAATTACATCATTACATAGAATTCATCTGTGTAGAGCAACTCTGTCCAATAGAAATAAAATATGACTTATATGTGCAATGTAAGTCTTCTTGTAGCAGCATTCATTAAGTTAAAACAAGTTAAAATTAAATTTAATAATATATTTTATTTAACCCAATATATCCAAACTAATATCGTTTCAACATGTGATCAATATTTTAAAATTATTGCCAGGCACAGTGGCTCACACCTGTAATTCCAGCACTTTGGGAGGCTGAGGCAGGTGGATCACTTGAGGTCAGGAGTTTGTACCAGCCTGGGCAACATAGGGAAACCCCATCTCTACTAAAAATACAAAAATTAGCCAGGCATGGTGGCATGTGCCTGTAGTTCCAGCTACTCGGGAGACTGAGGCAGGAGAATTGCTTAAACCCAGGAGGAGGAGGTTGCAGTGAGCCGACATTGTGTCACTGCACTCTAGCCTGGATGACAGAACAAGACTGTCTCAAAAACAAAACAAAGCAAAAATCATCAAGGTATTTTTGTACTCTTCTTTACAAAATCCATAGTGTATCTTAGACTTCCTGCACATCTCATTACATTCTAGATACAATTCCAGGGCACAGTAGCTCCAGGTGGGGTGGACAGTGCAGGTCTAGAGGGTGCTGGATTAAAGGGTTGGACAAACACTGCGTGAACACTACCAGTTCTCCCAGTCTTCAATGTGCCCATAGATGTCAGAAGATTAAATTAGTCTCTTATATCCACTTACATTTGTCTCTTCAGAGAATTTGACAACTAGTGTGTAAAGTTTAAATTGCTTTTAAGTTGGTATTAGTTGCACCATGTTAAGAAAATAAAATCAGTGTTGATTTGCTGTATTCTTCTCCTATTGCTACTATAACAAATTATCACAAATTTATTGGCTTAAAACAACACATATTTATTATCTTACAGTTCAGGAGATCAGAAGTCTAAAACGGGTTGGCATGGTTGTGTTCCTTCCGGAGGCTCTTGGGGGAATCCATTTCCTTGCCTTTTCCAGCTTCTAGAGGTGGCCTGCATTCCTTGGCTCAGGGCCCCTTCGTTCATCTTCAAAACAAAACCAGCAGCATATCATCCTCAAATCTCTCTGTCTCTTTCTCTCTCCTCTGCTCAAACATCATATCTCCTACTCTTATTTCTGACTTTCTTCCTCCCTCATAGGAGGAGCCTTCTGATGACATTGAACCCACCTGGTTAATCCAGGATAATCTCCCCACATCAAGATCCTTAATCATGTATACAAACTCCCTTTTGCCATGTAAGGTATCATATTTACAGATTCTGGGGATTAGGATGTGAATATCTTTGGAGGACCACGGCAGACAGAATTGTCTACCACAATGAAATAGGCTCATATGCTCAACTCAGATCTACAGGTGAGATTTTGTCTCAACACATCTAGTTATGACACAGCTATGGCAAAAACTAGCTATGCCCTAGATCAGTGGTCTCCAGCCTTTTTAGCACCAAGGACCAATTTTGTGAAAGACAAGTTTTTCCATGGCCAGCTGGCAGAGGGGATAGTTTCAGGATAAAACTGTTCCACCTCAAATCATCAGGCATTAATTAGAGTCTCATAAGAAGCACACCACCTAGATCCCTCGCACGTGCAGTTCACCATAGGGTTCTTATGAGAGTCTAATGCCGCCGCCCATCTCACTAATGCTCATTTACTTGCCACTCACTTCCTGCTGTGCAGCCCAGTTACGAACAGGCCACAGATGAATACCGGTCCATGGTCCAGGGGTTCGGGACCTCTGTGCTGGGTGACTATTTGTTCCAAGCAGTATTTCATAAAAGTGAAAATGTAGTGTAATAAATATTAGACACATGCTTGGCTTTAATAAGTGAATGTGGTGGTTTCTAGAACTTAAATATATATGCTTAGGGAAAGGCAAGATAGTAGGTATATGAGTTGAATCTGGAAAGAAAGACTCTTTAGCTGTGTAGTACCTATTTTTTAAGCCGTTGTTCCAAATTTGCCAGGAAAAATCTTCACCTTCACACTCAAGTAATTAGTACCACATTTAGCACGGAGTATGCTTTGTCACAAGGATATGATAAAATTCTTTTATAAGAATTTACTCTTTGCTAAATACATGTGATGAAGTAAAAAAAATCTTAAATCAACAAATATTTAATAAGAATATTATGAGGAAGGCACAGTGCCCAGTACAAAATATACCATAACTTAAACTATAAATTTAACTTTCTTAAGAATAACGACTACTTTAAAAATTTTCCTTCCTTAGCAAGTCAGTGCAAGCAAACTGTTCATGGATTCCACTGGAATATTGCCCTTTAATACTTTCTCTTCAATTTAATCTTATTTGGAGGTTCTATTTACACACTGAAAGAGAAAATTGAGGCAACAATTCCAATTTTAAAACATGTGTTCCTGAACTGCCTGGATCAACATCCGAGTTTGCACCATCCCTGTGTGCTCAGGCGCCAAGTCTCTTGTCCTTGGGGGATGGACAGATACACCCTGACTTGTGATGGGGTTATGTCGCAATAAACTAATCATAAATTGAAAATATCTTAAGTTTAAAATGCATTTAATACACCGAATCTACAGAATATCGTGGCTTAGCCTAACCTTCTTGAAACATGCTCAGAATACTTACATCAGCCTACAGATGGGCAACACTACCTAACACAAAGCCTATTTTATAAGGTGTGGAATATCTCATGTAATTTTTTGAATACTATACTGAAAGTAAAAACCAGGATGACTGTATGGGCACTCCAATTAGAGTTACTACTGAATGCTTTTCACTTTTGCACCATCATAAAGTCAAAAAAGCATAAGTGGAACCATTGTTAGATTGGGGGCCAATTCCAATCCTCAGCTCATGCTGCAATAACAAAATACCATAGACTGAGTGGCTCAACAACAGACATTTATTTCCACAGTTATGGAGGCCAGAAGTCTTCATGCACCAGCATGGTTGGAGCTAGATCCCTCCTTCCGGCTTGCAGATGGCCGCCTTCTTCCTGTGTCCTCACAATGGCAGAAAAAGAGACACACAGCAAGCTCTCTGGTGCCCCTTCTTTTAACAGTACTAATCCCATCGTGAGGCCATGGCCTCATGACCTCATCTAAACTTAATTATCTCCCAAAGGCCCCATCTCCAAATACCATGACATTGGGGGTTAAGGCTTCAAAATACGAATTTTACAGGGACGTAATTCAGTCCATAGCATGGAATATGCAGGACCTAGGCAAAAAAGGGCCTCAGGGTGATGGACCTATTCTGGCAAACTGGATCAGACTCAGCTCTTTAGTCATCCTCCAGCGTTCCTGGTGGAGGATGTTCTTCCAGACACCCCAAGCTGTGGGGAGAAGAGTAAATGTGATTACTGCTGAAAGCTCATTTCTCAGGTTCTCTAAATATGGGTTCAATGTGCAACCCTCAAAGGGAATTTTCTACCCAAAACTATAGCTTTGCAGCTAAACAATTATATTCTTGAAATGATGTCTAGGGAGACTGAGTTTTCTTAAATAACAAATCTAAGGAGAAACCAAATGCCTAGCTGGCAAGACAACTTTCTTGCCTAATTTTACTTTTTAAAATATTTTTTACTTTTCTTGAAATAGAAATAAATAGGGTGAAGTTCTACAAGCCAGGGAAAAGATTCACTTACCGATTCTTGAACTAAAATATTACTGTGCTGAAAAGAGAAGCAGATGATGAGTATATATATGACAATCACTTTCATGAAAACTCAGTTCTAGAAAGACACTAAATTTCATTTATTGTTTGTCTAAAGAGAGAGTGCATGCATAGTAATTAACGGACAAGACGGTCAAAAAGTAACTGTTCTAGTGCTTTATTCTGGATAAATGCAGTGTAATTATGATTCTTGTGAATTTCAGTGAAGCATGATTTAATACTACAGCAAGGGTGCCATTAAAGTGTGGGTATTAACTTTCCAATAATTTCTAGAAATTGAAATGGAATGTGTTTGGCAATAACATGACATTTTGACACCAATGAAAATATTTTATGTAGTTATGTAAGTGATAAAAATAAATGCTTTATAAAAACTTATCCAGAAGGACTTATAACTAGGAAAAACAATCATAATTAACAAGATTTTGTGAAGCGTGCAGCAGCCAAAGACAACTTTTAGGCCAGCTGAAGGTGATGAGGTCATTTCTGGTCCTAAGTTCATAGAATGTGACCACCTGTAGAGATTTTTTTAACGCACTTAAAGGAATTAATTTTCCAAATATGGAGAAACTGAGAGAGTCTCCGTCTTTTACGTGACTTTCTATTGTGCCAATGTAATGGAATCAAATACACACTTCAGCTTTTTAAGCAGCTGTTCCTATGGTGCAGGAGTAAATGTGTAAACTCTACCAGTACCAGCTGGAAAAAAAGAACATGAATCTATTATTTCCGAAAGTATTATGAAACCTAGATTTTGTTTCCAGGATAGAATGTGTCCAAAGCAACCAAATTAAGAGGAGGATTGTGAAATTATCCAGTGGATAAGGAACCATCTTGACATTTCGACTGGCTGATACAAACAAAGCTATATGGGCAGGTGACCCTGCCTCCTGTTGCATTAACTGTGCAGAGTCCACCACAATACTGAAGAGATTCTTTTTACTATTTTTAACTGGGATCAGTACAGCACAAGACTCTTAACCACAGTAACATCAAAAGAACAAGACAAGTATATGTCTTTTTCAAAATGAACATTACTGATCTCTAAATTCATAATGTCTACCGAGGATTTCTAAGTCAAATAATAACAATTATGATGATAGTAATAATAATAGAAGATATTTCACTAAAACATGCATATCTTTTGACTCTACATTTAAATATAATTTTAATAAAATTCTATTTGTAAGTATTACCAAATAAGGACAAAAAAGTTTTAGTGTATGATGGTGTTTTTCAAAATAAAATTTACCTTTTAGAGAATTTTTAGGTTCACAGCAAAATTGAGTACAAAGTACAGAGAGTTCCCGTCTATACCCTGCACCCCCTGACACACATACGTAGACAACTATCAGTCTCCTACAAGAAAGTGGTACATTTGTTACAATCAACAAACCTACATTTATACATGTTTATCATCCAAAATCCATAGCTTATTAGAGTTCATTCTTGATGTTGTATATTCTATGGCTTTGGACATGTAGCCACCATTATAGTATCATAAACAATAGTTTCACTGTTGTAAAAAATCCTCCATGTTCCATCTACTTATCTCTCATTCCTCCTCAACCCCTGGCAAGTACGGTTCTTTTTACTGTCTCTATAGTTTTACATTTTCCAGAATGTCACATAGTTAGAATCATACAGTATATAGCCTTTTAAGATTGGCTTCTTTCACTTAGCAATATGCATTTAAGTTTTCCTCATGTCTTTTTGTGGCTTGATAGACCACCCCTGAAGAAACTGCTCAGGTTGCTACAATGTCTGCAAATGGAGACAAAGAAATTGGCAACCTAATTTCTGATGCAATGAAAAAGGTCAAAAGAAAGGGTTTCATCACAGTAAAGATGGAAAAACACTACGGATGAATTAGACATTATTGAAGGCATGAGGCCAGGTGCGGTGGCTCACGCCTGTAATCCCAGCACTTCGGGAGGCAGAGGCGGGCAGATCACGAGGTCAGGAGACTGAGACCACCCTGGCTAACACGGTGAAACCCCATCTCTACTAAAAATACAAAAAATTAGCCGGATGTGGTGACATGCGCCTGTAGTCCCAGCTACTTGGGAGGCTGAGGCAGGAGAATCGCTTGAACCCAGGAGGCAGAGGTTGTAGTGAGCTGAGATTGTACCACTGCACTCCAGCGTGGGTGACAGAGCGAGACTCCATCTAAAAAAAAGAAAAAAGAAATTATTGAAGGCATGAAAGTTTGAGGATATATTTCTCCATACTTTATTAATACATCAAAAGGTCAGAAATGTGAATTCCAGGATTCTTATGTTCTATTGAGTGAAAAGAAAATTTCTAGTGTCCAGCCCATTGTACCTGCTCTTGAAATTGCCCATGCTCACCATAAGCCTTTGGTCATAATTGCTGAAAATGTTGATGGAAAAACTCTAAGTACACTCATTTTGAATAGGCTAAAAGTTGGTCTTCAGGTTGTAGCAGTCAAAGCTCCGAGGTTTGGTGACAGTAGAAAGAACCAGTTTAATGGTATAACTATTGCTACTGGTGGTGTACTGTTTGAAGAAGAGGAGTTGACCTTAAATCTCGAAGATATTCAGCCTCATGACTTAGGAGAAGTTGGAGAGGTCACTGTGATCAAACATGATGCTATGTTCTTAAAAGGAAAAGGTGACAAGGCTCAAGTTGAAAAACGAATTCAAGGAATTATTGAGCAACTGGATGTCACAACTAGTGAATATGAAAAGGAAAAATTGAACGGCTGGCAAAACTTTCAGATAGAGTAGCTGTGCTGACAGTTAGTGGGACAAGTGATATTGAAGTGAATGAAAAGAAAGACAGAGTTACAGATGCCCTTAATGCTACAAGAGCTGTTGTGGAAGAAGGCATTGTTCTGGGGAGGGGGTTGTACCCTACTTTGGTGCATTGGTGCCTTGGACTCATTGACTCCAGCTAATGAAGATCAAAAAATTGGTATAGAAATTATTAAGAGAACACTCAAAATTCCTGAAATGACCATTGCTAAAAATGCAGGTGTTGAAGGATCTTTGATAGTTGAGAAAATTACGTAGTTCCTCAGAAGTTGGTTATGATGCCATGGTCAGAGATTTTGTGAATATGGTGGAAAAAGGAATTATTGAGCCAACAAAGGTTGTGAGAAGTGCTTTATTGGATGCTGCTGGGGTAGCCTCTCTGTTAACTACAGCAGAAGTTGTAGTCACAGAAATTCCTAAAAAAAGAGAAGGACCCTGTAATGGGTGCAATGGGTAGAATGGGAGGTGTTATGGGAGATGGCAAGTTCTAATTATTAGAATAGTGCTTTACTTTAATTAATGAACTATGGCAGGAAGTCCAAGGCAGTGTTCCTCACCAATAACTTCAGAGAAGCTGGAGAAAATGACTGAAGAAGAGGCTAGCTGATGTTCAGGAAATCACTATAACGATCAGTTACTGGTTTCAAGTGACAAATATATAACGTTTGACTGCTGTCATTGTCTATGCCTACAGATAATTTATTTGTATTTTTGGATAAAAAGACATTTGTATAGTCCTAATACTGGGTGCAAAAGCCACGTACCAATGTACTGCTTTGAACTTAAATCACTGAGGCATTTTTAATACTATTCTGTTAAAATATTTAGGGCTTGCCACCACCAGAGGAGAATTTAAGCAGCCTTTCTGTGGAGAGTGAGAATAATTGTGTACAAAGTAGAGAAATATCCAATTATGTGACAACCTTAGTGTAATAAAAATTTGTTTAAAGTTAAAAAAAAAAAAAAAAAAGAACTGGAACAAGACAAAGATGTCCGCACTCGCCATTCCTATTCAACACAGTACTGGAATTCCTAGCCAGTACAATTAGAAAAGAGAAATAAATTAAGGGCATCCAAATCAGAAAGGAAGAAGTCAAATTTCTAATTAATTAGAAAACCCTAAAGACTTCACAAAAAAATGTTGGAACTGATAAATGAATTTAGTTGGAACTGAAAAATGAATTCTAAGTAAAGTTGCAGGATACAAAATAATCATACAAAAATCAATAGTATTTATATACACTAACAGCACATGCTCTGAGAAAGAAATCAAGAAGGCAAACCCATTCACAATAGCTACATGAATTATAAAATACCTAGAATACATTTAACCAAATAAGTGAAAGATCTATCTTAGAAAAGCTATAACACACTGATGAAGGAAATTGAAGAGGACATTTTAAAAATGGAAAGGGTTCATGACCAGCCTGGTCAACATGGTGAAACTGTGTCTCTACTAAAAAAAAAAAAGACAAAACGCTTGAACCTGGGAGGCAGAGGTTGCAGTGAGCTGAGATTCCACCATCGCACTCTAGCCTGGCTGACAGAGTGAGACTCCATATATATATATAAAAAGGAAAGATATTGTATGCTCATGGATTAGAATTGATATTGTCAAAATGTCAATACTACCCAGAGCAATCTACAGATTTAATGAAATTCCTATCAAAATACCAATGACATTCTTCACAGAAATAGAAAAAACAGTCCCCAAATTTACATGAAACCACAAAAGACTCTGAATAGCCAAAGGAATCCTGAGCAAAATGAACAAAGCTGGAGGCATCACACTACATGACTTCAAAACACATTATAAACCAATGGTAACCAAAGTAGCATGGTACTTGGGGAAAAATAGACACATAAGGCTAGGTGCAGTGGCTCACGACTGTGTTCTCAGCACTTTGGGAGGCTGAGGCGGGAAGATCACTTGAGGCCAGGAGTTTGAGACCAGCCTTAGCAACATACTGAGACCCTATGTCTACAAAAAAGAAAAAAAAAATAGCTGGGCATGGTGGCGTGCACTAGTTGTCCCTAGCTGCTCAGGAGGCTGAGGCTGGAGGACTGCTTGAGTCTAGGAGTTAGAGGCTGCAGTGAGCTATGATCACACCACTGCACTCTAGTGTGGGTGACAGGGTGTGATCCTGTCAGAAAGAAAAAAAGACAGACAGAGAGAGAGAGAGAGGAAGGAAGGAAGGAAGGAAGGAAGGACACACAGAACAATGCAACAGAATAGAGAACCCAGAAATAAATCCATGTATTCACAACCAACTCATTTTTACAAAGGTGCCAAGAACAAACACTGGGAAAAAGACAGTCTCTTCAACAAATGGTGCTGAAAAACTAGATAACCCCATGCAGAAGGATGAAACTAGACCCCTATCTCTAAGCATATAGAAAAAGCAAATCAAAATGGATCAATGACTTAAATCCAAAACCTTAAACTATGAAACTACTAGAAGAAAACAATGGGGAAATGCTTCAGGACATTAGTCTGGGCAAAGGTTCTTGAGTAAGATCTCAAAAGCACAGGCTACAAAAGCAAAAATAGACAAATAGGATTATATCAAGTGAAAAAGCCTTTGCACAGCAGTGACAATCAACAAAGAGAAGAGACAGCTCATCTACTGGGAGAAATTATTTGCAAATTATCCAACTGACAAGGAATTAATTACCAGAATATATGAGGAGCTCAAACAACTCGACAGCAGAAAAACAAATAATCCAATTAAAAATGAGAAAAATATCTGAGTAGATATTTTTCAAAAGAAGACAAACAAATGGCCAACAGGTATAAAATAAAATGCTCAACATCACTAATCATGGAAAAAATGCAAATCAAAACCACAATGAGATATCCTCTCACCTTAGTTAAAATGGCTTTTATTAAAAAGACAAAGAGGCCGGGTGTGGTGGCTGAAGCCTGTAATCCCAGCACGTTGGGAGGCTGAGGTGGGTGGATCACCTAAGGTCAGGAGTTTGAAACCAGCATGGCTAACATGATGAAACCCCGTCTCTACTAAATACACAAAAATTAGCTGGGCATAGTGGTGGGCGTCTGTAATCCCATCTACTCTGGAGGCTGAGGTAGGAGAATCGCTTGAACCTGGGAGGCGGAGGTTGCAGTGAGCCGAGGTCATGCCACTGTACTCCTGGCTGGGTGACAGAGTGAGACTCCATCTCAAAAAAAAAAAAAAAAAAAAAAAAAAAGAAAAGAAAAAAAAGACAAAGAATAATGAGTGCTGGCAAGGATGTGGAGAAAGGGGCACCCTCATACACTGTTGGTGGGAATGTAAACTAGTACAGTCACTATGGAGAACAGTTTAGAGGTTCCTCAGAAAACTAAAAATAGAGCTACCATAGAAGACAGCAATCCCACTACTGGGTATATACCAAAAAAACCAAAATATCAAAGAAATATCTGTGCTCACATGTTTATTGTAGCATTATTCACGATAGCCAAAATATGGAATCAACCTAAGTACCTATCAATGCATGAAGAAACTGTGGTATATATACACAATAGAATATTATTCAGCCACAAAAAAGAATGAAATCCTGTCATTTGCAGCAACATGGGCAGAACTGGGGGTCACTATGTTATGTGAAATAAGCCAGGCACAGAAAGACACATATTGCATGTTCTCATTCATATGTGGGAGCTAAAAAAGTGGACCTCATGGAGGTAGAGAGAAGAAGAACGGTTACCAGAGACTGAGAAGGATGGGGGAAGAGGGAATAAAGAGAGGTTGACTAATGGGCACAAAAATATAGTTAGATAGAAGATACAATACATAGTGTTTGGTAAGTCAGTAAGGTTGTTAGGGAAGCAGGAGCCCAGGAGAGCCAGGATGACACCAATTTAAGTTCCACTTTATTTTGAGACTAACCAGGCACATTCCTTGCCAGCCATGACCCATGGTCATAAGATGTTTACAGCTGAGGAAAACCTACAAGGACGCACTCCTACGACAGCAGAAAGTCTAGATGTCCCAATACTCATAACAATATATGGTTTCAAAATAATTATAGTTATGCTTTACTTACACACTAAAATGTCAAGAATCATTTTCCTTAAATCAACAGTATAATAAATTTTGTCATGCTGTCTGCTCACCCACATGTAGGCACAGCTTAGTTTGGCCTTTACATAGACAAGACCCCTACATAAGAAAAACTTAAAGACAGTACATTCCTCTGCTTGCTTTCTGAGGATGCCCTACTCTATAATGAAGTAGCTTTCAATAAACTGTATCTTCTCACCGTACAACCTTAGACTGGTGCTACATTTGTTATTGATTTTCGTAGCTAAGGATAATCATTTTAAAACATTTACATAATCCTCCTCATTTTTACTTTAAAAACCTTTATTCTTTCTTTCTCTCCCTGAATACATACAGTTTACTGTGGTATGCAAATTCACGTAGCAATGCTCTATTCCCAAATAAGCATTGTTTTCTTTTAGAGAGCCTAGAAACTTTCTGTTTGTTATTTATGTTAACAACACAAACCAACTTGAAATTAACTGGACTCCCTACAGAATCCTGATATATCTAAGAAAGACGTGGAATCTAGTCAAGGTCAGTACTAACCCTGAATATCGTGAAGAGAGCTGCAACTCATAGTTTCTATTAAAATGCAAACCAGGTGCTAAATGTTTCTTACTAGACAAAAAAGGAGGGATATTCTCTCTCACACTGAAAGAGGCTTGGACTAAAGCCTTCTTAAAAGCAGAAATATCCCTTATTATGTTATGTTATTATGTTATTAGACTCTATTACCTCTAAGAAACATTAAGTCTCACTAGAAAGATGAAAGTAAAATGACTGACTGAGCACATGCTCCTACCATCATAGCACCAAAAACCACAAGCAAGCATGGAACCAAATGACCTCAAAATAATTCATTTGAAACATCTCTTCAATAAGAAGTCATGACTGTAACATACTAGAAAATGCAGGGAATCCACATGTACCAGAGAGGGTTCCATTGCATACAATAGAATCTACGCTAGTTAGTTTAATCTAAAGGGAATTTATTACAGCAGAGGTTCCCCAACTCCAAGGCCATGGACTGGTACCTCCTGTCAGATCAGCGGCGGCATTAGATTCTCATAGAAGCGCAAACCCCATTGTGAACTGCACAGGTGAGGGATCTAGGTTGTGCACTCCTTATGAGAAACTCATGCCTGATGATCTGTCACTCAAATCACTCCCTAATGGGATCCTCTAGTTGCAGGAAAACAAGCTCTGGGCTCCCACTGATTCTACATTATGGTGAGGGTATAATTATTTCATTATATATTACAATGTAATAAATGAGGCCGAGGTGGGCAGATCATGAGGTCAGGAGATTGAGACCAACCTGGCTAACACGATGAAACCCCATCTCTGCTAAAACTACAAAAAATTAGCCGGGCGTGGTGGCACATGCCTGTAGTCCCAGCGACTGGGGAGGCTGAGGCAGGAGAATCACTTGAACGCAGAAGGCAAAGGTTGCAGTGAGCCAAGATCGCACCACTGCACTCCAGCCTGGGTGACAGAGCGAGACTCGGTCTCAAAAAATTACAGGTGTGGGCCACCGTGCCTAGCCTATTTTTTTTTAAATATTAGGAAAAAAATGTACTTACCAAATAAAAATCCCAATAAATAACCCACAAAGTAGAGTATACTCAGTTGATGAGATGACATGCTAGCTAGAAGCCTGAATTTCCCTAAAAATGAAAGAGAGGGTAGTGGGTGCAGTGGTGTGCTACCCAGATCCCCCTGTAGGGACCAAGGCACTCACTCTACCATATATTGGCTGTTGACAGGTCACAGCTAACTCCCTCTCTAGGTATTCTCCTCAGGAAAGAAAGCTTCTTTGCCCAGGTAATATCCCCTCCCAAAAGTACACAAGACACTTCACTTGGATTTAGGACAATCTGAAGTGTCAGCCCAAGCCCAAAGCTCCCAGCAGGGTCAGGCGAGGTCGTTGTTGCAATTACATCTCAGCTCAACTTCTCCCTCTACCCTGCCCCACTTCTCTCTCCACTGGCTGCATGCGAATCTCCACCTGAGAGTCTGTTTCTGGGTAGCCCATCCATCTAAGATAGACAGAAAGAACGAAAACAGAAGACATCTAGGTATTTGTCCTTCTGTCTAATCGGATTTCTAAGAGACAAGAACAGAGAATGGAGGGAAGGGAAAATCAAATAAAAGTATCAAAGTAGATTTTCCATCAATAAAAGAGAGTGATCAGATGAAACAGGCCCACCAACTGTTGGATAAGATGAAAAGAAAAAATACATGTATGCATATATGTGTTATATTAGCGTTCTCCAGAAAAACAGAACCAACAGGATGTGTGTATACACAGAAAGAGATTTATTTTAAGGAACTGGCTAAGGTGATTACGGAGGCTGACAGGTCTCAAGATCTTCAGGGTGGCCCTGCAGGATGGGGGCCCAGGAAAAGCCAATGTTGCAGTTCAAACCCAAAGGCCATCTGCTGCAGAATTCCCGAGGTCAGGAGATCAAGGTCATTCTTTTGTTCTTCCTAGGCCTCAAAGTGATTGGATGAGGCCCTCTCACATTATAGAGTGCTTTAAAGCTCACGAATGTAAATGTTAATCTCATGGAAAAACACCCTCACTAAAATATCCAGAGTGTCTGACCACATGTCTAAGTGATGTGGCCCAATCAAGGTGACACATAAAATTAAGCATCACACATATACATATACATCTACTATGAGACTTTCAGAAGACCAAAAATAAACACTTCCAGGGTAAAAAAAAAAAAAAAAAGATAAAGTATCTACAAAGGAATAAGACTGAATTGGCATGATATCTCATTGATACGGAAGGGCTGGGCTCCTGGCTAAACCTCGCCCTTAAGCCTGGAACATGGCCCTAAGTGAAAGCAGCTGACCTCGTTTTCAAATGCCCAAGTGTTGCCTTTTTGGCCTGCCACACCCCTATCTTGTGCCCATAAAAGCCTTTAGTTGGCAGAGCAACACAGGCAGCTGAGTAGCAGGGATACAAGTGGCTGAGTGGCGAACAGAGAAGCAACTGAGTGTCGGAGACTACAGATAGATGTGGCTAACTGCAGACAGTGCAGCTTCAGGGAAAGATCACCTTGTTCCCAGTCATTCTCTTTCCAATTTCCCATCCCGCCCCCCATCCGAGAGCCATTTCCATCATCCAATAAAATCCTCCACATACACTACCCTTCAATCTGTTCATGTGACCTGATTCTTAGACAAGAACCCGGGTGCCAAAAAGGCAGGGGCTTGGATGCTGCTGCAGGGCCTGCACAGAGCCTACTCTTGCCACAGAAGAGTCACCGGCCAGTTCCAGTGTTCACTCCCTCTGGTTCCCACACCCGCTTGCTTGCATGCTCCCTCTTGCAAGGAGTGGCCAGCAGCATGCTGAATGAAACAAGCCATTCCAGTTCCTGCCCACAAAGGGGGTCAAGGGAACTATCTTGTCTTCTCATCAATAGCAACACTGAATGTTAGGAAGACGCTGGAGAATTACCTTCAAAGTTCTGAGGGAATATTATTTTCAACCTAGAATCCTTAATACACAAAAACTGTTTTTTAGGTTGAGGACTTAAATAAAGACATTTGGGATATTACTCTCAGAAACAATTAGCAGAGTATGTATTCCAAACCAATATAAGTCATAAGAAAAATTATGGCATACTATAAAACTGTGGATCAGAGAACTATTAAAATATGTATATATTTTAAAAAAGCCAGGTGCATTGGCTCATGCCCATAATTCAGGAGACTTGGGAGGCTGAGAGGGGAGAATCAGTTGAGGCAAAGACTTCGAGACCAGCCTAGGCAACATAGCAAGACCCCATCTCTAAAAAAATAAAAAAAATAAAATAACATACGTAGTTAAATTAAATTAGTTAGTTGTTTTCAAAAATTAATAAGCATCTCCAAAATTTTCAGATGAACTCAACCTGGAAGGGGGGGTTAGGGGACATTGGAAAAAAAAGAGAAATAAAAACATGCCAGAATTTTTATCTTTATTAGGAGAAGATGTGATGCTGACCAATGGCAACACTAAGAAAAATGTGTGTGTGTTTCAAAGTTTAAGTGTGACTGACAGTGAAAAAAAGACAAAGGCAGATTAGGAAAATGGAAACAAAAAGAAGGCAAGATTGTATCCTTAATTTCAAGCAAATTAATTTCAGGCAAAATGAATACACAATACAAACACAAAGGCAGATACTTCATAGTAGGCATAATCTTCAGTCAACATGTATCAATCACTCCAATTGGCATAGCATTGAAATTAAAAAAACCAAAATCTATCAAGAAATATAAGTAGACAAACTCTCTAGTATGAAAAGACTTTTATTATAATTATTATAAAAAGTTAATTCACCTTATTCAGGCCATAAAGATCAAATAGATACAAAAATAAACAGGATTCTAGAAGACCTAAAAACCTAAGTAATAAGGTAAACCCAATTACTAAAGTCTATACTTTGAAACCAGAAACCAGAAAATAAACTTTCTTTTCAATGGCAGAGAGTAGGAAAGATATTTCTAAGAACAATACAAGAATGAGAAACAAACAAAATAAAGTAGATTGAATAAATATTTCCACCAAAAAAGGTTAATATCTGAAAAACTGTTAATATCTGAAAAACTGTTAATATCTGGTGGAAAATACTGTAAATATAACCAAAAGATAATAACACACTGGAGGAAAATAATTACCAATACTTACATGAGAAATTTCCAGGTAGCAGAAATCGTGTGTTTATTGCCTGGCATCCACACCAGCAACACAGTTTTGCTTGGAAACACCATTCTGGCGATGCAGCTAAAGTGAGACCTTAGTCTCAGTCCTGAGTGGGGCAGATCATTTCATCTCCTTAGCCACAGGATTGATCCACACATGAGCACATGACTCATTTGGGGCCAGTAAGAAAGAGTAAATGGCAGGACTTGTTGCAAGCAATGGTAAGACTCTTCCATTGAATTCGGTAGTGTGAGGATATGAAGATGCAGCCATCTTGCTACCACAAGGAGAGCCAGCCTGAAGGTAAAACAGCAAAGAATAAGTAAATCCAAGAAATAAACACCAGAGACATGTTTCGGTGCCTAAGTAAATTGGATAGAAATAATCAGAACGCTCAATATCTTTAAATGTATTGGTGGAGAGGGGGTGGTAACAATTGGAAGAGACTTTGAGGCTGATTTGCGATATATTAGAAAACTAAGCAGATGAAAAAGTAGCTATTACTAGATTATTGTGGGTTGAGTTGTATTTCCTGAAGAGACATTTTGAAGTCCTAACCACCTTCTCTACCACCACCACCACCACCCCCCCCTCAAAACTGTGAATGTGATCTTAAATATAGTAGGGTCTTTGCAGATGTAATCAAGTTGAGATGCTGCTGGATTAGGGTGCCTCCTAACTGCACCCTAATGCTTGTAAGGATACCAAGGAGAGAGAGATCCTTACAAGGAGAGAGAGTCTTGGAGACACAAAGACACAGGGGAGAAGGCCAAAGAAAGATAAAGGCAGAGATGGGAGCTCCGCTGCCACAAGCCAAAGGCGGCCAGGATTGTTGGCAACCACCAGAAGCTGGAAGACGAAAGGAAGGATTCTTCTCTTCATCAAGGGGCACGGTCAGGCCAACACCTTGATTTCAGATTTCTAATCTACAGGACCAAGAATAAATGTCTTTATTTGTTTACCCAGTTTGTGGTAATTTGTTATGGCATCCCAAGAAACTAATTAATTATTAACTTCAAGGAAAAGCAAAAAGTTGTGCAAGAAAGCAAACGTAACTGGTGTAACATTTGGGGGTCAGATTTCAGTAGCATTTATATAGGCAAAATAATGTTTTAAAAATAATACAATTTTTTTTTTTTTTTCTCACTCTGTCATCCAGGCTGGAGTGCAGTGGTGTGAACTTGGCTCACTGCAACCTCCACCTCCTGGGTTCAAGCAATTATCATGCCTCAGCCTCCTGAGTAGCTGGGATTACAGGTACCCACCACCACACCAGACTAATTTTTGTATTTTTAGTGAGACGGGGTTTCACCATGTTGGCCAGACAGGTCTTGAATTTCTGACCTTAAGTGATCCACCCTCCTTGGACTCCAAATGTGCTGGGATTACAGGTGTGAGCCACCATGCCCGGCTGAGAAATTTTTTTTTTCTTTTTTTCTTTTTTTTTTTGAGACAGAGTCTCACTCTGCAGCCCAGGCTGGAGTGCAGTGGCGCGATCTCGACTCACTGCAAGCTCCACCTCCCAGGTTCCCGCCATTCTCCTGCCTCAGCCTCCTGAGTAGCTGGGACTACAGGCACCGACCACCACGCCAGGATATTTTTTTTGTATTTTTAGTAAAGACGCAGTTTCACCGTGTTAGCCAGGATGGTCTCGATCTCCCGACCTTGTGATCCGCCTGCCTTTGCCTCCCAAAGTGCTGGGATTACAGGTGTGAGCCACCGCGCCCAGATGAGAAATTTTTTAGAAAACCATGGTATCACATTGTGAAGAAAGGGAGAGGAGACTGGCAACATATTGGTCTACTGGATACAAGAGAATTATTCTTACTTCCAGTCATAGAAATTCTACAGATAATGCTTAATGTTTGAAAATGAAGTATTATTATAAGCTTAGTATACAGAGATATGGAAATGAATGGCAAAAGACACAGCTAAAAGTTGAAGGTGGTCCCCTCTGAAGAATGAGACATGAGAAATTGGATGTTGAGTGCTAGAAAATACTGCTTTTTCATAATAAATTTTGTAGAACTGTTTGCCCTTTTAAACTATGTATGTATCAACTTTGACAAAAAATAAAGGCAAAACTTAAGGTAAAATAAGCAAAAATGAATAATTTACAAAGGAAGAAACAAAGGAACACATGCCCAACATCAGTTAGCTATGAGATCAATTTAAAATAAACAAAAATAAGTTTTATAATATTAAATATCAAATATGCAATCAAGAGGTAGGAGTATAAATAAGTAAAATGAGTTTGTAGAAATACTGAAAATCTGCATACACTAAAACCCAGCTCATCCACTTCTAGGTTGACACTCAGGAAACTTTTGTACAACATCAGGAGAAACTATATATAAGAAAGTTAATCATGGCTCAGCGCAGTGGCTCATGCCTGTAATCCCAGCACTTTGGGAGGACGAGGCTGTCAGATCACCTGAGGTCAGGAGTTCGAGACCAGCCTGACCAACATGGTGAAACCCCATTTCTACTAAAAATACAAAAATTAGCAGGGCATGGTAGTGCGTGCCTGTAATCCCAGTTACTCGGGAGGCTAAGGTAGGAGAATCACTTGAATCTGGAAGGTGGAGGTTGCAATGAGTTGAGATCATGCCACTGTACTCCAGCCTGGGCAACAGAGCGAGACTCCATCTCAAAAAAAAAAAAAAAAAAAAAAAGGCCGGGCGTGGTGGCTCAAGCCTGTAATCCCAGCACTTAGGGAGGCCAAGGCAGGCGGATCACAAGGTCAGGAGATCGAGACCATCCTGGCTAACATGGTGAAACCCCGTCTCTACTAAAAATACAAGAAAATTAGCCGGGCGTGGTGGCGGGCGCCTGTAGTCCCAGCTACTCAGGAGGCTGAGGCAGGAGAATGGCGTGAACCCGGGAGGCGGAGCTTGCAGTGAGCCGAGATCGCCACTGCACTCCAGCCTAGGGCACAGAGCGAGACCCCGTCTCAAAAAAAAAAAAAAAAAAAAAAAAAGAAAAAGAAAGTTAATCACCACGTTGTTCATAATAGTGAAAACTTGAAAAGAAGAAAATCTTTACCAGTAGACATTTATCCAACCCAGATAAAAGATACTTTAGGCACAGTGGCTCATGTCTGTAATCCTAGCATTTTGGGAGGCTTAGGCTGGAGGACTGCTTGAGCTCAGGAGTTTGAGAACAGCTTAGGAAACGCGGTGAGACCCCCATCTCTAAAAAAAAAAAAAAAAAAAATTAAACATTAGCTGGGAGTTACTAGGGAGGCTGAGGTACGAGATTAGCTTGAATCCGGAGGCAGAGGTTGCAGTGAGCCAAGATCACGCCAATGCACTCTAGCCTCGGTGACAGAGCGAGACTCCATCTCAAAAAATAAATAAAATAAAATAAGCTGGGAGTGGTGGCATGCGCCTATGGTTCCAGCTACTCAGGAGGCTGAGGCAGGAGGATCGTTTGAACCCAGGAGATCAAGTACAACTCTATCTCTCTCTCTTTCTCACTCTCTTTCTTTCTATGTATATATATTTCATATTTTTATATAATAAAATTCTATATGGCAGTTAAGAGGAGTAACCTAACTTTATATATCAAAACATAAATCTCATATGTTGACTGAAAAAGAAATTTGAAAAACATGTCCAACCTAGTACCAGTTATGTAAATTTTAAAACACACCACATGTTGCTTATAAAGATATGAATGTTGCCGGGCGCGGTGGCTCAAGCCTGTAATCCCAGCACTTTGGGAGGCCGAGACGGGCGGATCACGAGGTCAGGAGATCGAGACCATCCTGGCTAACACGGTGAAACCCCGTCTCTACTAAAAAATACAAAAAACTAGCCGGGCGAGGTGGCGGGCGCTTGTAGTCCCAGCTACTCGGGAGGCTGAGGCAGGAGAATGGCGTAAACCCGGGAGGCGGAGCTTGCAGTGAGCTGAGATCCGGCCACTGCACTCCAGCCTGGGTGACAGAGCGAGACTCCGTCTCAAAATAAAATAAAATAAAATAAAATAAAATAAAGATATGAATGTTTATAAACGTATAAATGCAAGATCCGTGTTTTTACGTGGGTTAGATGGACATACACTAAATCCATAAGAGCCTTGGAAAGAAGGTTACACAATTAAACTGAAGGTAAGTAGAGAAAGAACATCCATCTCATTTGTAATATTTTAGTTCTTGTATGTAAAAAATATTTTAAGGAAACATGAGAAAATACTGTCATTTCTGGGTTTAAAACTTGGGGTTTTTAAATTTGTAACCCA